>NC_083830.1:9745228-10345228 GCF_015708825.2 Lethenteron reissneri | reverse complement strand
AACTAGCAGAAGTACCCGGCGTTGCCCGGGTGAAAAATATATTTCTTAATAACCTTACATATATACACAGATTGGCTGCTACCCCTGCCCCCCCCCCCCCCCCCCCAGTCACGATCTCCTCGGCCGCTGTGCAGTAATATGTACGGCCTATAGTGTGGTGGGGTGTCGAGGCCTAGTACCGTGCAGAGCCTCCAGCCTCGCCTAAATTGCCCACCCGGCTGAGGCTGGGTACCGGGGCCGTTACCCCCCCCCCCCCCCCCGCGCTACAAAAATACTGTCTAATCGATATAATTTTATTATCTACCGACCCTATAATAGTAATTGCACACATTGGGGTGGGGGGGAGTGAAGAGGACGTGAAACATTGATGAATTTACCTCAGAGTCGCGTGTTAATGTGTGCGCATATTTTTAACGGGAATTAAAAATGGCGTCCACCCCGCAGCGAATGCGTCGCTACCCGTTGCCAGGGGCAACTGCCGTGGAAAACCAAACGGACCAATCGCGTCTCGCAAATCCCTCACATTTCGTCCAATGAAACTGCGTATGGTCCGGCGACATACAAACAGACACACACACAGACAGACAGACAAACAGACAGACAGATTTGCGATTTTATATATATAGATAGGGGCGTGGTCAGGTGACGTAAGAGGACAGTAGATCGAGTGGTCAAAGGTCGCTCTCGGGCCAATGAGAATTGAGAATATGGGCGTGGCCACACCGTAGATAAGGGGAATAGGCGGGAGACTCAGGGCTGCCAAAGTGGGGGTCTCGAATGTGTGATCAAGTGCGAGGGCGTGCTCCCTCAAATAAACATCTCAGGAACAAGTGCGTCAAAGTCGTCATTACACTTATACTGGCAAAAAAATCACGTAATATATATGTACATACAAACTTCATTTTGCAAAAATCTTTTTAATGTGGCACTTACTGAATGGTTATACAGCTCAGTATTATACTTAATTCAAAATAAGCTTAAAAATGTTTAAAGCACAGTACTCCAATAAGCTGTTGTGCACTGCAGATGCTGCATGTACTACATCGCTGGAACTAAAACACAATAACTTCCATGTGCGGGAATTGAACGCAGGCATTGTTGTGCAAGCCACAGTGGGCAGACATGCATATAACAAACACGATATGCCAGAAAATAGGACTCCCCATTAATTGAAATTATATTGCAAGTCAAGTCACACTATCAAATAAGGATGGGCAAGATTAAGGTCCATATCCATATATTCCCAAACGGCACAACGGACAACTTGGTCAGTTTTATTGCGATAGTTATATAACGACAGCAGCGCATTTTAAGTCCGATGAAAAAGGAAGTTCACCAACAAGGCATTGTGGGTTTCTCCTTTGATACCGGACAACCTGGACACACATTTCCTTGGCGTAATTTGACAGGCATGATTGTGTTCAGGCTGATGAATGAGAGCCTACTGTTGGCTTATATCCATATATTGCATACAATTTTGAAATTCACATTTTTCTTATAAACAGAAACATTTTAAGGCACTTAAGAGTTTTATGGAAAAAAGTCAAAGGCTGAAGTGTCACCATGCTCAAATGAGCCACGCTAGGCGGTGGAAATTCCACATTTTCGCAGCAAGTGCAACTTAACTAGTTATCGATAAGCGCTTACTCCGTTGGCAGAGGCAGTGCCTGGTTAATTTGTTTCACGACTTCGCTGTGACTTTTGTTTTCCGCGCTGGACGTGTTGGGTTTACGAGCCCTTTGTCTTACGAATCATTGTCTCCATCATGTCCCACTGCTCCTTTGAGACCTGAAAACAACATCGACATCGTCAGTCACCAACTTCGGTGTTCGGATTAGCACGGTTGGTGGCTATGAACGGTGCAAAAGAATTTCAACATACTTACAAAAACATTAATGGCTTCTGGCAGCGTGAATCTGGGGGCATCGTGTCACCGTTGCATTAAAACCAAAGCACGTGTCTGTTAAAGCGAGATCTTCACTTAGGGTGTCGCTCCACTTGGCTAATTCATTAACCCCATTGTCAAACTCAAGAAACCTAAGACGGACGTCTAATTGCCTTTTAACTATCCCAAGAACAAGAGTTGGAATGGGTAACAAAACCTTTGCTGTTGCAGTACCAGCGTGTTGTATTGCGTCTGTTTTTGTAATGTTCTTACCCGCCCCTACTGTATATCTGTGAAAAAGAGCTTTATAGCTTATCGGATTCCTTCAACATAAAAACTCTGATATTCTGAACGTTTTGGAACAACCTTGTTTCTTCCTTAACATCGTAAACCTTCCTTTAAAACATATCCTGAAGCAGAAGATTAGTGCTGGATACAACCGCATTTGCCAATAAGATTTGTAACTTTCATCGCTACCCATGTATCGATAGTTAATTTTCTGTTTTATTGAGGGATTGTGTTGTCTTTGTGTGGTCTGGGACTGTTCTTGCTGTTGTTTTGTTGCCTTTCCCAACCTTGGGAATTGATTTACTCATGCCGTTTTAACTTATATACTTAATATATTTTATGTATTCAGTGATTTGTTTACCTATCCTATTCTTTGCACAAAAATCGTGTTTTTGTTTTGTTTGTTGTAACTTTCTGACCCATCCCTACTGGACATGTGAAAAAGAGCTTCATAGCTCATCGGATTTCTCCAGGATAAATACAGATTCTAATTAAGCAAATAGTCACTGGTCAGCAGAGACCCAAACGTAACGGCTACAGGGCTGGTGCGACGCGACCTACTCGATCTAATCCAGCCGTACCTGTTTGAGACCGTTAAACTCCCCAGCCATCGACACGTACTCTCCTCCATCCAGCCTCACCACCTGCAAGGGAAAAGTGGCATTTGAAGGTGGCGCACGGTAGCAAGTCCAACTTTCTCTTGCTGGAATTAGTGACGTAAATGTGCACGTGTGAACCGCCGCAGAGGCAATCGTTCGCCACAGGAGCTCGCAGAGGCAATCGTTCGCCACAGGAGTTCGAGATGGAACAGCGGTCGGTTGGCCGCAACTCTGGCCCCTCTCTGCTCCACTGCCGCGTGCGAGGTGGCCCACATTGTAGTGGTGTTAGTGGCAGCGGTGGCGGTGCAGGTGGTGCATCTGTCGGTCATCTCAGGCAGTTAACCCATTACACATGGGTCTGTCCCGTGACCTGTTGTCAGCAAACCTTAGACACTTCCCGTGGCCTCAAAGTGCACCAAGCCTTACACAAGTCCTGTGGTGATGTCACCGCCACTTAGTGGCGAATGGCGGCTATTGTTGGTGGTGGTAGTGGTAGGATTATTCAACATCACTTTTGCCAGACACGCTGAGGATAGGCTTGCGGAGCCCCAATCTGGTTTCAGAAAAGGGCGGTCCTGCACAGATGCCATATTTTCTGTCCGTTTGCTACAGCAAAGGTGTAGGGAATTCCAACAAGACCTACATCTCTGCTTTATTGACCTGGTCAAGGCCTATGATACCATCAGTAGGCCTGGGCTCTGGGTTGTTCTTCATTAAGGACCTTCATGATGGCGAGCGGGCCCGGGTAAAACTACGTGGCCGGGAGTCGGAGCCATTCCCTGCTCACCTTGGGGTGCAACAGGGATGTCCTCTGGCTCCTATATTATTTAATATCTATTTCGATCACGTAGTTCATGAAGCCTTCGATGGCTGTACCAGAGCAATTTTCATCTGGTACAGATACAATGGGAGGTTTATCGATGCCCAGGTGCGGTCAAGGAATGGCTCCCTATTGGTCAACCATGTTATGTATGCCAATGATCTGGTAATCTTTGGGTCTTTCGGTAAAGCCACGTAGATATAAAAATAATAATATCACGATGAAATTTGCATGTAAATGTAAGATCGTAGAAATCTTGACAAATAAAGCTGTGGGGGTGGCCATTGTATTGTGAGAGATTAGCATGTCAATGTAAGAAGTTTACTTGTAAATGCAAGATTGGAGAGAGCTCGGAAAGAGCCATTGCCACATGGAGGTGGAAAAGGATGGCAAGCCGCCATTTACTAACACAGTTAACTGTGGCTGTGTTAGTGAATGTAACTCAAAGAGTCGAAAATAACTGCTAACATAAGCAGGTAGGAAGGGAACAACACAGACCTAAACTGGTTAATAACGTCCTTCCAATGATTGCTCAGTTTGAACCCATTATCTCGGTTGAAATTGTGTCTGTTTATATATTTGGATGGCTTCATAAACGAATCTTTGCTGATAGCCAGTGGGATTGCAGAGTACCTTCGTCTTGGCAAAATAAATTTCGTGTGTGCCCACAGCGTTAAAATAATTATCAGCCACGGCCGAGGTATTGGTCCTACCGTGTTTCAGATCTACCTTATGTTCACGAACCCGGTCCGAGACATGTTGCTTAGTTTCCCCAATGTAACTGCTGCCGCATACAGAGCTTAGTTTGTAGACACCGGGGTATTGCATGTCAGGGATCACATCCTTCACAGATGGGATCAAATCACGAATTTTATGTATGGTGTTGAATCGTACCTGGATCTTGTGTTTTTAACCGCCTCTACGGGAAGGGTTCCCACATAACTAATAGATTTTTCAACAAACTTTGAGACAAGAAGGCTCATCTGATCGAGTCGCGCACATTTCTGAAGAGATGCCGCGACACTAAGGTCATACCGATCGCCTTTACACTCACATCTGCTGCTGACACTTCTCCTAATGCTAAACGGATCTTGTTCAGGGCCAGCCTAGCCCTGATCACAGAGAGATCCTTGAAAGACCTAGACAAAGTCCCATCGGTGAGCTCCAGCAGGCAAGGCTGCGTTGGCTGGGTCATGTAGCCCGCATGCCCAGTCACCGCATGCCTAAACAGCTTTTGTTCGGTCGGATAAAGGGGGCTAAATGGGCGCGGCATGGGGTAGAGAAGAGATGGAGTGATGTGGTACAGGAGGACGTGGAGCTGAGTGGATTTGCCAATGACTGGTACCAACGGTGTCAAGATCAGCCTCTGTGGACAAGGCTCGTGAAGAAACGCTACTGGGCAGTTGGAGGTGCGGGGAAAGGACAGCAAACTTAACACAAAAAGCATTTCTAAAGAAATGAGTTTTAAATCTTTAAAAGTGTACAGCTCCAGTTGTTGGTGATAGTGGTGGTGGTGGTGGTGGATGTGGTGGCACTCACAGCGCCGCTGGCCCAGCTGGCGTAGTCGCTGCACAGGAAGGTGGCGAGGTTGGCGATCTCCGGCACGGTGCCGAGGCGGCCCACGGGGATCCGATCCAGCATGACTTCCTCGAACATGCCCGAGGGGTCGAGCCGGCTGAACGCGCCCTGCACGGCGGCATCACCACCACCAAAGACAAAGATCCCCCGTGTAGCCTTAACAGACTGTTGGAGCAAGTGCTGTTAGCGAGTAGCACCTATGAAGGCCGTGACGGCACACGAGGAGGGTGGGTGGCCAACACCACGCCCGACCGCCTTTGTCTCCCCAGTGGTGATGTTCACACACCGCACCAGGTACTCATTTGAGGCCGAGTCGACCTCGAGAAGGCCAAGGACCGGTTGATACAATCGTCTGGGGGTTTTGGACACGAGCGGGAATCGAACTTAGGTTGCCGGGTTCGTAGCGCCACCACTCCCCACACACATGTACACACACAAGCAACATACGACATACACAAACATACACATCACCACCAGCAGCAGCTGTAGCAGCAGCTTCATAAAAACCATCGTCATTAATATCATCGGGGTCGTCAGCAGCTCCAAAGCCAACCATTGGTCATTAATGTCAGTCGGGGTGTTATATTTGTAGCTGTCATCATCAGCAGTAAGTCAATACCATCAATGCCAACACTGCTATATTTTCGTACTTCATGGGCATCGTCGGTTTTATTACCAGCATCACTGATGTCATGAGCACCAAAACCATCATCATCAATATCGTTATCGGCTTATGATTTATAATCTGCATCATTAGCATTACAATCTTTTTATTATTGTCAGCACCATACACGTATGCTCTGATGCTTGACAAAGTGGCACTGCAGTTGAAAAGTGCTTGACTCTAAATCCGGGGGGTAAGGGGGGGGGGCAATTCATGTCGAGGGAAAAAAGTGGTCATCCTACGGAAAAACTGGCCCTCGCCATGGGAACGTGGATTTACCACCAGTGGCTCACAACCATCAAAAGCAATAAGTTTCAGCCAATTGCTCGGTTGAGTTGGGAGATGCAGGATTGGCATGCATAGCTGTGTTAAGTCGCACATCACTCATTATACCGCGTTGCCTATGTTTTCTCTGAGCCACCGGACTCATCCCCAGAAACCCACACACCTCACCTTGGTTCTGATTGGTCCGGGCTGAATGACATTGAACCGCATGCCATACCTACCCCATTCTGCAGCTAGAGACCTGGAAAAAAAGGGACGGCATTACAACCCATTCGCAAATTACAATTCCTCGTGACCCGCTCTGAAATATACCAACTCACACCGTATTTACAGCCTCACGATAGCATTCCTGTCCCTTCTTTCCCCATCATTACCCCTCAACCTAACGTCGCATCCATGATGTACGATGTTATAAAAAACAATTGCATTTAGACACTTTTTTAAATCCAAATCATCTTAATGAATAGACTTCAGATATGATTTGTGATAGGTACAATACAAAATATGATTAGGTTTTAGACAAAACTTCTGTCACAAGGACATCACCTTAAAAATTGCAATGTACCTTCTTACCAGATTGTGATATATTTCACAGGGATATGACCTATCACGGGTACTGTAATATCCAATTATGTCCGTCCAGTGCTCGCTAAGCTGCATTGGCTTCCAGTTGCCGAACGAATACATTATAAGGTTGCACTCATTACACGCACAAAGTGCTTGCCACGAATGAACCACGATACCTTGCTGATCTCATCAATGAGCATAAACCATCACGCAAACTTCGGTCATCCTTGCAGCAGCTTTTGGCTAGCCATTGAATAAAGACGGTCACGGCATCACGCGCTTTCAGATGCGCTGCTGCGGCCGTCTGGAACGCTCTTCCAATGTTAGGAAGCTACTGGAGCTTAACACTTTTAAATCGATATTGAAAATTAATTTCTTCAGAACTGCTTTGTGGTTTGTTTGTTGTCCTTTCCCCGCACCTCCGATTAGCACGGTTGGTTATGTATGGTGCGAAAGAAGTTCAACATACATATCACACCAGATAATGACCTCTCACAAGAATGTGAGAACACCTCTCACCAGGTCAACATTCCCACACTCACTTGTACATGGCCTCCACTCCAGCCTTGGCCGCTGCACTTGGCACAACAAACCCCGAGCCACTCTCGGCATAAATGGTGGTGATTGCCAGGAACGCAGCACCTGTTCACATGAGCGAGAATTATTTTTATTTCAGCTGACATCCGTCTCATGAGCTTTTTCCATGCAAAAAAAAATAAAATTATTCCTGCCTCAGCCAGGTAAGTGCTGTAGAAGAGAGCTGAACACGGACGCATCTCTGGGCCTAAAGTGAACATTCCACATTGCTGTGACAGGGGCCACTCCCCTTTGAGCAACCATTGCAAACTTTCCACACAGTGGTACACAGTGTAGCCACCCTGGGGAAATGGATGGCCCAATTGACCCCTGACCACGATTTTAACTTACGGTCTTCTGAATTAAATTTGAGCACTCTAATCTCTAATGCAGATATCCCTCGATTTACGAAAGGAAGGCGTTCTTTAAAAAACACGAGTACAATAAAATATTGTAAATCTGAACGGCTTTTCCCATTCATTTAATCCAACTCAACTACTAACCTAAATATATACACCTATATCATTTTCCACAATACAATAATAATAATAAAAAACATGAAGATTAAAACGATTGAATAATAATTTAAAAGAAAAAATTTAGCTTTCATGGAAAAAGATCTGACTGTAAAGGTGCTGTGGAGGTGTTGCTGTTGCACCGTGGGGACACCGCGAGACTCTGTGGCCGATCGATGCCGCAGCCTCCCAGGTGGCTCTTCTGTGACGATCTCACGGCACGTGGCCGTAGTGAGATTTCATTCACGCGAAAATTAGATTTCGTTCATCGAAAAGTGTCCTTAATTTGTCAATTGTGTTCACGCGAAATGTCGTAAACCAAACGTTTGTAAATCGAGAGATACCTGTACTTGGGGTTAATTTTCTAAAATGTTTGGTTTGGTAGAAGATACCAGCACACAATGGCCTATTGTAGCAAAGCACACCGCACGTTCAACGTCAACTTCATCGTCGTGACCATCATCATCATTTGTCGTCGTCGGCGGCCACGATGGCACAAAAGCAGCGGTCACCTTTGCCGGCCTGGATGAGCCGCTTGCCCAGGTCCAGCGTGACGAAGGCCGAGCCGTTGAGCACGATGTCTGTGATGGCGCGCCACGCGTTGGGGGAGAGACGCTCGCTCGGGGACACAAAGTTTCCCGCCGCGTTGTTGATGATCACCTGCAAGCGCCTCCCATTAGCACGGCTGGCTATGCATGGTGTGAAAGAAATTCAACGTACGTACGTACAAGTAATTCATGTGAAGGCAAGAGGGGTAAAGGCGCAGCCCTGCAATTGCTCGCTTATGCCACTGCAGCGGAAGGGCCTCCTCTAGAGGGAGCTATAGAGAGGCCTCTTGAGGGAGCTCCTAAGCTCTAGAGCCCCGATAATAAAGGGTTTTTTGGGCTAGATTGTGTAAATAGAAATGTGTCAGAATAGGTTTTTCCCCTTTTTTCTGGTAACAAAACTGAAACCTTTTTACAAGGAATCATGTCTGCATTAATCAGTTTCAAGGACAATGCATATATTGTCAGTGTTTTTTTTTTGCATTCTGACCACAAGTATTGTGGTTAATGCAGACATGATTCCTCGTAAAAAGGTTCCAGTTTTGTTGCCAGAACAAATGGGAAAAACCTATTCTTCTATTTTGGTACTGGTAAAGGAGGTCTCATGATATAAATGTGTCATTAAATCCGCCACGACCCGACACAGCCAATTATTAAGATTTGTCACGTAAATATTTATATGTATGCAATATAACTGTAGTGTAGCCATTTATACTCCTGCGTGGACAACGGTGGGGGGAATTAATAAACTTTCCCGTTGTTTCAACTGCCACGCCGGTAGATCAAATCAGCGACCTCTGGATTATAAGTCAAAAACTAAACTAAACTTTAGTATTTTACAGGTAAGGCCCACTGAACCATATAGCTCTTTTCAGAAGCGACCTGGCCACAAATGATGGCTCAACGAAGTGGCTAATTGTCACATGGAAATGTATAGCAGCCAAAAACTCTCAACGTGTGACGTTGATTCTAAATGTGGAGGGAAAAACCGGAGGACCCGGAGAAAAATCCACATGACCACGGAGAGAGAAACACCTCAAACTCCAAATATAGAGCAAGCGTCAGGATCGGGATCGAATCAACAACCTCCTGTATACCAGGCGAGGTAGTTAACATCTCACCACCGTGGCACCCAAACACAGATGAGCGGTGTGCAGTGAGTGCAAAGTGAAGGAGCGACCTCCGACCTGGGGCAGCCCCGCAACCTCCACGGCGGAGTCCACGGCCGCCTTCACTGACGCTGGGTCCCGCACGTCGCACTGCACGGCGTGCACCTAGTCAGGCACAGGGCGCACACCAACATCACCACCGGTACTACTTAGCAGGAGTACTATCACTCCCACGAATACCATGACCATGAAGTAACACTGATATACAGCACAAGCGCCGGTAGCATCTTTAGAACCATCACTACCACTGTTAGAACCACACCGAGTACCAGCGCCATCACCAGAACCAGCACGACTAGCACTACCACTTGCAGCACCACCACATTACCATAATCACGAGTAAGAACAGCACCAGCACCCCCACAAGCACAGATAGCGCGACCACCAGCGCACAACGATGAGCACCACAATCTTGAATTGTAACCACCACAAACGCAATAATAACAGACCAAAAAACGCATAGTTGGAGACATTCAGAAAAGTGGTGATAATAAAATAAACTTTTTATTTTACTAAGTCTCACTGAGCTATAAAGATGTTTTTTCAGAAGCAACCTGGCCACAAATTAAAGCTTAACAAAGTGGCTTATTATGTGGAAATGTCTACTCTAAATGCATTTTAAAATAAAACTGTCATTACAGAATGTACATTATTGTAATATATTACAATAGCACTAATATCACAAGTCCGGTAGACACACACATCTCATTCTCAAGGATGGCTGATCACCCATCACATGTCATTGTAAAGCAAAGAGGCATCCTGTGGTGTATAGAGGACTCATTTGTCGAGCACCTTGTTTCCCGTCTCGGCCGTGATCTCTGCTGCCGTCTGCTGCAGAACGTCCAGTTTCCTGGGTACAAAAACAAAGCAGCACTCTAGGGGACCGTATAGTACAGCAAGTAGGTTATCCATCACATCCGGGCGACGCTGCAGTCAAGAGCGTTTAAGTCAAAAATGGAAGGGACGCGAGTTCAAATCCTAGTCAAGGTTTGCAAGATTGCATTTGGTGTTGAAACATCGGCAGGAATGTATGTACTTATGCAATTGTACTTATACATCTTCTTGGTTCTTTCAGTAAAGTCACGTAGAAGGGAGATAATAAAATAATAAACCACAATAAAATAATACAATTCTCACGACGTTTCGGCCACAACGCAAGCAGCCGTCCTCGGGTGAAGAACAGGTCTTTCCGACAGACCTGTTCTTCACCCGAGGACGGCTGCTTGCGTTGTGGCCGAAACGTCGTGAGAATTGTATTATTTTATTATGTGTTAATTTTATTATTTAATTATTTCCCTTCTACGTGACTTTACCGAAAGAACCAAGAAGATGAATCCCTGCAGTCACGAAAGCTTTAAATTGTACTTATAAACTTTGTGACTTGCTTAGCTTTCCTATACTTTGCACTGCCATCTGTTTTTGTATTGTTTGCTGTGGTAACTTTCTGACTCGCCCCGACTGGACATCTGTGGAAGAGAGCTTGATAGCTCATTTTATTCTTCTAGTCGAAATAAATATTCTGATTCTGACTTGGCTCACCATCCATTTAGAGTAGATAAAATAAGTAGGATCTTTGGGAATTCAACAGTCACCCGACGGAGATGATGGCTCTTGCCATGGAAATGCAGACATTCCACCACCGGTTCAAGAGCTACGAAGAAGATGATTGTTGCTCAATGCTCATGTGAGCAGTGAGCCACTTTCACTCAAGACTACGACTTAAATTTCCGCAAGAAAGGGCAGCGTTAGTCAGATGCGTATTCAAGGACAGACGGACGGTGGTGAAGGCGGCCACCTGCTGGCGATGACGCACTGAGCTCCAAGGGCAGACAGCATGGACACCATGCCCCGGCCCAGCCCCGTGCCACCACCCGTCACAAACGCTACTTTGCCGGCGAAGGTTCCAGGGGGCAGCATGGGCGCTGCCTGTGCCGGGAAGTGAGAGGCGTGAGGCCTCGACTTGTCATCGCTCGCGCGTCTCCGCTGCTCGCCCAAGCCCTAAGGACACAATGGGGGGATCGCTGAGGCTTTGCCAACAAGCCGCGTGATGGCAGCAACGGCCCGCGCGCGGTCGCTCATATGTCCTTTTTCGCTGTACAAGCGAGACGAGCCGGGGCTGTGCCGAGCCGGCTTTGCCATGCGTGGCTCATGGAGGCATCAGATTACTCGTTATATATTTCGGAACACATGCCGCCCCTGATGTCACACGTAAGTGTACTGGTTTGGCAAACATGATTGACCCTGCTCTTGGCCCTGCTAGGCCCAGAGTCAGATGCCTTGTGAGGCCAGAGTTGTTTTATGGTACGGTTCTGTCTTGATTTGAAGCTTTCGTGACTGCAGGAATCCACTCTTTGGTTCTTTTGGTAAAGTCACGTAGGTTTAAAATAAAATAAATACAAATATGCTTCTGGTTCCACTTGGCTCAGCAAATTGCAAATGATTCTCAAAGATTTGTTTTGGAGGAGGGTGGAGGGAGCAGCTGCCCCTTGTACCCTGTTTCCTCTCAAAAGTCCAAACATTATAAGACAAAACCCACTTGAAGGGCATCATTTATACCTGCAATCGTGGTAACTGTTTTTTTCTTCCTATAACAGGTTGTTAGGTATTTAGGTCAGCGTGAACAAGCCTCCGTTTCAAAGTCGGTGAAATGTCAATGTATCAACTCACAATTTGAACATTATGGCAGGAACCCGGGGTCCCATAAGCCCCCGGTTCTCGTATAAACATTATATTATAATGTACACAAAAACTTTGCTCTTTTTCACCAATGGGTTTGAAGGATGGTGGCAAGTGTTGGATTGTTAAACTATGCCTTTAAAACTGAAACTACTTACCTGCAGTACCTCTATTTAAATACACTATCGAAATTTTTTATACACCCCTCTGTCAATCATCGTGTTTCTCAGTGTGGATTCGTGAACACACTTTGTAAACAATACATATGTAGTGGGTTCAATTTAGGCGCACACACTTCTTGGGAGGCAACACTCATTTATTAATTAACACAACGTTTACTCAACAGTTACTCTTACTCTACACATAGGGTGGTGACCACCGACCTACACTAGCTAACACACAATTGTATTTTAGTCTCTCTCTAGCGTGACCCAGCCAGGTGGCTGCTGGCAGTCCGCTCACTGTAGGTCTTCTCTTCTGGCATCTTCACGAGGTGTCTTCATTCTTATCAGGAACAGCCCTGCTCTGCCTTCACACCACCCTTATATCTCGTCTCTCTGGCGTGGCCGGCTCCGCCCAGGCCACGCCTCCCTTCCCAGGCCACGCCTCACTTCCCAGGCCACGCCTCACTTCCCCCACCTCTGGGAAGGTCCGGATCCCTCCAGCACGTGACCCCCCAGGCACCCCCTTGGGGCCCCCAGCCCTCGTACGGGCCAACACAGTAGTGACCGTTCTGTCACTACATCACCCCCTCCTGTATAAACACACAGCCGTCCCCGGCTGTAACACAACTGTGAACATCGAAAAGGTGTGCCTCCGAACCAGCAACATCAATAAATGACCGGCGACCGATAAGAAATACAATCACGTAATATATACAGAATCGACGAGGGTAAAAGGGAACCGCATAGAAAACGGGGAATTAACAACAAATATACATGAAAACTGGCTAACCCACTTACGCTACAGCACAGCCCCCCCACCGTTAGAATCACGCATGCAATGACAGTCACCCGTTAGCACCCCCCCGCCTTTCCGACGTGGCGTCACAACCAGTAGCACGCGTCGGCCATATCGGGGGGAGAATTTCCATGTTACCACCCCACCGCCTTTCCGACGTGGCGTCACAACCAGTAGCACGCGTCGGCCATATCGGGGGGGGGGGATTTCCATGTTACCCCCCCACCGCCTTTCCGACGCGGCGTCACAACCAGTAGCACACGTCGGCCATATCGGTGGGATTTTAACCCAGTCTCTCTCCAAGACTCGCATCGCAGCATATAGCTGTACCGACCGAGCTGAGATGACCCAGTCTCTCTCCCAGACTCGCATCGCAGCATATAGCTGTACCGACCGAGCTGAGACGACCCATCGTTCACTCACTGCACAACATGCACCCTAACAACTGAGGGAAACAGTCTCAACGTAACAGGCCAACTCCACCCGAACCTTACGAATCTCCAGCCCACTGTTTCAACGCGCCTCAGAGGGTCTCAACCTCCGAGCCGTCAGGTCAAGCTGTCAGCCATAGCATGACGGGACCACCCTCCCTGAGCCATGTGAGCGCACAGCCCACAAGGCTAGACAAGCCACAGAGTGTCTCGCTCTCCGGGCTGTCAGGTCAAGCCGTCAGCCATTGCATGACGGGACCACACACTCCGAGCCATGTGAGCACACAGCCCACTAGGCTAGACATACCACGGAGTGTTTCGCTCTCCGGGCTGTCAGGTCAAGCCGTCAGCCATTGCATGACGGGACCACACTCTCCGAGCCATGTGAGCGCACAGCCCACTAGGCTAGACATGCCACGGAGTGTTTCAATCTCCGGGCTGTCAGGTCAAGCCGTCAGGCACAGCATGACGGGACCACACTCTCCGAGCCATGTGAGCGCACAGCCCACTAGGCTAGACATACCACGGAGTGTTTCAAGCTCCGGGCTGTCAGGTCAAGCCGTCAGCCATAGCATGACGGGACCACAACGTTCATGTTAGACACGCAACACTCACTGGGCCATCCTGGTCAGGACCTGCGCCCCAAGATAGTGACAGCCAGCAGCACAATTCCAAATCCCTGGCAGCATGTCACCATCGCAATTTAACACCATCACAACACATACAATTTGAATTATGATCCCCCACAGAACTAATCCAATGCCGAACAGGTACGCACAATTTTTTTTTTTTTTTTGACGATCCCGAATATTCAATGGTCACAACAATACACCTCACATCCCGTATCCGTACACATCATCTCCGAGACTCGCATTGCAGCAATGCAGCTGTACCAACCGAGTGGAGAGAGCAATGCAATTTGACGGCAATTAACGGAAACGCACCCCCGATCCATGTAGAACACAAGGAGCATTCCCGCACAAAAGACATCATCTGTGCAACAACGGACAGGAACCAACCAGTGAGTTTGAAACAAACCGAACCTGTCACTTCAAAATCCCCTTCAACATTAACCATGGGACTCAGGGCATTCGAATTTTGAGAGAAAAAAACTGTACACAAACCCCAAGAATCGCCGAATTGATTAATACAGTATATGCAGTATACGAAGTTCGTACAGTCAATCATTTGGCACAATGCTCCATCCAGTCCCCACATGGCAACACACACAATCAATACTCCAGACAATCCGTACATAGTAAATAATCACAAGCAAGTACCCAACATTCCATACACTGTTAACAATTTCAAGCAAAGCTCCATACGGTCTGTACATTGGCAACAATGACGATCAAAGTTTCTGACAGTTACAAGTGACAATCACGAGCGAAACTCCATACAGTATACACAATAACAATGGCGATTTCGCAACACAACGATGTAACAACACGAGTCATTAACACGGCAACATACAGGATATCAACGGAGCTCGGGACACCAACAACGAATTAATCATTAACTACCCCCAGAAGATACCGATCTCGACGCCGTAATTAACAACAAACACTGGTCGCCGCGTCAATTTCTCACGCACACAACCGGACGAACACGTTCCGCAACCCAGCGAGTAAAAAAAACCCCGCAATCGCAACCCGGCACACGCAAGATGGGTGAAGTTATTATTATTATTTTTATTGGGGCCGGGTGCTTGTCAAGTCACAACTCGCCTGGCAAACTGTGAATAGCGGAGGGCGGCAAGGTGGAGCACTGGAACGGCCCGAAGAATCTTTGATGGTGAACACGGCCTGCTCTTGCGAACCCATCCACCTCTCGCGCTCGAGCAGAAGGCTGGAACTCCCCCTCTGCAGGCGTTGATGTCGGCGGGAGCGGCATTTCGGCAGCAGGAGCGGTGTTTTGGCGGGAACAGCGCCCCGACCAGCCGCCGAAATGGCGGGAACGGCGTTTTGGCGGGAACAGCGCCCCGACCAGCCGCTGAAATGGCGGGAACGGCGTTTTTGCGGGAACAGTGCCCCGACCAGCCGCCGAAATGGCGGGAACGGCGTTTTGGCGGGAACCGCGCCCCGACCAGCCGCCGAAATGGCGGGCCCACCGCGTGGCCCGCATG
This sequence comes from Lethenteron reissneri, assembly GCF_015708825.2. Taxonomy (NCBI): domain Eukaryota; kingdom Metazoa; phylum Chordata; class Hyperoartia; order Petromyzontiformes; family Petromyzontidae; genus Lethenteron; species Lethenteron reissneri. The sequence continues at coordinate 10,329,542 of NC_083830.1, read as the reverse complement.
CCCGGGCCTCCCCCGCCAGCCACCGCAGCGACGATGGTGTCCTCTCGCCGCGGCTCCGTCGCTCCGTTCCCGATGGCGGCGAAGCAGCAGTGCGATGCAAGTCCCGCCGCTCCGCGTGCAGCGCCATCTCTCTCTCTCTGTCACCGGGGCTGCCATCCCCGGGGCTGTCCGAAGGACGGTCGTCACACCATCCCCGTCGTACGAAGATGTCCAGATGAGTTTTGTATTTGTTTTTCGTGTGCCCATTTTACTTCCCTAGGATAACACCAAGCAATATTTATTTTTCCACAACTTCTGACACCAAATGTAATGGGTTCAAATTAGGCGCACACACTTCTTGGGAGGCAACACTCATTTATTAATTAACACAACGTTTACTCAACAGTTACTCTTACTCTACACATAGGGTGGTGACCACCGACCTACACTAGCTAACACACAATTGTATTTTAGTCTCTCTCTAGCGTGACCCAGCCAGGTGGCTGCTGGCAGTCCGCTCACTGTAGGTCTTCTCTTCTGGCATCTTCACGAGGTGTCTTCATTCTTATCAGGAACAGCCCTGCTCTGCCTTCACACCACCCTTATATCTCGTCTCTCTGGCGTGGCCGGCTCCGCCCAGGCCACGCCTCCCTTCCCAGGCCACGCCTCACTTCCCAGGCCACGCCTCACTTCCCCCACCTCTGGGAAGGTCCGGATCCCTCCAGCACGTGACCCCCCAGGCACCCCCTTGGGGCCCCCAGCCCTCGTACGGGCCAACACAGTAGTGACCGTTCTGTCACTACACATACAATAGTACGCGTTTTCAATGCACTGTTCATATTGTAACAAGCGTTAATACTAATGTTACTCTACAGAGTAGTGGGTCACCGCTCCTCTTATCCACATTGATACGAGCGGTATGTGGGGACTATGGCTTAAGAGAAGTATTATCAAACAGGTGGAATTAACGGTGCAACGCATCTCATCTGTTCTGCAGGTAATAAGATTGTCATCGATTGATCCTGGCTGCAGACATTGGTAGGTTACAAATAATAATGAAGATAAGAGAGCAGTTTCACCGTATTATGCATACCGTGGTGACAAATAAAGGACTCAAGTCATGTAGGCAGTAGTAATAGGTTTTTACCCTTTCAATCGGTACATGCCTTTATACAAGGCATCATGTTTGCAATAACCACAACAAAAGCAGTCAAAATGCAAACAAAAAGAAACAACTCTGATGATGATCATGATATGCACTGTCCTTGAAGTTGATTGGTCCACACCCGAGACAGCTTTTCTTAGAGCCTAGTCTCCATTGGTGTTGAACCAGATGACGCCAAAGGGCGTATAAATCAAAGACAGTGCACTGTCAGAGTATTGAGAGGTCGGGGTAAGCATTTACACTATGAGACCTCCTTTACCAATGGCAAAATATAGTAATAGGTTTTTACCCTTTCAACTCATGTAGGCAGTTTGAGCAGCTTTGAACAAGACTTATTATCCTGCCCGTACCCGAGCATGGAGTGCATTCGCTTGTTCAGTTCTTCTGCGCATTCATCCTCGCTGCTGCGCTTGGACACGACATGACAACAGAATGATCCGCGCCAGGCGGGTCGATGCGTTTATGTGCGCGGAGGGACGGAGTCGCTAAAAATAAATTAATTACGATTTTGACTTCCGTTTATTCGGAACCCCAGGGTCCCGCCATAAAGTGAATTTGTTCCCATTGCAACGAACGGATGTTGTTGGGGACACAACAATGAACGTTCATCTTCTTGGTTTTGTCGGTAAAGTCACGTAGAAGAGAAGTAATAAAATAATAAAAATAAAACAATAAAATAATTGTCACGACGTTTCGGCTACAACGCAAGCAGCCGTCTTCAGGTGAAGAATGAGACACTGCCAAGCTAGGAGCTTATATATAAGCTGAGTTGGAGGTGGAAGAAGAGCGCCTTAACAAAATAATGTGCATATCAAGAGGAATTTAGCATATTCATGGGCAATGCGTAGGAAGTCATGTAGAAGGGAAATGATAAAATAATAAAAATAAAACACTATTATTTTATTATTTCCCTTCTACGTGACTTTACCGAAAGAACCAAGAATATGAATCCCTGCAGTCACGAAAGCTTTAAATCGATATTAAAATTTTCGCCTGCAACATCGCGGCCCTAGAATAAAATTGTATAAAACCCACACCATACATTTGCACAAAATTGACGCTTCCGTTGACACCACCACCGCCGCCGTGACACAAACACGTGGGGGGAGGGTAAAGTGGGTAAGAGGTCACCACGGCGGAGACACGAAGCCCGCGGCCGCGACTCGGCCACTCGCGCCACCGCCTGAACACTGGGGGGGCGGAGGGGTGGTGATGGTGGTGGTGATGGTGGGACACGTCTCCGTTTGTTCAAAGAGTCGAGAGTTGCTGCCGGAGGCTCAGAGTTGCGAGCGACGGCGGGAGACGTCGGGTTGGGCCTTGTACCTGTTGCCTTGACAACAGAGGCGCGCCTCGCCTGGCGAGCGAGGCCCGCAGCAGCAGCAGGAGGGGGGAAGAAGCCATGGCGGGCGAGGGCGACGAGCGGACGCCTTGCTGCCGCTGTTGTTGTTGTTGCTGCCGCTGTTGTTGTTGTTGCTGCTGTTGTTGCTGCTACTGATGTTAATGCTGCTGTTGTTGCTGTTGCTACTACTGCTGATGTTGCTGATGATGTTGCCGCTGTTGTTGTTGTTACTACTGCTGATGTTGCCGCTGTTGTTGTTGTTGCTGCTACTGATGATGTTGCTGATGTTGCTGCTGCTACTGCTGATGTTGCTGCTGCTGCTACTGCTGATGTTGCTGCTGCTACTGCTGATGTTGCTGCTGCTGCTGCTACTGGTGTTGTTACTGCTGCTGATGTTGCTGCTGCTGCTGCTACTGCTGAATGTTGCTGCTGCTACTGCTGATGATGATGTTGCTGCTATTGCTGTCGCAGGGGCTTTTATTTAACGCGGCGCCGCGACCTGCACGGAGACTCCGCCCACGCGCGTGGCCGCCCAATGGGCGCGATCGCCTCGAGGGTGGGCGGGGGGTCGTGAGCCGGACGACGGCGTCGTTATGGACACGCGCTGTGAAGAAGGGCCATTGCCCGAAACGTCGTTTCTTATGTATCCCCCCCCCCCTTTTTTTTGAAGCCACCGTGGTTTTAACGACAGCGATGCGTTTGTTTTTGTTATAGTGTATCATAGCAGTCAACCCCTTAGGGGCCGTCCATAAATGACGTCACGCGATTTTGGACGATTTTTGACCCCCCCGCCCCTCGTCACACGGCGTCACAAAAAGTCAGACCCCCCCTCAAATATGACGTCACAAAGCTCTGCCCCCCCCCCAAAATAAAACATGCTTCAAATAGCTTTAAACTATTGTTATTGTAGTGCGTATTTATTGTGGCGCTGCACTCTGATGTTGTAGGAGAAACATTTATCAAAAAGTCTATTTAATTAAGTAGAACGTGTTCTTTATATTTATTTAAAGTTGCGCATTTTGATGTGACGTCACATTTCTCAACCCCCTCGTCACACATCGTCACAAATGTCTGACCCCCCCCCCCTAGGTGCGTGACGTCATTTATGGACGGCCCCTTGCTCCGTGGTTTGCTTCCGTCTGTGAGCCAGCACGTGCGTCTGTGTGCAGCACGTGAAAGTATTAGCAGCAGTACACAAAAAAAATCCGAAATTATTTAGTTTCTCGTGATTCGCAACCGCGGTCAGAAAGTCTTGCGGAGTGGAGGTGGTGGTGCTTCAAAATCAGTTCTCGTGATGTTAAAGCAGTTGGAAGACGAACGTTTATACTGGTGTAGGGCTGTTACAGAGGGGCTGTTTGTGTAGGGCTGTTTGCATAGGGGCTAACGGATAACAAACACAGTGGGCGGGGACTCCGTGAGCACACGGGGTGGTGCCCGCAACGACGTCCGTACTGGACGGCGTGAGGGGGGTTTCGATCCTCTAGGGGGGTATAAAAAGGGTTGAGCCAGAGAGCTCAGGGCTCAGTCTTAGTGTAGTTAAGGGAAGAGAGAAGACCGGCCAGATAGGCCCTGGACTCCCCCTGGGACGCCGCCCTTGTAAGGGCAGTGCAGGCTGGAGCCAGTGGCGTGGTCCCGGAACCAGAGTCAGACCTCTGGGATTCCGGGTACCGTAGCCCGACTGACCAGTGTCGGGCCAGACAGCCTCCCCTAGCCCGTTAGCGGAGGACTCGGCTAGGAAGGCTAGCTAGGGGTGAATTCCCAGTTGTACGGGTGAGGGGGCCGATACATCCCTCCAGTATTGTAAGACATTGTGCAAATAAATACGTGTGCCTTACCCCGTTGTCCACGCGTCTTCAAGAACACTTCATCTGGCGTCAGAAGAACCAAGAACATGGACACGCGCCAAACAGCTCGAGCCAGGGAACAGCAAACGGAAGACGCCGCCGAAATTGTCGAGCCCGAGATGGCTCAACAAGACGACGTGCAGCCGGGGCCGGACGCGTTCTTGCCGGAGCGTCGCCATGAAGAGGAGCAGCGGACAGACCACCTGAGGCTGGCTCACGAGAGGCTGGCGGAACTGCTCTACGCCGCTGCCGCTACGCTGGAGAACATCACACGGCTGGGGGCTGGTGGTCCACCGCGGGGCGAGGGGAACCGGCGTCCGGAGCGCCTTCCCGCCATTTCTGAAGATTCAAATTTTGAATTTCCCGCCATCGATGCGGCGACCGCTAGGGGCGTGGCCAACCTCAACCTGGGGTCCGACATCGGCCGCGCTGGGGCTGCCGCATCAACGACGGAGGAGGGCGCGTCATCAAAGCTGCGACAGGCGATGCCATCTGCCGTTCGCGCCGAGACGCAGCCGGGTCGGGGAGACAGCAGCCCACGGGACTCCACGGCAACTGCTGCGCTGCATCAAAGGCTGCCCCCGCTTAAAGAATTCGTGGGCGCAGAGGGCGACTGGAGCGGCTTCCGAAGACGCTTCCTCGCCCACCAAGAAATGGCTAAATGGACAGACGCAGAAGCTCTCAGCGCCCTGCCGGCGCTCCTGGACGGCGACGCGCTTGCCGCCCTAACATCGGCACCGAAGGAAAGGCGCTCTACGTTACCAATGGCGCTGCAGCTGCTGGGAGGGGTCTACGGACCATCGGCGGAATGCAGACAGGAGTTCTACGACCGCAAGCGGGGAGAAAAGGAGTCGCCCCTGGCGTACCGAACGAGCCTCCTGGCGATGGCCAAGTCGGCCTTCCCCCGTATGGATGACGACGGCATCGACGCTATGGTGACGGAGAAAATACTCCTCCTGGCTGACGATCTTGACATCGCTGTCGTCGCACAGGAGGACGCGGAAATGACATCGCTCCAGGCGGCGCGGCTCCTCCACGCAAACCTCCTGTCGCTCCGGCGAAAAGCCAGCAGGGCATCGGCGGGGCGTGCGGTGGCTGCAGCCACCCTTCCGACGGAGGAACTCTACGCCGTCGACCACCGACGGCAACAGGCGACGAGTGCACGGCCGGGCCAGGACGGGTCGGGCCGTTCCGACCATTCGTCACCTCCGACGTCGCTCCCGCGGTGCTTTAACTGCGGCGTCCGGGGCCACGTCGCCTCGGGGTGCCGCTCTCCTCGTCAGCGCGGGACGACACCTCACCGGGACGACGGGCCTCATCCCAAGCTCCACCATCAAAAACCGGCGAGTCGCGGCACCCCACACGTTTGGCCCACACACACACCCGTCACGCACTCAAACACCGCGACGAGAGGGGGGCCGGTATCACGCACCATCGCACCATCACGCACCACTCCGGGTACCCATATCGAACCCGGCCAGTGGTCCGTGCTGGCCGATCGTGTGGTTGCCGCATCGTCGGGGTCGTCGGCCGTTGTGGGGTATATCGACGGGGTTGAAGTGCGCATCCTGGTCGATACGGGAGCATCGGCGACTATTATTTCGGAATTAATTTATAATATTCTCCTCGTCCGGAGTCGTCCCTTGATGCCAGTTAACATACCATTCTATGCGGCTAACGGGGGCTCACTTGGCATCATCGGACAAATTTGTGCCCAAATTTGTATCGGGGAAATAAAATTGTCTGGGCCGATTTTTGTTTCTTCCTCGCTGGCGGTTCCGTGCCTGCTGGGGACGGACTTCCTGGCCAAAATGCCGATTGTAATTTTGATCGACCAGGGGTGCATAGAGCTTCCATCGGGCAGACGCATGGCGTTTCTGCCATCGCCGGTTGCGACTCGGACGGCGTTCGCGACGGTGCCGGCGCTCGTGGAAAGAACGGTACGCGTTCCTCCGGGGACGCAAATGCTGGTACCCTTGAAACTTCGGCGGCCCCTCGTTAAGGGTGCTGGGGCACAAGGGGTACTGTTGGGACCGTCTAGGGCCGGGGTTAGTGGACCTGACTTACTACCGGCCCAGACCATAGTGAGAGGGGATGGTGAACCCTTCATCGCGGTCCTAAATGTGGGCTCGCGGACGGTGGTGATCCCACAGGGGACCGTGCTTGCTCACGCAACGCCGGTGCCGTGTGAGGAACCCGCCGTAAATTGCGTCAACACTGTCCCTGCGTCGCGACCGCATTCGGACAGCGATGAAGGGTGGCTCGAGGCGCTTTGTGCGGGATCGACGGACCTGTCCGATTCAGAGCGTCAACAACTTAAAACATTACTGCGAGAATTTTCCGACGTTTTTAGTCGAAATAAATATGATTTGGGTTGCACTCACTTGCTGCGTCACCATATTGACACGGGTGACAGCGCGCCAATTCGCCAAAATCCGTTTCGGTTGAGTCCCGCCGAAAAGGACCATGTCAAATCGGCTGTTGATGACATGTTGGCCGCGGACATCATTTCTCCTTCCACCAGCCCTTGGGGAGCGCCGATCGTCCTGGTTAAAAAGCAGGACGGTTCGTTGCGGTTTTGCGTTGACTTCCGGCGTCTTAATAAAATTTCGGTTGCCGACGCATACCCGCTCCCTCGGATGGATGAATCGCTTGACGCCTTGGCGGGAGCGCGATTCTTTTCCACACTCGATTTACTTTCGGGATTCTGGCAGCTTCCTCTGGATGATGAGTCAAAGCCTAAAACTGCTTTTCGTACACCGCACGGCTTGTTTCAATTCAACCGGTTGCCGATGGGCTTACACTCAGCGCCGGCAACTTTCCAGCGTTTAATGGAATTGGTTTTGGCTGGACTGCAATGGGAGTCGTGCCTCATTTATTTGGATGACGTTATCGTCTTTGGAAAAACCTTTGATGAACATCTCCAGAGGTTGCGGGCGGTTTTCCTAAAGATGCGGGCTGCTAATTTGAAATTCAAGCCCCAAAAATGCCATTTGTTGCGTGATTCGGTGCGTTATTTGGGGCACATCGTGGGACGCTCAGGTATTGCTACCGATCCCGCCAAAACGCAGTGTGTCAGCTCCTGGCCGACTCCCACCTCGGTGGGAGAGGTCAGGAGTTTCATTGGGTTCGCGTCGTATTATCGACGGTTTGTTGCTGATTTTGCGACAATTGCTAAACCCCTGCACGCTTTAACATCTAAAGGGGTTCGGTTCCACTGGGGTCAAGAGGAGGAGGCTGCGTTCCGCTCCCTTCGGGACGCCCTGGTGAAAGCCCCTCCCTTGATCTACCCTGATTTTTCGAAGCCCTTTTTGCTCGACACCGATGCGAGCAACACGGGTATTGGGGGTGTGCTTTCCCAGGTGGTTGATGGCGTTGAACGGGTGGTCGCATACGGTAGTCGGGTGTTGTCTCCTGCGGAGCAGAGATATTGTGTCACCCGTAGAGAACTGTTGGCAATTGTTTTTTTCATCCAACAGTATCGCCCATATCTGTACGGTCGGCATTTCACCGTCCGCACAGATCATGCGGCACTACAGTATGCCCTGCGGGTTCAACAACCATCGGGACAGTTGTCTCGATGGTTGGAGGTTCTCCAGGATTTTGATTTTGAGACCACTTACCGTAAGGGCGTTCGCCATACCAACGCGGACGCTCTGTCACGCATGCCAACCACCTCGGAATGTGCATGCCTCCTGGGGTCGGGACGTTGCAGACCTTCAGGGGACGCATCGGTTCCGATCCTGGCAGCCACCGACGACGACGAACCACTGCCTGATAATTCGATCGAACAACAGGGAAGGGATTCCCTGTTGGGGTTGCCCGTCACTGAGTGGGGGCGCCTCCAAATGGAGGATACCTCCCTCCTCGGGTGGCGTCGTCGCGTCGGGGGTGCTGGCCGGGTGAAAGGTGATTCGGGTGCATGGGAAATGGTACAGGGTCTGCTCATGCATTGGGACGCAAAATTACAGCGACATCGGCTGGTCGTCCCTTCGGAGTTGCGAGGCAAAGTGGTGTGGGCCGCGCATGAGCGCCTGTTACATCTGGGGACTCTAAAGACCCTTGCACTGATACAACTAGATTTTTTTTGGCCTGGTATGACAAAGGATGTTGGGGATCTTTTGAATTCATGCCCGCGGTGTGCGCAACGGAAACCGCCGGCACGGGAGTCTAACCCGCCTTTACAATCAATCAAGGTGTCCAGAATAAATGAGCTTGTCGCGCTGGACATCTTGGGCCCATTTCCCGCCACCCCCAGGGGCAATAGGTATTTGCTGACAGGAGTCGAGTATTTTACGCGCTGGCCCATGGCCTGGCCCCTTGCCAACCAGTCGGCAGCAGCCATTGTGGACGCCTTTGTTCAGGGATACGTCCTGGACAAAGGTGCTCCGGAACGGCTGCTGACCGACCAGGGTAAAAATTTTTCAAGCAAATTACTTAAACAAGTTTGTGACCTCTTAGGCACAAAGAAAATTCGGACCTCCCCGTATCACCCACAGACAGACGGAATGGTCGAGCGCCTGCATCGCACCATTTCGTCAATGATGGCACAGCAGGTCTCAGATTCTCAGACTGATTGGGACCTGCATATTCAGGGGGTCTTGGCGGCATACCGGATGGCACCCCATGCAGCTACGGGATTTTCCCCCTTTTACCTCATGTACGGTCGCGAACCCGACCCGCCTGTTCGCGCCCAGCTGCAGATCCCCGACCCGCAAGGAAAAACTAAATTGGCCGACCACGTCAAATTTAATCTGGCTAAATTAACAGAGGCGCGGGATGCTGCGAGGTTGAACTCGGACCTCCGTCAAAAGGCGAACGAGCGCCTCAGGCTGGGTCGGGCACATGTAATACAGTGGAAACCGGGGGACAGGGCATGGTTGCACTGTCCCCAAGTACCCCTGGCCACCTCCCCTAAGCTGGCACGGCCGTGGCGGGGCCCCGTGGAAGTGGTCGAGGTCTTGCGACCACAGTGCGTGCGCATTCGTTGGGGGAAGCGGCGATGGTTCGTGCACCCCTCTCGGTTGAAACCTTTCGTCGCGGTACACAAACCCACTTCACACATGCGTGGCCAGACGTGTGGGGGGTCGACCGACTCGCTAGCTCCGTCTCCACCGCGCTCACCTAATGCCTTGCCGGCCGTGCCACCTCCAGGTGCATCGGGACTGACGAGCCCGCACCCACCTGCTGCTGCAAGGGACGCCGAGGTTCCCGCGACGTCAGACGCGGACTCTATACAAAACGAACAACCGCCACCGGCGGGTTCGCCACCCGGGATTGCCCCGTGTGACGGGCCTGCAGCAAGGACACGCGCAAAAATGCGCAGACTCTTATAATGCATTGGACGAACATTTTTTTTTCTTCTTCTCTCTTACGTACGGTTGCGTGGTGCTGCGTCGGTGGGGAGCTCCTAACACATTTTTTTTGTGTTGTGTTGCATGTGTGCTGCGAGTTCCCTGCTTAACCTGTATATATGCGTCGCTCTTACGGTATTCGTATTTATTCAGGGGGGGTGCGTCGGATTGTTCCCTTCGGGGTTGTGGGTTTTGTTGTTGTCATTGTTGTTGTTGTTGTCGTTGTTGCTGTTGGTTCCTTCATGTTAGCGTTAAAAACGTTTTTTTAAGGCACACGCGGGTATCCAGGGGTTAAATAGCCTTTATTAAAGTTGTTGCAGCCGGGACGGCTGCGAGCTGTACAGGGGGGGGTGATGTAGGGCTGTTACAGAGGGGCTGTTTGTGTAGGGCTGTTTGCATAGGGGCTAATGGATAACAAACACAGTGGGCGGGGACTCCGTGAGCACACGGGGTGGTGCCCGCAACGACGTCCGTACTGGACGGCGTGAGGGGGGTTTCGATCCTCTAGGGGGGTATAAAAAGGGTTGAGCCAGAGAGCTCAGGGCTCAGTCTTAGTGTAGTTAAGGGAAGAGAGAAGACCGGCCAGATAGGCCCTGGACTCCCCCTGGGACGCCGCCCTTGTAAGGGCAGTGCAGGCTGGAGCCAGTGGCGTGGTCCCGGAACCAGAGTCAGACCTCTGGGATTCCGGGTACCGTAGCCCGACTGACCAGTGTCGGGCCAGACAGCCTCCCCTAGCCCGTTAGCGGAGGACTCGGCTAGGAAGGCTAGCTAGGGGTGAATTCCCAGTTGTACGGGTGAGGGGGCCGATACATCCCTCCAGTATTGTAAGACATTGTGCAAATAAATACGTGTGCCTTACCCCGTTGTCCACGCGTCTTCAAGAACACTTCACTGGTAAAAACCTGGTTACACCAGCCCACAGGGGATTATTGTGTCCGTCCGTCGTGCAGGGAGCGGCTTGTTGGGGAGGGTGGGGCTGGGTGGGGAGGGGAGGGTGGGGAGGAGAGGGTGGGGAAGGGCTGGGTAGGAGGGTGGGGAGGGGCTGGGTGGGGGTGGGTGGGGTGGGGCTGGTCACCCCGTGGTGCCCTTATAAAACTCAACGTTTAACCTACTCACGCCGGCTTGTGCCCGCCCTCACAGTCGCCGCCGTTGACCCTAGCCATTGACCGAGCAACCCTGCGCAGGAATGTGTTATGAGCGGCTGAACACGAAGCTTCACAGTCTGTTGTCGTATAGCCAGGGCCGGATTAAGGTTCTTGTAGGCCTTGGGCACTTTTCTTTCGTAGGCCTTCAGTGATAACTTTCGACAGCTGCTACCGCTGCCCATGTCACGACTACCGTCGATGCCAATCGCTTGGTTCACGCGTAGCACAACAACAACGCCGCCGCTTGTCTTCCCTTGCACCACTCTCTATTGAGAATGAGATTGTGCGAATATTTTTTTAAGATGTTATTGATAATTTTCCAATGAAAGAATCTCTAAAAGTTCATCTCCGGCGTTAATTTCTCTCATCTTATGAACAAAAAAAACATTGACATGACTCTGCCTCTTTGTATGTGTAGCGTCGGAAATGCACATTGTATACCGTCCGTATATACACTTACCTACAGTTGAGGGCACAGGCCCATAGGGGGTGCCACCCTGAGCTGGGGAAGGTCAGGGAGAGCCAGACCATTGAGGGGCCGGGTTCTCCCCCCCGCCCAGACCCCAAGTGAGGGGTTGGGGGGTTCTTCCAGAGTCCCCTGGAAGGTTCCAGAGAGGGGGCGGTACCGGGGGCGGGGAGTTCCCGGGAAGTGGATAAAAGGGGCACCTCAAGCACAGCTCGGGGCAGTGTTACAAAGAAAGAAGACCAGCCTAGCTCAGACCCTGGGACCCGACGTCCTTGTAAGGGCCGGGGCCGAGCGCGGACCAGTGGTCAAGACCCGTACCTTGGCTGGGTCGGGTCAGTTCGGGCACAGATAGCGGAGGGCTCAGGGCCCGGTTAACCCAGTGTGAGGCCACGCTAGCCATAGATAGTGGGAGTTAAGGGGAGTCTTATTATTAAAGTTTATAAATAAACCGTGTTGTCTCTAAGACGGCGTCTCCAGTCTCCGTGGAACCCACTACACTTGCTATATATATTTATTCAAGAAAGTATCTTGCTTAAACAAAAATCTTCCAAACAACACCTTAAAGCACGGCCAACATTTTTTTCGAAGGCCCTTTAAGTTTTCCGTAGGCGCTGGACACAGTGGCGACTTGTTGCCGCTTGGCTTGCGTTTTGGCAGCAACCCAGTCCTGAGGACGATCGATAAAAAAAATTGCCTGCCCCGGACCCAAAACAAACCACCGATCAATATTTACCTCAGTAGACTCAAACTTAGCGACAGGGTCGATTAAAGACTGACAAAACAGATTTATATTTTTTGTTATTTTAGACTTTTATGAGAACCGGTTTGTGAAGCTGCGTCAGTGTGCAGTATCGCCAGCACGTCCATTTGTATTCTCGTGTTGTGTCCTCGTGTCTGTATGTGTACGTATGCGTGTTCGTGTCTGTATATTTCTGTGTTTTTAATGTATTGCACTGTGTACAGTATTGTGCGGTACAGCCAAGTGTGACTGTATAGTGTGTAGTAGCGTGGTGTACTGTTTGTATAGCTTGGCGTAATAAAGGGCGTACAGTGGCTGTGTGTATGATACAGGTTGCGTGTAGGCCTTGATACTTGGCGATACAGGCTGTTTGTGTAAGTGTTGCAAGCTGTGTGTGTGGGGGGTTGTGTGTATAGCTAGGTTAGTGTGTGCAAAGGGCCGGTAACCCCTCGACCTGGCACTTCTACAAAGCAGCACGGTAGAAACATCGACATAATCTCGTGCTGGAGACCCCAGGGGACAGGCATTTAAGACACCTTCTGGTCAAACTCCATCTGGCAGGGCCAGACTGAACCCCTTCCGACTCTCGTTGCTTAAGAGAGGCTGCCACTCCTCTGTTGGGAGATGGACCGGTACCGCCTGGCTCACTGTGGAATACAGGATGCCCGGTGGACCGGTTCTGGCTCTAGTCATCATGAGGGGTGGACAGTTCCCCACTCGGGGCAGGAAACTGCCAAACAACTTGGAGTGGCACTTCTTTTGAACAAAAGACTCGAGTGTGGTCACCATCGAACAAAAAGATCACGACATCGTGCACTTTCAGATGCGCTTCTGTGGCTGTCTGGAATGGTCTTCCTTCCGACATTAGGAAGTCATTGGAACTATGCACTTTTAAATCTAAATGGAAAACTACACTTTTTGGAACTGCTTTTAGTCTTTATTTTATTGTCCTTCCCCCGCACCTCTGATCAGCACAGTTGGCTACGTACGGTACGAAAAGAGGTTCAACATACATGCATAGTTATACGGTGCACATACAGTATGCATATATTAAGTGCACTAATAGGCTCAATGTGAGATTTAACAATTTTATTAAACCCGTTCGCGAACTGTGGATTTCCCGGTTGGTCTGTGTGTTGAGTTTGCACAGTAGTGCATGGCGGAAGCTTTAACAGAAGAAATTCCTCGACACGCAGACCCGTCCGGAAAAAAACAACCCGGAAAAGCATTTGAGATTAAAATCAGCTACGAAAACCTACGGGGTTAAATTTTTTCAGCAAACAATGGAATAATATAACCCCAAAAAGCGCAACATCTCCGAAGGCACTGACATCAATTTGCTTTGAACAAGTGCGAGCTCAGGGGTCGGCAACCTGCAACTCCGGAGCCGCATGCGGTTCTTCAAGGACTGCTGTGCGGCTCGTGAAATATTTAGTTTTTTTTTACCAAATTGGGATAAACATTGCCCTTATTATTTTGGTTACAGACCCCTGTACCATCGCTGGTCGAGTTACTGCAAAATAATGCAATATAACAGCGCGTACATTCGTCATCGGCATCTGCGCTATTTGCATAGCCACCACGAAGGTGCCCACGTTTTACGGATGGGTAAAGTTTGCCAGTACGGGGGGTGATGTTGCTCTGCGGTTTCACCAAATAACGTAAATGTGCAGCTAAATTTGTAAAAATGTGCCCATTACGCATGGCCTGACTCTGTTCCGAACAAAAACACCACCAAGGGGTCTTTAAGGCACCCTGTGAAGCAGCTGGCCATGTACTTTTCAGTTATTTCACATTTTTTGGCTGTTTTGCTATTCCAGTCCTTTGTAGCCATGATACCATTTCCCTCAACACAGCACAGAAAGTGTGAGATTAACAACACCACACTCCCGCATGCCAACAAGCCCTTTTTCTTAACGTCATAAAATGTGCATTTTAAACACTAGGCAAGCAACACTTCATTGATAAAGCACAGTTTTACAAACACGTAAAATGTGTTATAATTTATCACAGGTGACAAATAATAACGCCACTTGTGAAAGATCCTTTTTAAAATATAAAACTAAACTAAATTATTTGTATTTTATCAGATAAGGCACACCGAGCTATGTAGCTCTTTTTCAGAAGCAACTTGGCAACAAATAATAGCTCAACAAAGTGGTTTACATCATGGGACCTCCTTTGCCAGTACCAAAATATACTCATCGGATTTTTCCCCTTTTTTTCTGGCAACAAAACTGACACCTTTTGCAAGGAATCATGCTTACATTAACTACAATACTTGCAGTCAAATGCAAACAAAAAACAATACTCTGATAATTTATGCATTGTCTTTGAAACGGATTGGTCCACACCAGAGATAACTTTCTTTAGAGCCGGCAGCCCGTTACCTGCCCGGGTCATGCTGTGTAGTATTCCCCGAGTGTTAGTGAGATTAGGAACGGTGATCACCACCCTGCGTATAATTCTCCAGTTGGTTGTTATGCGTTAATAAAGTGTTGCCTCCAAGTTGAGCGTGCGCTTCAGTCAAACCCACTATAATCTGACTGGTACTCATTTTCTCACTGCTCTCAACTTACTTCTTTTCTGAAGCAGCCCAAAAACTGACGAATGTCACTGCCACCCTTCCAATTGCTCATGATGACACTCACTGTGAATGGAAGCTGAATGTTATAAAACTGCTTGCACTTTAATCAAAGAAACACATAAGCAAGTACAGCTATACACTATACTATACGAATATGCAATAAATGAAAGCTACTGTCTACAAATGTATATTACACATGCAGCGAAACATAAATGATTGACACTTTACTCCGACTTCACGTGGGCTTTCTGACAAATATAGCGTAATAAAGACATTAACGTTAGTTGAATACACCCGTGAGCGCCATTGTTGGTCGCTGGGTGAATGTGTGGCTAATTAACTTTCCAAGTAATTTACTTAGCTATGATAGCTGACGTTAGTGATGGTTGATTGGCAATCGGAAATTGGCCCGTTTTCACTAAAAACGTTTGTTTCCACTCGATAGTGATGTAGCCTATGTAACACTCATTACATTCTAGTTTTCCACTTTTTAATACATTTTAAATGAATGAAATGGAGAGACAGTACAGTGTTTGACATTGATTGTACCTACCCACAGCAGTCGAGCATCGGCTTCAATATATTGGGGGGGATATTTTTAGCATATTTGAATATTGGGGGGGATGTGTTCCCACCAAAATATATTTTAATTACGGCCTTTACGCTGTACGACCACAACGAACACGCATCGGCGAGTTTACCCGACCCCCCTACCTCCCGTACGCCGGCTCTACACCGCAGTTCCTGGGCCCGTGACGCGTCACAGAAAATCGGGCAGCTGGTCGTAGTTGAACATGTTGTTGGCGGTGTTTGACCAGGCGGCGTGCCGCGCGCCATCCATCTCCGTGGCGACCGCGTTGCCGGCCTGCAGGCTGTGGTGCTCCCCGCCAATTTGCTCGCCGCACTCGGGGCACGTTCCTTTCTGCATGGCGCCGCCGCACTCGCCGATAGCGTACACGTGGCCGCGGGGGCACTTGTACCAGTGGCCTGGCTTCAGGCCGATGGCCTTCACGATGGACGCGCGCTCCGAGTCCGAGATGCCGAGGCCGCTCTTGGGAAGCTCCTCCTGGAGGCTCTCGGCGAGCCGGCGCACCTCCTTCTCCTGCTCGGGCCCGAACCTCCGCTTGTTCGTGAGAGCTAGGCGTGCGCACAGCAGAGGGATGGAATGATCGGGCACTCCGGTTAGATCGCTCACGTAGGCGTTCGCGGTTGTGCTGTATGACATATCTCCGGGGTCCTCCGGTATTTCCTTCTGCATTTAGAATCAGCATGCGTGTAGATTATTTGGCTGCTATACATTTCCACGCGATAAGCCACTTCGTTGAGGTATAATTTGTGATGGCCAGGTCGCTTCGGAAAAAGAGCTATAGAGCTCAGTCGGGTTTACCTGGTGAAAAAAAAATATAGTCAAAATATATTGGTCCGACGTGCTGGGAACTTCATCGATAACTGAAGTGAAGAAGCTCCCGGCACGCGGAGCAAAGCATCAGACATCACCACAACACACGGTATAGCTCTGCATTTCATTCGCAGAGCTGGAATGTAGCCAAATTAACTCGCAAAACCAAACATGTGATTAGCTCTTTTTGATGACAGTAAGAGAAGGTGATGATGATGGCGATGACAACAACAAAGGACGATTATAACAATTGAGTTGGAAACACGCTCACTTTTCATGATCTCTTCGCCGATCGCAGTTGCTGCGTCGGACACCTTGGCCATGCTACTGGCGACGCTCATGCCCGCCTGCACCTTGATGAGGAAGCTCAGACGCAGCGTCTCCGTCCGCAGGTCCTGCAGCTGCTGCTCCGTCAGCCCAGCCGTCTGCTGCTCGCACATCCACTCCACCAGCTTGTCGAGGGCCTCCTTGACTACCTCCTTCCTCTCCGTACTGATCTTCGACAGCTCCGGCCTCAGCTTGGCGATGTCCGCCAGTAGCGTGGCTTTGTTCTCCAGAGTGTTCACCTGCAGGAGGTTTAGCTCTCCCGCCAGCAGCGCACTCAGAAAATCCGTTGGGATATTCCACTCGGATACCGTCGTCCTGTCCGTGAGGAGGTCGAGCATCGCGCGCAGCGGCGACGCGGGCAGCGATTTGGGGTTCACCTTCGCGAGGATCTCCCGCACGCGGTTCTTCGCCTGCGCGATCTCCTCGTCGCTTCCCCACAGCTTGCGCTTCACGGCCTCGATGTCCCCGAGCGTGCGCTTGATGATGTTGCCGTAGCGCAGGTTCCGCCGGATCGGCGTCTTGCACTTGGGGCACTCCTTGAGCTTCACGACAACGGGCGTCTCTTCGCCGTCGCCCGCGCCCCCGCCGCCGCCGTCCTCGCTCGTCTCCATCCACCGGTCGAGTCCCGTGCCCTCGATGAGGTGCTCACAGTCCTCCAGCAAGACGAAGCGCGCGGACGGCTCGTCCTCGTTCCCAAAGAAGATCTCGGTGACCTCGGCGGCGTGGCAAATGCGGCACTTGGAGGGGCACGGCTCCCCGCAGTAGCCCACGCACGCGTGGCCGCACGGCAGGTGGCGGCGGCGGCAAGGCTTGTCGCAGCGCGGGCGGTCGCACTCCTCGTAGCACAGTCGCCGGCAAATGTAGTGCCCGCAGCGCCATTCGCACGGCTCGACACACGGCATGCACGGCTGGCCGCACGGCCGCGCGCACGCGCTGTGCACGCAGCGGTTACGGCAGCGCAGCGCGCACGGGGGGCAGCCACGCGCCGCGCACGGCGCGGTGCACTGGTGCGAGCAGGGCAGCGAGCGCTCGCACGCTTCCCCGCACGCTGCATGCCACCGCCCGTTCTTGCACCTCTGGCAGTTCCCGTGGCACGCGTGGCCACACGCCAGCGCCGTCTGGCAGCGCACGTGGCACGGCCTAGGCTCGTGTCTGCAGGCCGCACGGCACCTTACACTCGTGCCCGCACGCCTGCCTCTCTTTCACCAGCACCGCGCACGAGGCTGGGCAATCCTGGCCGCAGGGACGGGGGCATGCGTGGCCGCACGCCTGCGGCTTCGGGCACGGCACCAGGCAGGAGAAGCTCGCTGCATCCACGTGACACGGCACCATCTGCTCATGCCCGCACGCCGCCATCGTCTTGGCCACGGGCTCCGTGCACTTCCCGCACCGTTTGTGGCAAACCTTGCGGCACCGGTGCCCGAGCTCGCAGATCGTGCGGCTGCACGGCTTCTGGCACTTTAACTTTTTGTGCTCGGGGTCCTCCGTGTGGCAGCTGCGTGTGCACACGTGCCCGCAGTCCAGCCGGAACTCGCACAGCAGCTCGCATCCACCCTCAGGTACCCGTGCAAAGTCCTTGGCGGTCACCACCGCCGTCTCGCGCTCCGGGTGGTTTTGGCAGCGCAGCCTGAGCGCAGGGCCGATGCGCCCGCCGGCCTGCAGCTCGCCGATCACGCGTTTCCAGAGGGGCACCGCCGATAGCATCTTTGCGTCGCCCACGATGAAGAAGCCGATGCGCGCGCGCGACAGCGCCACGCACACGCGGTTGTCGATGTTTAGGAAGCCCGTCTGGCCCCGGGCGTTGCTGCGCACGAGGGACAATAGCACCAGGTCGTTCTCCTCGCCCTGGTACTTGTCCACGACGCACACGCGCACGCCGCCGTAGCGATCGCGTGGCAAGCGCTTGCGCAGCGCCAGCAGCTGGCCCGTGTAGGTGGTGAGCACGGTGATGCGCTCCTGCGCGTAGCCCTGCAGCAGAAGGTGCTTGCAGAGCGCGACCACGAAGTCCGCCTCGTGCAGGTTCTGCCGGCTCTTGGTGTCCTTCACCTCCACCTCCGCGTGAGAGTGCTGCACGAAGTACAGGTTCGTGGCGACGCCCTGCCAATACATTATTTTGATTACTTTTCTGCATTAATTTAAAGTGATTTGTGTACCTTTCCTATACTTTGCATTCATGCCGTGTTTTTGCATTGTTTGTTATACAATTCTGGCCCAATGTCCCTTACAGGACATCTGTGAAAAAAGAGCTTTAGAACTAATCGGATTCCTCCAGTATAAATACAATATTCTTATTCTCAACAGCGTCAGCAACGTTAGCGATGGACGCAAAACGAATGGAGATGGCCACAGCCACCCACCGGAAAACCGAAGTGCCACCGTTATGAGACGATCGAGCCTGAGCGACGACACAGGCCAAGTTTTCGTGACGTCATTCGAGTCTGCAGTGCAGCCGAGCAAGACCACACACACGTGGTAACTGGCCGTGTGTGTATGCGGTAACTGGCTGTGTGTGTATACGGCTTAACTCGGCTCTGAGGGGTGGGGGGTGTAGAGGTACTGTGCAACTCGGATTTCGCGCATGCGCCGCCATCTTCTCAGTCCCATCGTGTTCTCTCGCGTGCGTAGCTACGAGTTCTCGTTTTAATCGGCACAGACTTTATCGCAAAATATCGTCGCAACCCTTCAACACGACTCATCCACTCCTCAAGGTAAGAGTATAAAATGATAGGTTAAGGAATTTTTTTAAATGCTGTTTAAGAGTCTGCCTTTTTTACACTAAGAATGGTTTTCTGTTCGAGTTATTGCTTTAAAATGTCATAAAACGATTTAAAGTGTACAGGGCTGCTTTGAAACACTCAGAAAAATGGTTTTCAATTAAGTGGTTTTTTTTTCTTAGAATTGGTTATAAATGTGTGTACATTATGTGTAGTGCAGGCAGTGTACATGTGCAGTCCGTATTTTGGTTGCTTTTGCTATGGGGGAAAATTCCCCGTGATTCGTCGTTTCGTTATATGTCGCAACTTTCTGGTCCCTAACCCCAACGTATATCGGGGACCCCCTGTGCATAGCTCAGCAGGCCCTTACCTGGTAAAATAAAAAGTTTTATAGTTTCATAGTAAATGGGAAGCCAGTGGAGTCGAAGGAGAAAAGGCAAAGTGGGGGAGGGGGGGGGGGGCTGGAGCCCCTTGTCGCCCCCCTTTGTCTTCCCAACGATGCCCCCCCAACTTCGAATAGGACCTATCCCAACCCCTCCTTAGCAATCCCTTTTGTTTGACTGCATCAAAACTACACCACCACTTACAATAACCCCATTTTTCCTTTCAAATTATTATCATAGCTGTGTACAATTGTATAATTGTTGTAAAGCGCCTTATTAAAAATACTATATGAATCCCATTAGATTATAAGTAGATAAGATCATAAAACATGATACTGGCAAAAGGGGCCCATAGATATAACTGCTCGACCCGAGCTACAAATGCTCTGACACTGGCAATGTCTCCGACTCGTCGCCTTTTGGTGTCTTCTTGTCTGACACTGCAATGTCTCCGACTCTTCGCCTTTTGGCGTCCTCTAGTCTGACACTGGTGGCGAGACTAGGCCATAAAGAAGGCTGTTGTCTCTGATGTAGGCCAGTCAGTTTCGAAGACAATGCATCATAGATTATCAGAGAATGTTTCTCGGCATGTTTTGTCACAAGTACGTGTGGTTAATGCATACTTGATTCCTTGCAAAAGGTTTCTATTTGGTGTTTTTACACCTGAACGCCTCCTGTTTTATTGGCAGAAAGTGCAAAAACCTCTTCTTAGTTTTCATTCAAACAAAACGTGCTGCTCAAATGAACACGACAGGGTCCTGCTACGCACGCCTCTCCCGAGCCATGGACGCGTTTATCTCCCCATAATCCATCTCTACTTTCATCTCATAATCCGTCTCCACTTCTCAACGTGTCCGGCATCAGTGGATTCGAGGCGCAAGACGTTCGGTGGAGCTCGCAAAGCGCAACCACGGCGCCTTCCTCCGCGACGACCCCCTCTATAACAACGGTGGAGATTCCAGCTCGCGTTGTTGTTCATCGACTCTACATCTACATTACGGATTCGAGCGCGGGCCCTGGGGCGTCTCTCCCCCCAGCGCACGGCCCTCACCTTCACGTTCTCGTACTCCAGGACGGACGGGTGGTTCTCCAGACGATCGTAAATGTGCGGCACCAGCAGCTTCGCGATCTCCGGCCGCATGCGGTGCTGCGTGTGCGCGCGTACGTGAGCGTGCAGAAAATACAGAGTCTCGTTACGCACAGCTATCCCTTGCCAAGGACACTTTTCTCTTGGTTGAATCTCACTCGCGTCTGAAATGTAGAGCCGACATTGGGGTAATGTTGGGCCGACATTGGGGTAATGTTTGGCCAACGTTGGGGTAATGTTGGTCCGACATTGCTTTCAACTACCACGCCCCAAACCACACCCCAACGTTGTACGTTTACTGGGTGATGATATCCCACCTGTGCTAACCCTGGAAACGTTGAAGGCAAGAGTTAAGGGCGCAGCTCTGCAATTACCCGCTCACACCACTGCTGGCAAAAACACTTCCACTGGAGGGAACTCTAGAGGGTATCTTGGTCTACTCTTCCAAACTGCCCAGATGTCTTGGAAGAGGTGGGAGTACCCACATTTTACCCCACCATGATAGGAAACCTGCCGATTGACTAACTGCGACGCCCCCATCTGACAAAACAAACCTCGCCACGTTCGTCAATAACGCAGTTTGTGGCCTAACAAATAAAAATATATAAATGGGGACGTTTCAGGCCATGGCCCTTCTACCCAGCACATAGAGAGGCCAGAGAGGTAATTCCTTCAACTCGGTGGACAGAGGTGGTGGGTGGTGCGTGGTGCGGTGGATTTAGGGAACTGGCGCCGTTGTTTCAATTGCCACGCCGGTGACCTCTGGATTCCAAATCCAGCGTGTGAAGGAGGCGGCAACGAAGGCGAGTGGCTCTCACGGTGGCGAGATGTTATCTGCCTCACCTGGTATGCAGGAGTTCGTGGGTTCGATTCCGACCCTGATGCCTACTGTATATTTGGAGTTTGTGTGGCTCTCTCACTGTGGGTGGCATGGGCTTTTTCTCTGGGTCCTCCAGTTTTTCCCTCCCACATTTAGAAGCAACGGGCTTTCACATTATCTGGCTGCTATAAATTTCCACATGAGAAGCCATCATTTGTGATAGCCGGGCCGCTTCTGAAAAAGAGCTATACAGCTCAGTGGGCTTTACCTGGCACAATAAAATTAGTTTAGTCTTAGTTCAGAGTGCCGTAACGGCGTGCGGCGGCCGGGTGCGGCGCAGCGCTCACCTGGATGCTAAGCCGGGCGAAGGGGACGCTGTTCTTGACGAGGCGCTCGAAGAGCGACACCTCCAGGTTGTAGTGCTTGGCAAGCTCGTACACGCTGGCGCTCGGCCGCAGCTGCCGGCGGGGCCGGACAACGGGCATCACAAACACACGCGGGGGAAGCAAGGCAACGCTCACGATGCACGCAACATACACGCTCGGGCTCATGCGCGCAACACATATACGCACACGCGCGATATACACACGCACATGATGTATGCATGCACGCGATACACAAACGCACACACATACGCAATACACACACATGCTCGCGATATACACACGCATGCACACGTGCCTCACGTGGAATCAATGCACGTGTGAACACAATTGTGTTTTCGCGAGCACATTTAATGTGTACCCCAGATAATCCACCCAGTCAACAGCCGCACCGCCCCTGGTAAGGCAATGCCGATGGTGAAAATGGTGGTGATGCTGACGATGAGAAAACGGTGGGGTGACGATGGACACGCTTGATGATGTATGCTTTCAGTATGCATCGGTGAAAAGCACTGGCAAACGCAAGGGTGTGTAATAAAACAACAGCCAGAGACAGGGACAGTGGTTACGATGACGACGACGATGATAGTGAAGCTCGATCTATAATGGTGATGACATTGATCTCGAATATGGTGATTATAGTGATCAAACGACAAAGATAAAACCGCGATGACGTGCGACGATGACGAAGATGACAATGATGACAACGGTAACTGGCCACATACAGGAGTCGGTTGGACAGACGGAGGCTCCGAACAAACCTGCTCCTCCTTCTTCCGTACGGCTGATGTAGATTCAGAGCAACGACTACAATTTCACATTCAGGTGGTCAAGCCAGATAACCGCATCAGGAGCAGCGGAGTGTATCGCTGTGATGTCTCCTTTATGTTTGTGGGCAACAAACCTGCTGATGATCCCCAATGAGGATGAGATGCTTGCAGGCGCTACTCAGCGTGGTGATGATGTGAGCTTCCAGGACCTCGGCCGCTTCCTCCACGATGACGATCTGGGGCCGCACCTTCTGCAGGATTCCCCGGAACTTGGCGGCCCCTGGGGGGGGACACGGACGACGCGTCGGAGGTCACCGGATGTCGCCGGAAGTCGCCAGCGTGCTTGCGCCATTCCGCGTAGCGTCACAGCGCACCGTGGCCAAATATAAACTATATTTTTTCCTTAAGCAGGTAAGGCCCGCTGAGCTATATAGCTTTTTAGAAGCAACCTGGTTATCACAAATGATAGCTCAACGAAGTGGCTTATCGTCATGTAACTTTTATTGCGATGCATAATTTAAATTCTTATTGATGTACAGGAATCCATCGACAACCGCAGTTTCATGTACCAATTGCGGCCTGGAAATTTGAGTATCCACAGGTAAGCACGGTGTTAAGAAAGTCACATGACGTGTATATTACGTCATTGCATCCCAGCATGACATCATTGTATTGTGTGATGTCGTCAAAGAAGTACTGTACCGATAACGTTAGTTTAATTTTCTTCCGATTCCAGGAAAGGGTTAATTTTGCCCTTAATCATGGACCTGAAGCGTGCAGCGAGTGGTGAAGGTGAGATTGTCACGTGGGCTGAGCCTCTACTCTTTCTAAACAGCCCCTTCCCCCATGATCTCATTGTCATCGTCATCACCATCGTTAGTAGTAAAGGTATTGTACTGAATTTTATTCAGTGTTTAGTTAATAAACAGGGAACTTACTTAAGCTATGACGAGTCTGACCTTGGCCGTGGTTCCCCAATCCACTATTTTCCACAGGCCCTCTACTTTACCAATCGCTGACTTGCCTACCGCGGCATTTTACAGGAACCTAGCCCCCTGTGATTGGTGAGGGATTGCTGTCATGTGATATACGTATTAATGTGTCCATCTATGTGAAGCGTTCTGTGACAATAAAATTGCACATTAAACTTGAACTTTAGATACATGTATGTCTGTTTAACTTCTTTCGCACCGTACGTAGCGAACCATGCTAATCAGAGGTATGGGGCAAGGACAAGAAACCAAACACAAAAAGGAGTTCTAAAGAAATGAGTTTTCAATCTAGATGATTTAAAAGTACATAGCTCCAGTGGCTTCCGAATATCGGAAGGGCCAGCCAAAAGCCACTGCGAAGATGACCGGAGTTTGCGTGATGGTTTATGCTCCTTGACGAGATCATAAGCACGAATAAAGATGAAAGTTGCGAATCACAGTTTGCGAATGCGGTTGTGCGGAGGGGCCTTGCCTGTCGTGGTCATGCCGATGACAGTTGCCTCCTTCAGGATGCCGTGGTCCTCTTCGTCCCGCACCTCTGACAGTTGGTCCGCCAGCCTCTGGTACTTGTCCTCCTCGTCCGCGATCATGTCCCGGATGCTCGTCTGGTACCTGGTCACCCACAGCCTGCACGGCACGGCATGCGCACACACACACACAGACAAAGATCCTCCATATAGCCTTGAGAGACTGTTGGTTTTCCGGTCTTGGATAACGCGCGCTGAGGGATTCACAAGCGGCGGCGCTGGGCTCACACCAGGCCGGGTCTCGCGAGAAGCGGCGGCGAGGTCGCAGCAATCGTCCCCGTCGCATTCCAGTTTCTCACAGAATTCACAATCAGGAATCCGGATGAGCTATGAAGCTCTTCATCATAGGCATGCCCATATATGGGCGTGTCAGCCAATCTGCCTGCATGCGTCAACTGGCTGAGACGAGGTGGAGTTTGCAGCTCCCCAAAGCTGGATCAACGGTCCACCACTGCCAGAACGTCTGACATGGTTTGCGAGCCACCGTGAAATCAATAAGCAGCTGACACTTTATCGTGCCTTCGCATTTGAGTTGTGTTCCCAATTTTTAGACGATTAAAGAAAGAAAAAATAGTTTTAAGGAAGGAGACAGCACCGGCAGTCTCGTACCGGTACAAACGCCACCGCTCTGCCATCGCCAGGTGCCAGACGTTCTGGACTTGTTTCTCCTCCTCGTCAGACGTGAAGGCCACCTTTTTCAGCTCGCTCGTCACCATCCTCTTCATGTTCCGCTTGCTCATGGTGCTCTGCACACCACAGGGGAGGAACGCGACGCCGGTTGCTCCGTCACGAGTTCCTCCGTTTGAGCGCTCGGCTCTCCGTCAGAAGGCTGCAGGCTCGACGTCTCGAGTCAAAAGTCGAATTTATGTATTTTTTGTTACCACTGATTTATCCGGAGAGGGCCACGCCGAGTCGCGGGACCCCTCCTCAGAAGGGTCCTGCCGCCGCCGCCACTACTTTGGGGGTTATTATTTTAGGATGTTTTCAGCCGATTATTAACGAGGTTGTGTTTGTTAGGAAACCGGAGAAAACCCACGCATTGCGCGAGGGGGGGAGGGGCAACGCTCTATCCCCCGATTAGTTAACTTGCTGCACCGCCTTCTCCTGGCGAGCCAGGGCATGGCAACTCTACACTCCCAGCATGTGCTGTGATCCACCAACCCTCACTGCCTCGACAGTGCTGGTTCACAGTAGACACGTACAGCGTAGCCATCACAGCCCAGACTTGGCCCATTCATCCCTTCCGATCCCTGGATGAGAATCGCTTTGAAGTGACCGGGCGGCTTAGCAGTCAGAGTGCCGAGCCAGCACCAACGAGTCTGCTGGGTTCGAATCCAGGCAGCTGCTTGTGTTTAAACCCAGCCCTACAGGTGTCCGTATCCTTTATATAAACAGGAGATAAAATCAACTGCTCTTTGTGTGTTTACCTCCAATTACCGCGGTTAGCCACGTATGGCGTGAAAGAAGTTCAACACACGTACAAGTGGAGCGAGTTCCTGGTCTCAGCCCTGTCACAAATGACTGCACTAAAGAACTTGGTTCCGGGTAATTCTTATTAATTACATTATTTACTCTGAGAATTAAAATATGGAATTGTCTGTCATGCGAGGAACCTCCCTCTCATGTGCTGAGCAAGTGTCACCCTCTACTGTGTGCGGACGAGAGATCATTGGAGTAAGGGACCTCAGATGTAGCTCCGTGATAGCCACTTCCATGCGTCGTTCTCTAACGCGAAGGGTCGCACCGCTCTGCGAGAAATCAAAAGGGATTCTTCCTCGTATGGTGACGTTCAGTACAGACAGAATAAGAGGCAGGTGTGGACACCTGGGGGCACCGCAATGGCGCGATGTGAACTACCTCTCCTGATATACAGGCGGTCGTGGGTTCGATCTCAACCATGATGCCTGTATATTTCCATGGTGGTCACGTAGATTTTTCTACGGGTCCTCTAGTTTTTTCCTCGACATTTAGAATCAACGTGCGTCTAGAGTATTTAGCTGCTGCAAATTTTCTGCACGGTGACAAGCAACTCCATTGGGCTATCATTTGCGAGAGCCAGGTCGCTTCTGAAAAAGAGCAACATAGTTCAGTGGGGCCTTACCTGGTGAAACAAAAGGTATTCTTTGGGTCTTTCGGTCATGTACGTGACCCAAAGAATATTAATTCCTACAGTCACGAAAGCTTTAAGTCAATATTTAAACAAAAGGTAGTTTAAGAGTTTTAGTTTAGACGGACGAGCCGCAGAAACAAAACAGAGCCGCGGGAGCTGACAAACGAAGGTAGCGGCAGTGCGGAGTGGCAGGAACCCTCACCTGCCACCTGCCCCCCTCCTCCTCCTCCTCCCCCTCCTCTCCAGCCCCACGGTCCTCGACGCTGAAGGCGACGAACTGTCGGTGGCGCTCGTTCATCGCGCGGCGCCGCTCCGCAATCTTCTCGTGCTGCGTGCGGTCCTCCTCTATCATGCGGTTCCCCACCAGCTCTTCCTCCAGCTCCTCCTCCGGCTTCTCCAGCAAATCCTCCAGCTCCTCCTCATCTTGTCCTGGCTGTGCCCCTGCTTGGACGCAGCGCGTGCATGGCGAGGTCGTGCCGATACAGGTCAGGTCGCCGTTTGTCATCATTGTCGCTAGGAATTTGTAACGCGCGTAGTTGCTTGTCGGTCTCAGCGAGAGAGACAGAGAATGATTCAGAGACACGGGAAACCACAGACAGACAAGTGGGACGGCAGCAGCCAGAAATCGGCGACAATAACAACTTCCCCAAGCTCTGCCGTCCTATGTTGCGATATTGGGCTCACTTCATCAATGAGTGATTATTCACGTGGGAGGAAATCGGAACACCCGATCGGCGTATGGATTGAAATCAACCGACTTGCTGTATTGCCGCCGTACCCTGGCACATAAGCCAGGAGACGATGACCTCGCGGGCAGGGAGAAAGTTCTTACAAATGCACGTGCGTGTGATCCACCAACGCTCGCTCCGGTCTCCACAGGCCTGGGCCCGCACCTCCGTGTAAATCGGAGGTGCGGGGCAAAGAAAACAAACTTAACACAAAAAGCAGTTTTAAAGAAATGAGTTTTCAATCTCCATTATTTAAAATTGCAGAGCTCCAGTGGCTTCTTAACATCGAAACGAGTAGCGTTTGAGACAGCCACAGGAGTGCATCTGAAAGCGTGCGGTGCGGTGACCATCTTTGGCTAGCCAAAAGCCACTGCGAGGATGACCGGAGTTTGCGTAATGATGGTTTATGCTCCTTGACAAGATCAGCAAGTTATTGTGGTTCATTTGTGGCAAGCACCTTGTGTGTAATGAGCGCGACCTGATAATGTGTTTGTTTGGCAACCGGTAGACAATGCGGGCTCGGCGAGCACTGGATGGACACGGTGGGATCTTGCAGTGCCCGTCACGACCACGTGACAACCCATTGCCTTGTAGCCTCTCACCTCCATGCACTCCTGGGAGTTGCTGAGCTCCGATCTCTGAGAATCCGAGGCCGAGCCACTCCATGATGTATGACACGCGCTTGCTTCCCATCACCATCTGCTGCATGCACTGCTGCTCGCGCGCAAACAGGCGTCTTGTCTTCAGCGTGGATTCAAACGACTAAAACTAAACTGTTCGACTATTTTATTATTTTACAAAGTAAGAAGGCCTACTGAGCTATATAGCTTTTTTCAGAAGCGACCTGGCCACAAACGATAGCTCAACGAAGCGGCTTATCGTCATGTGGAAATTTATAGCGGCCAAATTCTCTGAATGCATGATGTTGATTCTAAATGTAGAGCAAAAAACCGGAGGACCCGCAGAAAAATCCACGGCAACCACTGGGTGAACATGCAAACTCCAAATATAGAGCAGGCGACAGGGTCGGGATGGAACCCACGACCTTCTGCATAACAGGCGAGGCACCCATCCTCAACCCCGAAAGCGATGGGTGTTGCCAGATCTGACATTTTTAGCCCCAGATTTAGAGCTGTCGTGCAGAGTGAATTAGACTCGAGGTGGATTCTCCCCACCTTACATTAGAAAGGTGATGCAGATCAAGCCAAACAACTGATCACTTTATTCCTCAGCCTAAACACTCTACCAACCACCACACCTCTGGAACAATCTCCCCGAAGCAATCCGCACACTCAACTCCATCGCTACATTCAGGTCACAACTCAACAACACATTTCCTTGCACTGGCATAGAACACACATTAATATGATGGCGCTGTGAGTGGTAGATCTGTGCCACTCAAAGCGCCATTAAATTGACTTCACTTCACTTGACCATCCGATTAGCACGGTTGGCTACGTGCGGTGGCGAAATAAGTTTAACATACACATGTACAATCTAGATTTGAAGTTTTCGTGACTGCAGGGATCCATACTCTTTGGTTCTTTCGGTAAAGTCACGTAGGTATAAAATAAAATAAATTTAATCACGACGTTTCGGACACAACACAAGCGTCCGTCATCAGGTGGGACAACCACAACAAGAAACAATTGCTGAAGTGGGCAAAAGGGCTGCTGTAACGTCGTGATTACATTTTTATTTATTTTATACCTTACCGAAAGAACGAAAAGAGTATACACATGTACATTGGCGTTTGTCCTTAACATTGCCTGCCATGAGAGTAGACAAAGTGCAGACGCAATCGCAAGAGAGATAGCGAGGCCACAAAGAGAGGGACAGTCGCTCGAATCGCGAGCAACAACTCACCTTCACGACCTCCTCCAGCTGCTCCCAGTGCTCTCTGTCGACATGGCTCATCAGCACCGAGTCTCTGAGGATGCCCAAGTGAGTGGCCATCAGCTGCGCCGTCTTCTCCTCCAGCATCTGCTGGCATTGGGCCATCTCGGTCTTCACCTGCATGGGGGGGTGGCGGGCAGAGCGGTCACACCCTCCGCATGCACCTAGCCTGGCACACACACACCGAGACCGGCAAGACCGCCCATCCCCCTCCCCCGAATAGAAGATGAAAAGGAAAGCCCACGCAACCCACGGAAACAAAAAACGAAACGGCTCTCATCCCGCCGACGCAAACTTTGGGGGCAAGTGCTGGGCCGCGGGATGCCACGAAGGAGAGCGGGGACTCACAGGCCACTCCTAAATACATAAATAATCTTTCGCACTTCATCTCATCTCTTTCTCGCATCACATTCTCTCTCATCACTTTATCGTACCACTTTATCCTATTACTTTATCTCGTCACTTTATCTCTCGTCACTTTTTTTCTCTCTCTCTCTCCCTCGATACTGTTCTGTAGAGTTCCAGATGGGATTCGCGGATAACCGAAATCACAGACAGCAGGTTCGTGAATAACACGGGAATACCGATGTTATCTCTTGCTTGGGTTCGAGTCTTCCCAGTTTGTGTTGGGAAGTCTTCCTCCAATTTGGCCAACACCACTTTACACCACCGTTCAGTTCACGTCGGATCACTATTGACCCGCCCATATCGTGAGAAAAAAAGCTTCCGAGCTCATTGGATTCCTCCCGTCTAAATAAAGATTCCAATTCTGATCGTCACAAGGAGCTACTATAAAACCAGTTAAGGCCCACTGAGCTATACAGCTCTTCTTCAGAAGCGACCTGGCCACAAATGATAGTTCAACGAAGAGGCTTATGATGTGTAAATTTATAGCAGCCAAATACTTGCACGCCGATTCTAAATGTGGAGGGAAAAACCGGAGGACTCGGAAAAAATCCACATGGCCACAGGGAGAAAGACACTGCAAACTCCAAATACAGTAGAACCTCGGAGATCGAATGCCCCAGAACTCGATCAATTTGGTGATCGAACAAAATTTTCGGCCATTTTTTGCCCTGGATATCGAACAAAAATTCGGAGGTCAAACAACTGGAAAGAACCTGTATGGGCCGAGACGCGTAGCCAGGGCGACCGAGACAAATGCGAATGACCCAGTTTACGTGTAGCTCTCGCCGAGTGCAGACCCGCAAAACATCTTGATCAGTTTTTAGTAAAAAGGCCCTCAAGTGAATCACAGTTAGTGGTAGAAAAAAGGCAAAGAAAAGAAAGAACCCCAGAAGGGCAGTTACCCAACGTTTTTATGGAGGGGTCTCCCCTTCCAAGCAACACTGACACCTCCTCCTCCCCTCCTCACCACCTTCCACTCAAGAGTCAAGCCATCCACTCTCCTTACTACAGGTAAAGTGAAGTTCAATTTTCATTTATTCTATTAATTATAACTGTGTTTCTTGTTTTTTGTATGCTTTTATGTACTGTTCTGTATTTTAATATTGTAAACTTTGTCTAAAAATGGCCCATAATAGGAGCATCCTTGGGTGGGGAACCAATTAATGCTATTTCCATTCATTCTTATGGGGAAAATTGATTCAGTGTTTGAACAAATCGGTGTTCGATCACGGTTTTGGAACGAATTAAGTTCGACCTCCGAGGTACCACTGTATACAGCAGGCGTCAGGGTCGGGATTGAACCCACGACCTCCTGTATACCAGACAAGGTAGTTAACATCTCGCTACCGCGGTGCCCTAAGTTACAGTGGCCATCACAATTTCCCTGAGAAAGGGCGAGGGGTGGACCAGTGGGCCACAGAGTCCAAATCCCCAATCCCCACGGTGGCGCCGGCTCAACCCCCCGCCCCGACACGGCCATCGCGAACTCCCGTCGGCTTCGGGGCTCGCCAGGGGAAGCTGAGACCTCGTAGAAGAGTCTGCGGAGGTACGCCGGCTTGTTGTCGCGATGCTTCATGCGCAGCCTCCTCAGCGTGCAGCTCTCCAGGGACTCTCGTGAGCATTGGCCGCCCACTCGCACCACGCCATCCGTGGACAACATCTTTGTGATTCCTGGGACAGGGCACAAAAACAAGTGACCAATATTACTCATTATTCATAATAAAGGTTTTTTTGGAGTTAGATCTCGTAAATAGGAATGTGTCGTTAAACCCGCCACCACCCGACACAGACAATGAGTAAGGAATTGTCACGTTAACTAAACGTGGTAATCGGTTACTACTCTAGCACACTGTTAGTCATGAGCGTGAATCGAACTCAGGTTCGGGTCGCAGGGGTCGTGGTGCAGTGCGCTAACCGCTGCGCCAAACACACACATGCACACGCACGATCAAACAACCCCCATCGAGGTCGCTCATAGCGGGGAATAGACAAAAATGACAAATCGCCATGGGCCTCATTCTCAAGCCGGTCGCACAATGGCAATATTTGTTCCGTTTATGGGGGCCTTCCCACGAACCATTCGACCCCGGACCCCAGGAACCTCTGGGAGGGGGGGCTCCTGACCCCCGTGGAACGACGAGGCATGGAGAAGCCTTCATCCAGCGGTAAAAGTTGCAACGGGCGGTCGATGCTCCATTCGTCCTGTTACGATCGCGCGCGAGAGAGATGTCACCTTCGAGGAACTGGTCCAGGGCGTGGTTGGTGTAGCAGACGACCAAGATGGGACCCGGGTCAACTTGGTTCCACGCAGCCTTGTTGTTCAGCAGCAGCTCGGCAATCTTGAGGCCCACGTAGGTCTTTCCTGCAACCATCGCAGCAACGGAGAGGTGGGATGAACTAAATTAGGTCCACAAAATGAACATTTATTTAACTCAGAGCTCCCTAATGCAGCCCTGCAACTACAGAAGGGCCTCCCCCCGAGGGAGCTGTACAGCGCCTCTCTACATGCTATTTTGGCCTACTCTTCCACGCTAAGCAAAGGTCTTGAAAATGGTCGGAGTTACCCACACTCTACTCCCCGGCAGGTCTCGTGTAGCGGACCATGACATTGATAGTGAGGATCCTGAAATGATGGGTTTTAATTATGACGATGACAACAAAGATGATATCTATGGGACCTTCTTTGGCAGTATCAAATGATCAAACAATAACAATGGGTTTAATCCTTTCTGTTCAAACACCAAATACAGTACGACTCTCGATTATTCGTGCTAATGGCGGGGAGGACGGCAGCGGATAAATAAAAATCGAGGATAATCCAAAAATAAATTAATTTTCCGCAGATCTCTATGCCAAAAACCACTAATATAAGGTATAAATGAAATTTCACGAAATAAATGAACAGATAAATCACTCAATGAAGTATAACTGATGATTGATTGTTACTCTTTCGATTTAGAACGAATCCCAACGATCAGTGATAACAACACTTTACTGCCCCCGCCCAGCAGAAAAGTGGACGACAGAGCCACGCCAATCAAAATCAATAAAACCCCGCCCACTGTTGTAAAGATATGCCACTACTGTACAGTAGGGACATATTTGTTCGGTTTATACACGTGACTTGTAATAAACATTTCCAAGAATAACAATGTATAACTGATTTGAGATGATTAATTTGGGCTTTCAGGAAAATCCATGAGTTATTAATTTTTGTCAAAATCTACTGCACATACCTTTTCGCAAGGTATCAAGTCTGATGAGTCAAGATTATGTTGTGCGGTTGGGTGACTTTAGGGTGTCGCTAGCAGGTTTATTGTTTAGTGATTATTTCGGTGTTGTGTTTATTTGTGCTCTGATAAATATCAAAGTGTCTCTTGTAAGAGTCGGTGGTTCTTCATTTTCAGTTGACTGGGCTGAGGAGTGGCTATGCGCCAAGAGTTGGATGGCTTTATGAGTGGTTTGGAGGTCCTGTCGGAACCTGGTGGACCCCGACCCAACCCTCACAATGATCACAATGATGACAACGACGCCGATGAGCACACACGCATGTACCAGTGCCGGGCGGTCCCTGGATGATGGAGAGCTCCTGGGTCACGGCGACCACCAGGGCCTCCATCTGAGACTCATCGAGCCCCATTTCCTCCTTGGTGGGCCACCTCTTTGGCTGCAGAGCGGGGGCCACGACCTGCGCCTGGGCCGTCGCGTGGCGATCCAGCAGCAGGCACGAGAAGTCGTAGCTGGGGCTCCGCGCCAGCAGCGGATCCCTAAGATACTGGGGCGCCTCCACCACCTTCTCGCAGTCCACCAGGTAGCGGCTGAAGGGCAGCTTGTTCTCGTCCACCTCCTTGAGGCCCTCCAGGACGTAGCGGAACGCCTCGAAGTACGACGTGCTTTCGGCCATGAGGAAGCACTCGCGCGGCCCGATGACGCGCAGCAACCCCCTGCTCTCGGGTGCGAACGCCACGCAGACGAAGCCCCTGCGCAGGTCCTCAGCGGAGCGCTCGGCCACCGTGCCAAAGAGCATGGTGGTGAAGCCGTCGCTCGACAGGCACACAAGCGAGCCGAACAGCAGCCGCTTTGAGTTCTCCCAGCGCACGTTGTGCAGCGCTGCCGCGTCAAAGCGCACGCTGTGTACCAGGCCCTGCGGCGTGCAGATGGGCGCCACCACGCTCGCACCCGGGTACACGCGCACGTCGTTGAAGCGGCCGTGGAGGGCACGTGCACCGCCCACGGCCGTCGCGTCCAGCACCTCAGCGATGCCCTCACGCAGCGGCCTCATGAAGTCCTCACGCAACAGCCGGAACTGCACATCCAGGTAGGTGGCCGCGTCCGGGTAGCGCCCGCACACGATGTTGGGCCGCACGAAGGGCTTGCGGTTGGGGCGGATGTCGGCGTACGACGGGTAGAGTGGCAGCTCACGGAAGTTCTCGGGCGGTTGCGAGTCCAGGCCATGCCCGATGGCCAAGCCCTCGCGTCGCCGCTCCTGCCGCGCCTGCACTTGCTGCTGCAGGTCCCGCAGCTGCCCCTCGGCATCCTTGAGGGAGCGATTGCCGCCGTGGCAGAGCGCCGTCACGGTGGCGTTGAGCAGCGTGAGCAGCAACGACGCCTCAGCGATGGAGCTGTTGGGGAAGACGGCGAGCAGCGCGCTGGCAATGTCCAGCATGGCGGAGACCAGCACCGGGTAGAGGGCGGTGCGCGCCCGTGAGCTCTCCTCCGGCATGGAGGTGATGAAAATGGGCAGCACGAGCTTCAAGAACTTGGAGTCCTTCACGAGTCCCACGAGGCAATGGTGGCTCGATCGCTTGGTTTTGGACGTGCTGGCCCTGCCGACGACCCTAATAAGCAGCTCCAGAAAATCCTTTCGGATGACCTCCAACATGAGCAGCGGCCTCAGGCCCGAGCGTGGCGTGCTCAGGCGCAGGGCAATCTCTGACGGCTCCACCTCCAGAAAGGCCTCTAGGGCCGTGAAGCTCAGGGGACGCTCCTCCTTCGGCTCGGCCCGCGGCTCTCGCGGCACGGACGAGCTGTTCCGCCGACCCCTACCGTCGCTCTCTCCGCGCTGTATGCGCGACCCTCCACGCCTAGGCTGGCTGCCAGCCCGCCCCCTAACAAGATCCAGCTCAGCTCGGTCCTCCGGACGTTGCGGCTGGCCCTCCTGGACCCCGGTGGCTTCGCGCAACCCTCTGCCCCTGCCCCGGCCACCACCGCCTCTCGGTTCGCAGGCGCCTCTCGAGTAGGGGGCCCTTCTGTTCTGACCGCGCCAGCGCGCCAAGCCAGCGTCGTCCCCGGGTGGCCCACCATCCTGCCTACACGGCCCGGACCGGGCCTCGGGGTCCGGGTGCTGTGCCATGAGCGGTCTCATGCCGCCCCTACCTTCCCGCAGACCGCCATGCCGGTCCCTGCTCACGGGCCGTGTGGCCAGGGGAAGGTCAACTATGCTGGGTATCCCCACGCAGCCGCTGGGCCTGCGGCGGTCTGCCGTTCTGGCCGCTACAAAGGGCAACACAAACGGGGTAGATGGGGGACATTGACCGTCATGCAGGCCACGTTTTACTCAAGTCAATTTCTTAAACCATAAGTCGGCCCGGGGCATAAATGATGGCGCATTCGTTACCAGAATACATATTCTTAGTTCTTTATTATTGCCATTCTACGTGACTTTACCGAAAGAACCAAGAAGATGAATCCCTGCAGTCACGAAAGCTTTAAATCGAAACAGAATACATTTACCGAGTTTGGCGCAGTCCAGCTGACATGCCCTCAAGTAGTGCGGACTCCGTAGCAGATTCATAAGAACTTGCTCAGAGGGTTTTCTTATTAATATTATTACGAGGAACCTCACGCCAGTGGGGTCGGATGGATACCGTCAAAGGAAATGTGGCATGCAGCGGGCTTGTCGGTATGACAGGGAACTCACCGGCAGTTCGGTCGATGCCAGACTCCTCCGCCATCGTGACAGGCAGAATGGGCGCGACCCTTCTGTGCCTTGCGTGATTCTGCGTGACGAGAGGAGAACCACTCAGCACCTTAACAGCTTCAAGCCATCAGTAGATCTGGTAATCACGCTGTTCTCATAGCGTGGGCACTAAGGTGCAATGTTTCACAAATACATACAGTCAGCAGCGGTTTCGCGGTGGCAATGAGGGGGGGGAGGGGCGATGTTGCTACGCGTCGTCTCACGGACGGCATGCATGTGTTACTTTACGTTTCACGTGCACAACCGCAGAATCAATCAGCAAAATCCTGCCGGATTCAAACCGCGAAAGCCTGCGACAAGCAATGACACGCGCGAACGCTGGGCTACGTCACCGCTCCTTGGGTTGAAGAGCGTGCCCGTCAACCAGTCGGTTGACTCCTCCTTTGGAGGTAGGTGTGCTTTGCACGTCGCACGCAAAATATTGATAATTCACAACTTTTTCCTTTCCACGTTTACATTATGGGGACGCCGCCACAATTGCCAGGAGGCCTGCCTCCATCCACCCATTGCTATAAAGTCAACCCCTGAATAAGCTCCCAGCGCGTGGTGCGAAACGTCGGGCATCAAAGCGCCTCCGAGTTTGTGTAACAAACAAGTTTTACCGTGTGATATGACCGTGCCGAACATCAAGCGGTGCAAGTTAGATGCAAGCACTTCCTTCATCGTTTTGTGGAACAGATAGTCGGCATGTATTCACAAAAGATGTGGCGTACATTGACACAGTCGTAGATGTTAGCAAGTAAACCAGGCACAAACCACTAAGGGTAACCACGTGCATGTGTACAGCCCTGTGTTGATCCACGAGACTTGTTTTGATTTGTTGGAAGTCAGAAGCCAGAGAGCCATGCAGATCTCTGTCAAGGGAGACTTGGGCCAGCAAACAATAACAGTTGTGGTGACAACCCCAGGTCCTCACTCGTGCGATTTAGACTCATCCTGGTCTCTCCATTTCTCTCCTGGTCAACCAAATTAAACTCGACTACTGCTGAATGAAGGCTTTCTCAATGGCGTGTGAATGCTGGTGGGTTGTTTGACCGTACTTCACCAATCTGGTGAGTGCGATTTGGTGAAGGAAGGAGCCCCTGAACCATTTCACGTATCACTCACCACTGATGTCGGCAGTAAATCAAACTCAAGGAACCGGATTCGTAGTGCTGCCACTCCCCACCCCAATGAAACGCGGTACGTACGTTTTGGGAATGAATAAAAGCCACGGTGTCTCCACTCAAATCAGTGTGTCCCTCCTCCCGTCTTCCTCTTTCCCCACACCCCGTCTTCCCCCATCTCCCTCCCCCCCCATCTCCTTTCCCCCATATCCTTCCCCCACGTCTCCCTCCCCCATCTCCTTCCTCCCATCTCCTTCTCCGCGTCTCCTTCCCGCCGTCTCCTTCCCCCGTCTCCATTCCCCTGCACTGCCAATTAGCATGGTTGGGCTATGTACGGGGCTAAAGAAGTTCAACATACAGTAGAACCTCTGGTCACGACCATAATTCGTTCCATAACTTTGGTCGCAACCCGATTTGGTCGTGACTCGAACCTAATTTCCCCATTGGATTGTATGTAAATACGATTAATCCATTCCAGACTCCTACGAACTGTATATAAATATTGTTTTTTAAAGATTTTTAAACACAAAAATAATTAATTATGCCATAGAATTCACGGTGTAATAGTAAACTAAATGTACAACCATTGAATAACACTGAGAAAACCTTGAACAACAGAGAAAACTAACATTGCCGCTACAAGGTTTAGAATCGTTCAACAAGATGATTGTTTCATCTGCTACATCAGTCGGTCGATTCTGAGAGAGAGAATATTCTTATGAGCAATTCATGTTTCTATTGAAAGTAAGTTAACAGTAATATTTGGGTACAGTATTGTTTTTGGAAGCATTCACCGTAATATCGTATGAACGTTTACTTCACCGCATCATCGTATGAATGATTAACGGGTTCTTATGTTAGCGATTTACGTACTCAGTGCTTTCGCTCTCTAAATTACGGCTTGAATGAGGGGGGAGGGGAAGGGTATGACTACACTTACAAAATTAATATATTACTAGGAATTTTATATAACAAAAGTTATATATATAACTGTTACGTTTTGTGTTGTTTGTTTGGTGCTTACAAAAAAAAATGGCGCGGAGGGGGAAATCGACCGCGGCCTTGTTTGATCGCCACCCGAGTTGGCGTTCGTGACCAGATTAAAAAATGTTGTGAATTTTTTGGTCGGAACCCGATTTGGTCGTGGTCAGAAGCGTTCGTGACCAGAGGTTCTACTGTATATATTATACTAGTGGGAAGTACCCGGCATTGCCCAGGCGAAAAAGACAGACACACACATCGACTTACACACAGACATCGACCCACACACATAGAAACACATCGACTTACACACACACATGGACTCACACACAGAAATCGACTTTAGACACACACACATGGACTTACACATGTAGTGACTTGTAGCGTCACTACCGTGTTGACCTACACACACATGCATGACGTCACTACGCGGGGAGCGTCACTACCACACGGGTCCACACACACACACATGACGTCATCACGTCTGGATGCGGGAATAACATCACGGCCGGGTCGGGGGGTCTGGATGCCGTGGGTCTGTACCGCGGGCATTGTGTGAGGCTGTGGCACTCTGGATGAACCTGGCTGGACACGTGACTGGATCAAGGTGGGGGCCGGGGGCACCCTGGGGGGCCACGTGGTCACCTTCTCGAGAGTTCTTGAAGGTGGGCGTGGCCGGGGTGTGGCCCGGACACGCCGAGGCGCATATAAGTGGCCTCCGCACCGGGTTCGAGGCTGCTCGGGTCCAGGATGAAGATGCCTCATGAAGATGCCTCGTGAGGAAGAAGAGTCAAGCCTCAAGTCAGCGTGGTCAACCAGTAGCCTCCTGGCTTGGCCACACTAGTCGTATCAGAGAGTCAGTGTTAGCGACTGATGGTGTGTGTTAGTGAGGATAGGTCGGTGGTCACCACCCTATGTTAAGAGTTACCTATTGTGTTAATAATAAATAGTGTTGCCTCCCAAGTTCACTGTGTGCGCCTCTATAGAACCATTACACACACACATCGACTCACACACACACGTAGACTTACACACACATATCGACTCACACACACACACATAGACTCACACACACAGACACATCGCCGTACACACACACATCGACTGACACACACAGACTTACACACAAACACACATCGACTCACACACGCACATCGACTCACACGCACACATGGACTTAGACACACACATTATAGATGTAAAATTAAGTAACTTAATTTGAAATGATTAGTTGTCTACACACACACACCACGCACACACATTGACTAACACACACACACATCGACTTACGTACACACATATCGACCTACACACACACATAGACTTACACACACACATCCACTTACACACACACAGATCGAATTACACACACACAGCGACTTACACACACACATCCACTTACACATACACAGATCGAATTACACACACACAGCGACTTACACACACACATGGACTTACACACACATACATAGACTTACGCACAGACATATCGACTAACACACAATCGACTCACACACACACGGACTCACACACACATATATTGACGCACACACACACACACATCGACTTACGCACACACACATAGACGCACACAGACACGTTGACTTATTGAGTCACACACACACACATCGACTTACACACACATGGAACTACACACAAACATATGGACTTACACAAACACACATCGACTAATCACACATGGACTTAAACACGCACATATCGACGTACAGACACACAGCGACTCACACACATCGACTTACACACACACATGGACTTTAACACACACATACATAGAGTCACACACATGGACCTACACACACACATAAGGACTTACACAAACACACATCGACTAACACAGACTCACACACACAGATCGACGTACACACACATATAGACTCACACACACATGGAACTACACACACACAAACATATGGACTTACACACACACACATCGACTAACACACACAGACACATCGACCTGCACACACACACATCGACTTATACACACACACGGGCGTACACACACGGACGTACACACACACATCGACGAACAGACAAACTCATCCACTCACACACACACATATATCAACGCACACAGACACATTGACTTATCGAGTCACACACACACATACATCGACTTACACACTCACATATCGACGCACACACATATAGACTCACACACCTGAAACTTGAAACCGTGCATGCCTTTGGCGATGCACAATTTTCCTGTTCTTGTGATTTTCTGACGTTTACAAAACAGACGGCCGACCTTGTGTTATGACCACGGCTGATGCGTGCTCGTTATTCCGAACATCAAAGTCACGCGCCACAACCAAGAGCCAAATATCTGTGGAGATAATCCATCCGGCACCGGTGTTCGTTGACGGAGGGAAACCCCGACATCCCTGGCACGGCAATGCTTTGCGTTGTTGTTGTTGAACCAATAAATATAATTTAGATATACAAGGAGACCCGTGTACTGTATAGGTACCCCACTAAAATAATATAAAAGGGCAGAAATTACTCCATCGAGAAAACAACATTTTAATTCAAACCCAGTAAACATGCAACGTTGAGTCAACGTTGGCATATGGTTGGAACCGTTGGTCCAACGTTGGGCCAACAGCTCCACGTTTGCTGGGACGCCTGTACACGTCTCCCACTGAGATCAATACACGTATTAAAACGTTTAATACTTGACCGATAAACTCTGCCATAAGGAGCCGTCCATAAATGACGTCACGCGATTTTACCCGATTTTATACCCCCCTCCCCCCCTCGTCACACGGCGTCACAAAGAGTCAGACCCCCCTCAAATATGACGTCACAAAGCTCTGCCCCCCCCCCCCAAAACCATACTTCCATTTTGAAAATAAAACATGCTTCAAATCACTTTAAACTATTGTCATTGTAGTTCGTATTTAATGTGGCGCTGCACTCTGATGTTGTAGGGGAAAACATGTATTAAAAAGGAGGCGTTGGAAAGCTGAACTTTAGCATAAAATTCACTTGAAAATATTCATCGTCTAACTAAAACTGCAGATGTTCAGAATATTATATTGAAATTCTCTTATAATTATAAAATATTAAAAGTAATTATAACTATAAAAAATACTTGAAACTTTGTAGTAGAACGAAGCAAAATAGAGAGTACAATTATAGCAATCACATTCATTCCACAGAATGAAAATCCCTGGTAGAATCATTAGAATCAAAATGTTTAATAGTAATCATTAAAAAAAAAATCAGAAAATGTATGCTTCTTCATTCTCCCATGGAGAAGCAAAATTCTCCTTCATGGAATAAAAAAAACTTTATTTTTTGCGCGTAAAATACTAAATCGTGCACACGATATACTGAATCGTGAGCGGTTTAATTTTTTTTCATTTCCATAAGGGAATAACATAGTTAAATCCTAAATGGTTAAGATCCTAAATGGTTAAATTCAGTCACTCATGGTTCATAGTAGGACAATGGCGAAAAGAAGCATGACGCCATTTTCTGGGTATAAAGAACAAAAATTTAATGGAGGAATAATGAATGAATCATGCAGGACGCGTTGGCTATTGTCCGCTTGCCGAATGACGTATATTAATTATCCCTCCATGCTCGAAAAAGGCTGTTTGATGTCTTTGTACCCAAAAACTTTTCTCTCTATAGTACCATAAATGTTATCGTAATATAATAATAGTATAAAAATGTAAAACTGATATAAAAAATTCATATTTAATAAACAAATGTGTGTGATTTTAAATTGTCTATTGTCATGACAGGAATAATAGTACTTACGTTTTTAAAATCATTATTCGAAACTATTTTTTTAATATAACGACTGCATTAAAAGTTTATTTGCACTTCCTCTTCCTGACGAAGTATTATCCCTTCATCTATATAATATATAAAATGGAAATTTGTGAATATGTGTGTCTATTCGAAATGTTTAGCATACTTCCCGACATGCAACAAACTTGAAATGTGGCATGTGGGTAGTTTCCAGACTGTACACAATGGAAAAAGTATAAAAATAGACTTTTGTATTTTAAAAATAGACTTTTTTGTAACGGCAGCGTTACACAGTGTGCCTGCTGACGTCACGGATCCCCCCACCCTCCGCGAAGGCCGCGTATCCCGCACAAATTAGCGGCTGGGTTTGGGGGGGAAATAATGAATATTAAATACTAATAATGAATATTATATACTAGGCTACAAACTTTAAATTTTCCGTGTGGCTAGCTTCCATACTGTACACAATGTAAAAAGTATAAAAATATACTTTTTTTAATTTGGGGGGGGGGGGGGAAATAATGGATATAATATATTGCACAAGTGAGCAGTGACGTCACATCTGTGATGTTTAAAGATTTCCAAAATCTTTAAACAAACACAAGATCCAGGTCCGATTCAGTACAGTACACTAAATCCGTGATCTAATCCCATCTATGAAGGATGTCATTCCTGACATGCAATATCCTGGAGTCTACAAACTAAGTTGCACCTGTGGTGATTGTTACATTGGGGAAACGAAACGACATGTCTCGGACCGTGTTCGCGAGCACAAGTCAGATCTGAAACACGGCAGGATTAATACCTCTGCCGTGGCCGACCATTGCTATAACGCTGTGGGCTCTCATGATATTGTTTTTTCCGAGACAAAGGTGCTCTGCAAACCTTCAGGCTATTATCAAAGGTGTGTTCATGAAGCCATCCAAATAATTAAACATAGACATAACTTCAACCGAGAAGATGGATACAAATTGAGCAACCATTGGAAGGATGTTATTAACCAGGTAAAACCTTAACTGCTTTATAGTTTGCCTTCATATCCGCATCTCCAGTTTCTTCAGCCTCCTACCCCCAGCCCCGCTCACTTCCCAGCCCCAGCATATTGTCGAGCTTGCAGCTCCTCACTCTCCCCCCCTCTCTCTAGCTCTCCTCCCTGGCTCCTCCCCCCTCTCTTACCTATATAGCCTCTTGTTACAAGCAGCCCTTTTGCCCACTTCAGCAATTGTTTCTTGCTGTGGCTGTCCCACCTGATGATGGACGCTTGTGTTGCACCCGAAACGTCGTGATTTAATTAATTTCATTGTATACTTACATGACTTTACCGAAAGAACCAGAGAGTATTTAACATTATAATATAATCTATGCTAAAAATAAAAGGTGACCTTAAAACATTTAAATAATAATAAAAATTAATAATGAAAATTAATACAAATTAGTGTTGTTATAACAATTCTATTTAATTAAGTATATATATTTTTTAAGTTGTGCATTTTGATGTGACGTCACATTTCTCAAACCCTCCCTTCCCCCCTCGTCACACATCGTCACAAATGTCTGACCCCCCTCCACCCTCTAGGTGCGTGACGTCATTTATGGACGGCCCCCAACGAAGCCGGTGCGATTTGCTAAAACATTTTGCTATTGCGTAAACTGAGATGGCATTGGAAATCAGTGGGTCACTGTATTTTACGTCAGAAATCGCTTTTTGAAAAGAGTAACCACAATATATTGATGTCATTCATTAACCGGGCGAGACAATCCGAGATTCGCTATACCTTTTGCAAGGGCAGACACAACTGACCAAACACACACGCCATCACAGTGACAATCTGAATTCTCGTTATATACAAAATGTTTACATTCACACGACTGCTAAACAATGCAATGCTTTGCTAATGAACTCACAGGGTCTTTAAAGACCAACTTATCGAGCATTCTTTAGGAATTTCCCGCAGACAAATATGAAACACAGCAGCTGACTGCAGCAGGCTATTCACAGCACAGGAATTATGAATTTACAGTGATGAGTCATGAGTTTGCATCGGAAGACAAACATAGCCCAAAGCTCTCATAAGCAGAGACACTTTGTACCATGTGAGGTAGCTCTATTAATAGCCTCTGTAAGCACCAATCACACCTACTTACATTACGCCCACCAAGACCAACTTTCATCACATTCACAATATTCATAATCAACGTTTTTGGGTTAGATCGCGTTATTTATAAATGTGTCGTAACCCTCCACCACCCGACACGGCCAATCAGCAAAAAAGTGTCACGTTGACAAAAGACAAATAGTTCACTGCTTTAGCCCACCGGTGTGTTGAAGCGTTGAAGCGTGAAACCACAACATTTACAATTTGTAAGTAGTGAACTATTTGTCTTTTGTCAACGTGACACTTTTTTGCTGATTGGCCGTGTCGGGTGGTGGAGGGTTACGACACATTTATAAATAACGCGATCTAACCCAAAAACGTTGATTATAAATAATATTGGTCGCGAAAGCCTACGTGTTAAACTGACATTCACAATAATTCGCCGCCTCTGTCAATCCACTGCTGGATGAAGGCCTCCCATGTCCCCGTGTCGGTCGTGTGGGGCTTGTTTGACCGTACTTCACCACGCAGCTCCGTAAGGGTCCGCGAGGTAGGCGAGACCCAGGACCGGTTAAATACATCACCCGCCACGGATGTTGCTCGTGCCTGGGAATGGAACTTTTGGGTGATGCGGCACCACCTCCAACGCCACCCTCCGCCTCCTCACGCCAAGACGGTCAAACAAGCCGCAAAGGGGTTCGTTGGGCATGGGTTTATTCTCAATTAGAATTTGTGACGTGCGCAGCGACACTCGGCACCGACATCTATCGGCCACGACCTCGCAAGCCCCACCCCCGCAACACCCGCAGTTCTAGCCAGGCTAAAATCCTGCTTAGCTTCCCAGATCCTGTCGGAATTTTGGCGCATTAACGTTGAGTTGGTAACAGTAGGTTAACATGCGTACACACAAGCAGAAATGTAGCAACTGATTAAACTGCTGGCACGTAGGGCCTCCACCCACCACTCCCCATTACCATCCTCAACGAACATCACTAATTAATGACACTATGTAACACGATTTTTGTCCCTGGGGAGTAAGTGTTACTTTTTTAACTGCTTATGCCTAAAAAGTATATAAGATGGATATTATTCCCCACAAACCTTGCTGTTGTGACCAGGACGTTATGTGAAGAAATTACACAAATGCACACCACGTTTTCTCATTGAAAATAGGTAAATAAAAAAATATCACTGTCCTGGTCACAAAAGCAAAGTGTGTGGGGAATAAGCCATTTTCTGTACTTTTGAGGCTTAAGCAATTA
Organism: Lethenteron reissneri; assembly: GCF_015708825.2. NCBI lineage: Eukaryota > Metazoa > Chordata > Hyperoartia > Petromyzontiformes > Petromyzontidae > Lethenteron > Lethenteron reissneri. Next base: position 10,285,172 of record NC_083830.1, on the reverse strand, counting down.
GGAAATAACAGTTACTACCCAGGGACACGTTTTGTTTGTTACACAGTGTCACTGTGCCCCAACAACACAGCAGCAACGCGACCACCCTCCTGGGAGGCTCAACCAGGACACACCCACTTCTACTTAGCCACGCCCACCTAATCGCGAGCCCCACCCACTACTCAGGTGGCCCCGCCCACTACTCCGGTGACCCCGACCACTACTCCGGTGGCCCCGCCCACTACTCCGGTAAGCCCCACCCACTACTCAGGTGGCCCCGCCCACCACCCCGGTAGCCCCGCCCACTACTCCGGTGACCCCGCCCACTACTCCGGTGGCCCCGCCCACTACTCCGGTAAGCCCCACCCACTACTCAGGTAGCCCCGGCCACTACTCCGGTAGCCCCGCCCACTACTCAGGTGGCCCCGCCCACTACTCTGGTAGCCCCGCCTACTACCCCGGTAGCCCCGCCCACTACTCCGGTAGCCCCGCCCACTACTCCGGTAGCCCCGCCCACTACTCAGGTGGCCCCACCCACTACTCCGGTAGCCCCGTCTACTACTCCGGTAGCCCCGCCCACTACTCCGGTAGCCCCGCCCACTACTCCGGTAGCCCCTCCCACAACCGCCCGCGTAGCCCCGCCCTTTGGTTGAGTGGCAGGTAACCACCAACAAGGCCACATAAACTTATTTATTTACTTTCATTTCTTTGGTATAGCCCCGTGAGCCATTCGGCTCTTGAATCGGGTGCAACCGCAACGAACAAGAAAACATCTTAAAGTGACTTTGCGCAAACAGAAAAATCCAGGGAAAAAACTGCAAAGTCTTCCACTCCCGTGTAAAACATCCACACACGAAGCTAAAAAGTCAATGAGTCCGACGCGCCGGCTCAGCCTATTGCACCCTGTCATGTACGCTTGGCAGAGCCGGCCCAGCCACTAAGCGACCCTTGCAATTGCAAAGGGCCCCGTGGCCAGCAGAGGGCCCCCTAGAGTCACTGCGAGCTCGTGGGTGAAAAAAAATCATACATCAAAGGGGCCTCCAACCAAATTTTGCTTAGGGCCCCCAAAGGTCGAGGGCCGGCTCTGACGCTTGGTGTAGGCGGGGAGCCTAGACGGAAGAGCACAGTACAGTACAACAATGGATTTTGCTGCACTGCCGCTCGCCACGCAGCCTATAGCACCTGTGTACGCGCGGTGGTCACCTGTCCGAGAAGCAGATTTGAGAAAACCTTTTGAACCGGAGTGGCGGCGACCTCTGGACTGCGAGTTCAGTATCGTGATAACCACTCTGACTGTTTTCACAGATTCTCGCTTAGATTTGCCAGTACTCCCAAGACCCGCAGCGCAGTATAACGACCGATCTCTAACTATACAGCCAGTCGATCGCTATGCTCCTAAGAAGGGCCATTTCTCGAAAAGTCAGCCTGTTTTTTTTTTATAACCGTAGGTCATTTTCTGTTCACTCTACAGTACATGAACACTAACGATATAATGATCAGAATCGGAATGTTTATTTAGACTGCAGGAGGAATCCGATGAGCTATGAAGCTATTGATCACGATGTCCAGTCGGGGCGGGTCAGCGAGTTACAACAACGAACAGTACAGCCGATCAGGGGTGCAACGTAGAGAACAAGCTAAGCAAGTCACCACATTAAAATAAATAGAAATACTGAAAAGTCTGCAAGCGCCACTTTTTCAACACATTGCAATGATGACAATCACACTACGCTGACGATATTATCAATGACTAGTATTATAATGATAAGCGACGATGATTACAACCATCGGGGGCTTTAAGTTTTAGCCGTAGCTGTCTGGCCGGGGCTGAGGTCCGAAACATCTATTCCGCACCACCGCAAAGAGTGCGCATGGGGGATCAACGTCCCCGTGGTGCCTGCCACAGCAGACCCTGCCCTGGGGTCCCCCACGCGACTGATAAAACACTCGGCGAGAAACGAAGCCACCCGCTCACCCCGATGGCGACGAAGATGCCACTCCCTGGTGGTGGAGGACGGTTGACTTGCTTGGTAGATGGGTGCTGGGCTGAGATGGCTGAGTTGGGGTCGCTCGAGTGGGGCACGCATCCTTTATAAGCTCTGTCCAAAACCCTCCCCTGGCCCCCAACCATCCACCCACTGCCCACCCCCCCCTCCCCCTGGCCGCCCCCCTCCCCCTGTCCTCCTCCCTCCCCCTGCCCTCCCCTCCTCCCCCCTCCCTCCCCCTGTCCTCCTCCCCCCTCCCCCTGCCCTCCCTTCCTCCCCCCTCCCACCTCCCTCCCCCTGTCCTCCTCCCCCCTCCCCCTGTCTTCCTCCCTCCCCCTGCCCTCCCCTCCTCCCCCCTCCCTCCCCCTGTCCTCCTCCCTCCCCCCTCCACCTGGCCTCCCCCCTCCCCCTGCCCTCCCCTCCTCCCCCCTCCCTCCCCCTGTCCTCCTCCCCCCTCCCCCTGCCCGCCTCCCCCTGCCCTCCCCCCTCCCCCTGCCCTCTCAAGCCGTGGCTCTCGGCCAAGTCGTCGTGGTCACTTCTGGGAGTCGCTGCGATTCCTCGTCAACTGAGGAGTCTACGGCACATCGGTCACGTGTCCGTCGGGTTTCTCTTTGCCTGGGGGGGGAGGGGGGTCATTGTTGAGGGGTCTCGCGAACCGCACGGAGGAGCAGCGGCAGCTTTGCTGTGGTGACGTGTGTGTTTGGCCAGTTGTGTCTGCCCTTGCAAAAGGTATATAACGAATCTCGGATTGTCTCGCCCGAGGGCGAAGTCAAAGTGACGAACGGCAAATTCGTCATCGAGGAGTGGCGCTCATGTCACATGTCTAGCCAGTGATTGCAATTCCACATTCCTTCCACATTCCTGTGCCGGGGGTGCGTTTAGTCATAAGACAACCGCTGATGACTTTCCCCACAAAGTGGTAGGAATGATATTGACCCCAAAAAGATTGTGGGCTGAGTCAACCCCCCGCCACCCCAACCTGGATTTTAACTCGCACTCCTTCCGATTGCGTCTGATGCGGGACTTGAACCCGGGATATTTGGGGTGGGAGGCGGTGGTCGCATTGACATCCACGGATGAAATGCGCCTTACAAATGTAAATTATTGTTGTCCACTACGCCACAGAGGACCAAGCACACGTGGATACTGCATGCCGATTGTCACGGTCATCATCATTAACATCCATGGTTATCATCATTGTCAACGTCATGTCATGGGCATCATCACTCTCATCGTCAGCACGTAACCATGCTCAGAATCATCATTAATCACGGTTATCATCGTCAGTAATTATGGTCAGAATCATTAGTAATCATGGTTATAATGATTAGTAATCATGGTCAGAATAATCAGTAATCATGGTCAGAATAATCATCAGTAATAATGGTTATCATGATCAGTAATCATGGTCAGAATAATCAGTAATAATGGTTATCATGATCAGTAATCATGCTCAGAATCACCATGCTGATCGTGCTGATTGGGCATGACGCGGCTCGGAGTTGACGGTGGCCCGGTGGTCGAGACTAAGAACGGAGCGGCAGCCAAAGGCGGAGCGCGTCCCGAGGGACGTCCCCAGCGGAGACGGAGCAGTGGTGAGCGCAGCTCGCGAGCGAGGTAGCTGGTTGCATCGCGGGGTAAGACCATCCAGCAGTGGATAGATCACGGCTGCTGACGACGACTGATTTTGAATGACACACGTCAACAGCGCAGCGCTGTACCCTTCAGTGCGCGTCTCGAAGGGGCTTTCTTTGATCACAGTGTAACAAAACAATGTTGTTCCTGGGTAGTGTCACAAAAGCAAAGTTTGTGTGGAATAATAGCCATTGCCTATAGCTTCTTAGACATAATGTAATTAAAAAAATAACACTTCGTACCCAGGAACAAAAGTTGTGTTATATTTAGTCCCATGGCAGACGGCACCGAAGCTGCCTCCTTCCTCCCTCCCCCCTCGCTTTCGGTCACTTTCGGGCACCGCCACCGGAGAACTTCCCTTCCGCAGCAAACGCCGCACGTCACTGGCGGGCAACTGCGAGCGTGGGCGGCAAGTGGCGAGCAATGACGAAGAGGAGGGAAAGTGACGCTCTTCCCAAATGATCTCCTCCCGTTTACCACTGTAGTGGACATTCCACGATCCTGCGGCGGGAACGAGGCCACGTATAGGACAAGCATCGTTGACTTCCCCACAAAGTGGTACCAATTTTAGCGACCCAGGAGGAATGTTTTTTTTAAACAAGAACTGCACATTGTATAGCAGCAGCTCCCCAAGGTCGGTAGTTGATACAGTACACGTGTGTGCAGTGCCCTGTGCAGAAATGTGTACAGTGCTTAACTAAATGTTTTATTTTGCTCGGGCAAAGCTCACTGAGCTGTAGACCATTCAGAAGCAACCTGGCCTCGAAGGATGCCTCGACGAATTGTCGGCTTGTAATGTAGAGATTTAGAGCAGCCACAAACTCCAAACGCAAGTTGATTCTAAATGTGGAGAAAAATCCATGCGACCACAGGGAGAGAGAGAGAGACACCGCAAACTACAAATACACATATACAGCAGCAGCAGCAGGCGTCAGGGTCGGGATTGAACCCACGACCTCCTGCACACCAGGCGAGGTAGTCAACATCTCGCCATCGTTATCAATGCCAGTATCGTGGACACGCGCAGTACAATCACTCCCCTCTTGTCCCACACTGCATTTAGACTCTTACTATGCACCGACAGATAAGCCTTGTTTTGACCATACTTCACCACGCCGGTCACGAGTGCGGCGGGTTGGTGAAGGGGGGGGGGGGTGAAGGGGGGCACACACGAGTACAGTACAACAGCGCGTCTCGCGAGGAGCTACGCGGCGAGGGGCTTGAGGCTTGGCAGGGCGATCGGGTGGGCGAAAGACGCCGACTGGCGCCGCAGGAGTCGCGGTCAGCGATGATTTCCGCCACCCCAACGTGGCCAACCAGCGGCCAGGTCACGGCCAACCATCTCCCACGGCCTGCAAGGCGCGGTGTGGGGTGGGGGAAGAGGGCCCCTCATCCAGCAGTGGATTGACCAAAACAAACAAAACAATGAAACCACCTTGGCAGTGTCACCGGCGTGCGTCCTTTGCAAGAGTCCTCACCTGCGTATGGCTCTTAATCTGTGGACTGTGCCAAACCCAAGCCCTCATTGTTACTGCCCCAGCTTGGGTCACTTAGCCAACACTGCCATCGTCACAACAACCACCACCACAAAACCAGCGGCCGCACCTCGCCAGCAAGTGCTTTATTATTACAACTACTATAGCCACTGAGCGTTCTCCCCCACGGGGATTTTCACCACAAATATGCAGAATGAACTCACTTGTACAGATGCCATTGTTTATACTATTTTTATTTAGATCAGCCATGATCTATCGACTGCCCTACTCCACCCCCTTCACCCCAACCCCACAATAATGTTATCATCTCATCAGAATCTTTATTGATACTGTAAGAATCCGATGGCCTATACAAAAGCTATTTTGTACAACATGTCCAATGAGAAAGTTACAACAAACAATAAAAAAACATGGCATGAGTGCAGAGTACTGAATAGAAAAGTTAAGCAAATCACTAAAAATAAACACAAATCTATTCCCCAATGGCCAAAGTCCCATCACCGCCACACCATATCTCCCCCATGGAAATGAATAATCCCTCCCGAGACACACACACGGAGTGGGAGCTTCCAACCCAACAACAGTGTCGGGTGTGTCGCTTGCCAGTCAACGTGTGTGTATGTGTGGCCAGGTGGGGAGCGGTAGTGTAGCGGTGAGCGCGCTACGCTACGAACCTGGCGACCCGGGTTCCATTCCCGCTCACGATCAACACCAGTGACAATATTCTAAACCGATCCTGGGCCTCCCCATTGTCGACTCAGCCTCAAATGAGTACCTGGTGCAGTGGTGTAAACATCGCCACTGGGGAGACAAAGGCGGCCGGACGTGGTTGCTGGCCAACCCACCCCCTCTTGTGTGCCATGGCGGCCTTCATAGGTGGCTACTCGCTAACAGCACTTGCCCCTTCAGTCTGTTAAAGGCTACACGGGAGGTCTTTGTGTGGCCAGGTGACGCATTGCGTTACCGCGAATAGAATGCGACACCGCCATCCGCATACAAAAAGCTGACTATCGCGGGGGGTTACGTTCTCGGAAAGTGGTTCGGCACACGGAAACCAAACACAGACAACATCACAATTGAAATAAGCACTGTAGTGTATGTAGAATTAACAAAAAACTAAACAACTTAAATACACATGTGTAGTGAGTCACAGAAATAGACTTGGAGGCAACACATTTATTCAACTCCAACACACGGGGTAACTTTCCCCTTAACAGAATAACAACCTATGGTGGTGACCACCAGGCTAACTACACTAGTCCCTATCGGGACCCGGCTTATATTCTCTGCGGTGTGGCTGGCTCCGCCCTTGGTCACGACCGCCTTCGATAATCCTCGGGAAGGATCTGAATCCCAATCACGTGACCACCCCTAGCCCCCACTTGGGGCCCCCTTTTGTAGACTTAACTGGTCACGTGTCCTCTCGGGTCAACCAGAGTGCCATAGCCTTTAGTAACTTCATCCTTTGGCCAGCACTCACACACCCTGTCCTGTAGGGCTGGCACTGCACGCCAAGCGTGGTGCCATCCAGCGCTATCAATCAGCACTCACCGGGCCCCTCTAGGTCCGGTACTGCACCCACACCCTCGTGGTGTCCACGACGTCCTTACACCGCACGCCGTGCCTCTCTAGGGCCGGCACTGTACAGTGACATCCCGCGATGTCACTGCACATGTAAAAAAAACCATACAAAAGTCATTCCTCCACAATAATTAGGAGTATAAATACTTGAATAGATACCGTACTTACCGACAACGATCCGAAGCGTGTGTCTTGTTTGTCTGCGAGTGGGGAGCGGCAGTGTAGTGAACCCGACCACCCGAGTTCGATTCACGCCCAACACCATTGACGATTATCTAAATAGCAGCCAAAGGCAGTCGGGCGTGGTGCAGGCTACCCCACCACCCTCGTGTGCCACAGTTCCGGCCTTCATAGGTGCTAATTCTAGATTTGAAGCTTTCGTGACTGCAAGGATTCATACTCTTAGTTTTTTCGGTAAAGTCACGTAGGTGAAAAATTTAAATAAAAATTAATAAAAATAAAATAATAATAAATCACGACGTTTCGGAGGCAACACAAGTCTCCGTCATCAGGTGGGAACGTCACAGCCAGATTTGCTGTATCAAGTGAGGCATCATAGGTGCTGCTCGCCAACAGAACTTGCCCCAACAGTCTGTTCTTCGGCTACACTGGGCTTCTAGATCACGTAAACATAAATGTGTCGTTGAACCCGCCACCACCACCACCTGACACGGCCAATAAGTAAGGTCTGTCACGTAAACAAACGTGCCAATTCGTTACTAGTAAACCCACAATATTACTAGTAAACCCATAACATTTACAATTGTAGTACGACGTTTCGCCGGTGATTACAACCAGCCTCATCAGGCGATTAGCCAGAATTATGAAGAAGTCTTCTTGTATTCGGTCTTATATCGAGGTGTGGGAATGTCATGACCGTGATGACATCACTAGGAATGTTATTCTGAGAATATGCAGTACCTATTACACTGGTCTACAATTTTTTAGACGTCGTCTGCTTCAGAGATGAAATGTGCTGTTTTTTATGGATTTTGACATGCTGAATTCAAATATGACAATTAAAACAACTAATTGTCTACTGTTCCCAATATATTAAAGTTTTTACATTTTACGTCTATTTATATTGTGTAGATAGAGTTGTAAACCTAGGTCTTTTCATGTGTTTATGGTTGCTTTATATGATAACATGTCACCTGTCCTGTTCATGTAACACTTTAAACATCAGCAAAAGGGTTATATAAATAAAATATATGATGAAACAAAAGGCAAATAACTATTATGGATATATAATTACATAGTTTATTTAGTCATTATTCAGTGTCTACTTGGCTTGTCTCTTGTATTCATTAAATGGAGCATCTCTTGCCACTGTCCAGCAATAGTCTGCAAGCATTGATGGGCTCCATTGCCCTGATAGCGTTTCTCCATTGTTGCAATGTCCTGGTGAAATCGCTCGCCATGCTTGTCGCTCGCTGCTCCGCAGTTCGGTGGGAAAACATCTAGATGAGAGTGCAAAAATGTATCTTTAGTGACATGTTGCAACTAAAGCTTTTGTATGCCTTGAGGAGGTTTTCCACCAATGCTCTCTAGTTGTCTGCCTTGTTGTTTCCGATAAAATGTGTTGCCACTAACTGGAAGGCTTTCCATGCCGTCTTTTACTTGCCACGCAGTTCACTGTCAAATGCATCATCTCGAAGAAGTTCATGACAAAGACACCTTACTTCATCTTAGCTTCACTTAACCTTGGAAATTTTCCACGGAGGTACTTGAAGGCTGCTTGTGTTTTGTCCATGGCTTTGACAAAATTCTTCATCAAACCCAGCTTGATGTGTGAGGGTGATAACAACATCTTCCTTGATTCAACAAGTGGTGGATGCTGAATACTTTTCCTCCCAGGCTCCAATGACTGTCAGAGTGCCCAATTTATAATGATGTAGTGGGAATCTCTCGCACGACTATCCCATTCACAGATAAAACAGCAGTACTTTGTGTATCCAGTTTTCAGACCAAGAAAGAGAGTAACAACCTTCAAATGGCCACAAAGCTGCCACTGATATTGGTCATAGTTTATGCACCTCAAAAGTTGTTTCAAGTTGTCATAGGTTTCCTTCATATGGAATGCATGACCAACTGGAATTGATGGAAAAACATTGCCATTATGCAGGAAAACAGATTTAAAACTCATCTTCGATTAATCAATGAACAGTCTCAACTCATCTGGATCATGAACGATATTGAGGGCTGCCATCACACCATTGATGTTGTTGTAGGCTACAAGATCACCTTCCATGAAGAAGAATGGGACAAGATCCTTTTGACGGTCATGAAACATGGAAACCCTAACATCACTTGCCAGGAGATTCCACTGCTGCAGTCTGTAGCCCAATAGCTCTGCCTTGCTCTTGGGTAGTTCCAAATCCTTGACAAGGTCTTTCAGTTCACCTTGTGTTATAAGGTGTGGTTCAGAGGAGGAGGATGGGAGAAAATCTGGGTCACGTGACCTTGATGGTTCAGGACCAGAAGTTTCATCCTCCTCCTCGTCTGACTCAAGTGACCATGATTCTGGTGCATCAGGAACAGGCAGTCCTTCTCCGTGGGGTACTGGGTGTATAGCTGATGGAATGTTTGGATAATGCCCAGTCCACGTTTTCTTCTGTGACACACCTTTCCCAACCAGAGCACCATGCAGAAGTAACAATTGCTGATGTGATATGTTGTCTCTCTCCAAACCATTGGCAATGCAAAATGCATAGATGTCCTTTTCCTGTTCATCCACTAGCGAAGATTTGTTGCACAAGTGTTGCAGCATATGTGTGGGGCCCACATCTTGTCCTGATCTCCAATTTTGCAACCAAAATTAAGGTGATAGGCTTTCTTAACCATAATGGTTATGCTGCGCTTTTGTGATGCAAAAGTAACTTCACCACAAACATAGCAGAAGTTATCTGCTTTGTTCACACAAGTACGAGGTATCTCTGCTCACTTTGGCTAAACAGAAATGTGTCCCTTTGCAAAATCCAACACTGACAAATAAGAGAGCACGACACTGTATGATTTCTAGAGCTGATATAGGGAAATTTGTTCAACAGAGGGATCGAAGCCTAGTATGATTGCATCATCCATGACTTCTAGGAATAACATGATAAAATTAATATCATGTATGATGCAATACCAGGTTCAGATTGCATCATTCATTGTTTTGCTCAAAAAGCAAGTACTGTCCAAACCCAATAATATATTTATTCATAGATTCAGTCAAATATGTATTTAGTGATTTTCTGTTTAAATTGAGATCCCTTCCTTTTAAAACTCACTTATCCTCCACCATTCCCAAGTCAAGGGTCGTATACACTGACCAGTAGCATATCTTATAAACTAGAGCCAATCAACACATTTTAAGCATTATTTTCATTCTCAGTGACCCAGAATTAGTAGAGTTGACTACATTTATTTCGGAAGCATTTTGGCTCTAGACCAGTGTTATTGGTCGGGTTATTCACAGTTAATCGAAATTTTAGTGGAATGATTTTTATCCATAATAAAGGTTTTTGGGTTAGATTGAATAAGTATACATGCGTCGTAACCCTCCTTCCACCCGACACAGCCAATTAGTAAGGGATTTGTCACGTAAACAAAACGCCAACTAGTTACTACTTCAGCCCACCAGTGTGTTGGAGAGTAAATCCTCAACATTTACAATTTGAGTACGACGTTTCGCTGGTAATTAAATCCAGCATCATCGGGCGATTTGCCAGAATAGTGAAGCAATACACCTATTTTCGGTCTTAAAGAGAGTAGGACGACGTCATCACGGAACCCAATCAGGTGCAGAGATCACAGGCGGAGGGGGGGGTAATGTAATAATATAATAGATTAGTAATCGGTGAATAGTATGTGTTTCCTCTATAAGAAATTTTAATTGTAAGATGTATTACTTAATAATGTCTCTCAATTTCAATGGATTCTCAAATAAGTCTTGGCGAGTCATAATTAGTTTTACACAACACTTCAATGTTATCAAAATCAATTGAGTGTCCTTGTTGGCAAGCATGTTGTGCAACTGTAGCCTGTTGTCTTTGAGAGTATTAAATATTTATTTGGTGTTCTTTTAGTCTTACGCTAATGTTACGTCCCGTCTGTCAACATATGGTAACCTGCATAGGCATGCAAATGAAGAACGTTATTGTTAATACGTTTCCAAGCAGAGTTTCGCCTGCAGCTATCAAAACGGTTACAATAATTTATGTTTCTCTCAATTTCAACGGATTCTCCAATTAATACTGGCCAGTAATAATTAGCTGTACACAAAACATCAACATCAAAATGAAATGAATGCCCTTGGTGGCACTCGTATTCTCTGCAACAGCAAACTAAAAATAAAATAATTGCAGTGTTGATTAACTGTGAGCCACCCATAATAGGTACTGCACAGTCTCTGCATATTATCAGATCAACATAATGTATGTTCAACAATCTAAACGTAAACGTATTCTATGTCTGTTGATATTAACTGTGGGTAACCAATAATAGGTACTGCACAATATCTGCATATTCTCAGATGAACATAATGTCCATCAAAATCAACATAAACGCATTCCACTGTCTATTGATTAACTGTGAATAACTCAACCAATAATAGGTATTGCATATTTTCAGATTAATATGATGCGTTGTAATGTACAGGTTGTTTTAAAAAGATGGACCCAATTTCAAAGCAGTATATTTCACAATGGCAACATGTTACAATTACACAAAAAGTTACAAACGGTTTAATGAGTTATCAAGTTTTACTAACCATTTTATAAATGCTCTATGTGCCCTCCACCTGCTGTACGGACAACATCGAGAAGATAGTTGGATTCTTCCCAAATGCCTCTCAAAGTGTCTTCTTACACTGAATTCACAGCTGCCGTGATTCTATTTTTGAGGTCATCCAGATTATTCGCTAATGGTGGCACAAAAAGCACGGTCTTTGACGTATCCCCTATCCAACGTTGAGGCAGTGTGTCTTGCGAATGACTGAGGCTAGGGGCTGTTTGTGCGCTGGGAGAGGCATCTAGCGGTAATAATTTAAAACCCTATGCCCTTCCCTTTCAAGTGGTAAGAGTTTCATTCATGGGCGGTTCATGGTTGCGGAGATATAGCGATTTCAAATCGGGTCCATTCTTTAAAACACCCTGTATATGTAGCGACGGTACCGAGGGAAGAGTGGTACTGTACGCGAGGTGCCGTTCTATGACACCAGTGTGTGTACTTCATTAAGGGGCTCACTAGAGGGCAGGGTCTGGGTGTCACAGAGAACAGGTCAGGACATGACAGCCTGCGTGAACCCGCGAGAGCACGTGACCGGACGAGGGGGCACGGGGACCCCCAGTAGGGGGTGAGGGGGCCACGTGGTATGGACCGAGAGCCTCCACGAAGGATCTAGAAGAGGGTGTGGCCAGGAGCGGACCCCGGTCACGCCGCAGCGGATATAAGCCCAGTCCTGAGAGGGAGCTGGGCTGTTCGACCCGGGAATGAAGCCGCCTTCTTTGATCCTCACTCTTCCGTCTTCGTGCACGAAGGCCAGGCAGCGTGTTAGCTGTCCTGGTCCAACCACTTAGTGATCCCATTCAAGTGGTTAGGTGGTTAGGAGCGGTGGCCACCACCCTATGTAGTTTACTCGTAATATACATAGTTAACCCGTGATGTACATAGTTAACCTCGGAGAGTTGCGCAGTTATCTGTTATGTTAGCTAGTTCGAGTTGTGTTAGTAAATAAACGTGTTGCCTCCAGGACTCGGTGTGCGCCTATTTAGAACCCACTACATATATGACTACATTAACCCCCCCTCTGGTCTTTGCACCTGATGGTATAATAGTGATGCCATCAACATTGCTCCTCTATTTAAGACCAAAACAGGAGGATTTCTCCACAATTCTGTCTAATCGCCTGATGAGTGCAGTTGTAATTACCAGCGAAACATCATACTTAATTTGCAAATGGCGTGGGTTACTCTCCAACACACCGGTGTGCTAAAATAGTAAAGAATTGGTATGTTTTGTTGATATGACATCCCTTACTAATTGGCTGTGTCGGGTGGTGATGGGTTTGAGGACACATTTACGCAATATAACCCAAAAAACCCTTTATGGATAATATTGGTCACGAAAGCCTACGACGTGTTATAAAGTCTATTACTACCGTCAGGGCCATCCATAGAAGGGTGCGGGGCCCGGGGCAAACCCCACCGTGTGGGCCCCCTGACAGCTTCAAACTAAATCGGGAGTATGACATCTAACAGCGTGACGTCAAAACGCGACCCCCCCCCCCCCAAAGCGCGGGGCCCGGGGCGATCACCCAGATTCGCCCTACCCTAGGGACGGCTCTGACTACCGTTTACCAATTGTGACTGGTGGCAACGGGTTCTGTTTGCAACAGCGCCACCCAGTGCTGGCAACTGGGTTCAAGCAAGCGTGGCTCTGCTGATGATGAGACACTGAATGTGCTCCCAGAAGGCCGTGTGTTTGTGTGGCTGATGGGTTGTGTAAAAAGTTAGTAACTTTTAATACAAATGTAATAAACCCCATTCAGACGACGTCGTGACTTCAGAGTTGTTTATTCGTTTTCCGTTCACAGCCTTCCACCGCATTCGTACACTCGGTTCCCTTGCTCCTTCACGCTGCTGGCTGACAGCGTGAGGGGGACAGAGACTGCCACGGCCCGCCACGTGGCTGGCTCGGGACCACGGCACCAGCGTGGCTTCCCCCTTCGTTCCTCCGCACACTGACCACGTGCTGTCTTTTTCCACCCCTTAAAATCCCTGGCCCACGTAATACCACGCAGCCAATCCTCAGCCACACCCCTGGAACTTTCCCGAAGATACTGTCCAGCTCCAGGGCCACGCCCCTGGCTCGACTCCCCATTGGTTGCGGGCTGAGGCCAGAAAAACCTATCATTATCATCCAGGTGTAACCTCACATTACACAAGTAACCCACTACATATACAAACCACCAAATGACTCATGGGATGTACCAGTTAGTCTACCAAAGTTTCAACAACCAGCGATATACGTCAGAGATTTTAACAGCCACCATACAGAGTGGGGATATGCAATGTCTGATGAAAATGGCGAGGTGCTTGTGCAAGTGGGCATCACAGTGCCACTTTCACCTGGTCACACAACCCCCAAACAGAGAGGCACCTTCAGCTCAGCCAAGTGGCCAAAAGGCCTTTTGAGACTAGGCTCCAAAGAAAGCTGTCTCTGGTGTGGACCAATCAGTTTCAAAGACGATGCATATATTATCAGAGTAACGTATGTTTTTCGTATGCATTCTGATCACAAGTATTGTGGTTAATGCAGACATGATTCCTTGTTAAAGGGTTCAGTTTGGTGTTTTAACATCTCAACACCTGTTTTGTTGCCAGAAAAAAGGGGAAAACCTATTCTCAAGTGAATAACTTTTTGATATATTTTTTACGTGGAGGGACAAATATGGGAAGGAGGCATTCGGAATATTAATTTAACCAATCTGATTGGACACCGAAGTAGGTGGGTCGCAGTGACATCACTCTTCGCGATACGATGTTAAATCTCACGACGATTGTCGCGATACAAGTTTTCATTAACTCTGTAATCGTGTATTCCGCATAACTTTCGTCTTGTGCTTGTGCTTTTCCATAGGCAACTTTAAGTGTGGATAGCTTAAATGTTAATCACTCATAACACACATACACACACGCTGTCAGAAGATTGACGCCACTTAACCGAGACGCCCGTGAATGTATCCGAAAAGGTTTAACAGAGCCACTCGTTGAATGGGATTAAAGCTATTTATTAAAATAACACATTACCATTGTGGTTCACGCCTTACAAAATACACATGAAATTTACTCAATTGTATTCTTGGTTCTTTCGGTAAAGTCACGTAGAAGGGAAATAATAAAATACTATAAATATAAAACAATCAAAATATTCAATTGTGTTTACGATATTGTCCATAGAGTACAGTAAACCACTTAAGTCTACAACGGAGGAAGAACAGAAACACGACACGACACGAACTCCTCTCTTTCTACTGAAGCCCTCTCGTCATGGTCAACAGCAGACATCGACATTTTCATCATCTAGCTTCCTGAGCACATTGCCGTCATATGCAAGAAGAGAACACAATTGGGATTACACACAACAGCAAACATCTCACTCCTACTGGCAGGCAAAGGCCCACTTACGGGCCAGTACAATCGCCTTGTGCTGCATAGAAACAGCTGCCACTGGGGGTGAGGGAGGTGGGGGTCACATTAAAACGTTCAAGATGAGATGTGAAGTAAGGCGCTTTAAGTTGCTGAGGCTTTTAATGCGCCATTATAAATTAACAATTATTATAAGAGTGAACTTTAATTACAATTTCAGAAATATTGTCAAGACATGAACTGATAATTGGTTTTTTACCCTTCTATCTGGCAACAAAACTGACACCTTTTTACAAGGAGTCATGTTTGCATAGACCTTAGAGCCTCGTTTCACATGGGTTGGACCAGATGACGCCAAAAGGCGCCTTTTGGCGTCATCTGGTCCAACCCATGTGAGACGAGGCTCTAAGGAAAGCTGTCTCGGGTGTGAACCAATCAACTTCAAGGACAGTGCACATTATCAGAGTTATGTTCTTTTGTTTGTATTATGACTGCAGGTATTGCGGTCTATGCAAACATGACTCCTTGTAAAAAGGTGTCAGTTTTGTTGCCAGATAGAAGGGTAAAAAACCAATTATCATATTTTTACTGGCAAATGAGGTTCCCATAGTGAAGACATGAACTGTTTCAAAACAATACAATACTCTTTGGTTCTTTCGGTAAAGTCATACCTACGTGACTTTACCGAAATAACCAAAGAGTATGGATTATTGCAGTCACGAAAGCTTCAAGTCAACATTACAATAGTTTGCGCATCGGACGATACGATTCTCATGGATCTTCTTTCGTACGACGTACCGTAGCATCACTATATGGCGGTAACCCAAGCCCAAGGTGGTGCTCGTCACCAATGGGGCAGTGTGTCCGGGACTTTTTGTTAAATAGAAGGCGGTGGTGGCGGTGGTGGCATGCGACCCTGCTGTAGTGAAACAGCCGTGTGTCTAGGGGCTGCGCCACCGGCCTGATTCACAACACCAGCTGCCGCCGGCCACCGTGACGAAGGGAATGCCGGAGAGCTTGGGAGAAGAAGATTAAGAGTCGGCCTTTCTTGTTCTCTTGGCGTGTGTCCTGAAGTGGGTGAACGTCCGCTGTGGTGACCTATGATGGCACAACGACAAGGGCAGACAGATGTTTTTGGTTTCTAATTAAGCTTAATAATTTTGTCGCTATTGTGCCAGCGGTCGCATATCTTGAGTCAGAGAATCCATTCAGATCACTTTCAGAGCAACACGACCCTCCGTGTTAGAGGCTGGTCCGCGAATATCACAAAGCTATCGCTGAGATCCCTTCAGGTGACCCTTTGCTCCACATAGAAGGGGCAGCACTTTTCTACCTGCTCTGCCACTGAGATGTAATCATAACCTCAACTTGTAACGCGCCGCCGCCGCACAGTATTCGTTCACTCCTCTCCCTCACTATTCTCCCGTAAGAGAGAACAATTCTGAGGCGTGAGGAGGAACCACAGACAAGTAGGAAAGCAGCCATGTGGTGAGCCGATGCCATTAATTGCCTAAGCTCCAAGATCCGCTTCATATAAAGGTGTTATCTGGCAATTTAAAGAGTGTTTACACATGGGAGGAAACCGGAGCACCCGGAGAAAACCCAAGCGTGTGAGGGGGAAACACTCTATCTCCTGGCGAGCCAGGGTATGGCATCTCCTCACCAGGGAACAAATGCAGCTACGTCCTTGTCGTGTCCGCCTGCAAGTACCCAGCCATGTCAATGTTTGAGGGAACCAAAGCTGCAGCTAGTTGGCCGGATCGTCATGATCCCGACCAACACGTGACTACAGTTACACCTCCTGCCCAGGCCTCAGGTTCAAGGGCTGTGGGGCCAGCACTCCGTGTTGTTCAGCTCAACGTGGAAGGACTATTTGCGGCTAAACGTGATGTCATTCATGAATTAGCCACTTCATACAACAACGACGTCATCTGTTTACAGGAGACCCATATTCCAGATGACCAGGCTGGGTGTTTCCAGATAGCTCGATATGACCTTGTTATTTATTCAGTTCACCCAAAATATGGCCATGCACTGTACGTGAAATGCGAACTGGTTGACATCCAGCCGCTGCCACCCTCTGTTGTCTGCAATACAGTACGCATTGGCGTATATCCTGTATGCAATGTATAAGTAGTGACATAGAAAGGGTCACTACGGCACGTAGCGCTGGTTACTGGTAGAGAGCGGGATCGTGGGTGCAATAGCCCGGGTCTACCAGCAGGGCAGGTGAAGAGTGCCACTGGAGCGTGTACCGCCGCTTGCTGACAGAGAAGGGGCATTTGAGGATACAGCAGCCGGTCTGCCAGTAGGGCACATGATAGGCCGGGGTAACGAATGTAGGGCAAAGGTGACAGAGGGGACACGTGGGGCAGAGCCCAGAACCTTCTGGTAGGTTCCAGAAGGGGGCGTGGCCGAGGGCGGAGCCAGGCCATGCTGGGGAGGATAAAAGGGAGGCCCCGACACTGGGTCGGGGCTGCTGCGGTTTAGGAATGGAGCCCGTCGTCTATGAAGTCTTCGTCCTCCTCGTTGGTGTTGGGTCAGGCAGTGTGTTGGCTGTCCTGACCCGTATATAGTTATCCCCTGAACTGTGGAAAGTATAAACGTGTATGCCTCCTACGACCAGTGTGTCTATAAAGTAACCCACGACATATACAAACCACCAAATGACTCATGGGGTGTACCAGTCAGTCTACCAAAGTTTCAACAACCAGCGATATGCGTCAGAGATTTTAACAGCCACCAAACAGAGTGGGGGTATGCAATGTCTGATGAAAATGGCCAGGTGCTTGTGCAAGTGGGCATCACAGTGCCACTTTCACCTGGTCACACAACCCCCAAACAGAGAGGCACCTTCAGCTCAGCCAGGTGGAAAAGGGAATATTAACCGAACCTCTGCTGGGTCAGCGCAGCTCACGGCCATCAAATGCCAGCGTCATGCACTATTCTGAACAACTTCCCCAGGAGTCAGCGCCGCCCATCATTAATCTACATCGGACTACAGCTACCCATTATTACGAGCACCTTAAAACCACCCTGGAACTTCACAAGGCACAGTGGACAGACTACACTGCAGCAGTAGAACTTAGCATTGTCTGCATCCCGAGCACCATCTCAATAGATGAATAATATTCACGCTTTATAGGGAAATTGGCAAGAGTAGCCACAAAAACCATACCACGTGGTGTTTATTCCCTCTGTACCCCGTGCCTTGATGCCGAGTGTGCCGAGCTACTTCGACAACGTAAAGTCTGGTTTCCCGGAGGTACTGTCACATCTGATTGAAAGCCTCAACATCGTGCATTGTGCTCGTTGGGAGAAACTGGTCACCAATGCAGACTTTTCTAAGTCAAGTAGAAAGACCTGGGCACTTGTCTGCAAGCTTGGTGCTGCCCAGCGACCGCCAGCGTGCAATCGCCCACCAGTTACATGAAATCAAGTTCCGAGTCACCAGGTGCAAGTCGTCACAAACCCAGTCGGGTCAAGGCCACGTGAGCATCACGTGGCCTTGAGTGGCGGAAATACGGGCATAGTGAGACAGAATACCATTACAGGCCTTTCACCACTGCCGATGTACATTCAGCACTTCAACAACCAAAAGCTCCTGGTTCTAGACAACATATCCCCTGAACTAATGAAACACCTTGGATCTCACGCACAGGTCTGGCTAGCAAGGTCACTACGTACGGCGGGTCTCTCTCTCTCTTGCTGCTACTATGTAGCAGAATACTGTGCACTGATATGGACTCTATAAGCTCACACAAATTGGTGAATGTCACCATGAGAACCATCTCTGGTGAAAGCAGGACAACCCCACTACCGTGGCTGCCAATACTTTGCAATATCCCCCTCGCCAAAAAAATGCCATCAAGCTGCAATGGCCAAGATGCTCGACAAGGTACAACACGCAGCACCGAAGTTGCCCCTTCACTTCAACATCTTCAAGCCTCCACCCGTGCGTCTGAAGAAGTCCCGACACCCAGTGTGGGCTATACCACAACCTGAAGACCCACACTGCATGGGGCCAAAGAATGGAAATGTGTGGATGTTGCCAAACAAGGATCTCGTCAGTGATCCGTCTGTCCAGATTCCTGGCTTCGACCTCCCAAGGTGCCAGTGGGTTCAGTTGAACCGCTTCCGGTGTGACCAGGGCATGTGTGCCACTTCCGAACATTGATGGGGCGAACTACATGACATCCCACTACTGTGGGAATCCAGGAAGCTGGAGACCGTGGTTCACATCGTCTCTGGCTGTGAATTCCGTCAGGATGTGCCGGGAGGACTGGTTGTTGATGCACTGCACGTGCTGGAGGAGGAGGCTGTCACATGGCTCTGTGGCTATGTAGGCTGACGTCTACTCGCATATAACACTGATAAACATTTATTTTTTTGTCTTGCACATCTAGGACTCTAACAGTCTAACTTATGACAGTCACGTGTAAAATAATTCGCTAAATAAACCTCCTCGCCACCCACGGGAAGGAAGTTTCGCAACATCAGTGTGTGATCCACCAACCCTCACTGCTACCTCCACAGTGCTGTCAAAAAACTGTGAAACCTATATTTTAATTCTCAGCGGCTTTCATGCACCAGTGAATTGACCTTGGCTGGTATCACATAAATAAAAAATAGCGAAGCCCTCCCAACGCCAAGACTTATCTCCCAAGGAAGAATTTGCCCTTGAACGTAGAAAACTAATTTCTTTAGAACTGATTTTTGTGTTTAGTTTGCTGTCATCCCCCCGCACCTCCAATCAGCATGGTTGGCTACTTACGATGCGAAAGCAGTTCACCAAACATAAATACGACCTAAAAATAGCAACATCGCCTCCACCGACGGCCATGACAGACCCTCCTCCTCCATTCCGCCACGGTGGCGAGATGTGGTATGCAGGAGATTTTGGGTTGGATCCCGATCCTGAAGCCTGTATATTTCGAGTTTGCATGTTCTCCCTGTGGTCGCGTGGATTTTTCTCCAGGTCTCCAGTTTTTCGCTCCACATTTATAATCAGCATCACACGTTTAGAGTATTTTTCTGCTGTAAATTTCCACTGCGATAAGCCATGTCGTCGAGCTATTATTTGTGGCCAGGTCGCTTCTGAAAAAGATACATAGCTCAGTGGGTCTTACTTGGTGAAACAAAAATAGTTTACTGTTTTTTTCTAGTTTAATTCCTGCCAGGGTGAAACGTTCTCCATACTCGGCGGCCTCTGCCAGCCAAACTGCCACAAGGCAAGAGTCGGCGGACGCCGTTTGCAGACGCAGCTTGCGGCCACGGTGGTACGGAGATGGTGGGAGGGGGGTGGGGCGGCACAGCACGGCCTGGCGGAGGAGGAGCGTTCGCGTCTTGGCTCGGGATGTTCATTAATTTCCTTTATCACACGCGCACAGGCACGGCAGAGAGGAAGAAGATCAGCAGCGGTGGTTCGGCGCAAAGATTGGGGCGTTGCTATTCCATCGTAGGATCCTTAACCGTCCATAGCGCGACAATGAAAAACGAAAATTCCTGCAGCTTGACCAACAAATATCAGAGTGGACCTCCCCAAACGCGCACCTTGGTTAAGGAGGCAAGCTTTGCCGCGTGTGTTGAGCATTATGCCTTGTCACTGTTATGTTACGATTTGCTATTTCTGATGTACGTGTTTTTTGTGACTTTAATTGAAAGTGATGTTGTTTGAAACTTCTTTGTGGTCTGTTTGGGGCACGGATCGATCAATGTTACATTTCGTATCCAGGCAGGACTTCCTAAATTTTCAGATGAATGCGACAGCCGGAAGCACATCCCGAGTATCCACAGAGATATATACCCATGTTACGTACCCACTGTTTGTCTGTATGCATTATGTACACCCTAAAGACCCCAGGGTGGTCAATGTAACACATTCCTGCGGAGGGAGCTGGTAGAAACGTTGGGTTGCTCGGTCAATGGCCAGGGTCAACGGTGGCGTGGTGTATTCCGCAAATATGCCCGACTGTGAGGGCGGGCACAAGCCGGCGTGAGTAGGTTAAACGTTGAGTTTTATAAGGGCACCACTGGGTGACCAGCCCCTCCCCACCCAGCCCCACCCCCCACTCAGCCCCTCCCCACCCTCCCCTCCCCACCCAGCCCCACCCTCCCCATCCAGCCCCTCCCCACCCTCCCCTCCCCACCAAGCCCCACCCTCCCCACCCAGCCCCTCCCCACCCTCCCCTCCTCACCAAGCCCCACCCTCCCCACCCAGCCCCTCCCCACCTCCCCACCCAGCCCCTCTCTGCCCACCCTCCCCTTCCCACCAAGCCCCACCCTCCCCACCCAGCCCCTCCCCACCCTCCCCTCCCTACCCAGCCCCTCCCTCCCCACCCAGCTCTTCCCTGCACGACGGACACAATAATCCCCTGTGGGCTGGTGTAACCAGGAGGTTCCTACCAGTATAATGGGGCGTATGTAGATGATCTGACAGATGTGGTTTGTAGTTGCGGTCCGGTACGGACATCTTGAGTGGAGCCACATTCGTCTCGGGGTGGCCCTTCGCCAAAAGTACAAAGTCAGAGCGATTTTCTGACTCGTTTGAGTCAATGGTTGGTGGTGTTCATTTCCCGTTCACAGCCCTGTAGAGCCAACGGTGCAAAAATTATGCACAAGGGCGAGTCTCTGCACAGGACAATCGCTGTTTGAATTCCTCGCAGTGGTACTTATTGATTTAATTACCGCAGAGGGAGGGATCGTTGGCTGTCGACCCCCCAACCAGGATTTTAACTCGCAGCCTTGGCATTGCGAACGGCTCGCTCTACCACTGAGCTACCTGGCCGGATAAAGTGAATGTGGATGTTGGTATTGCTGCAGTGACCGTTGTCTTTTTTAAGTAAACATGGAGGATCGCAGTGACCTTGAGGTGGGTGTCATTGTGATCTGACGTGGCACAGATTCCAGGTAACGGACTGGAACTTACCTGAGGGCTATGGTCTCAGCCACGTGCTCCGGCCCTGCAGAGCTGTGCCAGAGCTCTCGGTTTTGTGTTGCAATTTCAAATTGCGGTCCACCGTTGACTCGGCCCATTATCCCACCTGGGCCGGTAAAACGAGTACCACTTTGTGGGATTGTCAACAGCAGTTTCATGAATGACAAAATGTACCCACTCCTCCCCCTCCGACCCCTTCCACATGGGAATGTCGAACTTTCACCACGGGGAAGTTCAACAAATTAGAAGATCGAAGTAACATTTTAAAAATTCACGCTAAATGAGACACACAAGTTGTAATTTTGAAGGTAATTATAGTTTGAGAAAATGTGGCTTTATTTATGGAATAAAAACCAGGAGTTTGACAAACACAAGAGAATTAATGCACAATCGCCATCCCGGCATGGATGAAAAATGTGGTTCGTCTGCGTACGTCCGGCCGACCAACAGGACCATAGTATTCTGTTAGCAATTCTCCACTATCTAGGCAGGTGGACAAATTATTTGTAAGTGTGAATTATAGACCCAACTGGTTTACAAGCCAGGCCAAAGTAAGGAGCCACTTCCTGTTTACATTAATGATGACCCACGTCCGTAAAAGTGTCTGAAACGTCATAGCGTGAATTATTGCATTGTAAATGTTTAGTAATGGATCATTCATGCGTGACTATACTTCCTTCTTCACCGTAATGTCAATTAAATGTTGTTGTACCTGTAACAAACCAAAAAAACGGTGTCCAAAACACACGTCCAAAATTGTGGAACTGTCCCATTGACCGAGCGCTGCCAATGGAGCAGAGTAGCCGCATGATGCCGCCTGGATCTGGGAGACGCGTCGACTCGGCCGTGCGTCGTCTCAATATTAAAGGCAAAGGTGCAGCCCTGCAATTGCTCACTCACGCCGCTGGTGGCCGAAGGGCCTCCGATAGAGGGAGCTGCAGAGAGACCCTCCACTGGGTGTTTGGCCTACTCTTTCACACCGACCAGACGTCTTGGAAGAGGTGGGCGTATCCACACTTTACCCCACCATAAGTGACCTGTCGATCGACTATTGTGGTGCATCCATTTATACTGCTGGGCGGATAGACGGGGGGGGGGGGATGGGGGGGTTCTGGATTTAAGAAACTCGCCCCATCATTTCAACTGCCGCGTTGGGAGATGGAATCGAACCAGCGACCTATGAACCACAAGGCCAGTGTGCTGACCATGACACTGCCGTGGCAGGTGGACAAATGTTTTCTGAGTGAATTTCAGAGGCGCTTCTGCGGCCGCCTGGAACGCTCCTATTCGTCCGATTATTCGGAAGCCACTTTTAAATCATCGTCAGATTTAAAACTCATTCCTTCAGAACTGGTTTTGTGTTTAGTTTGTGTCCTTACCCCGCACCTCCGATTAGAGCGGTTGGCTACTTACGATGCGAAAGAAGTTCAACATACGTACATACACACAACCTGCATTCTGTAGAGATAATGCTGCACGGGCATTTCCAACAAAATGCGTACGCCAAAGGCAGCGTTCATCTTCACTCACCCGACAGCCTCCACCGCGAGACAAAGACGCCGCATTTGGTCACGCGGGCCCGTCGGTCGGCGTTCGTGCTGTCAGCGAGCACCTACTCAGTCCGGCGTGGCGCATTGGGGAAGGGGGGTAGCGTGTCTCGCACACCACGCCCAGCCACCATTGTCTCCCCCTGATTGACAATACAACTGAAACACTGTTTAAAACCGCTACCTGTTTCGGACCTGAGCTGACCTAAAGGGAACCCAGTACCAGATTCACATTTACCAATGACAAAATGTTGTGCATGGCCGGAGATTGAATGCCAGTCCACTTGGGATTGTAACGCAACGGTGTTAACTGATATGCCACCGTTCCCAGTATATAGAACCTGTACATTGTATACATTATGCATGTGCATATATGTATGTTTTGTGTATATATGTATACCTGTGCATTTGCCCACACCCTGGCCATAGTCTATATATGCATGTAGTAGCGGAATTATATTTTTTTTAATATATTTTGCTAAATCTGTCGCTATGCGGACATTAACCAGCCAGGTCTCCTTTACAAAAGAGCCATTGCTGTTCATGTGTCTCTATCGGTTCATTATTCTATATCCTGGTTAAATAACGGACAATGGCGATGGACTATTGTTGCGTTATCATAAGCTTGTGAATAAAATAATGTGAAGGAATTTACGTGTTTAATATACTAATTTCTCGTGTTCAATTTTAAAGCTATCATTTTTGGCACAGGCATTAGTTAGTTCATCTGTCCATATCGGTTTGATATTTCATAATCGATATTTTGTTTTAACATGAATTTATTGGATTGTTCTTTTGAAACAATATATATTTTAAAAAAATGCTTGGTGACATTTCGGTGTCAATTTAAATGAACAGATGGCAAAAATGCAAATCCATGTAGAGTTATAATTATCATCGTAAGCCATGCTCAATCGACTGCTGGATGAAGGCCTCCCCAATACGCCGCCATCTCACGATCCGATTGTTCTCCAGCAGATTTCAATCGTAAGACGGACAGAAAATATTTCACGCAGTATTCCATGCAAGTAAAATGTTTAAATTATTTGTATTATTTTTCCAAGATTAATTTATCTTCGCTTTCACCATACACTGACCCGCATTGCAATGCTGAATAATATAATGTTATATTATCTTACAACGCACACCAAACAGACGCAAGATACGGGTCATTGCGATGAAAGCATCCAAACCTTCACATGTAAGCCATACATAAATTATCGTATGGCATACATTAATTTACGCACCGTATACACTGCAGTGAGTATGACAAAGCATGTGAACACGCATGCACGAGCACACGCGTGTGCGCACACACCTACGTAAATGCTGATTTCACACCATATGCATTTAAATTCATTTTCACCAAATATGGAACATTTAGCACATGGCATCACTGCAGTTGCAGATCGTGCACTTATATGTCCACCCATTGTGAGACTGAGAAGGATGGCAACTATGGCAATCTGGCCAATGAGACGTATTACAACTGTGCAACACACGCACCAACATGAGCACACAAAGCCACACACACAAATACGGTCAAGAACACATGCACACACACACACATAAAAACGCACACACGTATGCCAGACAAAGATCCCCCGTATAGCCTTTTTAACAGACTGTTGGGACAAGTGCTGTTAGCGAGCGCCTATGAAGGCCGGGCACGGCACACAAGAGGGTGGGTTGCCAGCACCACGCCCGACCACCTTTGTCTCCCCAGTGGCGACGTTTACACACCACACCAGGTACTCATTAGAGGCTGAGTCGACCTAGGGGAGGCTCAAGACCGGTTCAGATAATCATCACTGGTGTCGGCCGTGAGCCGGAATCAAACTCGGGTCACCGGGTTCGTAGCGCAGTGCACTAACTGCTACACTACCGCTCACCTCAGAACACATACACACATACACACATGATGCCAGAACACACACATGATATGCATGCACTGTGTGCAAATTTCTCTCACCCGTGCGTTACTCCAGCCGAGGCAGACAGCGCCTTCCGAGATGGATTTTGTGTCCTTCTGCAAGAAACTGGGGTGGGGGGGGGGGACAACAGCAAGGGCAGAAAATGAAACGCGAGAGCAGTGACACACAAATGATGCACGCAGCGCGCACGCACGCACGCTCTCTCCTAGCACTGCTCTGCCGGCCTCTCCGTGCAGTTTCTTATGAGGCTCACAGCTTGCACCGCAGCCAATGAGGCTGCAGCCACAGCCGCCGACCCCGTCGGCCAATCGGAGGGCAGGAATCCTCGTCTCTTTTTTTATGTCCACGCGCTATAGAGGCCACGCCTTCATTGGCTACGGGGACATTCACCGAATTTGCATTTTTTTAATTCCTCAGCATCCTCTGCTTAATTAGCAATTTCGGCGCAACAATCGGGTCGGTAATTTTACCCGTGTAAATTCTAATTGTTTATATTCGATAGGTGAGGTGGCATTGGTGGTGGTGATGGTGGCGGTGATGTTAAAATTCAGAGTGCGTAGGGCGGTGCTTATCGCCTGTTTCGTCAGTGGTGGAGATTCCACGTTCACACATCAAGAGCAAGTCCACCCGTAGGACAGCCACTTGATTATGACGATGATGATATCTTAGGGTCTTGCGATGGTTGCTTGGTGTGACGGTCAGTGCACTGGGCTTGGAATGCAGAGTTCGCCGGTTACATTCAATCTCCCGGCACGGCAGTTGAAAAAACGGTGCAAATTTCGATTTAAAGCTTTCGTGACTGCAGGGATTCATCTTCTTGGTTCTTTCGGTAAAGTCACGTAGAAGAAAAGTAATAAAATAATAAAAATAAAACATAATAAAATAATTCTCACGACGTTTCGGCCACAACGCAAGCAGCCGTCCTCAGGTGAAAACCAGGTCTGTCGGGGAGACAGCGTCTGCTTGTGGCCGAAACGTCGTGAGAATTATTTTATTATGTTTTATTTTTATTAATTTATTACTTCCCTTCTACGTGACTTTACCGAAACAACCAAGAAGAAGAACGGTGCAAGTTTCTCAAATCCTTCCCCCCCCCGCCCGCTTCTCCTTCCTGGTCTGTCCACCCAAGGTCGCGTGCGTGGTGGGGTAAGTGTGGGTACTCACACCTCTCCCAAGATGTCTGGCTAGCGTGGAAGAGTGGCCTCAAAATACCGTCTCGAGGGGCTCTCGAGAGCTGTCTCCAATGGAGGCCCTTCTGCCAGCAGTGGCACGAGCGAGCAATTGCTGGGCTGCACCGTTGTCCTGCCGATGTAATGAAATAGAGCTTCTTAACCAGTACATTCGATTACCAAATACCAAAACAAGTTATGGAAACTGTTTTATCATGATTAAAATATCCGGTCGCGTGGCGCTGTAATTTGGGAACCTAATTTATATGGTCAACACACAAAGCTGTTGTTTGTGTTTTTCTGCATAGTTTGTTGTCTTTCCTCCGCATCTCCGATTAGCACGGTTGGCTACGTATGGTGCGAAAGAAGTTCAACACACACACGTACATACAAAGCGACCACTGGCCACCTGGCCCTGCATATCTCGGAGTCACGGCCATTTACGACGTCCGTGCAATTCTGTTGCATTCATATTCTGGCTCGTCTGAACAGGGGGATGCTTTGAAGTTGGGGTTGACTATTATCACTTAATTTTGACGAGTAATGAATTTAACGATACAACACGAAACACCATTACAGGCAGTCCCCGGGTTACGTAAGGATTGTATTCCTGAGCACGATCCGTAACCCGCATTTTCCATATGTCGGAAACAGTTTCTTTTACTCCAAAATCAACGATAAAATCCCATAGCCGGAAATAGTCGTGCCTCCCCTGCCCGATTACTAGGTTCGTTTTCTCTTGGTGTCGTATCGCGCTGTCGTCCGGTTTCTTTTGCTACCTGAATCGTATCACCTGTACATACGCTCTGCACTTCCTGCGATTCTTTCATGAAATCAAATATCAACCTTGTGTTGTGCCCGAAACGTCGTGATTTAATTTATTTTATACCTACGTGACTTTACCGAAAGAACCAAAGAGTATGGATGCTTGCAGTCACGAAAACTTCAAATCTCGAATCAACCTTAACACTACCCATAATTAAACTAATGGAACATATACCGTATCCAATTGTTTATGAATACCACGGAACATTTTTTATATTTATTGTTAACAGAAAGTGATCACTTCCGAATGTTCGTTGACCGTGCGTTCGGCTAGGCCTAGACTTCTACGACCGCTGTTGGCTGAAACGATAAGCAACCCAAGTGTCATTGTGTTAAATAAAGTACATACAGTAAATAACTCGTGAAATAAACTTAAAATGCAGAAAACTATCAATATAAACATCGGACAAAAAAGATAGTTCTAAGCATAGAAAACAAGCAATTACGCAATGCTACAAAAGGAAAATAATTACATAACGCTACAAAAATTACATTTACCTAAATCCTGGTGAAGCTCCGTGGTATTCATCCACAACCTCACAGCACTGCTCTATTTGCTCTTACGTAACTAACGGAAACATTTCTGCACATTGTTTACATGATTTATGGGAGCATTTCCGTAAAGTCGGATTTCCGTAAGTCGGGTCTGCCGCAACCTGTGGACTTGTAAAGCCTCTTTTGCGTGTATGTCGAATTTCTTTTGCACCGTACGTAGCCAGCCGTGCTAATCAGTGGTGCGGGGGATGGACAACAAACTAAACACAAAAAGCAGTTCTTAAGATATGAGTTTTCAATCTAGATGATTTAAAAGTGCATTGTTTCCGGTGGCTTCCTAATATCAGAAGGAAGAGCCTTCCAGACGGCGACAAAATGGCATCCGATAGCACGCGATGTGGTCACCATCGCTGGTCGATGGCTAGCATCCCTCTTTTGCAAGAGGGATGCGGGGGGTTCAACGAGGTAAACGAACTTCCCTCTGCGTGTATATAATACACACACAGTAGAGACATGTAAACTATATAAAACATATTTAACAGGTAAGGCTCACTGAGCAATATAACTTTTTGTCAGAAGTGACGAATGATAGCTCAACGAAGTGGCCTATCACGTGGAAATTGATAGCAGCCAAACACTCTAAAACGCATGTTGATTGTAAATGTGGAGGGGAAAACCGAAGGACCCAGAGAAAAATACACGTGACCACGGGAGAGAGAACATGCGAACTCCAAACATACAGACATCAGGGTCGGGATATACAGACATCAGGGTCGGGATCGAACCCACGACCTCCTGGACACCAGGCGAGGTAGTCAACATCTCGCCACACTGCCAATCGGTGTCATGAGAACGCATCGACGTATTCAGGACTCTCTGCTGTGTTGTGAAAAAAATAATTAATTATTTACCCAGTAAGACTCGGATGAGTGCTGTTAGTAAGCATCTATTTCGTACGGCCAGCAAGACTGGGGCATGAGTAGGTGGTGTGACCAGGACCAATCATCCACCGTCTCTGCCTTTGACTCAGGGTTGCGATTTCCGCATGGAAAATGCGGAAGGAGGGTTCAAATTTTCCCGCATTTTTGCTAAAGTCAACCGCAAACGGTGGAAAGACTACTCCTATGACCGCGCGCTTTTAACAACACGTTAATGCGTTCTATTGGAAAGGATACATGCAAGGCCCAGCATCACGTAGGGCTTTGAGTTACTGATTGGAATGAATATATGATTTCCGCATTTCCGCACAAGAACCACATACTTTATTCAAATGCGGAGCCGTGATTACGAGCACATGTACATGATGTATCCTTTCCAATAGAACGCATTAACGTGTTGTTAAAAGCGCGCGGTCATAGGAGTAGTCTTTCCACCGTTTGCGGTTGACTTTAGCAAAAATGCGGGAAAATTTGAACCCTCCTTCCGCATTTTCCATGCGGAAATCGCAACCCTGCTTTGACTCCCCGATGCCGATGTCAACACACTGCACCAGGCAATTCAAATTTATGCTGAGTCAACCTATGGCCAAAATTGGCACCGCTGTTGTGCATGGCCAGGAATCAAACCCAGGTTTCCGGGATTACAGTGTGCAGAACGCTACAAAAATCCTCCACGTAGCTTGTGAAAGACTGTTGGGGCAAGTGCTTTTAGCAAGCGCCGATTAAGGCCGGCACGGCGCACGAGGTTGGCATGCCCAGAACCACGCCCAGCCACCGCCTACCCAGTGCTGATTCTACACACTGCAACCAGGCACTGATTTGAGGCAGAGTTGGTTTTTACGGGAGATCCACACCGGATCTTAACCGTGGTCAGGAATCAAACTCGGGTGATACGAGTTTGTTGTGCAGTACGCTAACCGCTGCACCACCACTCCACTCACAAAGATGCACGCACGCATGCACGTGCAACGCGCACGCACACTCGAAATACACCGGATATTGCAGTCTCATTTTCGGACATTAAACTCCAGTCCATTACGGGAGAGTGCCTGCAACTGAGTGCTTATTTTCTGCGTTAAGAGCAGAATGTTATTGGCGCTGGGCCCAGCGATGGTCAGTGGCGCAGCCCAGGGGAGGGTGGTGGTGGTGGGGGGCATAGGGAAAATGTGCCCTGAGCCTTACACAAGACAGAGCCCCCCACAATGAGCCTGTTATAATGCCGCTGATAAATATGCGTTAAATACCCAGACTGTATTATCATCGTCGTCATCAGCAACTGTCTATCCACTGCTGAGTGAAGGCCTTCCCAGGCCATGGTGTTTTAAATGAGTTTTAAACAACGGTACAAGTTCCTTAAATGTTGCCTTCCGCGTTCGTCCACCCAGTATCAATAGTCGACCGATGTTCAGCAGGGCCCTTGAGGGGGTGGGGGGGTCGGGGAGTTGGGGGGGGGGCAGCCAAAGGAGACATTTTCGCAGGGCCTCACACAAAAGAGGGCTCCAAATCAGGCCCGTTTTCTTGTCACTAACGGACGAGGCGACCCACGTGGCTGGTATTCTCCTCCGGGGGCCTCCAGGAACCTCTGGGCCCAACGACGTCCAGGGAGCTCGTGCTGAGCCAGTGTCCACGAATGTGGCAGTTCGGCTCCTGATGCTGCCGCTAAGTAATTTCTGTGGGGCGTAACGAAAGCGTGCCACGTGCTCAGTAAAGATCCTGTGACGTGGTTTATAAGAGCACGCCACAGTGAGTCAGTGCTCTGTGCCAATATATCATCCTCACAGCAATGGCTTTTGGCTAACCATTGAACAAAGACGGCCATTGTATCGGGCGCTTTCAGATGTGCTTCTGCGGCCGTCTGGAAGGCTCTTCCTTCTGATATCATCAGGAGTCATTGGAGCCTTGCACTGTTTTAATCTAAATTGAAAACTATTTTCTTTAGAACTACCTTTTGTGTTTAGTTTGTTTTCCTTCCCCCACACCTCCGATTAGCGCGTTTGGCTAAGTACGGCGCGAAAGAAGTTCAACATACATACAATATAAAAAATGTGAAATGCAAATAAAAAAATTACAGTTGCTCGGTGGATTATTGCATCGCAGGATCAGCAGTGGCTTTGGGAGGCCTTCATCCAGCAGTGGAGTAACCACAGCTGATTATGATGATGAAAATATTAAGATATTCTTTCTTACCCACAATGCACCAAGCGCATAGTATATGTTGTACGATCTTGCTGTACTGTGCTCACTGGGTCACGTGGTGTTCGTGCAATGGGCTCTCGTCCACAACAGTGGAAAACACAGCAGCACTTGCCTAACAGGCCACAGCCTACTAATGAGACCAAGACTGTCGAAATCAATTCAGGTAAGACCGTGGCGTCATCAGGGCTAAGCCCTTGTTTGCCACCACCTCCGCACCTCTGCAACGCTTTCTACCCAGCTGCCGCATCATAGACACGGTGCGACCTCCAAGATCTGCCCTGACAGTGTCCCACCACCATATGGCCTTAGCTCTTCTCTTCCCCTTGGTTACTATATGTACCTATGTTGAACTTCTTTCACACCGTACGTAGCCAACTGCGATAATTGGAGGTGTGGGGGAAAGACAATAAACTAAACACAAAAATCAGTTCTAAAGAAATTAGTTTTCAATCTAGATGATTTAAAAGTGCGTAGCTCCAGTAGCTTCCTAATATCGGTAGGAAGAGCGTTCCAGGCAGCCGCAGAAGCGCATATTTCCCTTCCTGGGTGGGGAGTTGATCTCGGGTTGCCGGGTTCATAGTGCAATGCGCCAGACAACTGCGCCACCGCTTCGCCTGCTGACGATTGCGTTGATAATAATCACGCTGCGGCTGCTGCTGCCGAAGATGATATACATAGCGCGGCAGTGATGCTATGTAAAATGCTCATGATAACAATAACAACAATGCTGCTGCTGCAGCGGAAACTGAAACCGGTGATCACGAATGATCAAAACACGAGTTACATTAAAACAAGATCCTTACAGAATCAGAATATTTGTTTTATACTGGAGGAATCCGATGAGCTATTAAGCTCTTTTTCCATGTGGGTTACCCCCCCCACCTCCAAGAGAATAATCGCAGGCACCCTCCCCATGAGCTTTCTCTCTCTCGTCTCAGCAAAGCGAGCGATCGTTTCTGCCTGTGCCGACTAAACGCCCAGCACGCATCTCCCCAGCGGCGGTGGGGGCGGCGGGGGGGGCTCAGAGCAACGCAGAGACGCCGCTCACAACAGATGAGTGAGCACCTTTCAGCGGCGGAACGATCGATGGGGCTCACGAGTGAGGAGGCAAAAGAGAGAGACGGAGAGAGAGACAGAGAGAGAGCGCCAGAAATCCACTCGGCAGCTCAGCGGCGACCAAAAATCTTTTTGGATTTTTCTGCTGAGTCTCACTTGGCGAAGAAAACCTGGGAGGGGAATGGCAAAATAAAAATAATCACGTTTTTTTCCCCCCTCCGCCGTTCAATTTGGGAACTCGCCGAGGAAAACTCTACCGTGTGCTGCTGTCCTTGCAAATCCGATCACTCTGGAGCCCGTCCAGGTGTTTGTCCGAAGTGAGGGCATACGGGGGAGTGGGAATTGAGTGGGTGGTATTATGTGGATATTGCTTGGGGAGACACCTTGCACTATCTAATCCAGATTTGTTTAACTATCATCGACTAGCCAGTTGGGAACAATGGGAGTGTTTCTCCAGTGAATACACAACAACCGCTATTCGCTACTAAGTGGCGGTGACGTCACCATGACGTTTGTGCCAGGCTATGTGCTCCCAGCACGAACAAACACACATCACGCACACAGCTAGAATCGTCGTGGGCGATCGCCTTGCCGTAGCTGGGAGATGCACAGCAGTCAGCCCCGGACCCACTCACCCAGGGCCGGATCATGGTCCCATGAGGCCCCTGGGCACATGTCTTTTGATGGATATTCAGCAGAGAGTGCATTTACCTTTTCCACTATGACATCACTGTTAGACACCTGATCTGACATAAACAAAATCTTCAAAGAGACTGGTCAAACGCTTGTAAGCGTCCAAGCGATGTTCAAGGCATGCCACTAGCTTATCAATGACCACATCAAATGTTTATATTTTGAACTTCTCCCTCCCCTCAAGTGTCACACATGGCTCTGAGCTCTCATCTGCAAATGTTTTGCGTTTCCTCTTTCGCTGAAGATCGTGCTTATATGACTGAGAGACACCTGTCACATTTATGGCTGCCCTTTCCAAAGTCTCAAACTGGTCTCGCTGTCCCGCCACAAAATCCCTTAACGAAGACAAAAGCTGTGCTCCTACAGAGATGTCAATGCCACTTGTCTGTAGGTGCATGCTTGTAGCGTGGAACCGGTCAAGTATGACGTCCCAGAAATGTGCCATGAACACCATCTCTAAGGTGTCCAATTTAGCACATAGTCCAGCGGCCTCAATTCGAGTATCTCTTTTCTGATTATCATCATTGGACATACCCATGAAGGCCTCTCTAATGTGGGTGCAATTTCTCCACAGTGCCCTGGTTGACTCTGCCCGAGCACTCCACCGAGTACTGGACAACGATTTTAATGCCAGTCTGACATCTGTCTTCTGAAAGACTTTCCCCCATCTGTGTGTGGATAAAGAGCAAAATATGTCCAGTGACTGCAACATGTAAAACAAAACTCGTCAGCCTCTGGGCTACTGCCGTCTAAGGTGTTAACACTAACTAAGTTAAGTGAATGCGCTGCGCAAGGCACATACTCTATCAGAATGTTTTTTTTGTTTCAGGTGGGCCTGTCGCCCAATGTATTCTCCTGACATGTTGCTTGCATTGTCATATGACTGACCTCTACGCTTTGAGAGGTCCAACCCAAGGCCCTCTACCATCAAAGTCACACAGTCTGCTAAACTTTTACCAGTGTGGCTCTCAATTGGCCCAAAGCCGAGGAATCGCTCCACCACATTCCCTCTGCTATTAACAAACCGGAATATGAACGTAAATTGGTCCACATGTGACAGGTCTGGGGTGGAGTCAACAGTTATTGAAAAATATGTGGCATCCCGAATCTCATCTGCTATTGTTTGGCGAGTTTCCTGACCCATCAGCTCAATGAGTTTTTCACATATTGTCGATGACAAATAGGACACCGTGCCTCTTCCTTTTCCACCAAGCTTTTTTATATGTTCAGCTAAGAATAGGTCAAATTGTGATAGCAATTCTAGGATGCCAAGGAAATTACCATTATGGGTTGACCCAAACCGTTCATCATCTTCCCTAAACGCAAGTCCTCTTTCACCCAAAAACTTGATCACTGCTACAACTCTTTTACAAAATTTCCCTCCAGTATTTACGTTCCCCATCAAGTTGCTGCATGATATCTGCATCTAAAGCACTGCCCTTTGTCCGCTGGTGCAAGGCAAGAATGCATGATCTGTGTTCTGCACTCTTTTCGTGTCCCCCTGTTCTTTCAGAGTCCTTCCA
The DNA here is from genome assembly GCF_015708825.2 of Lethenteron reissneri. Lineage (NCBI taxonomy): Eukaryota > Metazoa > Chordata > Hyperoartia > Petromyzontiformes > Petromyzontidae > Lethenteron > Lethenteron reissneri. The sequence continues at coordinate 10,251,048 of NC_083830.1, read as the reverse complement.
GTTACTAAACCCGCGACTAAAGCCACCGAGCTTGCTGGAGAACAGTCGCATGCAAAACAGAACACACAACCTGTTGAGGGTGAGTACAGTAGACACTGTCTAGAAACCTGACCATGTGTCAATATACATTTCAGAAGTTAATTGTTGAAACTGTAAGTCTTTCCACCAAGCGCTCTATCGCGGACTGAAGCTGGGTGTTTTTCACTGCGGTTTTGGAAGGGGACTGCTCCTCTTACAATAAGCACCGACTTAACAATGTCACTGGAAGTGCTTTGCCATAATGCAGGGTTAGTGACCTCATAGCACCAGGAATGGCTTGGTTGGCTTTGATTCTTGTGAACTGCCCAACTGCTCCTGAGGCAGAAATTATGGTTCTTGTGTACCATCAGCTGTTGAGGGTTAGCCTTCAAAGGATGGCTCTGGGGCAGTGACAACATTACTGCAAACTGAACTAGTGCTACCTCCTTCCTCACAGCTGACAATAGTGCTGCTGTCATCATTATTACTATCAGAGGTTTTTGTTTAAAGAAGTTGGCAATGAGTGGAACACTTTGAAGCAAAACTGCCTCTCTTGCCTCCTTTTATTTTTGTTTTTCCTTTTGGAAGCACCACTATTCCAACGTTTGTGGTCCATATTTCAGAACTAGTATGCTATTTATATTAATTTATAGCATATCTCGATACTTATTGAATTAATACATATTAATGACAACACCCTTCAAATATTGTTGTTGGAAAATACAATAAAGTGGTAGTATTTTATAGTCTATATATGTACCTAAAGGCAGCTTTCAGTAGATAAAATAAAAAAAATAGAAAAGCACGTAAATAAAATAACCATAACCCTTTAAAAAGGCTTCTAGAAAATAACCCTTAGGAGGGATTGTTGAAATAACCCTTAAAAAGGTTGTTGTTTTCGAATTTTTTAAAAAAAGTATCTGAATATAATACTGTGCAAGACAACAGGCATCTCTGTCTGTGGCTTTTCCTACCAAGAAATGTCTTATATACTTGCCTGGCACAGAGATAATTAAGTTGCTTGAAATTCAAAAGATAACTTGTTTTCATTGGCTGAACAACCAACAAAGGTTTCTGATAAGTCAGCGAAATGACTTGGTGGAGACGATGCACATAGGCCACATCCCATCGATGGGGAGGGGGAAAAAAGACCTCGTAAGAGCTGTCGACAATTTACATTTCAACGTTAGCATGATCTACTTCCGTGGCTCTAAAACCAGACGGTCTATGGAAAAAACTAATGGGGTTTTCCTTAATCCTGAGTATAGATTGGGTCTCTTATATATGCGTTAGTGTATGAAAAAATATAGCTTTTGGTATATATATGTTTTATGTTTCACAATACGGCGGTGTATTATTAATAATTGATTTGTCAACGGCTAAGCTCTCAACAAACGACGAGCCCTCGGTCTCACGAGCTGGCTTTTTAGTGCAGCCAATTTGGTTGTAAGGGCAGCTAGCTGGCAAAAATGGCAACTAGCTAATTAATTTGTTAACAAGCTGAATCATGTGGGCAGCTATCATGGGAAAATGGGCAGCTTGCCAAAAAAAGGGATAGCTAGTTACGGTAAGTGAAATAACAAATGGCTTGCCATAATATGACGCCCTTCAAATGCCCTGACTTGTAGGTGAATATTGTTGTCGTGTCACAGCATGTTGCAGCGTGCCAACCAGTGGCTCAGTTGTACAGAAGCACTGTACTCTCTGAGAGGCTCTCGTTTTAAGCATGCACTGTATGTACCAAGAGGCCCCCAGGTGTTACGTTCGATGTGTGCACCCAGGGGCCTGGGGGCCCTAGTGGTCAGCTCACACTGTAAGCACCAAGGGGCCTCACATTGTAAGCACTGCGGGGCCCAGGGGCCCGAGTGGCCAGATCACGCTTTAAGCCCCAAGGGCCTAGCAGCCCTTGTGGTCAGCTCACTCTTTAAACACCAAGGGACCCTTTCACTGTAAGTGCTTAGGGGCCCAGAGTCCATAGTGGTCAGCTCGCGTTTCAAAAACATAGAGGTCTGGGGGACCCTCACAATGTAAGCCCTGCGGGGTCTGGGGTGCCCTAGTGGTTAGCTCACGCGATAAGCACCCAGGGGCCGAGTGGTCAGCTTGCGCTGTGCGCACTGAGGGCCCTGGCGTTCAACTTCCTTCTGAAGTCTTGGGCCACGCACCGTGCACGGCCTGAGGCTTGGAGGCCCCCTGGCAGTCCGAGGCCCCGGGGCACTGGCCCCACTGGCCCAGTCCATAATCCAGCCTTGCACTCACCCCCCTCCCACTACCTCCACCTGTCCACTCAGCAGTAAAAAAAAATGTGTTAACCACCGTTAGTCGATCGGGAGGTCTCTTGTGGTGGGCTAAAGTGCGGGTAGCTCACCCCCTGCTCCGAGACGTATAGTCCGGGCGGAAGAGTAGGCCAACGTATCTTTCTGGGTGGGGCTGTCGAGAACTCTGTCGAGCACAGGACCCTGTCCGTGAGCAGTGGCGTGAGTGAGCTATTGCAGGGCTGCGCCTGTACCGTGACCGCCTTAGCAGTAGCGCTGTGAATACCATGGGAAGAAAATACTTTAACAAAACACAGCACTAAATTTTAGTTGACAAACAAATTAAAAAAAACACTCAAATAGATTGCCAACTTACTTTCTGTACTGCCGTGAACACTTCGTGTAAATGAATGAACGGAATAAGGTTCTACGTCTGTGGGACGGACAGGGCAGAGGAAATGTGTTTCTCTACTCAAATGTGCAACGGGATTTCCACTCAGGTCTGCAACAGCACCCGTACTAAAACAGCGGTGGAAATTCCACATTCCCACTGCCGGGGCCAGTCTCTCCGTGGGCTGACCACTGTTGACGGCCAGCAAAGCAATGCCCAATGGACTCCAGATGTGTGATGGGCAGACCAGACCCCCCTGACCGGGATTTCAACTCAAAAACCTTCCGACTGTGAGATGAGCCGTCGAACCACAGTGCCGCATGGCTGCGTACACCTAAAAAGACACGGGGCACGCACAGCTCTTAATTCAATCCACTGCTGGATGAGAGCCCCTCTTAAGCCTTGGGTGGCGAGGGTCATACTTGACTTGACCACGGTTGGCCAACACGGGTTGAAGGCGGGGAGCATAGATGTGTCAGCAGAGAAATACAGTACAGCATTGCCCTCTGCTGCCCAGAACACAGTGGACACTATAGCCAAGTCTATAACAACTGTCTCATGCACAGTGGTGACCCACCCGTCGTGTGTAGTCAAGTCTATAGCAACTGGCTCATGCACAGTGGTGACCCACCCGGAGTGTGTAGTCTAGTCTATAACAACTGGCTCATGCACAGTGGTCGCCCATCCGGGCACTGCCCAAGGCTCATCCCTGATTTGCTCACGAGATTGGGCGCATTGCGGGCGACGTGGCCGCAGGCGGTGGGTGGAGGGCGGCGCTGTGGCCAGGAGATGTCAACTCCCTCGCCTGGTACGCAGGAGGTCGTAGATTGGATCCCAAACCCGACGCCTGCTGCTGTATATTTGGAGTTTGCGTGTTCTCCCCGTGGTCGTTGTGGATTTTTGTCCTCCGGTTTTCCCTTCCACGTTTAGAATCAACGTGCGTTTGGAGTATTTGGCTGCTATACATTTCCACGTGATAAGCCACTTCATTGAGCTATTATCTGAAAAGGAGATATATAGCGCAGTGGGCCCTTACCTAGTCAAATTAAAATGTAGTTTAATAGGTAAGAGCAGGCCATTGTGAATCTAATGCAGCAATGACCGCGTCTCGGATGCCCACGGTCGCAAGCGAGAGAAGACTCAACTCCGCCTCCGTGCGGATACAAATCTCCTCTCGCTCTGCCAGAGTGTGGCGATGGGGGAGGGTGGCAGCGTCGTTTCTATTCCACGCGACGCGCCACTGTCACGAGCCTCTGGGACGCCGGCAGAGACGAAACGGCGAAGCGTCAATATCACAGCCTAGAGGACATGACTCAGTGTGGTGTGGGGTGTGGATAGGGAGAGGAGGCACCCGCAGGCCAAGCTACGCGCCCACGCACCGTGTGTGTGTGTATGTAGAGTGCTGTACGTGTGTACGCGGAGCGTAAGATGCAGGGGAAGAAACACCCGCGCTGATAATAATACGTAAGGGACACACACGGGTCTGTTTCAGCAGCTAACATATACATCAAAACAAATGTTACTACCATCGTCATTATTATTCCCCCAATTTCAACCCGAGTGTGCGATCAATGGAGCTGGAATGTTGCTCAATCAAGTGCAAAAACAGAGTTGATGTGATGGGTAATTATTTGTGCGGTCATTGGTGATTTGCCTGAGACCATAAACTCACCAAACTTGAGATAATCACGTGCCACTGTGCGGATGACCCTCAGCTTGGCGTGGCCCATCATAATGTGAGCGTGACCGGTCATCATCCAGAGCATGTCGGGAAGACGCTGTCTTCCCGACAGACATGCCGTCACCTGAGGACGGCTGCTTGCGTTGTGGCCGAAACGTCTTGAGAATTATTTTATTATGTTTTATTTTTATTATTTTATTATTTCCCTTCTACGTGACTTTACCGAAAAAACCAAGAAGATGAATCCCTGCAGTCACGAAAGCTTTAAATCGAAATAAAATACACGTCTGTTAATTAATGTATCCGAGTAATCTGACTACTTTTACTGAGCATGTGGACGTATTGGCGGCACACCGGTGCAGCATAACAACACACTGATCCTCGTAAAACAGTCTGACGACGTCGCTGTTGCATCCTTGAGTGAGCTCCAGGACTCTCCATTACAAGTTGCCTTCGATTTCCCATTCGAACAGTGTGACATGAGTCATAATTTTGACTTTTAAATTTCGTGACTGCAAGAATTCATATTCTATGGTTCTTTCGCTAAAGTCACGCAGATATAAAAAATAAAAAAATAATGAAAATAAACTGAATAAAAAATAATATAAATATCACGACGTTTCGATCGCAACACAAGCGGTCGTCATCAGGAACAGGGAGGTTATCCTCTGATGTCAATGTCCGACAAGAAATGATTTCGGAAATGAATCGAGGAACCGTCCGACTCGGGCACGAGGAGTCAAATCTGACTTTGGAACACGGAGCAGCCAATCGTCATCAGGGCTGGGTGCTTCCATGCGGGAATGGACTGTGAAACTTCGTGTTCGGCCGCTCATAAACATTCGTCTTCTGACCGCTTCGGCTGATTTTGATGCACACATCTGACCGGATTTGCGAATCGCGAGAAAATAAAAAAATGTGTTGTTTTTTTTTATCGCGCACTGGTGTACCACCAATACGTTCATGTTCCGACCCATTAATTTTAGGTGGCAATGGCCATTGCACATGCGCGCCTTGGATGGCAGATGCCAAATAACCACCACATGAATTACTAATAAAACATTTACTTGATTTTTGGTTTTCAGACATTGTTGTTGAGTGTGTTACAGTTCGTCAATTGTGCTTCTGCACCCCTACCAATGCAACAGCAGTATAACATAATTTGATTTTAAAATGATTGCTTTGATTTACAGTATGTTTATATATGTAAAGGTGATTCGAAGAGCACATTTGAAGGAGGATATTATTGTAACAGAAGCTCAGGCTGGTTAAGAGCAAAGCGTCCAATGCATAAGGAACATACTAAAAAGCATAGACAAAATAAATGCAAAAACTCAACACTTTTGTCAACAGAAATGCCTCCATTGAAAGAAAAAACAAAAAAAAACTAGCTCATCTATGGGGCAGTTGTTCCTCTGCCATCAAATAATGTGGCGAGTGTTTCTAATTTGTGCTTGCGAACATTAACACAGTATCACAAAAATAACACAAATCCACGGCTCATAGCAATATGCTCCAAACTATTGGCGAGTGGTGATGATTCAGGCTTGTTAGCTGTGACCTTGGCGCAGTGTTGCAGCTTTTGGCAATGTTAATACACCGAGCCGAGGATTAAGGTGAACTGTGCTAAAACGAAGTTCACAGCACTGGTTTCGACACGGGGTTCCTGAATGATTTCTTTTTTTTTTATCACCGATGCCAGTGAGAATGTGGAGGAGGTAAGTGGGCGTCTTTGTGAATTTAAGTGGTCATGAATTAGGACCCAATTTATATAGAAAGGGGCCCTTGCCTTTAAACAATGGGCAGTTCTTTGGCATCGGTGATGACACGCCGAATGGCAAAACGGATCCTGGGTTTTGCTTGCGTTGGAACTAATACTGCTGATGAGACGCACTCCCAGAACGCAGAATGAGTTGTGTGAAAAATACGTGTATGCAGTGCTTCATGTGGAGCGAAAAAAATCATGGGAAGAGGACATTGTTTTACGTAAATAATACAGGAGGTTGTGATGGGAGCTAGAGACGAGCATTGCCTCGGCATCCGGGTTGCGATGGGACTGCTCAAACCATCTTCTTGGTTCTTTCGGCAAAGTCACGTAGAATGGAAATAAAATAATAATAAAAATAATAAAAGTATATTATATATATTAAACCGTTTTATTTATTATTTTATTATTTCCATTCTACGTGACTTTAATATAATATTTAATTATGTTTTATTATTTTATTTTTCCATTCTACGTGACTTTACCGAAAGAACCAAGAAGATGAATCCCTGCAGTCACGAAAGCTTTAAATCGAAATGCTCAAACCCATTTAGGAAGTGCAGTAACCCGCACAGCCCCACTGCTGGATGAAGGTCGCCCTACGCTGCGCAGCTCGTGTGGCAGTCATTTGTCCATACTTCACCACGCGGTTCAATGCGCGGGGGGGGGGGGGGGGGGACATGTGTAAAGATCATCGATTGGGCTAATCTCTGATGGGGATGAGTCTGACTATAGGAGGGAAGTTGACAACCTGGTGACCTGGTGTAGCCAGAACAACCTGGAGCTTAATGCTCTTAAGACCGTGGAGATGGTTGTGGACTTCAGGAAGAATTCAGCCCCACTCACCCCCATCACCCTGTGCGACTCCCCAGTCACCAATGTTGAGTCGTTCCGCTTCCTGGGCACTATTCTTTCCCAGGACCTCAAGTGGGAACTGAACATCAGCTCCCTTATCAAGAGAGCTCAACAGAGAATGTACTTCCTACGGCAGCTGAAGAAATTTAAATCTGCCAAAGACAATGATGGTGTGCTTCTATACAGCTATCATTGAGTCCATCCTCACCTCCTCCATCACCGTCTGGTACGCTGCTGCCACTGCCAAGGACAAGAGCAGACTGCAGCGTATCATCCGCACTGCTGAGAAGGTGATTGGCTGTAATCTACCAACCCTTGAGGACCTGCACACTTTGAGGACCCTGAGGCGAGCGAGGAAGATTGCGGACGATTCCTCGCACCCTGGATACTCTCTGTTCCAGCTACTCCCCTCCGGCAGAAGGCTGCGGTCCATCAAGACCAAAACCTCACGTCATAAAAAGTTTTTTCCCATCTGCTGTTGGCCTCCTCAACAAGGCCAAGGGCTTAAAATGACTTTTACACTTAAAATGACTGTTACACTTACTATAACATTTTATCTACATAATTACACCGTTCCATACTTACAACGTGTAATTTTATTTGTATTTTTGTATTTTAAGATTGTTTAATACGGCTAATTAACATTTTACATTTCGCATTTTATAAGGTCTACTTATTCATAATTTTAAAGATTTTAGCCCTTTAGTATTACTTATACTTTGTAACGTTAGTATAGTTAGAGTGTATACCTTTTATATAAGTTAAGATTCATACTTGTTCAATGTATGCGCCGTCCCGCCATAGTGAATTCCTTGTCTGTGCAAACTTACATGGCGATTAAAACCGTTTCTGATTCTGATTCTGACGTACCGTACAACAATGGATGTTGCTGCCAGTGCTCTCTGCTGCTCATTACCATGTAGCCCAGTCTCGCGCCATCTATGGCACGGTGGTGGTGGTAGCCTCTCCAAGCAGTTATCAATAATTATCATCTTTATTGACACTGGAGGAATCCGATGAGCTATAGAAACATGCGTTTAGAGTATTTGGCTGCTATACATTTCCCCATGATTGCATGTCTCTCTCCCCATGCTCGCGTGGATTTTGTATCTGGTTCCTCGGGTTATTCCCTCAACATTTAGAAACATGCGTTTAGATGATTTATATTACATAGCTGATATAAATGTCCATATGACAAGCCGCTTCGTTCAGCTACAGTGAGGGAAAAAGTATTTGATCCCCTGCTGATTGTGTACGTTTTCCCACTGACAAAGAAATGATCAGTCTATAATTTTAATGGTAGGTTTATTTGAACAGTGAGAGACAATGACTTGGAGAAGATCTGCAAAGAGGAGTGGGACAAAATCCCTACTGAGATGTGTGCAAACCTGGTGGCCAACTACAAGAAACGTCTGACCTCTGTTATTGCCATCAGGGATTTTGCCACCAAGTACTAAGTCATGTTTTGCAGAGAGGTCAAATACTTATTTCCCTCATTAAAATGCAAATCAATTTATAACATTTTTGACATGCGTTTTTCTGGATTTTGTTGTTGTTATCCTGTCTCTCACTGTTCAAATAAACCCACCATAAAAATTATAGCAGGGGATCAAATACTTTTTTCCCTCACTGTATCATTTGTGGCCAGGTCGCGTCTGAAAAAGAGCTACGTAGCTCAGTGAGCCTTACATGGTAAAATAAAAGTTCATAGTTTAGTTTATAAAGCGCTTTTTCACAGATGTCTAGTCGGGGCGGGTCAGAATGTAACAACAACAAATAGTACAAAAAAAACTATGAAGTGCAAAGTATAGGAAACGTAAGGAAATAACTAAATACAAGTAAATAAACTACGACTAAACTTTTGTTCATTTGACCAGGTAAAGGCCCACTAAGTTATTTTTCAGAAGCGACCTGGCCACAAATCCAGGCTCCAAGTCTGCCACCTATCCAAACATTTAGTCCGGAATTGGCATCGATCTGCCTCCCGAAGACTCATTGAAGAGCAAATCCGGTACATTTATAATAACAGGAGATTTAAGAAAATAAATTAGCTATGAAATCAATCAAACTAAAATGTCCTGCAATACATTCAGAGTGGGCAACCTAATTTACGGGCGGCTGATTTTGGTCATCAGCAGATGCGTTAAGAATAAAGTGGGGGAGAGAATTCGCAGGGGCGGCCCGAGACTAGTTGCCAGCAACTGGCGCTATGGCTACAATCAAAGTGGACTGCGACAAAATCACCGATCTGGTTGATATTAGCGGATACGATTGTATCGTATTACAGCTCCCCCAAACCCCAAGGCCAAATCTGGGTTGAGGTTTTTTGGTAAATTGGGAAACACGTACCTGAATACGTACCTGTCAACCCATACGGTTAACCCGGTATTCTTGTACAGGGAAATTGAGTTTGCCGGTCATTACAGCGTACAGCTATTTCAATACGGGCAAAACATTGTGTTTCTCCCTTGTGATAGAACTTTGTAGGATGAACGTTGAGATTGATAAGGGGAATGGGGTGACCTTAGTAAGGTCTGAATCGGTCTATAAGGTAGGCACTGCTAAGGGGTTGACAGGTATGGAAACATGTTGCCCCTATTTTCCGTTGAATGTTTTTGTAAGCGTATTTTTGTTTTTAAACAGATGGCTAATTATTCGGGTTGTCCGTGCGCCTGTCCCACCAATACATTCTCAGAAATGTTGAGAAATTAATTACAATTCATATTCATTTTATACGCGCACATAAGGAATTGAAACAATGAAATCTTCGTTATTTAATTTGTCCCCCCCCCCCACTTCAACTTTGGCGTCCCAGGCGACCGAGGGCCTCATTCGACCCTGGTAGAGAATTTCAGAGGGAATCGCATCATTGACAATTTTGACGCCAACTACCATTTTACCAGGAACGTATCAGATCCCAGAAACCACGAATCGATATCAAATACAACGATACAGCCTTTTATATAAACTACCACGAGACACCCAGCATTTGATTCCGTGTAAATGCATACCTGTCAACCCCTTATCAGTGCCTTATTACAGACCGATTCAGACCTAAGGTCACCCCATTCCCCTTATCAATCTCAACGTTCATCCTCCAAAGTCCCATCACAAGGGAGAAACACAATGTTTTGCCCGTATTGAAACGGCTGTCCGCCATAAGGACCTGCAAACTCAATTTCCCTGTACTGTACAAGAATACGGGGTTAACCGTCCGGGTCGACACGGCATGCAGTCATATAAATTAAGAAGCCCTCACAACCCAAATCTTTCATGAAAACCATATGCACAAACCAAGGCCGTAATTATAATATTAAATATGCTCAAAATGTCCCCCCCAATATATTGCTATATATATTTTAAAAAATGCTATGTTATGTAAATAAAAACAATTCGCTAAACATTGGCCACAATATCTGGACTTGACTTCATATAAATCAACGCATAGATTTCTATTTATGATTGTGGTTATGGTTGTACTTTATGAATCCCAAATCTCTGCCATTACATACAATGAAACAAGAAATGGTAAAAAAGTTAAAACAGAGCAATGTAAAAATAAATAAAAAGCCCATCCCATAAATAAAAAGCCCATCCCATGTGTTAGTGAATTATACTCTTTGGTTCTTTCGATAAAGTCACGTAGGTAAAAAACAATAAAAGTAAAGAAATAATTCTAAATCACGACGTTTCGGGCGCAACACAAGCGCTCGGTGGGATCACCACAGACAGAATCAACTGTTGGAATGGGTAATAACTTTTAACTTTTATTATTTCATACCCACGTGACTTTACCGAAAAAACCAAAAAGTATGGATCCTTGCAGTCACGAAAACTTCAAATCTAGAATGTTAGTGAATTTTTTTTATATTTTAGGCAGGAAATTCGTTTTCAAATGTAGATATTTTTCTGGGTTGGGACCCCCAGACACCCTGGAAGATTTGATCCCCCCCCAATGTTGACTCTATGGCTACGGCCTTGGCACAAACAGAAGTACGTGTGTGGTGAAACACCCGATTATGACAACGGAGCCAGCTGCAGTGGGAATGCAGGTGCCATGCGATAACACACAACACGTGGTGGAGCACGTGGCGGCGATGCCTTCATGCAGCAGTGGGAGTGGGTGAGGGTGAGCTGCGTGTGAGTGAGCTGTGTGTGTGTTTAAATTTAGTGTTTTAAAGATGTCAATTCACCTGCTGTGTATCTTACTACTGTCCCTCCCGGCCATATCTAGTGCCACACTCAACTCTACAAACGGCTACCCGCGTTACTTCGCGTCAATACTTATTGCTAAATTTGCAACTACACCTGCTAATGAAACAACTTATAGACACTTCTACACTCCATCATTATATCCTTTTAAACCCTATCTTTGTCCCATTACTTCACCAGCACTCCTTCCAAACTTCATTCTGCTCTTAAAAATAACACCATCTGCGAGCTGCTGCTATTCGTCCAAGGTTCGTCGCTCTTCATCCTTTCACAGAAAATACCTGTGCAAACTATTAATTCTACTTTTCTTATTTCTGGGTGGTATTGAGCTTCATCCTGGACCAAATGTAAAGAACTCATATAATTCTATAGATTTTTCTGGCAGAAAAGGTGTTGGTGTTCTACATGTCAACATCAGAGGGCTTTTGATTAAATTAAGTCAACTAAAACTAGAAGTAGCAAATCTTGACCCGGACATATTTTGCCTAACAGAAACATTTCTCACTCCTGCCGTCAATGACTTGCAGATTACGATTGACAACTACAATCTTTTTCGGCTTGACCGAGGATCTAAAGGAGGTGGAATTGCCATCTATGTTCGTAATACTATTGCATGTTCACCAGCTCACTCCTTGTTTAAAAAATGTTGCTTTGAAGGTCTGGCTCTCAGAATAACTCTCCCTAATAATCAACACATATTGGTAGTGTGCTGCTATAGACCGCCTAGTGGGAAGGATGTTGAAGCTGCATCTGCACTGAGAGAGCTTCTTGGAGGCCTCCCTAAAGGTGAAATAGTTTTAGTGGGTGATCTAAATTGGAATTGGCTAAACCCGCCGGCCGTGGCCACAAATTTTGCAGATGAATTTAACCTGTTTCAATTAATAAATGTCCCCACAAGACCCAACCTAAAAAATCCGGGACAGTCATCTCTGCTTGACGTCCTATTGACAAATGCCCCTCACAATTTCGCACTGACTGGTGTTCTAGGTAATAACCTTAGTGATCACTCCTTCATTTTTGGGGTGAGATCATCAGCCAGACCCAAAGCACCCCCTAAATTGGTTGAGAAGCACTCCATGAGACACTTCAGCACTCAGGCATTTACTAATGATGTGCTTCACTCGGATATTGACAAGGTCTGTGATATTCCAAACCTGACTACGGCTTGGGAGACCTTCAGGTACACGTTTCTCCAAATTCTTAACAAACATGCTCCGTTGGTTAAATTTAAAACTAAAGGCAACCGTCCACCATGGTTTGATCCTTTGATTACAAAGCTCATGAAAACTAGGGACAAGGCTTGGGCATGTGCTCAGAAAAGTAATTTGGTCAATGACTGGCTAGAATACAGGATTTTAAGGAATAGATGCGTCAAAAAAATACGGCATGCAAAAAATAACTACTTCTCTTCCACTCTCCTTGAATCTCATGGAAATGCCAGGATTTTCTGGAAAACAATCAAATGTATCGAAAAGGCATCCAAAACAGATCATCTGCCCGTTCAGCTTAACCGAAATGGGGAATATTTTTCAGATCCCCAAAAAATAGTTGACAATTTTAACCTTCATTTTTCTGAAGCTGGTACCCTATTTGATAATGTATTGGGAGTCACCCCTGCTCATGCAAATTCCTACACTCCTGTCCAAACATTAAGCGAATTTAGTTTTCAGCCAATCCACGAAAGTAATGTTCTGAAACAACTGTCCTACCTCAAAGGGTCCTCCTCTACCGGAGCAGATAGTATTCCCGTCTTTGCTCTACTAACTGTTGGTCACCTAATATACAAACCTATAGCCCATATTTTCAACCTGTCCATCAAAGAAGCATCAGTTCCTCTAGAATGGAAACATTCCTATGTTCGTCCACTTCACAAGGGGGCCCTAAAGATGATCCAAATAACTACCGACCTATCTCAATTTTATCCCCGTTGATGAAAATTTTTGAAAAATTATTGACCTACCAAATTAGCAGTTTCCTGTCCGCCAACAATCTATTACATCTAAAACAATCTGGGTTCCGAAAAAAATACAGCACCACATCTGCTGCATTAGACTCTCTGAATCACATTTACAGTAGCCTTGATAATAAGCAGTACTGCGCCTGTCTTTTTCTTGACTTGTCCAAAGCTTTTGATACAGTAGACCACAACATCCTGCTTAGTAAAATAAGTTGCCTCGGTTTTTCCGAAAACACAGTAAAATGGTTAAAAAATTACCTCTTTTCTCGCACCCAAACTATTCACAGAGGGTTGGAGGTCAAACAGTGTTAAGATAACAAAAGGGGTTCCACAGGGTTCCATTCTCGGCCCCCTCTTGTTCTCTCTTTATGTAAATGACTTGGGCACTGAACTGGATTATTCCAGGGTAAATCTTTTTGCAGATGACACGGTACTAATTACTGCTGGCCGCTCTCCGGATGACGTGATTGCTAAGCTCCAGAGTGATTTCAACAAACTACAACATCAGCTAGTTGCTCTTAAACTAGTCCTAAATCCTGCCAAAACCAAGGTGCTATGCTTCTCACCAGGACTAAAGCGGGAAGTTATTTTTCCCCAATTACATACCTTAAATAATGATCAAATAGAGCAAGTCAAGATCTATAAGTATCTTGGGGTCATCCTGGATTCAAAACTGAATTTTGAAGATCACATTGATTATATTGGGAAAAAGACAAAAATTAAAATTGGTTTTCTATATCGACACAAGCACTGCTTCCCCCCTATGTTCCGTTTGGAATTGATTAAAGCTACCATACTGCCTCTACTTGATTACTGTGACATTGTGTATAAATCAGCCCCAAGTACTGTACTGAAGAAGCTTGACTCAATGTATCACTCGGCCTTAAGATTTGCATTGAACTGCCCATATAGGACTCACCACTGTGATCTCTACATTGGGTCAAACTTAACATCTCTGAATGTTCGACGGCTTGTGCACCAGATCTTATTTATTCATGATGTACTTGCAAAAAAATCTGCAGATTACCTGCTGGATCTCGTCTCTGTTTCAAAGAACAAATTTGACCTAAGGTCTACACTCATTTACCAGCTTAATATTCCCTATTGCCGTACATATACTGGAGGAAGGGCCTTTGCTATTGATGCCCCCAGGGTCTGGAATGCTGTTGCAAATAAATTGAAACTTGAGTCACTACCTATGAGATCTTCACTCAAAACTGCTTTAGAGGAGTTGTACACCCCTAGCTGCCAGTGCTATTCAGTGACCTAAAATAAAATGTTTCGCTCTGGATGATCGCTACAAAGTATGACCTGTGTTTTGATTTAGTGTGCTGATCTTAAAGGTGCATTGAAAATTTATAATACTCCGATTGATGCTCCTGCTGTTGTGGAGTGACTCATGCAGCCAGCTATGGCTGCAGGGTTTTGGTAGTACATGTTGTTTATGCCATTTATTGTGAAAATTCCGTCACAGTTCCTATGATTGCTTTTTCATTGCTTTCATGGCTTTATTTTGGTGATTTCGAAAAGTGTATTGGTTTAGCCATGTTTGTGTTGTTGTAGTACAGAGTTAGACTGATGGCCTTAATCTAAGTTGTCTTGTGGTTGTTGTTGTTGTTTGACTTGCATCCCACTGGGATTTTTGCACAGCATTGGTGTACGGTGTTTTTTCTGCAATATTTTTGCTGTCTTTTCTTGGATTTTCTGTTTGCACGTAGTCACATATTCACTTTAAGATGTTTTTTGTTCATGTTTTTTGTTTGTTGCGGTTGCACCCGATTCAAGAGCTGAATGGCTCACAGGGCTATACCTAATAAATGAACTTCAACTTCAAGGCCATGGACGGCGATGCTTTTCCGCAATGCTGAACGGATCATTATCTTCTTGGTTCTTTCGGTAAAGTCACGTAGAATGGAAATAATAAATAATAAAACAAAACATTCTTTTAGTTATTATTAAATAATACAAATTAAATATTATACAATTATTTTATTATGTAAAATTTTTATTATTTTATTATTTCCCTTCTACGTGACTTTACCGAAAGAACCAAGAAGATGAATCCCTGCAGTCACGAAAGCTTTAAATCGGGATCATTATTACTTACAGCTAACTTGACGATTTAAAAATAAATAGACCGATTTAAAGGCGACGGCTTGGTGGGGAGGGGGGGTGTCTTCATCCAGCAGTGGATCGACCACGGCCGTTGACGCTGTGACAATATTAGGCCCTCGGGGTTAAAAAAAAAAACGCGTTCTTTGCGCGCGCGGCGCCTCGCGGCGACCCGTAGCTTCCGCGCACTGGAGGTGGGGGGGGGGAGGAATCACGAGACCCACGAATTCCGTAGTCCACATAAGAGGGCGCGCGCGGAGGCAACCAATCAGAGGGTGCCGTGGAGGGGGGGTGGGGGGTGAGTGCGGCCTTATGCGTTGTAGGGAATGTGGTTGTGGCTGTGAGCGTTGCTGGGTTCACAGCTGGGCCCTGCCGTGTCCGTCTCTCGCTCGTCTCCCCATTTACTCCCCGTCAGACCACGACGACGACGACGATTTGAAGGGAGCCATTCTCATAGTTGCGTGTGCCAGTCGCGTACGAGCGATGGACGCGGAAGATCTGAGCGGCGTGCTCACGGAGGACGGCCGGAACGCGAAGGCGGTGCTGTGTCCGCGGTGCGACTCGCAAGTGCTGAGGCCGCGCGCCGCCGCCATCGTCCACAAGCAGGTTGACGAGTGGCGCGACACCACCACCACCACCACGAGATTGTCAGTTCTCTACTGCTAGATTGTAGCTCTACACCACGAGATTGTCATTCTCCACCACGAGATTGTCAGTTCTCTACTGCTAGATTGTCACTCTACACCACGAGATTGTCAGTTCTCTACTGTGAGATTGTCACTCTACACCACGAGATTGTCAGTTCTCTACTGCTAGATTGTCACTCTACACCACGAGATTGTCAGCTCTCCACTGTGAGATTGTCAGTTCTCTACTGCTAGATTGTCACTCTCCACGAGATTGTCATTCTCCACCACGAGATTGTCAGTTCTCTACTGTGAGATTGTCACTCTACACCACGAGATTGTCAGTTCTCTACTGCTAGATTGTCGCTCTCCACCACGAGATTGTCAGTTCTCTACTGTGAGATTGTCACTTTCCATCACGAGATTGTCAGTTCTCTACTGCTAGATTGTCACTCTACACCACGAGATTGTCGCTCTCCACCACGAGATTGTCACTCTCCACCACGAGATTGTCAGTTCTCTACTGCTAGATTGTCACTCTACACCACGAGATTGTCAGTTCTCTACTGCTAGATTGTCACTCTACACCACGAGATTGTCAGTTCTCTACTGCTAGATTGTCACTCTCCATCACGAGATTGTCAGTTCTCTACTGCTAGATTGTAGCTCTACACCACGAGATTGTCAGTTCTCTACTGTGAGATTGTAGCTCTACACCACGAGATTGTCAGCTCTCCACCACGAGATTGTCACTCTCCACCACGAGATTGTCAGTTCTCTACTGCTAGATTGTCACTCTACACCACGAGATTGTCAGTTCTCTACTGCTAGATTGTCACTCTCCACCACGAGATTGGCACTCTCCACCACGAGATTGTCACTCTCCACCACGAGATTGTCGCTCTCCACCACGAGATTGTCACTCTCCACTGTGAGATTGTCACTCTCCACCACGAGATTGTCAGTTCTCTACTGCTAGATTGTCACTCTCCACCACGAGATTGTCACTCTCCACCACGAGATTGTCACTCTCCACCACCAGATTGTCACTTTCCACCACGAGATTGTCACTCTCCACCACGAGATTGTCACTCTCCACCACGAGATTGTCACTCTCCACCATGAGATTGTCACTCTCCACCACGAGATTGGTCACTCTCCACCATGAGATTGTCACTCTACACTACGAGATTGTCACTCTCCACCACGAGATTGTCACTCTCCACCACGAGATTGTCACTCTCCACCACGAGATTGTCACTCTCCACCACGAGATTGTCACTCTCCACCACGAGATTGTCACTCTCCACCACGAGATTGTCACTCTCCACCACGAGATTGTCACTCTCCACCACGAGATTGTCACTCTCCACCACGAGATTGTCACTCTCCACTACGAGATTGTCACTCTCCACCACGAGATTGTCACTCTCCACCACGAGATTGTCACTCTCCACCACGAGATTGTCACTCTCCACCACGAGATTGTCACTCTCCACCACGAGATTGTCACTCTCCACCACGAGATTGTCACTCTCCACCACGAGATTGTCACTCTCCACCACGAGATTGTCACTCTCCACCACGAGATTGTCACTCTCCACCACGAGATTGTCACTCTCCACTACGAGATTGTCACTCTCCACCACGAGATTGTCACTCTCCACCACGAGATTGTCACTCTCCACCACGAGATTGTCACTCTCCATCACGAGATTGTCACTCTCCACCACGAGATTGTCACTCTACACCTCGAGATTGTCACTCTCCATCACGAGATTGTCACTCTCCATCACGAGATTGTCACTCTACACCTCGAGATTGTCACTCTCCACCACGAGATTGTCACTCTCCACCACGAGATTGTCACTCCACCACGAGATTGTCACTCTCCATCACGAGATTGTCACTCTACACCTCGAGATTGTCACTTTACACCACGAGATTGTCACTCTCCACCACGAGATTGTCACTCTCCACCACGAGATTGTCACTCTCCACCACCAGATTGTCACTCTCCACCACGAGATTGTCACTCTCCACCACGAGATTGTCACTACACCACGAGATTGTCACTCTACACCACCAGATTGTCACTCTCCACCACGAGATTGTCACTCTACACCACCAGATTGTCACTCTCCACCACGAGATTGTCACTCTCCACCACGAGATTGTCACTCTCCACCACGAGATTGTCACTCTCCACCACGAGATTGTCACTCTCCACCACCAGATTGTCGCTCTCCACCACGAGATTGTCGCTCTCCACCACGAGATTGTCACTCTCCACCACGAGATTGTCACTCTACACCGTGAGATTGTAGCTCTCCACTGATTGCAAGATCTCCACTGCGAGATTGTCAGCGGCTCGCAATCTCAAGTTTGTGAGTTAAAATCCTCGTTGGGGGGGGTTGAGGGCTTTGAATCGACCGATCATTGCATCGACCTCCGGGGTCAATGT
Organism: Lethenteron reissneri; assembly: GCF_015708825.2. Classification (NCBI taxonomy): domain Eukaryota; kingdom Metazoa; phylum Chordata; class Hyperoartia; order Petromyzontiformes; family Petromyzontidae; genus Lethenteron; species Lethenteron reissneri. Next base: position 10,232,715 of record NC_083830.1, on the reverse strand, counting down.
AACTTCTGAGTGCCCCGTTGTGGCAAATTCAACCGTGGTTGTCCTATAGATAGACTCGGTCCTGGCACATTACCGTGGAATTTCCACCACTGGCTTAGGGCTGTAAATAGATGAGCACCACCTCTGACTTCTTGGCTGTTTGAGCATGAAGACACTTTCCTTGGGGTTCATCTTCTTGGTTCTTTCGGTAAAGTCACGTAGAAGGGAAGTAATAAAATAATAAAAATAAAACATAATCACATAATTCTCACGACGTTTCGACCACAACGCAAGCAGCCGTCCTCAGGTGAAAACGAGACTTTACCGAAAGAACCAAGAAGATAAATCCCTGCAGTCACGAAAGCTTTAAATCGAAATTTCCTTGGGGTGTTCCTCCCTAACACACTGAACATTATTTAGTTTCATTCAGAATGAGTTAGAAGGCAGCAAGGTTGCTTACTTATTTGTGCTGAGTGTTTTTTTTATCAAGGTATTGAAATCCAGTCCTGTTGTTTCTTCACTGGTTTCCATGATTTTTACAGCTTTACGAGACACTCCCCACCTTGATGGGTAATCACCATCTTTATCCTTGTTTTTGTTCATATGAGGTGATAATAGGGCATGTTTCTTAATTCACGTAATTCGTAGAGCACAAGGTGCCGTTTAAAAGACATCGTCTCCAGTTGATTCACAGTAGGGCTGCTGATATTGCTGTGTAATCCCAGTTAGATATTTTTGCAGGGTCTTGTCATTTTCAAATTTTTGGCCAAGACGCCCCTATGCTAAATTTGGTCTCTTTTCGGACGCTGTCGCGGGAGGGCATTTAAACGCCCACCCCCAAGGCGCGCGTCTCGCGCGCTCTGCCATTAATACATCTACTTGCAGCAATTTACATAAAGCGGTTTTGATATGCGGAGTGTATCGAAGCGCTGTATGAATGCAAAGATTATTATCATTGTTATAATTATCAGATGACGCTGCCAAGCATGAAGAAGTCGGCAGTGGTGGCGGCGGCGGAGGCAGGTGTGGCGCCAGAACCGGAGCTCCTGAACCAGCACTGGGTGGTGAACGACATGTACGCCTTCGAGAACGTCGGCTTCACGCACACGCTCGCCGGGGCCAACGTCAAGTACCTGGCGTGCGCCGACTGCGAGGCCGGTCCCATCGGCTGGCACTGCCTGGACGACTGCAGCAGCTACTACGTCGCGCTGGGGCGCGTCAAACACGCGTGACGACGCGATGCGCGGCTCGGGATGGGGGGAGGGCGGCGGTGGGGGAAGATTGTAAACGTCCCGTCAGAGACTCTTGAGCTGAAAGTCTGCGGGGGTTTGAGTCTGATTAGCTTGCCACTTGCTGGTCCTCGGGGGTTTATTGAGTCGATGGCTTCAGCCCAGTAACATGCGATGGCACGGCCACCAGTGATTCCATTTTGGTGGAGTGGCTCAGATGTCAGAGGTTAGAGGCTGAGCTGGCACCACTGAGATCTCGGGTTCCAATCCGGGCAGCTGGCTGTGGTTAAACCACATTCTTCTCAAGTGCAGTGAGTTGATGGGCTCTGCTCGAGCATGAGTGACTGCACGGGAAAAAAAGGCTAAATTGGTTCCGTACTCGATTTGACTACATTTCCTGAAGATTAAAGTTTCAGATTAACTCATGAAACAAACATTGCTCTTTGTAGCAGGGTGGGTGGGGAAAAGTGCTGACCAAAGGTCCACTTGAAGGGATCTTGGAAATAGTTCTGTGGTATCCGCTTCCACGGGCCTTTCTCCCAAAATGAAGGGTGGCATTGCTTTGTATGAAATTTCAATGGATACTTTGTCTTGTGACGTTGTGCCGAGAGCACGAAAAGGATATATTGACGTGGGGGGGAATAAAAATGGGGTTTAACGTCATCATATTCCCGAGCTGGAGACTGAAAGTGAAGTTTTATTGTTGCATCATTGAAAAGGGCATACAAGAGCGCTCTGACGATATGTGGGAGGGAGACTGCAGTGACTGACACCTCCTCCTCTGGGGCCATTTCCTGGCACAATGTGATGTTAAGACGACGTGCTGTGAGAGTTTCAGATGAAGTGTAACAACGTGACACGTGACAAGAAGAACACGAATGTTCGTGATAATGTTTTTAATTTTTAATGATGCGCACGTGTGAGCATATCTGTGCCCAACACAGTCATGCAAATTCATCTTCCACCCCCCTCCCCGCCAGTTAGAATCTGCGTCAGCTTTCATTTAACCGTGAAAAACACCCCGTTGGAGTTGACTATCCCTTCTTAAAGGGAAGATTCGCCGACTCGTACATGAAGGGTGGTTATTTAACTTTTTCTTGGTTGTGTGCATTTTTGAAACGGAACATCTAAGACGCGTAGGATTGTGTGGCAGGTCTTCCAGTAACTCCAGTCGCTCCTCCCCATCTCGACGCACACTGCCGTGTTTACCAAATCGCGCTATATCTGCAGCGTGGAACGACCCTTGCACACGCACGGCGCGAAAGAAGTTCAACGTGTGTACGGGGAAATGGTTGATGTATGTAGCAAAGTGCTCTTATCTCCGTTCAAGCATCAAGATGTCATCAAGGCCAAAGCCATTGATGCCACAGCAAATGCTTTCTACCCTCTACCAGATACCGCAGCTGCTGAACCGCAGTGGACATGCAATCTCAAAGATCTGCCCTTCTTGTCACGCACCATCTGCTCAGGTCTTCCCCTTGGTTAGATTAGTGGAGACTGGGACGTTTTTATTTTACGTACACATTGCTCACCCTGCATTCTGTTTAGGTCGGCGTGTGAGAACTGGAGTCTGGGTAATGTGGGGTTTGTATGGCTTGGCAACTCCTCCAACGGCATGATTGTTGCCAGTGACACATTTTTCATCTGCCAGGTCAGTTGATTAATTTATTAAAGTGGGTACTATAAGGAAAACCCAGGCTGGGATGTTCATCAGAGTGTAATGGGGGGAGTCCCTTTCCACTTTTTGGAGCGCACTAACAAAGCTGACTGCTGTTTTACATAAAAAATGAAACTTCTGCAGTATTCATTTGAAACAGTAGGGTATATATTAATGTTTTGTACTTTTTCGTTACTCACTGAGCAAACCACGGTATTAAAGAAATCTGGTGTGTTTATGATAATGCTGTATATGAAGGACAGTTAAAACTGTTTTGAAAACAGAATCTTAAAGGTGTACACATACACCCAATGTTATTGATATGTAATCCCTTCTGTTATACAACTGGGTGACACTGGGAGATTGGCATGGGCTTGGCCCATGCCACGCGGGCAGCGGCGGTCATTTGACCATACATCACCACGCTGGTTAATGCGTGGTGGGATGGTGCATAGACGTTGGAGCATAGTACGGTACAACAATGAATATTTATGCACTGCCCTCTGTTGACGTAGCCCTGCAAGCAGCCTATAACACCTGTTTGATCGCATGGTGGTTACCCGTAAAGGCGAGAAGTTCAATCCTGTCGGCGAAAACAGTCGTGCCACCAACTTGACCGTGTAAGAGTGCAACGGTGAGTTAAGCGAAGCTGAATAAAAACACATACGCCTTTGTGTTGGAGTAAATTGTTCTGATGTCGGTGCACGTTTATACGGCAAAGATTTATTTATGATATCGGTGGTGACTGCTTTACTTGTTGACGAACAATACTGTATTTAAATTCCCAGTGTTATTGAAATATGTTACGGTTCAACGACGAAGGGAAAGCATTGTTAAACACGTAAATACGAATAATTATTGTACATTTGCATGTAACACTGTCGAAAAAGACTACTCAGAAGAAAATAATTACACTTGCTGGCGAGGTGTGGCCGCTGGTTTGGTGGTGGTTGTGACGATGGCAGTGTTGGCTGAGTGACCCAAGCTGGGGCAGTAACAATGAGGGCCCTTGGGTTTGGCACAGTCCACAGATTAAGAGCCATACGCAAGTGAGGACTCTTGCAAAGGACGCACGCCGGTGACACTGCCAAGGTGGTTTCATTGTTTTGTTTGTTTTGGTCAATCCACTGCTGGATGAGGGGCCCTCTTCCCCCACCCCACACCGCGCCTTGCAGGCCGTGGGAGATGGTTGGCCGTGACCTGGCCGCTGGTCGGCCACGTTGGGGTGGCGGAAATCATCACTGACCGCGACTCCTGCGGCGCCAGTCGGCGTCTCTCGCCCACCCGATCGCCCTGCCAAGCCTCAAGCCCCTCGCCGCGTAGCTCCTCGCGAGACGCGTTGTACTGTACTCGTGTGTGCCCCCCCCCCCCTTCACCAACCCGCCGCACTCGTGACCGGCGTGGTGAAGTATGTCGGTGCATAGTAAGAGTCTAAATGCAGTGTGGGACAAGAGGGGAGTGATTGCACTGCGCGTGTCCACGATACTGGCATTGATAACGATGGCGAGATGTTGACTACCTCGCTTGGTGTGCAGGAGGTCGTGGGTTCGATCCCGACCCTTGACGCCTGCTGCTGATGTGTATTTGGAGTTTGCGATGTCTCTCTCCCTGTAGGTCGCGTGGATTTTTCTCCACATTTAGAATCAACTTGCGTTTGGAGTTTGTGGCTGCTCTAAATCTCTACATTACAAGCCGACAATTCGTCGAGGCATCCTTCGAGGCCAGGTCGCTTCTGAATGGTCTACAGCTCAGTGGGCTTTGCCCGGTCAAAATAAAACATTTAGTTAAGCACTTTACACATTTCTGCACACACGTGTATCTGTATCAACTACCGACCTTGGGAGCTGCTATACAATTGATGCACAGTGTGGTGATTCTGGACTTGGTTACCCTTGTTAACACCATATAAGTGCACACAGAGCTTGATAACAATAATGTAATCTTCACATATACCCATCACTAACGATATATATGGATTACATGTATCATTGACTAAGTAGATAGTAATACCATTAGAATCCCCCACCCTGTGTCACTCATCAAACTGCTCGTCTATCCCGCCATCTGACTCACCGAGTTCAAAGTCAGGTTCTGGATCATCCTGCAGTTTTTGGTTACTGCAGGTCTGTAACCTGCACAGGTTGACAGGCTCGTGCAGCTTGGCATTTTACATGAACGCACACACTTGCATGCTAGCCGTTGCCAGACCACATCTGGTTGCGGTGGGGAGCGCATCCAGTAAATGGCCAGCTTGCCATCATCGTCTGTCCATCCATACTCAGTAGGGCTTGGCACCACAGGGTCAGCCTGCAGACAGCACTTCCAGATTGCTGCCTGATAGTTTGCTCGTTGAACTTGCGTGAAGATACAGTCTCTACATGGTGGCAGCTGGCTGGACTCGACTTCTCCCCTTTTGGTGCAGAAGAGCTGGTAGCGCAGTTGGTTCACCTCATCAGTGCTGCTATTAGCAACATACATGCGACAGGTGAACTGTTCAATTTTCTGTAACAGCTCATCACTCACATTCCATGACTGCCCCAGTCGACTAAAAGTCTCTTGGCAGGAAGTGTCCTTTCTCGCCATCTTGAGGGCATTCAGCTTCCCTCGACCGGCAAATGCACTGACAGTGTCGCAGCCTGTGGAGGCGTGTAAGCCAATTAGGCTGTCACAGATGCTGTCTCCCAAGTAACCTTGCCAGTTTGCTGATATCGACAAATCGTATGCGGTTCTGTGTCCCACACTTCTGGTAGATCGGACAGGTGATGTCCTTCTGGAAGCCAAGATAAAGCACCATGACATCAGTGTCCTCAGCTGTGATGATAACTGCCTGTGAGCCCACATTTGCTGCATGCAATGCATGCAGGAGCAGACGGGTGTCAGCTTCTTCATGCGTGGAGTGCAGCTCTGATACTTCCTCACACTCATCTTCTGTCAACTTGTAGCAGGTTTCCTCACAGGTCATGTACAACACCTTTCCATGCAGCATCTCTCTGTCTCGTGGGAGTTTCCACTCTTCCACCAGAAACTTGATGAGACTGGTCTTGTTGGAGGGACTGCACAGGAATTTTCTCCACTGCTGGACGTGGTGTCCCCCTGCAAGGTTCTTGTACTGGAGAGTGGTGTCTGCACCCCGGTTCGGTCGTTCAGCATATTTGATCAAAGTCTGTAGGTAGACATCAAAAACAACATCAATCTCACTCTGTGCCCCCTCGTGGAGGACCTGGGTCAAGGCTGACTCTGCCACCTATACAAAGGTTTTGTTGTTGCCATTCATTTTTTTGGACCAGGCTCATCCCATCAATGATGGAAGTAGATGGGGTTGGGATGTCTTCTGCAGGAGACACATTCTTTTCAAGCTCCCTGGCAAGTGCAGTCTTGTTTTTCGTAGGGACCAATCAGCATTTGCCAGTGCCCATGGCAGTGGGCCCAGTGGGTGGGCAAGGACATCCTTCATATTCACGTTCCTGCTTTCAGTCACCAGGATCATGTGGCTGAACAGGTTTCTACCTGGCGAATTGCCCGATGATGCTGGATGCAATTACCAGCGAAACGTCGTACTCAAATTGTAAATGTTGTGGTTTCATGCTTCAACACACCGGTGGGCTAAAACAGTGAACTATTTGTCTTTTGTCAACATGACACTTTTTTACTGATTGGCCGTGTCGGGTGGTGGAGGGTTACGACACATTTATAAATAACGCGATCTAAACCCAAAAACGTTGATTATGGACATTTGACAGATGTTAAAAACAGATTTTCGCCAATTTTTTTAGATATAATACCACATAAAATTTTAATGACAAAAAAATCCCTCTGAGATATTCCAAGTAGGAAGCAGTATGTAGAATTATGTGTCTTTACCTATTATGATTCATGAGTTGTCAAACTCGGCATGCAAAATGCCAGTTTGAGAATATCGCAATGCCAGTTCTGGCATTGTGATGCTCGTAGCAATGAGATTGGAGAGGTCTACCTGTGTGTTCCCCCTCTTATTGCCATGACAGCAAAGTAAATAGCCATGTATGACTCAGCTAGGCATCTGCTCCAGAGAATAAGCTTGCCAATGATAGGCAATTCAACTAGGTTATTTCTTAAGATGCGGAGAAAAATTGCGCTGAAAGATGCAAAAAATGCTTTGTTTACTTGGCGAAATCTGTATAAAATCGTAAAAACTAACTATTTATAAAATATTAATAGTTAGTTTTTATTATTTTAATCATGAATTAATAATTGTGTGCATGTAACGAAAGTTTACAATTTATAGAAGCAAATATAAAAAAATATAAAAATTGACAAACTTAACAAAAATCATATTTGCCTGTAGTAGCTGGCCTTAACTAATAATCTCAACAGGTACATTAACAATACATTGAGGGTAAAGTTATCACTTTAGCTATCTTTACTGAACAGAAAATATACAGAACCACCAGTACTTGCCTCACCTGCCAGCAAATGATCATGAGCAAACAAGCTGCTAGAAACGGAAGGAAAACAGATAGCGCCAATCTATTCCAGACTTCACTAAGTCACTGCAATTGAAGAACAAGTGTGAATAAATGCAAGAATATGTATGACATACATGCCTTGGGGATAAACATCCATTTAGTAAATTATTCATTGTCTTAATTAACAGCAGAGGTGTTGGAATGTTTTATTTGTAACGTCCGGGCAAATAGGCGTGATTGCGATAGGTGCAAAAACAGGTTTCCTGCGAGAAAAATTAAACAGCTGCTCATTTGGAAAGGTTATCGTGTATTATTTTACTTCTGTTGGTGTCACAAATAAAATGGCACCATTGAAGTGGTGCCACCTTGTGTGGTACCGATATCTCGTCTGGCTCAAGGACTAAATGTGCAGTTCCTGTTTAAAAAAAATACCATTCCTCCGGGGTCGATCAAATATGTACCACTTTGTGGGGAAGTCAACGGTGCTTGTCCGATAGGTGGACTCGATCCTGTCAGAGGATCGTGAAATGTCCACCACAGGTGGGTGAGTGGGTGAATGAGATGGTGAGTGGATGAGTGGTGGGCGAGTGGATAAATGAGATAGTAAGTGGATGAGTGAGTGGATGAATGAGATGGTGAGTGGATGAGTGAGTAATGAGATGATGAGTGGCTGAACGGGTCGGTGAGTGTGTGAATGAGATGGTGAGTGGATGAGTGAGTGGGTGAATGAGATGGTGAGTGGATGAGTGAGTGGGTAATGAGATGATGAGTGGCTGAGCGGGTCGGTGAGTGGGTGAATGAGATGGTGAGTGGATGAGTGAGTGGGTGAATGAGATGGTGAGTGGATAAGTGAGTGGGTGAATGAGATGGTGAGTGAATGCGCGGGTGTGCGTGAGTGGGTGAATGAGATGGTGAGTGAATGAACAAGTGAGATGGTGGGTAACTGGGTAAGTTCGAGTACAGCATTGAATGAGCTTATGAGTGAGTTCAAGTCTCAGATTGATTTCGTGTAACAAGGTGAGGAATCAGAATGTCAGAATATGTATTTACTGTCAGGAACCGGCGGAACGAACGCGAGGATTTTATGATGAGCAGAGCGCTACTTATTATCAGTAAACTCTTACACTTCCACACACACTCAAAGATCCCCCATATAGCTTTGACAGACTTGGGGAAAGTGCTATTAGCGAGTAGCACTTCATGAAAGCCGGCAACGGCACACAAGAGGGTGGGTAGCCAGCACCACGTCCGACCGCCTTTGTCTCCCCAGTGGCGAATCCACACATCAAGATCGGGATCGACTTCACGACCTACTGCATACCAAGTGAGGTAGTTATGGTTGTTATTGGTTCTTTCGGTAACGTCACGTAGAAGGGAAATAATAAAATAATAAAAGATTAAACAATAAAAACTTCTCACGACGTTTCGACTGCAACACAAGCAATCATCATCAGTCACGAAAGCTTTAAATCAAAATGTCTTATGGTTGTTATTGTTTGACTTGCATCCCACTGGGATTTTTGCACACAGCATTGATATACGGTGCTTTTTCTAGAAGACTTTGCTATTTTTTTCTTGGTTCTTTCGGTAAAGTCACGTAGAAGGGAAGTAATAAAATAATAAAAATAAAACATAATAAAATAAAATAATTCTCACGACGTTTCGGCTACAACGCAAGCAGCCGTCTTCAGGTGAAGAATGAGACACTACCAAGCTAGGAGCTTATATATAAGCTGGGTTGGAGGTGGAAGAGCGCCTTAACAAAAAGAATGTGCATATGAAGAGGAATTTAGCATATTCATGGGAAATGCTAAATTCCTCTTCATATGCACATTATTTTTGTTAAGGCGCTCTTCCACCTCCAACCCAGCTTATATATAAGCTCCTAGCTTGGTAGTGTCTCATTCTTCACCTGAAGGCGGCTGCTTGCGTTGTAGCCGAAACGTCGTGAGAATTATTTTATTTTATTATGTTTTATTTTTATTATTTTATTACTTCCCTTCTACGTGACTTTACCGAAAGAACCAAGAAGATGATCCCCTGCAGTCACGAAAGCTTTGAATCGATACTTTGCTATTTTTTCCTGGATTTTTCTGTTTGCGCATAGTCACTTTAAGATGTTTCTTGTTCATGTTTTTGTTTGTTGCGCTTGCACCCGATTCAAGAGCCGAATGGCTCACAGGGCTATACCTAATACATGAAACTGAACTGAGCTCCATCTCAGATCCCTTATTCCGGTGACACTCTGGTCCGCACACAGTAGAGGGCAGCACTTGCCCTGTACACGAGAGGGAGGGCTCCTCACATGACAATTCGATATTTTAATTGTTAAGAGTTGATTCAGAATTTAGCCGGAACAAAATTGAATGTGATGGTTTTTTTATTGAGTGCAATCACTCGTGATGGGGCTGAGACCAGCAACTCGCTTCACTTGTACGGGTGTATGTCAAGGACAGTGCATGCATTATCAGAGTTATGTTTTTTGTTTGCATTCCACTGCAGGTATTGTGGTCAATGCAAACATGACTCCTTGTAAAAAAGGTGTCAGTTTTGTTTCCAGCTAAAAGGGTAAAAAACAATTATCATATTTTGCTACTGGCAAATGAGGTTCCAATGGTATGTTAAACTTATTTTGCTCCATACGTGACTAACCGCGCTAATCGGAGGTGCGGGAGAAGGACAAGCTAAACACACAAAAAGTAATATTTTAAAATACTTTTTTTTAAACACGCTTTAATGAAATGTACCGTACGAGTAATGGCAAAACTCTACGATTCCAGGAAGTGGCCCCGAAGCTGCTATAAATTTCCACATGATAAGCCACTTTGTTGAGCTATCACGTGTAGCCTGGTCATTTATGAAAAATGGCTGTATAGCTCAGTGGGCCTTACTAGGTAAAATAAAAATACAGACCATCGATTATCCGGTGGGTTTGGAGGGAAGGGATTGCCGGATTTTCAAAAACGCCTGATAATCACTACATCATTATTTAAAATAGCTTATTTTGCATATTCTTGTATAACGTTATCTTTCTAGGTGTTGTGTATATGTTTTAAAATTGTTTACTATATGAAATTAGCATGAACATACAAATAGACAACAATAAATATCCTACTGTAAAAAGTTACACTGTTTCGTGCACCGTACTTAACACTCCAATCTCGAAGACTCTGCATGGGGTGATGTATGTGTAGTGTAGCACTCAGAGAGACGCATTTTTGCTTAAGATATATATTTATTATATAAGTTGTCCACCCGACTCGATGACATGTTATCAGGTGGACACAGGTTGACGATATACAACTGGGTGACTCGATGGAGCTGCTACGCTCACTATATAGCCGACTCCCTATAGGCGAGCCGTCGATGTAGTAGCCACGGTGAAGGTCTACAACTCCCTTCCCAGCCTTCTAAGACGCTGAGGGCGATCCCCAGCGATGACAACCATCCTTGGTGGCAATTGCCATTAAAGCCAATGGACCAACTTACCGCGATCAGTTTGGCCGCCAAAGTCTAAACCGCAAGCGTCGTCTGGGAGCCCAACATGGAGATGACCGCCATTTGATAGCGGGCGCCAGCACGTGCAGCCGGCGCGTGCGTGCCGCTGATTGGCTCAGAGTCGGCCGCCGTTAATCCAATCGCTGCAAAGGAAGAGCAGACCCCCCCCCCCCCCCCCCCGACAAAGATCCCCCGTTATAGCCTTCACAGACTGTTGGGGCAAGTGCTGTAAGCCAGCACCTATGAAGGCCACGCCGGACCACCTTTGTCTCCCAAGTGGCGATGTTTTTTTGAACTACACACCGCACCAGGTGCTCATTTGAGGCTGAGTCGACCTAGGGGAGGCCCACGACCTGTTCAGACAATCGTTCACCGGTGTTTGGGCACGCGAGCCGGGAATCGAACTCGGGTCGGCCGAGTTGCTAACCGCTGCGCCACCGCTCCCTCCTCCCCCCCATTGCCCCCCTCCCATTGCCTCCCTCCCCCCGATTTTTCCCCCTCCTCCCCCCCCCCTCATTGCCCCCCTCCTCCCCCCATTGCCCCCCTCCCCCCCCCATTGCCCCCCTCCGCCGCCATTTCTCACCCCTCCCCCATATTCCCCCTCCTCCCCCCTTACCCACTCCCCCCCCATTATCTCCCTCCCCCCGATTTTCCCCTCCTCCCCCCATTTACCCCCTCCTCCCCCCCATTTACCCCCCTCCTCCCCCCCATTTACCCCCCTCCTCCCCCCATTTAACCCCCTCCTCCCCCCCATTTACCCCCCTCCTCCCCCCCATTTACCCCCCTCCTCCCCCCCATTTACCCCCCTCCTCCCCCCCATTTACCCCCCTCCTCTCCCCCATTTAACCCCCTCCTCCCCCCCTCCCCGCCCCCCCTCCCCATTGCCCCCCTCCGCCGCCATTTCTCACCCCTCCCCAATTCCCCCTCCCCCCCCATTGTCCCCCTCCCTCCCCCCGCCGCCGCCATTTCTCGCCCCTCCTCCCCCCCCATTATTTCCCCCTCCCCAAGTTTAAAACGATCACGTGACGCGACTTCACCCAATGGGTGACGTCTGAGGGGGGCAAACATTTGCCGCCATTATTGAATTGGAGGCGCGCGGTGTTTTCAGGCTCCCGCCTGCACGAATTTATCCTCCCGAGTGTTGATTGTGAACGGAATTTTAAAGTAATTAATAACGTTTTTACCGTATAATTGTGACAGCGCAACCCAACCAGCGGAGCCGTATAAAGTGAAGTCAACGGAGACGTTAAACGTCGAGACGCGTTCGTGCGAAAATTTTGGCCTCGCAACCGTTGCAAACTTCTGCACCAGCATCGTAAACTCGCAAAGGGGAAACATTCTTGAAGACGCTTACGGATGAGTTCGTCGAGAAAACGTTCGAGGCGAGCCTCAAGAGCTGCGATCCGTGGCCCTGCAAACTCGCGTAGCGGGAACGGCGAAACGACGCCGGCCGTCGTGGCAGACCACGTGGCACCGCCATCTCCTGGACGACTTCGCTGTTAACGTCGAAGGCGAGAATAGTGAAACGTGTGAGTAAGGAAACGACTCTTTGCGAAACAAACGTGTAAACGTTACTTTTTGTATGTATTACAAGGTTGTAATGTTTACGCTTGGGGTTCAAACTACTGTTGTGTTTGTTCGTTTTAACACGTGGGATTTCGCTAATAATATACATGTTCTAGATTTGAAGTTTTCGTGACTGCAAGGGTCCATACTCTTTGTTTTTTCGGTAAAGTCACGTAGGTAATTTTTTTTATTCAATCACGACGTTTCGGAGGCAACACAAGCCTCCGTCTTCAGATGGAGCCGTCACAGCAAAATTACTGTATCAGTACAATTACTGTATCGGTACTGTATCAGTAAAATTACTGTATCGGTACTGTATCAGTAAAATTACTGTATCGGTACTGTATCAGTAATTTTGCTGTATCAGTACTGTATCAATAAAATGACTATCGGTACTGTATCAGTAAAATGACTATCGGTACTGTATCAGCAAAATTACTGTATCGGTAAAATTACTGTATCGGTACAATTACTGTATCAGTAATTTTGCTGTGACCTGAAGCTTGTGTTGCCTCGGAAACGTCGTGATTTAATTTATTTTCTTTTTTACCTACGTGACTTTACCGAAAAAACCAAATAGTAATATTAATGAGGTTTTTTTTGGGGGGGGGGGGGTGGTTAAATATAAATATGCACGTGTCGTTAAACCCGCCATAGGCAGGTACTAGTTTAGCACACCGGTGTGTTGGAGAGTAAACCCGCGAAACATTTGTGCTACGAAGTGTCATTGCCCGAAACGTCGCCATTTATTTGAAGCTCACACACAAAGTGTTCTTGATGAATGTGTCGAGTGTGATATCTTTTTTAAATACTGTATATATATTTGCGGGCGCATTTTGGCGTTGGTAGTTTTAAGAGGTTGAGTACAGTAGAATGATGGCTTTGCGGCACTGTCCCCGTGGGTGCCCCCCACGTGGTCCCCCCCCCCCCCACGTGTTCCCGCCCCCCCCCCCACGTGTTCCCGCCCCCCCCCCCACGTGTTCCCGCCCCCCCCCCACGTGTTCCCGCCCCCCCCCCACGTGTTCCCGCCCCCCCCCCACGTGTTCCCGCCCCCCCCCCCACGTGTTCCCGCCCCCCCCCCCCACGTGTTCCCGCCCCCCCCCCACGTGTTCCCCCCCCCACGTGTTCCCACCCCCCCCCGTGTTCCCGCCCCCCCCCCCACGTGTTCCCGCCCCCCCCCCCCCCACGTGTTCCCGCCCCCCCCCCCCCACGTGTTCCCGCAGCAGCCTGTAGCACCTGGAACGCACGCGCGTGGCACATCCACACGCGGTCCAGGCTCGGCCCCAGCTTCGCTTCCGAGATCGGCCACATTCCGGGTGATGTTGACAATGTGCCTTCGATGGCAGTACAGGATATCGGTTTATAGTATTATTTATTCCTTAATTTACGTGTGTTTTTTAAACCGGTTATGAAACTACTGCAACGTTAAACGTATTAAGAATGTGCACTGAATGCCTACTTTATTGAGGTAGATATTGGCACATAAATAAACATTGAAGAACCCTATCATTTAAGGGTGTTTATATAAGTAACGTTTGATGTATTTTATACAATGCATGTGAAGCCTTAACATTGTCATTGGCAGTGCGGTCACGGGTGATTCTTATAGTTTATCTGGCCATTCATAACTTCCTTTCATCTTCACCTTTGTCCACGTTTTACTTGCTATTTACACGGCGCATCGATTAATTAGGCCCATTTTCCCCAAAATATCGACAATTTCACGGTGAGGTTTTGTTGAAATTTAATCATCTTTACGAAAGTGCCCCCTACTTTAGCAGACGACAGAGAGTTAGTTTGACTTGTATTTCATTTGTTAGCCGGATGATCCTGTTTAGCCAGCTTGCCTGGCTATTTTACAAGGGAGATCCGTGGTTCCTTGTGAACAGAACAACAACAAAACAAAGACAAATATCAATGTTGCAGACAATAAGTGCAGGGTCCCTAAGTATTTGTAATTGTGAACAAAGCAAAAAAAAAATGCCAGTGTCTTTAAAATCGTCGACTTATCCCAGTATTAGAACTCATGATATTTGCATTGCCGGTTCAATTGACACAGACACCAGCCCACTCATTATCAGCGAAGAGATGTTATCAGCTGACAAATTTTTTTTTTGGTTTTGTTGTCCCTAGCACGGTTAACGTGAATTACTCAGCAGCGCTCGATCGGGGAGTAACAATCCGTGGAATTCTAGCCGGAGCGCTAGCCGAAGTCCCTGTTGCGTCGGGCGATGGCGTGTTCCCGCCCCCGGAATGGGAACTTTGCGGATGATCGCCAGCGGCTGCCGTGTTCCGGCCCACGGAATAGGAACTTCGCGGATGATCGCCAGCGGCTGCCGTGTTCCCGCCCCTGGAATGGGAACTTCGCGGATGATCGCCAGCGGCTGCTCTCGCGTCCAGAGACAAGCGGCTGCCAGCCACCATCGTCTGCCGACGGCTCTCGAGTGAAGAACAACGCGTCAGCAGACGCCAAGGGACCACTAGTGTCCCCTGGTAGGAGTGTGGCAATCGACATTTGAATTGTCTTTGGGAATGATAAAAATGTTGTTCTCCAATTCATGACAACATTTCCGGTTCGTGCCTGATCAACTGCTGCTGTGGGAGACCATGTGACTTGTAATTTCAGACAGGTTCAAGTTTCAACTATGCTCATAACCCCTCTGGCTTCGATAAAATAGCTACCAATTTGTGGAAAAACAACAGCTGTTATCCAATGGAAACTGGTCTCTGTGGTAGGAATTTGTAATTTCCTGAGGTGGCTCGTAGTGCTGAGCCAACAGCGCTGAAATTCTACCTTTAAATATGGGTCCCAGCCACTTGTGATTAAAACGCGCTTCTCATTTGTCGTAAGTTGAGGGTCACGAATGACTGCACGAAAAAAAAAACCTACAAATTTGGTTCCGTGCTTAAGTTGGGTAAATTCCAGCTCTGAGCATTAAAAATATCACTTTCACGGTTACATGCAAGAAGCACTAATCTCACAGCACAGTGTGTAAGAATGGTGGTGGTCAGTATTTTGAATTTAGTTTTGATATTTTGCTTTTTTCCAATCAACAGACACAGCCTTGGAGGAATGTGTTTACACAAAGCAAGACATTCGACTGAAAATATTCATGGATCAGCAGGCAAAAGCTAAGGTGCTTGAAAGTATTGTTCTTGTGAAAAAAAATATTCTGTCAAATCATTACACATTTAGGAAACGCAATGGGTGGCAGTGTGCCGCAGTGGCGGTAACACTTGTGCCTCACGGCCAGAAGGGACCTGGGTTCTATTCCCGATGCAGGTATTCTTTGATTCCCGAACGTTGGGTTTTGGAAATTTCGCGTAAACGAATTGACAAATTACAGACACTTTTCGATTAACGAAATTGAATTTCTGCATTTACGAAATTTCACTGCGGCCACGCGCCGTGAGATCATTAAATGAACCACCTGGGAGGCTGCGGCATCGATCAGCCACAGCGTCACGATGTCCCCACGGTGCAACAGCGACACCTCCACAGCACCTTGCCAGTCATTCCAAAATGCTGATCTTTTGGTGAGTTCCCTGAAGAGGATTTTTAGTATTAACTATTATTCAATCATTTTAATATTTGTTCATTATTGTTATTTTTGTATTGTAAAAAGTGATATAGGTCTATAATTTTAGGCAAGGGGTATAGTTGGAATAATGGTCTGAAACACATCCCTAGTTTTCAGTACTCGGAGGATGGCAAAAGTCGTTAAGATTTACGACATTTTGTTTTACGCGTGTCCTTTTTGAAGAATGCATCCCTTCCGTAAATCGAGGGATTCCTGTATAGGTGCCTTTCCGTGTGGAGTGTGTACATTCTCTCCCCCCCCCCCATGTTCTGCATGGGTTTCTCCGGATTTCCTCCCATAGCTAAAGAACAATATAGTGTCTCTGGCAAGGGCCGGAGCCTGCCATTGATGGGCCAGAGCCTGCCATTGATGAACAATTACCTGCGTGTTCCCCTGTTGCAAAAAAAACTTGGTAGGACCCTCCTAAAGGAGTGTTTTGATTCAGCGATGAGGCTTTCCTAAGTTAAATTAAATACACTTTAAGACTCCAGCTGTACGTTTGGATCCCAATATCAGTCCACATCTATGGGACATCGTGGACCGTACGTTAAAAATGGTTTGTATTCACATTCGCGGCAAAACTACGTGAATCTTTTTTCGTTCACAGGCCTTGGTCCCCCATAACTGCTTCAGAGATGCCCAGGAAGGTAATTAACACAAATCTGAAGCCAATAACACACACAAGCCTAAGCTGAATTTTACAAAACGCTTTCCTAATGTTCCATATATTTTATTAAAAACAAACGTTTCTGCTTTAAACGTGACTTTTTACATTTCAATTGGGTTTTATTTCACGTGACGGTAATCAGAATGTGTTTATTTTACACTTTTTATATGATCGAATTTGTTTTAACATTTGTCTCGTTTTTTTCAATATCGGTAAAGCTCGAAGCATTCGGTTGTGTTCATATCTGTTGCTGGCCTTATGCTAATTGTAAAAATGATTAACTTTATTCCTGTTATACTGTAAAGAAGAGTGGCTGTTGACTACCCACAAAGTGTTACTTGTTTAGTCATCACCAGAGTTGATGATGGGCTGATGGGATAATGAGTGAATGCTGAATATATTCTCATGTTCTACGTGTATTGTGTGTTTTTACATATCATGTAAAGCACAGTGAACCCCCTTGCTGAATTCATTGTAATTTTATTTATTTTTACTGTTTTGTAAATGTGTGTTGACGTACAGGAGCTGCGATTCCCAGTGAGCACCGCGCGTCCCGCAATACGCCGGGTCTCGCGTCGCCGCTGCACTCCCTTTACGGCTGCTTGAGCCTGGCGACGGCACCGGTGCAGGCTGCAGATCCGGAAGACATTCCCACAAAGAATGGTACAGTTCCCTCCTTATAGGTCCTCGTGTTTAACAACACCAAAAAGAACAACGCAATAACAACAGCATAGGATTATTTCAAAATGTTTTAAAAACTAAACTTTGCTAAATATTTTCTGTGTTATCTGAACAATAGCTCTTGCCAAAAATTGTGATACTTTACTGTCTATTCGTGTTACAAAGCAGTGCGATGACTAGCAGCATGTGCTTCAATGTGACCTTGCGATCACTTGTTATTTTAATATATGAACTAAAACTTCTTTTATTTTACCAGGTAAGGCCCACTGAGCTAAATGGCTCTTTTCCAGAAGCAACCTGGCCACAAGTGATAGCTCAATGAAGTGGCTTATCATGTGGAAATGTATAGCAGCAGCCAAATACTCTTAAGCGCACATTGATTCTAAATGTGGAGAGAAAAACCGGAGGACCTGGAGAAAAGCCCTCACGACCACGGGGAGAATACACAAACTCCAATAATACAGGTGTAGAGGTGTAATTGTGTATGGGCACGGATAGCTAACAAACACAAGGGGCGTGGTTAGGGCCGTACACAGAGGAGGTGCTCAAACCGACGTCCGCACCTGCATCCCCCCCCACGGGCCCCTCCCGGGGGCCGAGTGCTATAAAAGGTGGTGAGCCGGAGGGCTCGAGGTCGAGTGTTAGCTTTAACCAGCGAAGAGTGAAGACCTGCTAGAATAGGCCCCGGAGCTCCCCTGGCTCGCTGTCCTTGTCAGGGCCGACCAGGGCAAGCCGGTGGCGTGGCCCCGAGAGCCCAGACTGACGTTCTTATAAGAGCCTGTCTGGAGACTCAGGGTGCCGGGATCCCAGCTTGACCAGGGCTGGGATAGGTAGCCTCCCCTAGCTCCGTAGTGGAGGACTCGGGCGTAGGTTAGCGGGGTTAGACGTTGTGTCTCCCTGTTAGACGAGTGAAGGGGACGATACCCCTTTAAGTGCTGTGTGTACCCGTTACTGTGCACAAGTTGGTGTTAATAAATAAGTGTGCCTCCGACCCCGTCGTCCAAGCCTCTTGCAACTTACTACACAGGCGTCAGGATTGGGATTGAATCCATGACAGTACCAGGCGGGGTAGTTAACATCTCCCACAATTTATGCTAGTTGTGTTATTGGCATCGTGCTATTTGGAAATCTCACAGCATAGAGCCTTATGCTTTTGCAAAAGAGGCTGCGGAAAGATTTTTCACCGAACTTCTCTATTGAAACCCTTCTGTGTTGCTGCTGCTGTTGCTGCTGCGTGCCTGTGCGATTGCCTTCTCAAGGCAGGATCGTCTACTCGCGTGAGCTTCTGCTTAACTATCTGTACAGCCCCCTCTGCTGGGTCAAGCGCTCCCTGCCCAAGTACGACGTGGTGCTTGACAAGCCGGTGAGCGTCGTCATCGAGTCCCGTCGTCATGCGATGATGCTGCCGCGCTGCGTTGGCTTTCAGTTGCCGAACTAATAGATTACATGAGGTCTCGCTTAGTATGCACAAAGTACTTGCCGCAAATTAACCACAATACCTTGCTCATCTCATTAAGGAGCATAAACCATCACGCGAACTCCGGTTAGCCTCGCAGCGGCTTTTGGCTATTGAACAAAGGCATTCGCTGCAGCACGTGCTTCAAGATGCGCTTCTGTGCCCGTCTGGAACGCTCTTCCTTTATTAAGAAGCCACTAGACCTATGCACTTTTAAATCTAGATTGAAAACTATTTTTTTCACTGCTTTTTGTGTTTAATTTGTTGTCCTTCCCCCCCACCTGCGATTAGCGCGGTTGGATACGTACAGTGCAAAAAAGTTCAACATACATTTACCAAGTACATACAACTTTTCAAGAAATAAACTAAGCCTACGTTTCAACTATGATATAAGAAATAATAATCTACTGTTTTACAAAGGTGAGTTGTAGAGCATTCTAAGTTGATTGCAGAGAAGCAGTGGGGTCGTTTAAAGTGCAGTATATACAGTAGTGCAGTACTGTATGGACAGTCTGCCGCTAGCACCACCACTCCTGCAGCATCCTGAAGATCCCGTAAACAACAGATCTACGATAAGCGCACGGCAAGATGTCGGATGGCTGTTGGAATTTTTACGGATACGTGAAGGAAGAATTGTATTGTCGTCTATGACATGCTGGTTATTAGAGCGTTCCGAATGGTAAAGTGACAGATAACAAAGCGTGTTTTGCTGTAGTTTACTCCTGATATAAGAGTGTGTGGCTTTCTTGAAGTTGATGTAATTGATGTGTATATATATATTTTTTATGATGTCTTCCAACACAGCATGGTCATGCACTGAAGATCAAAGACTCGAGCTCTTGAACACTTGCACTGTTTGGTCCACACCAGTGTGCATCGGTGTGGCGCTTTGCTTTGTCACGTTTTCCCGTAAAGGTGAAGCTTTTTTGTGGATAAGATTGACTCACGTTTTTTTGTGCCGTTTAGTTCGAATCCCATATCCTAGTTTAGAACTGAAAATGTACGAAGTTGTTGTTGAAAACGTAAGTTTGCCGAATGCTTTGCTGCAACAGTTAATTTTTTCTTGGAAATACAAAGTGCCGTGTTTTTTTCGTTTTACAGCTACAGTTTTTTGGTAGTGGTTCTTGCTTTGTGTTTTTTTGTTGGAACACAATTGTTTTATGCCTCATGGAAGTGACAAAACATAATAAATGGTTTATATTGAAACTTGTGAAAACCGCATGCGTTGCTTGAGTTTAGAATTATTTTCTCGTTTCAATTGCGGCGTACGTTTCATACATTCGGGTGAGCGTTCTGCGTTATTTTGTAACTTTTAAGTATTTCCCTGCCTATTTGCACAGGCACGGAATTTCGCGTTTCGTCGCCGAAAAACAAACTACTGAGTGAAGTGAATCTTGAGAAAAAAGACTTGTGTGAGGAAATGTGTTAGATAATTTGCTGTAAAATGAAGAAAGATATCTTATTTTATACTAGACTAGCAGCCTTGCACGTCCTTTGTACGTGACCCGCTCGCCAGCCAGTCAGCAAAACTTTTCTCATCTAGTATGATGTCGGACACTGCTAGGGTGGAGAGTGGGTGGGGTGGAGGTGCGACTTCAGTGCCATTATCGAACCCGGCCCACCGCTGTGGGATGTGGGTGACCTCCACTCACCCTAGCCGGGAAGTCAGCCAGCCAGCAAAACGTTATTCTCATAGTATGATACATTGGTTTCTGCACGTAAATTTGAAGTGTTTTTACAACGGATCTGAGTTTTTATTTCTAATTTTGTGTCATTAATCCTCCAATAACCCTGCTCCATTCCTTCTGTAAAAACATGTTTGATCCATTTGATTATTGCTTCAAGTATTGATAACATTTTGATTTAAAGCTTTCGTGGCTGCAGGGATTCATATTCTTGGTTCTTTCGGTAAAGTCACGTAGAAGGGAAATAATAAAATAAAACAAATATACAACAAAAATTCTCACGACGTTTGATGCAACACAAGCAATCTGTTGATGATTGCTTGTGTTGCAGTCGAAACGTGAGAATTTTATATTTTTATTATTTTATTATTTCCCTTCTACGTGACTTTACCGAAAGAACCAAGAATATTGATAACATGGTATGCATTTTTGCGTTTGAATATTTTTGGGGGTTGGGAGATTCAACTCCCTCGGTTCCTAAAACTAATGCTGTGCGATATTGCCCTGACAGCACCTAAAATTCTATCCACCAACTGCACTTAAAAAAATCTCAATTTTCTTTGAGACAAGGCACCTTCTAAATGTCCTTTTAGGCAGGAAAACCTCCCACGGTGCATCCAACCCTACTTGCTGTACTCCCTCCTACTCTTTGTGCTACATCACTGTCCTGGAGGTGTGCATCTCACGCAAGCGATGGCCTCATCGCTGTGTAGTCCACCAATCCTGCCTGCAAGAAGGGGATGAATTACAGCTGTAGAAGAGTGGAGTTCACGTGACAAACATTTAAGTTAATCTTAAAACAACCACCATTTGTCACCTAAGTGGCGGTGACGCCAACATGGCGTCTGTGCCAGGCTCGGTGCACTGTGAGGCCACGTGAAGTGTTGAAGGCTTGCTGCCGGCAGGAGGTCACGGGACAGATTCAGGTGCCATGGGTTGACTGAGATGACTGGAGGATGCACCACCTGTGCCCCCTATTGTACCAACTTGCTGCGTTATCACCGCCCGGCACTCTGCTCTGATCACGTGTGCACACGAGCATCGTTGCCGAGCCCGAGGTTTGATATGTTGAAGGTGTGTGCAAGTCCTCGACTTTATTCATACGGTGGGGTAGAGTAGTTCGTGAGCAACATCTACATACGTTCGCGGAAATGCTGGAGAGTGGACCATTCGATCGAGACGGCTTTGTTGCCTGCACTTTGGCGAGACCGACGCAAGATGGGGCCACAGCTTTCTAAGGCAGCCAGCTGATGGGCTGATGTAGGTTCGGAACGCACGCTGGGTTTTGTCTGTAGCTTAAGGCGGGGTTGTGGGGAGCGGTGAGCGTGCTGTGCTACCAACTCCCGCGACATGAGTTCGGGTCCTGCTCACGGCCACCAACACACCAGTGAACCGGTGCTGGGCGTCCCCTAGGTCGACTCAGCCTCAAATGAGTACAGTAACTAGTGCAGTGTGTTAAAATCGGCACTTGGGATACAAAGGTGGCCGGGTGTGGTGCTGGCCATCCATCCCCTCGTGTACCGTGCTGGCCTACATCGGTGTTTGCTAACACACTTGCGCCAACAGTCTACTAAGGCTATACTGGGGAGCTTTGTGCGTGATGCGGCTTTCTATCGGGTGTTAATCTACCAGATTTGTTTATAAGGGCCCTGTGATTATATTTCTACTTTTCACATTTTTTTTACTACAAAGTAAATTATAGTTAAGGTAGCTTCATGATGTTTCTCGAGAAAATTCCTTAACTAAAACACTTGCCAATGTGAAACAAATTTACCACAAGGTTTAAAAATAACTTACAAGATTAACAGTAACACTGCTTATGTGAGTGAATGCGTGGATTCAATTGTATTAATACATCATTACCTTGTTAATTTATTTGCGAGATAAATACTGTAATTCTTTATATTGTGTATGGGTTCTTTGCAATCCACATTTCTGTTTCCTTCACCTCCCCAATCTGTCGGACACCAAACTGGGATCACAGACTTCACAAAACCCTGTCTCACCTCGATGATCGCGCTGATTTGTGGGCTGCCTATGGCAATAACGCATGGGGGGGGGGGGGGTCTGTAGCCAAATACAGCTGCGTGCCCAGTTCTACTGAACCGGTGGCCTGGACAAGGCTGAGAGCAGCACTGGCGAATTCATGGCATGCAGCAAGGGGCGTACGGGTGAGTCAGACCTGCGGTTTGTCAGCAGCACATCTTTTGCGTGTTGTGAAATTTCTCTCTTTCCAGCCTGCCATTGTACGGCGAATTTTCCTGTAGCGATGGATAGGATTTTCCTCATCATTTGCAGAAAGGGTTGCATTTGAATTTAGTGATTCGAACGTGGAACTATTCGCACTTTACACCTCAACCCATTCTACTTTTTTTTAATCTCCCGCTTTGAGGGAGATTCCCGGCACCTCCGATTATCACGGTTGGCTACGTGCGATGCGAAAGAAGTTCTACATAGACTAGCACAGAGACTGATCGACTCACAGAGACCCATATACACAGACACCCATAGTTGTCCTGCCCCCAGACCTCTGATTAGCACGGTTGGCTACGTGCGGTGCGAAAGAAGTTCAACACACGTAAATACAGGTAGTCCCCGACTTGCGATGGAGCTGCGTTACGACGACCCCATCGTAAGTCGAAAATATCATAAGTCGAAGATGGCCTAGCCTACCCAGGAGTCTTAAAGAATGGTGATCATTTATCAAAACAGCAATTTACAGTAGCGTACTGTATAAACTATATACAGTACTGTATGTATTAATTACAATACTGTATTGCACAGTAAAATGTAAAGTAAAAAAAACAAGGTCAATTCTTAGCCTACCTATGTGAACTGCAATTTAATAGAAAGTTTTTTCAGGAAACAATCCTATCTGCTATAAAAAAAACGTACAGCATCGTACCTCGTACGCTGCTGCGTTTGCCTGCAGCGCGAAATGTTAAATATTTTACAATTTTGTCATATCGCCATCGTAAGATCGAAATAGCGTAAGTCGGACCATCGTAAGTCGGGGACTGCCTGTACTTGGTTCAATTCCCTCGTTCCTCCCGTGCGACAGAACTGAGACGAAGCTTCCATTGCTCATCCTCTGCGGCATCGTGGGGTCACGCGAGGTCACGCTGATGTAACAAAAAAAACAAAGACCGATGCTCAGGAGCGCCTCATCCTTCACCTCACCAAAACATTGGGCAACACATTTTAAATGTGCACACAATTTGTCATATCCGCAAATCTCCTTATCCACGACCTTGTATTCCTAAGCATTGCGGATAATCGGATTTTACCCCAAGGAGATCCTCTCATTCGCAATATTTTTTTCTGCAGGTTCCTGTCTTAATTTTCTAATTTATTTTTCAGTGCTGTGTGCGGCAAGAAATCACACTGATGGGTCAGAGATCCTACTTGCTCTGGGGCCGTCCATAAATGACGTCACGCACCTAGGGGGGGGTCAGACGTTTGTGACGAGGGGGGGGGGAGTTTGAGAAATGTGATGTCACATCAACTTTTAATAAATATAGACAACACGTTCCACTTAATGAAATAGACTTTTAATAAATGTTTTCTCCTACAACATCAGAGTGCAGCACCACATTAAATACGCACTACAATGACAATAGTTTAAAGCGATTTGAAGCATGTTTTTTTGGGGGGGGCAGAGCTTTGTGACGTCATATTTGAGGGGGGATCTGACTTTTTGTGACGCCGTGTGACGAGGGGGGGGGGTCAAAAATCGTGTAACGTCATTTATGGACGGCCCCTCTACTGCTGTACTACTGAGCCGAGATGAACGGCACGTTTTATCAAGCACCCTAATCATGCAAATATAAATGTATTAATAATATATTTGTTAAAGCCGACAACCTGCTCTTGCCAAATACTATTTTTCTCATTCATGTACAAGGTGGCCCCAATCTGTGCTGTCACTTTATCTCTGAAAGCCTTGGGGCGATTTAACTTTTCAGTGCACCGAGTTGATCATGTTTCGCCAACGGTCTTTCAGAGAGATAACTTTTGCATTTTGAAGCCGTGCATTCAAACGCGTATCGCAACCTCCAACAAATGCAACACCGGGCGAGTTAAGGCCTCACGTATTTTCGCTGAACACATGTACAGGATGGTCCAGATGTCTCGTGACCGCCCAATTCTCTAAAACTTAAATATGTTTTGTATACCAATGGGTGTGAAAACATAAATTAAAAATTTTTATTTAAAGCTTTCGTGACTGCAGGGATTCATATTATTGGTTCTTTCGGTAAAGTCACGTAGAAGGGAAATAATAAAATAATATAAATATAAAACAATAAAAAATTATCGCGACGTTTTGACTGCAACATAAGCAATCATCATCAGGTGTGAAATCCACAGCAAGATTTCACACCTGATGACGATTTCCCTTCTACGTGACTTTACCGAAACATTTTTTTTTCTTTACCGAAAGAACCAAGAATATAAATTAATAAGCAAAGGAAAACGACATTTAGGGATCAATTGGGAGTCACAAGACATCAGGACCACGTCTGTATTAAAAAAAATAAGAAGTGTTTTACCCTTTCTAGCAGTAAAACAGGAGGTGTTGAGGTGTTCAAACACCAAAATAGAATCCTTTTGCAAGGAATTAAGTACTGCATTAACCACATGTACGAGAACTGAACATGCAAACAAACATGCCCTGATAATATATGCATTGTCTTTGAAAATGATTGGCCTACATCTGGTTTGAGCCTGGATAGTGCTCAGATGGGCGACCACCATCCATAACAACAGAGGCGCTTTCGGCTGCAACCGCAAGGATGGATAGGCATCATAGGACAGTGAAGTAAAATCAAGTGTATGTACGTATGTATGTTGACCTTCTTTTGCACCGTACGTAACCAACCGTGATAATCGGTGGTGCGTGGTAAGGACAAACTATACACCAACAGCAGGTCTAAAGAAATGGACACATATGTAGGATGGACAACAACAACAGAAAAAAATCAAATGTGTTCGGAAAAAATGGAAGGAACCACAAAGAGAGGGAGACCTAGCAGAGAATGGTTTGACGACGACATCGTAAGAGGTTGGTGCCAGAAAGATGTGGCCACTACTTGAGCATATTGGCACTACAAGACAGAGAGGAAAGTGGAAACATCACGAAATGTTGCAGAGCACACCAACGGGACTATCTGCCCATGGATCGTGATGATGATGATGAAAGAAATGAGTTTTCAATGTTGTACTGCAGAATGCACCAACGTCCTTAAGGTACTCTTCACCACGATAACCAGCGTGGTTAAAGTGAGGTCAAATATCCCACGTGACCTGCGTGGCATTGGGAGGCCCCTTGTCCAGCAGCGGATTGGCAAGAGGGCTGTGCGAGCACTAAACATGTCCGGGTGTTTGTGTTACGACGCAATTTGGGGGCCGATCTGGTGGTGTGCATTAGCAAAACCACTCAATTTTGGACGGCCTCAGCTATTCACTTCACCCAATCAATTCCTTTCCGCTGACCCTCGCCTTTTGTCACAGAGGTTAGTGTTATGCTAATGGGATTGAATTTTTAATATATATAGATTTCTATAAATTGATCTTGGTCGAAATTGGATGGAGGGTTGTTTTGAGAAATCGCTGTTAGTGGAATTAAACGGCGATGGGTTTGTGCAAAAAGCCGCTTCTAGGAATCGAATTCAGCGCAATTGAATTGCATCGCTTCGCAACCGTTGCCGTGGACAACACGTGGAGGTGGTTCTTCTTGCTGTGGGGTCTGAGTGAAGAGGTTTCCAGTCGTTTTTAAGAAAAAAAAACATTCTCAATGCACTCGCGAATAACACTGTGCGGCCTTCAAAGATATATACAAATAAATTGTGTCATTTTTTTTGAGCAAATGTCATTTTTGTAGTGCACGTATGTGCAATGTATGTACGTACTGTATATGGTTTCGTTTAAAAATGGCTTCGTCTGCTCGTTCATCCAAAAAAAAAAATCTGCTGTCAATGAAGTGAAAAAGAGGCATTTGTTTTGAAAAAGTTATCGAAGAAACAAGCAGAGCTGCTCCATGCGGGGTTGGTTTAAATTAATAGTTTGTATTCAGCCGGGAGATCTCGGCTCCTTGCCGTCAGTACATATGTTGAACTTCTTTTGCACCGTACGTCGCCAACCGTGCTAATTGGAGGTGCGGGGGGAAGGACAACAAACTAAATACAAAAAGGAGTTCTTAAGAAATTACTTTTCAATCTTGATTATTTAAAAGTGCATCTTTGTTCTATGGCTGAGCCAAAAGCCGCTGTGAGGTTGACCAGAATTCGTGTTATTGTTTATACTTCTTAACCAAATCAGGGAACTACAAATAAATGCCCATTGCCCGAAACGTCGCTTATTTTATACATATTTATTTTAAGACCACACAGTTTTTGTTGACGGATGTGTTGAGTCTCGTTGTTAGTTGGATTTGTGCACCAGCGGCGTCGCCAAATAATAAAAACACGTATTTTTTAAATCAGGAACCTCGTCCAGAGCACAAACTGCGATGTCGGGAGGGGGAGGAGGGGACGGGAACTCCACGGCCCTCAGTCCCGAACTCGATACTCCCTGGGTCCAAGGATGACGAGGAGATTGGGGTCATTGCCCTGCACACGTGGGACGAAATTGGCCTCACTGCTCCACACACGTGGGGCAATATTGGCTTTACTGCCCCACACACATCGGGACTACGAGCAGGAGCGTCGTTTTTTATATGGGAAGGGTGGGGCGAAAGATAAGGGGCGAGGGACAAATGCGTCTTTCGCACAATCTCATTCTCAATAGAGAGTAGTGCAAGGTCAGACAATGCGTTGGTGTGCTACGCGTGAAACGAGCGAGTGAGAGCGGCGGTATGGTGCAGCAGGACAAACTGGAGAACGTTATCACCAAAGGCCTATGAATCAGAAGTGTCTCGGACCTACAAGAACATCCATCCAACCCTGGCTAGCACCTACACGCGTGCCGCTTTTTATCACTCCACTAGCTGTACTACCCGGCTTCGCCCGGGACTTGTATCCACCACGGCCGGCCGCCTTTGTCTCCCCAGTGGCGATGTTAATACGCCACACCAGTTACTCGTTTGAGGCTGAGTCGACCTATGGGAGGTTCAAATAATCTTGACCGGTGGTGGCCATGAGCGGGAATCGAACTCGGTTCGCCGGGTTGGTAGCGCAGCGTAGCGTTAACCACTACACCCACCGCTCCTCACACACACAGACGCACAGACACACACACAGACACACACAGACACACGCAGACACACACAGACAGACACAGACAGACACACAGACACACAGACAGCACGCTAACCACTACACTACCGCTCCCCACACACCACACACGCACACACACAGACACAGACACACACACACAGACACACAGACAGACACACACACACAGACACACAGACAGCACGCTAACCATTGTACTACCGCTCCCCACACACCACACACGCACACACACAGACACACACACAGACACACACACAGACACACATACACAGACACACACACAGGCAGCACGCTAAGCACTACACTACCGTTACCCCTACACACCACACACGCACACACACAGACACACACACAGACACACACACAGACACACACACACAGACACACAGACACACACACACAGACACACACACACAGACACACACACACAGACACACACACACAGATACACAGACACACACACAGGCAGCACGCTAAGCACTACACTACCGTTCCCCCTACACACCACACACGCACACACACAGACACACACACAGACACACACACACAGACACACACACACAGACACAGGCAGCACGCTAAGCACTACACTACCGTTCCCCCTACACAACACACGCGCACACACACAGACACACACGCAGACACACACACACAGACACACACACAGACACACACACAGACACACACACAGACACACACACACAGACACACACACACAGACACACAGACAGCACGCTAACCACTACACTACCGCTCCCCACACACCACACACGCACACACACAGACACACACACAGGCAGCACGCTAAGCACTACACTACCGTTCCCCCTACACAACACACGCGCACACACACAGACACACACAGACACACACACACAGACACACAGACACACACACACACACAGACACACACACACAGACACACAGACACAGGCAGCACGCTAAGCACTACACTACCGTTCCCCCTACACAACACACGCGCATACACACAGACACACACACAGACACACACACACAGACACACAGACAGACACACACACACAGACACACACACACAGACACACAGACACAGGCAGCACGCTAAGCACTACACTACCGTTCCCCCTACACAACACACGCGCGCGCGTCCATAGGTACACATACACGCGCTTGCTGCAGACACACACATACATACACGCACATACACACAAACACATACACACACATGCATACACACAGACATACACATACATACAAACACACACATACATACACACAAACACATACACAATACACACACACATACACACAAACACATACAGACACATACATACACACATACATACAGACACACAGACATACACATAAACACATACACACATAGTCATGACCCGGCTTTGCCCGGGACTTGTATCCACCACGCCCGGCCGCCTTTGTCTCCCCAGTGGCGATGTTAATACGCCACACCAGTTACTCGTTTTGAGGCTGAGTCCCTCCCTCGCCACTCTCCCTCCCTCGCCACTCTGCCTCCCTCGCCACTCTGTAGAGGACGTGAAATTTGTATGAATTTACCTCAGAGTGGCGTGTTGGGTGTCGAGGCCTAGCACCGTGCAGAGCCTCACGCCTTGCCTGATTTTCCCACCCGGCGAACGCTGGGTACGGGTGCCGGTCCCCCCCCCCCCGCGCTATTAAAAATGACGTCCACCCCGCGGCGAAAAGTTGCTACTCGTTGCCAGGGGCAACCGCCGTCCAATGAAAGCGGCGAAGGCGTCGTTAGCTGTTGCCAGGGGCAACCGCCGTCCAATGAAAGTGCGTATGGTCCGAAATCCACACACACATACACAGACAGACAGACATGCACGATTTTATATATATAGATATCCGCGGCGGATGTGATATAATAGGACGAGTTCCATTCTTTGGCTGTCACTGTGATGATTTTTGAACCATCCGCCCATCGTCCCATCCCGAGCTGTGTCTTGCCTAAGCGCACTTACAGGTTCCCCTCGCTCTATGCGATGCGGTAGTAGAAGTAGTAGATGCGTTCTAAAAAAGGTGGCGCACAAAGCGAGACCGCACGAGGGGACAGCTGGCTGCCGAGTAGCACACAGTACACACACAGTACACACACAGTACACACACACAGTACGCACACAGTACACACACAGTACACACACACAGCACACAGTACACACACAGCACACAGTACACACACAGTACACACATAGTACACACGCAGTACACACACACAGCACACAGTACACACACAGTACACACGCAGTACACACACACATAGTACACACACATAGCACACAGTACACACACAGTACACACACACAGTACACACACAGTACACACACAGTACACACACAGCACGCACAGTATACACACAGTACGCACACAGTACACACACACACACAGTACGCACACAGTACACACACATTACACTGTACACAAACACAGTACACGCACAGTACACACACACACACACAGTATGCACACAGTACGCACACATTACACTGTACACAAACACAGTACACACACAGCACGCACAGTACACACACACAGCACACTGTACACACACACTGTACACAATGTTGTCCTACTTCCTACCGCATAGCCCAGAGGTAGGCAACCTGCGGCTCCGGAGCCGCGTGCCGGCGGCTCTTCAATGGCTGCTGCTTTGTGACGTCATTCATGAAGGACCACCACCGTCTCACCATATTCACCACCACAACGCATTGTGGCTCTTGAAATACTTGAGTTGTTGTTGTTTTTACTACAGAATTCGAAAAGTAAAATGTGTCTTGTTATTTTGGTTGGCGGCCCCTGGAGTAGGCGCACGTTGAGTGAATTCAACCCGCTTCATAGAACGAAGCAGGGGCGGTTTCTTCATTAGGGCGATTGGGCGACGCACCACCAATGTCATTCAACCACAGAGTCACGCTAGCCGTCACTGTGCCTCTGGATATAGTCCAATCAGCGTCATGTCACGTTCTGTGGAGTACCGCCTCTTTTTGGGCGATTTCACTCCGGCTGAGAATCGCCCCGAGTGGCCCCATAGACTTACATTCAAAGATGTTTTTTTTCGACCGGGGGGCGCTGCAATGCATTCTCTATGGCTTCCGGGACGGCTCGCCCTAATGTGCTTACGTCATCATACGTAAGCACGTTTCATCCAACAATATAATTTGTCGCCACCTAGTGGAATCTTAAATAAAAGAAACTTGAGTGGATTGTATTAATAGTGAGTATAGAAACAAACAAGATGTATTGTAAGAGTCACTTTATTTTTCATTAATATTAAAGAAGTGAAGTTGCCTTTACATGCTTAAGCTGTTAAATTATCCATTGCATGGGTGGACCTTATCCTTATCAATCATCCAGACATTTGCCCCCCCTGAGAGATTTTGCAGGAGCCGCCACTGGAACGAAGTTTGGGTAGAAATCGGTCAGCCGCTCATACGCCAAATCGCACAAACCAAACCCGCACAGAGCGAGTGGAACTTTTCTCGACGGTTATAATGATGCCTTTGACCTGATGCGTCGTGCTCTCGAATCCACGTGCTCCTCTTTGCGCCTCGCCAAGTTTAGTTCCGAGAATGCAGAAACGTAACGCATCACAAATGATCGATTGACATTTAAGTACGTGTTAATGTCATACTTACTGTTCGTTTCTTGTGGAAATTAAATCCAATCATTGGATGTGTTTTTTTCTTCAATAGTGTCCTCCTATAAGCGATCCCTGGGCATGTTTAAGTCTTGATCGTAAACCTCGCTCACATTTTGATTGTACGCGAATTGCTACACAGCAGCTGTCTATGGCCGGGTAGAAGAGAAAAATTCTCATTTTATTTGAGTGCCATAACTGCATAATTAAAAGGTCATAAATGTGTCAGATCTCAACATAAAAAATAAATCCTTGCCCATTTCCACGTCCGAGCGTTCTAAATAAATACATCATTGCCTTCATACGGCTAATGTTATTGAGTTGAGATTGCGTTTCTCGTACAGCAGTTACATAAACGCGATGGGTATATGGGGGGAGGCGGGGTGGGGGTCAAGACTGTGGCGATGCGATGGCGAGTAGAGAGAGTGCAGGACGAGTGGTGGCGAGAGGGGAGGGGGAGCTATTAAGAGCTATCACGTCTTGGCGTGCTTGCCAACGCGTCAACGTCAATATCGCGGCTGTCACATTAAAGTGGCCGTGATGTGTGATGTAGAGATGAGAGAGGGGGGGGGGAGCGAATTGATGTTTATGGTCGGTGGATTCTGATGGGGGAGGGGGGGATGTGGGTTTTTGTTGTTGTTCACAGCAAGCGTTCGTGACTTCATCTCATCGCGCTAATATCCCCGTCGAATTCATACACGGAGTGGCACGCGCGTGTGCCGCCAGCCTCTCTGTGTCTTTGTGTGTGTGACCACATCGGCCGGTCTCGTCGCATCTCGCAAGCCAAGTTGCAGTGGGGTAGTAACCACATTATCAGCTCGGTGGGGGGGGGGGGGGGGGGGTTGTGCGGCAATAGGTCAGATGGGGCCCCCGGTATTTGATTTGTCTCGCACGGCCGCACCGAGAGGCTCTTCGTATATCGTGGCTCCGCTTTGGCCAATCGCATCGTCGTCGTTATGCTCACGGTCTCAAACATTTAACGCTGTAAGGGGGCGCTCCGTCTTGGCAAAAGGCAGCCACTGCAGCTCTGCTCGTCGACCTGGTGGTGACCCTCTGTCACAGCGGTGGCCTGCTGGCATCTCCCGAGCTGCATGCGGCTCTTTAATCCATCACGCGTGGCTCTGTCGAAGGAGCGGAGCATAGAGCGAGCGTACTATCACAGTAGGGCCGTCCATAAATGAAGTCACGCGATTTTGGACGATTTTTGACCCCCCCCCCCCCCTTCGTCACACGACGTCACAAAAAGTCAGACCCCCCTCAAATATGACATCACAAAGCTCTGCCCCCCACCCCCCCCCCAATAAAACATGCTTCAAATCGCTTTCGCACCGCACGTAGCCAACCCTGCTAATCGGAGGTGCAGGAGAAGGACAAACTATGGGTCTCTCTGAGTCTATGGGTCTCTGTGAGTCTATGGGTCTCTGTATGAGTCTGTGTATGTTGAACTTCTTTCGCACCGCACGTAGCCAACCGCGCTAATCGGAGTCATGCAGGCGTGGGAAAGGCCCCCTTTATCCAGAAGTGGATTGCAATAACAGCTGTGATTGTATACATTTTTATTAGTTTTCTACATTACAGTTACGGATAATGCACAGCATTACACTGGAGGTTTTGCGCGCGCCCTTGTGTGTGTAAACTTACGCCGTTTAAAAATGATAAACCGAGCTGTTATGCATTTGTGTATCTCTTCAGTGGCTTTGTTTTTGCACACCGCACACAAAAAATCGTTCGCCTGTGTTTGTGTTTGTCCGTCGGTTGCCGGGCAGCTGTCGTGCTCTGGATAATAGCCCCGGCTGCTGCTGCTGCTGCTCCGACTGCTGTCTGGCTCATCTCGAGATACAGAACCGTTGCACAGTGTAGAGCAGTGGCTCTTCTTCTTTAGCGGGGGTGTACGGATCCCCTGGGGGGGGGGGGGGGGCGAGATGCCCTTTCTAGGGGTGCAAGACATGGGCAGATTTTTTTTTAAAGGTAAATAATCGAAAATACAAATTAAGCACGGGCACTTAAGTACAACTACTTTGTGTCATCAAACCTACCTATTTATTAACATACATTTTGTAACGATTGTTAACCAAAGGGGTGCAAGGTTCCAGTAAAGGTGAATAGGAATCAGTGGTATCGATGCACATCGGTGGCACGGTGGTACCCACGCGAATTTCGCAGCAGAAACAAACCTGGGTTCGATTCCTGACTCGGGCACTTTTGTGTGTGTACTTTGTATGTGCCCCCCCCCCCTTCCCGTTGTTCTGTATGGGTGTCCTCCGTGTTCTCTGTTTTCCTGGCCTACAGCTATAAACATATAATGTATACAGGTGGTCCAGATGTCTTGTGACCCTCCCCCCTATTTATTTCTCTTTAACGTTACGTCATTTAAAAAAAAGGTTTATTTAAAACAGAAATGAATATGCATAGGGTCAAACAAATGATAAGGGGTAAATTTATTGGGTGGGTTACAAGACATCTGGACAACGCCTGTAGATTGTCATTGGTGTTGGGCAAACCTCCGATTGGCGCAGTTGGCTACGTACAGTGCGAACGAAGCCTCAACATGCACACATACGTACATCCCAATGCAGGGCCCTCCTGGAAAAGTTAATCTGGGACTCTTATGTGGCACTGTTTAGATCAGATCACCGTGTAAGTAAAATGTATTGTGTCGTGAACCCTCCTCCACCCGACAAAGCCAGTTCATAAAGTGACAGACATGGGCAACGGTTCACTGTTTAACATGTAGGCTTTCGCGACCAATATTATTCATAATCAACGTTTTTGGGTTTAGATCGCGTTATTTAAAAATGTGTCGTAACTCTCCACCACCCGACACGGCCAATCAGTAAAAAAGTGTCACGTTGACAAAAGACAAATTAGTTCACTGCTTTAGCCCACCGGTGTGTTGAAGCGCGAAACCACAACATTTACAATTTGAGTACGACGTTTCGCTGGTAATTGCAACCAGCATCATCGGGCAATTCGCCAGAATGGTGAGGCTCTGCTGTGTCTCCCGTTCTTATATAAGATAAGAACGGGAGACACAACGTTCCGCTGGTAATTGCAACCAGCATCATCGGGCAATTCGCCAGAATGGTGAGGCTCTGCTGTGTCTCCCGTTCTTATATAAGATAAGAACGGGAGACACAGCAGAGCCTCACCATTCTGGCGAATTGCCCGATGATGCTGGTTGCAATTACCAGCGGAACGTTGTACTCAAATTGTAAATGTTGTGGTTTCGCGCTTCAACACACCGGTGGGCTAAATTAATTTGTCTTTTGTCAACGTGACACTTTTTTACTGATTGGCCGTGTCGGGTGGTGGAGGGTTACGACACATTTATAAATAACGCGATCTAAACCCAAAAACGTTGATTATGAACGGTTCACTGCTTCGGCAGCACCACCGGTGTGGTGTCAGAGAATGATCTCACAAAATTCAGCAAAACATATACCTATAATTAATTATGAATCATTATATTGCATGCGAAAGCCTACTTGTCAAGTCATCATTACAGTCTGTACTGTTACTACTATAATGAGCCAAAAATGTCTGTTTGTGTGTCCCGCGCGTGACGTCACTCCACATGCCGCACACCCCCCCCCCCTCATTAATATTCATGAGCGGGTGGATTTTTACACTCACGCAGAAGAAGGTCGAGCGGAAATACATTTTTTCGCAAATTCGCTTTAAGTTTGACGTTTCTTTATTGAAAGTGAATCTAATAAATAATTATACGCAGCAACAAAGTGGATTTTGTATCTTTATTTATTTATTCAGCACTTGAGACAAAAGGTAAGTCTAATTTATGCTTCTACATTATGGTAAAATAAACATTTCTCGGTGATTTTCCAGATATTATATCGATTTCCAATTTATTTCAACCCCGGCGACCGAAAGCAGAAGAGAATATAGTATCAAAGCGGTGAATTTGAACAAATTGAAGGTCAGTTATATACAGTGCTACAGTGAAATGAAGTGAGGTGTTTTATGACGTATTTTTGTGGTAGATTTACTGCCATTAATACAGTGCTACAGTGAAATTCAGCGAAGTGTTTGATGACATACTTCCGTGCAAGATTCACTGCCATTAAATTTACACAAGCTACAATTATACTCTGCTAAAAATTTTCGTAAATATTACAGCTTCCGTCCTAGGACAGGCAAAGAAGCTAGTTATTATATATTTTTGAGTTTGCGGCGTCTCTATCCCCGTGGTCGCGTGGAGATTTCTCTGGGTCCTCCGGTTTCTCACTACACATTTAGAATCATCACCGTTTAGAGAGAAATTGGCTGCTATAAATGTCACTTCGTTGAGCTCTCGCCTGTGATAGCCAGGTCGCTACTGAAAAAGAGCTCTGTTGCAGCTCAGTGGGCCTTGCCTGGTAAAGAAAAAAAGTGAAATTTAAATAATAAGTCATTTGGCAGTGACTCGCAAGATCACTTTAAATAGCACGCCATTAGTCATCGCACTGCTTTGTAACCGAACGAATACTGAACACTACAGTATAGCATTACACATTTTTGTTTGGCAAAAGCCATTGTTCAGATTACATAGAAAACATTTTGCATGGACGCCACTTGCCAAAGGAGTCCCTGAAGTGCTTTTCATTCATTCACCTTTAATCCGATCATGGTTAACAAGCAGCACAAAGCACCCATGTCATTTGTCAATTAGATTCCACGTTGTTGTTATCAGTGTTTCGGCAAGAAGGCAGATCAGTTGCTCTTATGCCAAATCCCCCGTTGCAGCACAACTATATACTCTGATATCGACAGACTCGGCAGCAACAGTACACGACATTGTCTGAATTACTCTAAACCAGTGGTTCTTCTTCACCTGGGGGGCACGCAGCACTCCCTCGGGGATCGAGATGCCCTTTCTGGGAGTGCGAGACATGGGCAGGTTTTTTTTGGAAGGTAAATCATGGAAACAAATTAAGTACAACTACTTTCATCATCATCCTTTGCTAGTACCAAAATATGATAATAGGGTTTTCCCCTTTTTTCTGGCAACAAAACAGGTGTTAAGATGTTAAAACACCAAACCGAAACCTTTTACAAGAAATCATGTCTGCATTAACCACAATGCTTGTGGTCAGAATTCAATAAAAAAAAAAAAACTCTGATAATATATGCATTGTCCTTGAAACTGATTGGTCCACACCAGAGACAGCTTTATTTTGAGCCTCGTCTCAAATGGTGTTAGACCAGAGGTCGCCAAAAGGCGTTTGAGACGAGGCTCAAAAGAAAGCTGTCTCTGGTGTGGACCAATCAGTTTGAAGGACAATGAATATATTATCAGGGTACGTTTTTTGTTTGCATTCTGACCACAAGCATTGTAGTTAATGCAGACATGATTCCTTGTAAAAGGTTTCAGTTTGGTGTTTTAACATCTTAACACCTGTTTTGTTGCCAGAAAAAGGGGAAAAACCTATTATCATGCAACTACTTTGTTTCATCAAACCCTACCTATTTATTAACATCACATTTTTTTACGATTGCTAAGCAAAGGGGTTCAAGGCTGCAGTAAAGGTTAATAAACGCTGCTCTACGGGGACTGGTTTAGCCCCACAACAGGCTGGCGCTACCGCCCGAAACCGCTGTTCCCGTGAACTGAGCGACTTCAATCGTTAATACCGCCTCCCATGTTGAGAAGACTCGGTCCATAGCGGACACTGACCGTGTCGCCTCATCCAGCGCTGGGTTCAACTCCATCACCACCACTACCACTACACTGCAGCTCAACTCCATCACCACCACCACACTGCAACTCAACTCTACCACCACCACACTGGAGCTCAACTCCACCACACTGCAATCAACTCCATCACCACCACCACCACCACACTGCAGTTCAACTCCATCACCACCACCACCACACTGCAGTTCAACTCCATCACCACCACCACCACACTGCAGCTCAATTCCACCACCACCACCACACTGCAGCTCAACTCCACCACCACCACCACACTGCAGTTCAACTCCATCACCACCACCACACTGCAGCTCAACTCCACCACACTGCAGGTCAACTCCATCACCACCACCACACTGCAGCTCAACTCCATCATCACCACCACCACACTGCAGCTCAACTCCACCACACTGCAGCTCAACTCTATCATCACCACCACCACCACACAGCATGTCAACTCTATCATCACCACCACCACCACCACACTGCAGCTCACGCCACTTTTATTTCCGCGTAATTCCTCGCACTGAACTTTATGCCGTGTTCTCCGGATTATTAGACCCTCATGAAAATATGTACGTATGTTGAACTTCTTTTGCACCGTACGTAGTCAACCGCGCTAATCGGAGGTGCAGGAGAAGGACGACAAACTAAACACAAAAAGCAGTTCTAAAAAAATTAGTTTGTCAAACTAGATGATTTAAAAGTGCAGAGCACCAGTGACTTCCCATTATCGGAAGGAAGAGCGTTCTGGACGACCGCAGAAGCGCAGCAGACGCACCCGAAGCTTGTGCCGGCATGCTTGTCAACAACTGCGGTACAGACGAATGTGGTGGTCTCACACAGACACGCACACACAACCAACCGGCTTAGGGGACGCATTAATTTTTTTTAAAATACTGGGGGGAAAAAAGTGGAATCATCATCCAGAGAATACAAAACATATCTGCATTATCTCGCTACTGTCATTTGTATCCGAGCCTGGGCAAACTCCCGACAGCTGAGGACCTTGATCGATCACGCGGTGAGTGGCTGGAGGCCCGGACTCAAACCGAGGCTTCTCAGCGGCGCTGGCTTCGATCTCTCGACCGAAGACGTCGCGAGGCTCGTGAGCGGCGATTTGGGCCGAGTTGACCCCGAGATGGACCCCCTGCTGCCCAGGGGGACGGGGGAACCCCCCCCCCCCCTTTGATTTCATTTCGCCTAATTTGGCCCCGGAGTAAGTGCCAGTGGCTTGTCTTGACACTGGAGTCTAACTCATGCTGTCAGGCCCATGGGACTCGGTACACAAGCCGAGGAGGGGGGGTGAGTGGGTGGGTGGTGAGCAACAAATGCATTTGCTTTGGGGGGGGGGGCGGGAGGGGGCGTCCGACTCAGCGCTTTATGTCGACAGCGCAATTTGCGAGATGAGAAAGCAGTGATGGGGTCTGACGCCGGCAAGGGTGGATTGCGAAGGGGGGGGGGGGGTGGGGGGTTAGAGGCCTCGTGAGATCGCCGGGGAGTGGAGGAGGAGCGGTTGGAGGGGGGGGGTCACTTTGCCCTCTCTTAATGCATCAACGTGAATACCGACGGCACCGGAAGAATCTGGGGGTCACGACTCGTACACGAACGAGTCGCGGACTCGGCCAACTAATTACACTGGCAGCAGCAGCAGGAGGAGCAGGAGGCATTAGCCTCGCAACGGCATGGATAATACATGGCGCGTCATGAATGTTTAAAGAGGCCGGCGTTTCGCTGTAATTGGCCTGATGGTTGCTAGAAATGCGCTCTGTTCTCCTTTAATAACAAAGCAGCGTGTCCTTCCAAGCGTTTGTGCTTTAATTCTATCTTGTTTGTAGCTATTCGTGTCTCGCGCCAAAGCAACTTACCATTGCAGCAGACATACAAGCTATCTCGATGTAAAGCTTTCGTGACTGCAGGGATTCATCTTCTTGGTTCTTTCGGTAAAGTCACGTAGAATGGAAATAATAAAATAATAAAAATAAAACATAATAAAACTATTCTCACGACGTTTCGGCCACAACGCAAGTTTTATTTTTATTATTTTATTATTTCCATTCTACGTGACTTTACCGAAAGAACCAAGAAGATGAATACCAGCTATCGTCGTGATTTATTCTATTTTATTTCTACCTACGTGACTTTACCGAAAGAACCAAAGAGAATTGCAATTGTTGTTTGTGATTATCAGTCTCCCTTGTAAAAAAAAAAAGATGGATCGTCGTCATCAGAGGCATCGTCGGTGTGCTGCAGTGGGGTACGACGCTTGTGCCGCACAGCGAGAAGGAGCTGGGTTCGATTCCTCACCGGGGGCAGCCGTTACGTTTTTCTGCAACTCTCTCCTCCTCTTCAGCATGGGTTTACTCCGGGTTCACTGTCTGCCTCTCAGAGCTAAAAACACACACAACTGTAGTTGCCCCACCTGATGACGGAAGCTTGTGTTGCCTCCGAAACGTCGTGATTTAAAAAAAATTTCACCTACGTGACTTTACCGAAAGAACCAAAGAGAATGGTGCTGGCCAACCATCCAAGTGCCCTCCTGCAAAAGGGTGTTTGGCACCCGGTGCGGCTTTCGGGGGTAAATAAGCAATCGTGATTGTCGTGTGCGCGTATCATCCTTCCGATTTCACAGTTGCCATTCACAGCGGAGGTCCACTGCGTTGACTGTGAATGCCTCTCAGATCGGACAGACGAGCCTTCAAACTTCACAATCTTCAATGCTCCGTGCTCTACTATAACTCGGCTTCGTTTGCGACGGGCAGTGCGTTGCCTTTTATTATTTGCAAAAGCGCATGGTAGCTGAAGTTTACACGTCCACGCACTGTCATTATTGTCAATCCACTGCTGGATGAGGGCTTCCCCCCACACCCCCAGCGTGGGTCTTAATCGGGGTTATTAGACCATGCTTCACCACACCGGTCAGCGCGTGTCGGTGAGCAGGGCCGTCTCGAGGGTACGGCGAATCGGGGAGACTGCCCCGGGCCCCGCGCTTTGGGGGGGGGGGGAGGTGTGGGGCGCGCTTTGACGTCACGGTGCCAGATGGATGTCATACTTCCGGTTTAGTTTGAAGGCGTTGGTGGTGGTGGTGGTGGGGGGGGGTCCCACGCGGTGGGGTTTGCCCCGAGCCCCTCATCCCCCACCGAGGGACGGCCCTAGAGGGGCTGCTGCTCGCTCGGGAGTCTCCAAGCAGCCTCCAGCACCTGTTGAGAATAGTGGTCGCCCATCCAAGCACTGTCCAGGCTCAAACCCAGAAACAACCGCTCTTCGTATTGTCACCAGTGATTGGCAGTTAATTCTAACATCTTGAGCCGCACGGACGTTCTGTTTCTTTAAGACGTCGCAGTTGTTGAGGCGCAACCCACACACACTTTTACACGCAGCCATTTGCGAGCCGTCGTCACGTGGGTATGTTGAACTTCTTTCGCAGCGTACGTGGCCAACCGCACTTATCGGAGGTGTGGGGGGGGGGCAACAAACGATGGGTCTCTGTGTGAGTCTATGGGTCTCTTTTTGAGGCTATGTATGTATATGGTGAACTTTTTTCTCACCGTACGTAGCCAACAGTGCTAATCGGAGTTGCGAGGGAAGGACAACAAACTAAACACTAAAATAAGTTCTGAAGAAATGGGTTTTCAATCTGATCATCAGCCATCTATCCAATTTTGGATGAATTACTACGCCGCCGTCAGATCTCGTGATCCTCCGATGCCAAAATCATCCGTCTCGCCGCCGGCGCGTGGGAAGATCCCCGTGGCTTCATCTCTGCCGTGTTCAGCCTCTCGGGCGCGTTTCATCCTTTGGCTGCCGTTCTGTGATCAATTGTTTTATTTTACCAGGTAAAGCCCACTGAGCTGTGTAGCTCTTATTCAGAAGCGACCTGACGATCACAAATTATAGCCCAACGAAGGTACTTGTCACGTAGAAATGTATAGCAGTAGCCAAATACTCTAAACGTGTGATGTTGATTCTAAATGTGGAGGGAAATACCGGAGGACCCGGAGAAAAATCCACATGACCACGGGGAGGGAGATACGCAAACTCCAAAACGGGAAGATTTATCCACAACTCTGGCTGTCGCCTGATGATGCTAGTTGTAATAAGTGGCAACACGTCGTACTCAAATTGTAAATGTTGTGGGTTTACTCTCCAACACACCGGTGTGCTGAACTAGCAAACTAATTGTCACGGTTTTTTTTGCGTGATAAACCTTCATAATTGGCTGTATCGGGTGGTGGCGGGTTTAATGACACATTTATATCTATGTGACGTAGCCCAAAAACCTCTATAATGGATAATATTGGTCGTGAAAGCCTACGTGTTAAGCAAACAATCCCAAATATACAGCAGGTGTCAGGGTCTGGATCGAACCCACGACCTCCTGTATACCAGGCGAGGTAGTTAACATCACCAGTTTTTTCCATCGGCCACCATTCCTGCTGCCAGCGACGACGCGTCCTGCCCGAGGCAACTTCTGTAGCGAGCGGTTAATACGACGTGAAGTATATCCAAGTGGTGCTTGTTCTCTGATGCACGTGTTCCTATTTGTGTCTCGTTTAAGTTTTAATGCCCAGCAAACAGTAGCGGACTAACGACATTATCAGCTCAAGGGGGGTGCGACAATCGGTCAGGTGGGGCCACAATATTTGATTGGTCTCTTTGCACGGTCGCACCCAGGCTATTTTATATCGCGGCTCCTCCTGCCCAATCGCATCGTCGTTACGCTCACGGTCTCGAACATTTAACGCTGTAGAGGGGCGCTCCGTCTTCGCAAAGTGCCGCCACTCCAGCTCTGTAGTATCTCTTTGCAATATTACGTCACTGCTGCAATTAAACCGCGTTTTAAATCAGTTTTGGTTCTTTAAACACTGCTGTTGAAAACAAATCTCATGGTGGTTGTCAAGGGGAGCCCCAACTCGTAGCTTTGGTGGGAGGGTGGGGGGGGGCAAGGCACCCCCTACCTGCCCCCACGCTCGTTACGCCTCTGGCCACAAGTCAGTGGCAAATATGCGTGCTTCCGTCCCATTGTTTTTTACTTACCATCCGCGTCACGGCAGTTTAAGTTTGCTGTCCATTGCGTGCACGTGGCATGGGTGTCGGAGCCATTGCAAGTTGTGAACCGTCGTGAGTAGTCAGACACGTGGTTGGGCAAACATCCGTTCACGCATGTGAAGTGTTCTTCACTTATTTTCAGAGGGGGGCACGTTCGCCGACAAGACTTCATCAGTGTGTGAGGGTGCCGCCACGCATTTGAAACCAATGGGGGTTTGACAGCAGCTCCATGACGATGGGGGTTGTTTTCGCCGTTTGTGTATTGTCATGGGGCCGCACTGAAGGGCAACCAGGTGCCGCCAGTGGCCCGTGGGCCTTGCAGTGAAGAGAACGCTGAGTTCAGGGAGGTATGGGTTGAATAGGGAGATATATTCGAGGCGGGAAGGGGGGCGGGGGAATTTCAAATCGTGTTGAATATTTCCTTCTGGTCGTGTCATCCCAGAATGACAAAACACGTTCAGGTCGAGGATAATTGTTCTTGTTGTCGCGTATTTGTTGGGGCCGCTGGTCCCCGGAGTCCCTCCCTGCTCCGTGCCTATGGCAGGGGCTCCGCCGTGCGCCGACCCCTCGCTGCTCTGCGAGCAGCTGCTGCCGTCGCTGGGCTCATCGCCCGACGGCTCCCCTCCCTGGTCCGTCCCTCCGCGAGCTCGTGTGAGAGGCATAGCTCGCCGCACGCCCTCGTTCACCTGCAGACGCTGCGTTGTCTCTCCACGGATCACGCGCTATTAAACGGGGGTCGGGGGCGAACGACGCTGCCCTCACACTGCGCGAGTCCCGGCGGCGACAGACGGATCGGGGACCTGCGGACGCACCAACCCCTTCACCCACACTACGAGCGCACACACCTGCACACACGCGACACCCACTCGTGCGCCGCTCTACGCAGCGCTCACTCACGTGGTGAACCACAGTGTACACACGCGCACCCACACGCTCACACTGCACGACAATATCACGCGAGACCACGCTTCGCTATTAATGATTTATTATCTGATACCTGGTAATTTAATGTTAAATCAGTGAGTCGACGAGGCTGGCCTACGCTGATACCTTTATACCTATTCCCGATTTATCTGCTATGATTCTAATTCACCTACTTACTTCCTGCTGGATGCCCACGGCGGTTCGTTGATCCCGTGCTCGCAGCGTACCTCGATGCGTCTCACGGACGATCGGGTCGCTGGACTGGAGAGCGTCCTGTCGCCTGGCGCTGGAGAGAAGAGAGCGATTTCCCCTCTGCGCTCCTCTATTTATCCTCCCTACCTCAAAGGGGATGCTGCGCTGAACAATGGGCTCGTGCACCCCAAGCCCGCGCACGGCGGTTCCCGGGCGCTGTTGATATGCTAATCAGTGAGCGACGTTGGCGGCGTACATCCTAATTACTCCCTTACCCTTCCTAACAATGGGGCCTGCGCGCTCAAGCGCAATTATCCCAACCCTCCATGACTATGCGCAACAGCCCCTGTGACCCCGCTATTCATGCTGTCCCGTGCCTCCCCTGCTTGCCCCGTCGACCCGTGGGAGTGTGTGTGGGGGGAAATGCGCCTCAACCGCGGTGGCCGAATGCCCCACGCCGCGACCACACCATATTAAGGCCGGCCGCAGCGCCGCGGTGC
This sequence comes from Lethenteron reissneri, assembly GCF_015708825.2. Classification (NCBI taxonomy): domain Eukaryota; kingdom Metazoa; phylum Chordata; class Hyperoartia; order Petromyzontiformes; family Petromyzontidae; genus Lethenteron; species Lethenteron reissneri. The sequence continues at coordinate 10,189,036 of NC_083830.1, read as the reverse complement.
CACGTAGCACGAGGGAGGTCATCCAATTCCCTGATCGCCGGAAACCGTGAGAATTAATCCCGATAAGGGTCTCTCGGATAAAAACCGGTCGGCCAGGCGACCTCCCCTCGGAGCTCTATGGGGGGGGGGGGGAAATGAGTGCGGGTGTGTTCATGTGAGGTGAGGTGAGGGGGACGCGGGGTCGGCTCCGTTGCTTGGTGGTGGCGAGGTCGGGGATTTGGTGCCTGCCGAACGGCTTCATGGCGGCGGCATCACATAGCCCCCCGAGGTGCCAGTCCCCGTCCCGGGTTGACTGGAGCACCTCGCTTGGGCCGTGCCCACGAGGAAACGTTGCGGGGTCCGGGGGATCCGTCCGGACCTGGTGGCTGGCCTCGGGGCGGGTGGTTCCGTCCTCTGTAGCTCCTGCGGCGGTCTCCTCCTCCACTCCAGCGGCTCTCCCCGTCCCCCGGCACCTGTGGGCTGGGGCACAAACTCAGCAGCGGAAGGGTTTAGTGGCCGTCGTCCGCGCCGTCTCCGGACTGGATCGGGGCGTCTCGGGGACCCGGCGGGGCCCATGTAGTGTGCGAGGCCCCCCAACACGAGGGGTGCGGGTACTCTGGGATTTCGGGGCTTTCGGGTGACGGAGTCCTCTCTCGCCGGGGCCGCTTTCCATGGTTTTAAGCGGCGGACATTGACCACCGTCTCTCGACCCCTCTCCCCGCCGTAAATTAGTACCGTCCAGGGGGATATCTGCCGCACCACGGTCCAGGGTCCCCGCCAGTAGGTCGTCAGTTTCCCCACCTGCCCGGCCCCGACGCGAGGGGTGTGTAGCCACACCTTAGCGCCTGTCAGGAATAAGGGGGGTTCCATGCGGGGTCGGGTGCCCTGTTCCTGCCGCCGATGCGCGGCTTCCCCTTGCGGGTATGCTCGGCCTCGGGCTTCTCGCAGGGTCTCCAACAGGTGTTCCACGGGGCGGCTTCCCTCCTCCGGCTGGGGGGAAGGGACGCCGAATAGCAGATCTGCGGGTAAACGAGACTCACGGCCGAACATCATTAAAAACGGGGTTTGTCCCGTCGACGTGTGTACGGTGGTGGCGTAGGCGAAAAGGGCGTAGGGGAGGTGTTCGTCCCAATCCCGTTGATTTGCGGCCGCCATACGTTTGAGTTTCCCCGCTAGGGTCTGATTCATGCGCTCTACCATACCGTTCGCTTGGGGGTGATACGCTGTGGTTCGGTCCTTCTGGATTCCGAATTCTCGGCACAGTGCCTGGAACAGCTCGGCCTCGAACTCGCTACCCTGGTCGGTGAGGACTCGTTCCGGGATCCCGTGCTTGAGTACGTAATGTTCTACGAATGCCCGGGCCACCACCAAGGCCGTTTTATCAGGGATGGCCACTGCCACGGGGTAGCGGGTGAAATACTCTACTGCGACTAGAATATACCGGTTGCCTCGATGGGATCGTGGGAATGGCCCCTGTAGATCGATCCCGACCAGCTGATTCGTGCGGCTGACGCGGAACGGCCTTAGGGGTACCTGGTATCGTGCCGGTTTCGGCCCGCACTGCTGACAGGCGCGGCAGCCCTGTACCCAGGCCGCCACGTCTTGTGCCAATTTGGGCCAGAGATACTGGCGACGCAGGGTCTCTCGAGTGCGTCGTTCCCCATCGTGGCCCCCGAGTGGGTGGTCATGCACCAGCCGTAGCAGCAGGGGTCGCACCTGGGCAGGAACACAGATGCACCCCGGCTGGCCGGCCTCGGTTAACTCCCGTACCACTCCGTTCTGCACACACAACCGGGCATACAAACCGCTCCAGGGTCCTGGTAGGGCGCTCTTTTCCTCCCGCAGTGCCGCCTCCACGGCCGCCAGATCCGGATCTCGCTGCTGGGTCTGTCTCAGCTGCTCGTCGTTCAGGCCCGGGAAGGCGCAGCCGACGTCCTCCTGGATCCGTCCGATCGGGTCCCGAGCCGCGGGTCCCGCGCTTGCCGGGCGGTCGACGGGATCCTCGGTGCCACCTGTGAGGGTCTCTGTGGCGCACACTGCACTCTCTCTCGCTGGGGGGGGGTCAGTGGCCGCGGCCTCTCGGGGGTCCGTTGCCTGCCGGCAGCGTCCCCCCGTGAAACAGGGGCAGGCCTCCTCCGCCCTTGTCTCGGCGTACACCGTGGGCCGCCTCGACAAGGCGTCCGCGTTTGCATGCGTCCGGCCAGCCCGATACTCGATTTGCAGGTTGTACTCCTGCAACTGCGCCAACCAACGGGCCACCTGCCCCCGCGGCTCCTTGAATGTAAAAAGGAACTGAAGAGCATAATGGTCAGTGCGTACGCGACATCTCCTGCCGTACAAATACGGCCGGAACTGCTTACATGCGAAAATCACGGCGTACAACTCTTGGCGGGTCACGCAATAGTTCAGCTCGGCCCCACTCAAGGTCCGGCTGGCGTACGCGATGACTCGTTCCGTCCCATCCTGTACCTGTGACAACACCGCGCCCAGCCCGCTGCTGCAGGCGTCGGTGTCCAAAATAAAATCGGTGGTAAAATCGGGGAAAGCGAGGGTGGGGGCGTGGGTGAGGTGGTCTTTGAGAGTGGTGAAGGCCGTCTGGCAGGCCCCCGTCCACTGATAGGGGTGCTTAGGGGAAGTGAGTTGGGTGAGGGGGCGTGCGATCTCGCTGAATCCCTTTACAAATCGACGATAATAGGTGGCGAGCCCCAAAAATGATCTGATCTCCGTCAGATTCCTTGGCCGTGGCCACTCCACTACGGCGCGTACCTTCTCCGGATCGGTACGCACGCCTGCCTCGCTGACGCGATGCCCGAGGTACCCCACCTCGCGTTGTGCGATGTAACACTTACGTGGCTTGAGCTTGAGATGAGCCGCTCGCAGTCGCTGGAACACCTCTCGTAGCCTGGACCAATGCTCAGACAAAGATCTACTGAACACGATCACATCGTCCAAGTAAATCAGGCACTGTTCCCATTGCAAACCCCGCATCACCAACTCCATCAGCCGCTGGAACGTCGCGGGTGCATTGGTGAGTCCGAACGGGAGTACTCGAAACTCGAATAGTCCCATCGGGGTGGTGAATGCGGTTTTCGGCCGATCCTCCTCCGCCATCTCCACCTGCCAGTACCCGGACGCGAGATCGAGGGTGGAAAAATATCGCGCTCCGGCGAGGCTGTCAAAAGTGTCGTCGATGCGGGGTATGGGGAAGGCGTCGCCGAGCGTGACTGCGTTCAGTTTACGATAATCGACGCAGAACCGGGTTGACCCATCCTTTTTCGTTACTAGTACCACCGGGGCTGACCAGGGGCTCGCCGAGGGCTGAATTATGTTATCGCGAAGCATGTCCCCAACCGCCTCTTTGATCTGGGTGCGTTCGGGTGCGCCCACTCGGTATGCAGGGAGTTTGATGGGTCGGGCTGCACCGGTGTCAATTTGGTGCTTAACAAGGTCGGTCCGACCCACGTCCGAGTCGTGTTCGCTGAACACGTCGGCATACTCCCGCAGTAACTCGCGCAGCCGATCGGCCTCTCCCTTAGGTAAATCCGCCCATGGTACATGTAACGCGTCGAGCAGGGGAACGACTTCGGCTCGGGGAGTTGGGCCGACTCGCCAGGCCAGGTCCTGCTCACCCTCAGGACGACCGGGGTCCTCAGCCCAGAGTGCGAACACCGAGTCGTTAGAGTGGCGTGCGTGCAGGGGGTGTACTGTGGCTATCGGGGTGCGCCGTCGCAGTATCGCTGGGGAACTGTGGGGGTTAAACATCCGCATAAACAATCGGTCCCCATCTGCGTTTACCAACGTGGCGGATCCCACAACCCCATACCGTTTTGCCAACTCCGGGTGAGGAGTTAGCATTACCTCCCCTGATGGTCGGAGCGCGGGGTCGGTGGGGGATGTTGCCACCGGCACCAGCATCTCGGTGAGCGGCCCGATGGTGACTGCCGTCGCCAGGATAGCGGCCACAGGTGTGAAGCGGGGGCGCGTCGGTTCTCGTCCCAGGAACGGTATCCGCTCGCCGTTGCTCTCCACGGTGGCGCATCGCTGGCGGGGTTGCACGTTGAGTCCCAGCCGTTCTAAGAGGTCGGTACCTGCGATACACTCGTGACACAACGCACTCGACACGTAGAACTCCTGGGTGCACCCCTGGCTGCCTATGCGGACCTCTAAGGTGGCTCTCCCCAGCAGCCCCATTCCGGCTCCGCTCGCCGTGTGCAGCGCGCGGTCCGGTGCCTGCAGGTGACGCACGTCGACCCCGATCGTGCTGCAGTGCGCTGCGCTCACGAGCGAGGCCACCGCCCCCGTGTCCAGCAGGATTCGGGTACGCACTCCGTTTACCTCCCCTTCCACCAGCGACGTGGCCCCCGTGATCCCCGCCACCAGCTCCCGTAGCCAGTCGCCAGGAGTCACCGTTTCTGTGGGCGTTGTTGCTGGAACCTGTGTGGAGATCACTCGCTCGCCATTATTCTCATTATCGTCTATTTGTATCGGGACCGCGTCGATTGCACCCCTAGTTGGTCCGCTTTCTAGGGGGCGTTGGAGTTTAACCCCCGCGTCTGCCTAGCTCGGGTGATTTCAGGACAGTCTCTCACTAGATGCCCTCGGCGGTCGCACATATAACATGCCCGGGGAGGGGGGGCGGCTCCGTAGCGGGTCCCCTGTCCGCTCCCTCTCCCTCCCCCAGTACGCAGTTGTCCCACATCGGACTCTAATTGGGCTACTCTCCCGGCCAGCCCCCCTACGGTCGAGCGTAGTTCCCCCATCTCAGACTGGAGGGTCTTCATATTTTTATTCGCTTCCTCGCGTACCTGGGTTACCCTCTCACCTACGTGGGTTACCCTCTCCCCTACTTGGGTTACCTTACCGTCCATTCGGTCTACTCGGCCAGCAATATCTCCCATGCCGGTCTGTAACCCAGCTACCCAACCCGGGGTTGTCTCGCGGGGTTTCTGGGCCTCTCTTGCCCGTCTCCCCATGGGGCTGGCGGGCTCATCCTCATCCTCCTTCTCGTCAGGGATCAGGCTCGCCACGGTGTACTCCTGTCCCGACCCTCGGAGCTGCGCGCGTTCGCTGGAGAGCTCCTCACACTCCAGCGCTTGCTCGACTAGGGTATCGAAAGGGAGGCCTGCGCTACTCTTTTTGGGCTGCCACCACGCGGTGCGAGCTAGGTACCTGAGTAGCTTGTCTGCAACTAGCGCGTCAATGACCTCCTTCGAGAACTCTGGACGGGCGATCCGGGTTAGTGATCGCACGTCCTCAGCGTAGTCTCGGAAGTCCTCGCCAGTTTGGCGTCGGCGCGCCTCTAAGGCGGTCTTCGCCCGTATCGCGTTGCGCGTGCCGAAACGCAGGTCTAATCTACGCATTAGTTCTTCTAGTTGGGTTTGCGCGCTTTCGGGTAGTGCCTCTACAAAGTCGGCTGCCCGCCCGTCTAAGTTTAACGTAAGATGTCGCAACGCCTGCGCGTCCGACCAGCCATTAAGCTCTTTAGCCCCTATGATATTACGGGAAAACGCTTTCCATGTAGGGGTCCCCTGGCCGGTGAACACATGCCTTACCTTTGCGTGGAGTAGCGCGCCACCTTCCCGTGAAGATGTGAGGGTTCGTCCCACTTCTGGCACCAAGTTGTTGGGGCCGCTGGTCCCCGGAGTCCCTCCCTGCTCCGTGCCTATGGCAGGGGCTCCGCCGTGCGCCGACCCCTCGCTGCTCTGCGAGCAGCTGCTGCCGTCGCTGGGCTCATCGCCCGACGGCTCCCCTCCCTGGTCCGTCCCTCCGCGAGCTCGTGTGAGAGGCATAGCTCGCCGCACGCCCTCGTTCACCTGCAGACGCTGCGTTGTCTCTCCACGGATCACGCGCTATTAAACGGGGGTCGGGGGCGAACGACGCTGCCCTCACACTGCGCGAGTCCCGGCGGCGACAGACGGATCGGGGACCTGCGGACGCACCGACCCCTTCACCCACACTACGAGCGCACACACCTGCACACACGCGACACCCACTCGTGCGCCGCTCTACGCAGCGCTCACTCACGTGGTGAACCACAGTGTACACACGCGCACCCACACGCTCACACTGCACGACAATATCACGCGAGACCACGCTTCGCTATTAATGATTTATTATCTGATACCTGGTAATTTAATGTTAAATCAGTGAGTCGACGAGGCTGGCCTACGCTGATACCTTTATACCTATTCCCGATTTATCTGCTATGATTCTAATTCACCTACTTACTTCCTGCTGGATGCCCACGGCGGTTCGTTGATCCCGTGCTCGCAGCGTACCTCGATGCGTCTCACGGACGATCGGGTCGCTGGACTGGAGAGCGTCCTGTCGCCTGGCGCTGGAGAGAAGAGAGCGATTTCCCCTCTGCGCTCCTCTATTTATCCTCCCTACCTCAAAGGGGATGCTGCGCTGAACAATGGGCTCGTGCACCCCAAGCCCGCGCACGGCGGTTCCCGGGCGCTGTTGATATGCTAATCAGTGAGCGACGTTGGTGGCGTACATCCTAATTACTCCCTTACCCTTCCTAACAATGGGGCCTGCGCGCTCAAGCGCAATTATCCCAACCCTCCATGACTATGCGCAACAGCCCCTGTGACCCCGCTATTCATGCTGTCCCGTGCCTCCCCTGCTTGCCCCGTCGACCCGTGGGAGTGTGTGTGGGGGGAAATGCGCCTCAACCGCGGTGGCCGAATGCCCCACGCCGCGACCACACCATATTAAGGCCGGCCGCAGCGCCGCGGTGCCACGTAGCACGAGGGAGGTCATCCAATTCCCTGATCGCCGGAAACCGTGAGAATTAATCCCGATAAGGGTCTCTCGGATAAAAACCGGTCGGCCAGGCGACCTCCCCTCGGAGCTCTATGGGGGGGGGGGGGAAATGAGTGCGGGTGTGTTCATGTGAGGTGAGGTGAGGGGGACGCGGGGTCGGCTCCGTTGCTTGGTGGTGGCGAGGTCGGGGATTTGGTGCCTGCCGAACGGCTTCATGGCGGCGGCATCACATAGCCCCCCGAGGTGCCAGTCCCCGTCCCGGGTTGACTGGAGCACCTCGCTTGGGCCGTGCCCACGAGGAAACGTTGCGGGGTCCGGGGGATCCGTCCGGACCTGGTGGCTGGCCTCGGGGCGGGTGGTTCCGTCCTCTGTAGCTCCTGCGGCGGTCTCCTCCTCCACTCCAGCGGCTCTCCCCGTCCCCCGGCACCTGTGGGCTGGGGCACAAACTCAGCAGCGGAAGGGTTTAGTGGCCGTCGTCCGCGCCGTCTCCGGACTGGATCGGGGCGTCTCGGGGACCCGGCGGGGCCCATGTAGTGTGCGAGGCCCCCCAACACGAGGGGTGCGGGTACTCTGGGATTTCGGGGCTTTCGGGTGACGGAGTCCTCTCTCGCCGGGGCCGCTTTCCATGGTTTTAAGCGGCGGACATTGACCACCGTCTCTCGACCCCTCTCCCCGCCGTAAATTAGTACCGTCCAGGGGGATATCTGCCGCACCACGGTCCAGGGTCCCCGCCAGTAGGTCGTCAGTTTCCCCACCTGCCCGGCCCCGACGCGAGGGGTGTGTAGCCACACCTTAGCGCCTGTCAGGAATAAGGGGGGTTCCATGCGGGGTCGGGTGCCCTGTTCCTGCCGCCGATGCGCGGCTTCCCCTTGCGGGTATGCTCGGCCTCGGGCTTCTCGCAGGGTCTCCAACAGGTGTTCCACGGGGCGGCTTCCCTCCTCCGGCTGGGGGGAAGGGACGCCGAATAGCAGATCTGCGGGTAAACGAGACTCACGGCCGAACATCATTAAAAACGGGGTTTGTCCCGTCGACGTGTGTACGGTGGTGGCGTAGGCGAAAAGGGCGTAGGGGAGGTGTTCGTCCCAATCCCGTTGATTTGCGGCCGCCATACGTTTGAGTTTCCCCGCTAGGGTCTGATTCATGCGCTCTACCATACCGTTCGCTTGGGGGTGATACGCTGTGGTTCGGTCCTTCTGGATTCCGAATTCTCGGCACAGTGCCTGGAACAGCTCGGCCTCGAACTCGCTACCCTGGTCGGTGAGGACTCGTTCCGGGATCCCGTGCTTGAGTACGTAATGTTCTACGAATGCCCGGGCCACCACCAAGGCCGTTTTATCAGGGATGGCCACTGCCACGGGGTAGCGGGTGAAATACTCTACTGCGACTAGAATATACCGGTTGCCTCGATGGGATCGTGGGAATGGCCCCTGTAGATCGATCCCGACCAGCTGATTCGTGCGGCTGACGCGGAACGGCCTTAGGGGTACCTGGTATCGTGCCGGTTTCGGCCCGCACTGCTGACAGGCGCGGCAGCCCTGTACCCAGGCCGCCACGTCTTGTGCCAATTTGGGCCAGAGATACTGGCGACGCAGGGTCTCTCGAGTGCGTCGTTCCCCATCGTGGCCCCCGAGTGGGTGGTCATGCACCAGCCGTAGCAGCAGGGGTCGCACCTGGGCAGGAACACAGATGCACCCCGGCTGGCCGGCCTCGGTTAACTCCCGTACCACTCCGTTCTGCACACACAACCGGGCATACAAACCGCTCCAGGGTCCTGGTAGGGCGCTCTTTTCCTCCCGCAGTGCCGCCTCCACGGCCGCCAGATCCGGATCTCGCTGCTGGGTCTGTCTCAGCTGCTCGTCGTTCAGGCCCGGGAAGGCGCAGCCGACGTCCTCCTGGATCCGTCCGATCGGGTCCCGAGCCGCGGGTCCCGCGCTTGCCGGGCGGTCGACGGGATCCTCGGTGCCACCTGTGAGGGTCTCTGTGGCGCACACTGCACTCTCTCTCGCTGGGGGGGGGTCAGTGGCCGCGGCCTCTCGGGGGTCCGTTGCCTGCCGGCAGCGTCCCCCCGTGAAACAGGGGCAGGCCTCCTCCGCCCTTGTCTCGGCGTACACCGTGGGCCGCCTCGACAAGGCGTCCGCGTTTGCATGCGTCCGGCCAGCCCGATACTCGATTTGCAGGTTGTACTCCTGCAACTGCGCCAACCAACGGGCCACCTGCCCCCGCGGCTCCTTGAATGTAAAAAGGAACTGAAGAGCATAATGGTCAGTGCGTACGCGACATCTCCTGCCGTACAAATACGGCCGGAACTGCTTACATGCGAAAATCACGGCGTACAACTCTTGGCGGGTCACGCAATAGTTCAGCTCGGCCCCACTCAAGGTCCGGCTGGCGTACGCGATGACTCGTTCCGTCCCATCCTGTACCTGTGACAACACCGCGCCCAGCCCGCTGCTGCAGGCGTCGGTGTCCAAAATAAAATCGGTGGTAAAATCGGGGAAAGCGAGGGTGGGGGCGTGGGTGAGGTGGTCTTTGAGAGTGGTGAAGGCCGTCTGGCAGGCCCCCGTCCACTGATAGGGGTGCTTAGGGGAAGTGAGTTGGGTGAGGGGGCGTGCGATCTCGCTGAATCCCTTTACAAATCGACGATAATAGGTGGCGAGCCCCAAAAATGATCTGATCTCCGTCAGATTCCTTGGCCGTGGCCACTCCACTACGGCGCGTACCTTCTCCGGATCGGTACGCACGCCTGCCTCGCTGACGCGATGCCCGAGGTACCCCACCTCGCGTTGTGCGATGTAACACTTACGTGGCTTGAGCTTGAGATGAGCCGCTCGCAGTCGCTGGAACACCTCTCGTAGCCTGGACCAATGCTCAGACAAAGATCTACTGAACACGATCACATCGTCCAAGTAAATCAGGCACTGTTCCCATTGCAAACCCCGCATCACCAACTCCATCAGCCGCTGGAACGTCGCGGGTGCATTGGTGAGTCCGAACGGGAGTACTCGAAACTCGAATAGTCCCATCGGGGTGGTGAATGCGGTTTTCGGCCGATCCTCCTCCGCCATCTCCACCTGCCAGTACCCGGACGCGAGATCGAGGGTGGAAAAATATCGCGCTCCGGCGAGGCTGTCAAAAGTGTCGTCGATGCGGGGTATGGGGAAGGCGTCGCCGAGCGTGACTGCGTTCAGTTTACGATAATCGGAGCTCTATGGGGGGGGGGGGGAAATGAGTGCGGGTGTGTTCATGTGAGGTGAGGTGAGGGGGACGCGGGGTCGGCTCCGTTGCTTGGTGGTGGCGAGGTCGGGGATTTGGTGCCTGCCGAACGGCTTCGTGGCGGCGGCATCACATATTGCATAATTCATGCGGGGGTGGCGGGGGTATCGATTGCTTGGTGACTAGCCTAAATAGGAGATTAGTAATTTATGAATAAATAACAGACGCTGCAGGTGTTTGTGTGTTGTGGGGTGCGGTAGTGTAGTGGTTAGTGTGCTGCACTACGAACCTGGCGACCTGGGTTCTATCCCTGCTCACGGCCAGCACCAGTAACGATTATAATCTTTTTAACAAATTTTATACCGTAAAATTCCTTCCAGAGTTCTTTTTGCATTGCTCGCAGGTGAAAGGAGGTGCCCAGGGTTCGTCTTGATCCCCGACAGGCATGCCGAAATATGCCTTGTAGGCCTCACACATCTTAGCAGATGCTTCCACAGAGTACTTAATCGCTCTTGTCTTGATAAATTGGCCGCAGACAAAGCAAAATGCGTCTGCCGGATGCTTGCAGCCTCTTGATGCCATCTCAGAAAAATGCAGATATGTATCACTTAGGCAGCTGGAACTAAACTAAACTGGCGGGCTTAAGGCCCCTGTATTTATACTACTATTTATATTACTGGAAAGTTCTAGAATGTTCTAGAAGTTACTCCAGGTTTACTCAGCACTTAATCTATCTGGAATGTTCTGGAAAATCGGTAAATTTCTAAATATCATTGTCCTGGTCACAAAAGCTAAGTTTGTGGGGAATAATAGCCATTTTCTGTATTTTTAAGGGATAAGCAATTAGGAAATAACACTTACTACCCAGGAACAAAAAAATGTGTTACACAGTGTTATCTGAACCGGTTCTGGGCCTCCCCTAGGTCGACTCAGCCTCAAATGAATACCTGGTGCGATGTGTAAACATCGCCACCAGGGAGACAGAGGCGCCCGGGCGTGGTGTTGGTCACCCACCACCTCATGTGCCGTGCCGGCCTTCATAGGTGGCTACTCGCCAACAGCACTTGCCCCAAGAGTCAGCTACAGGCTACACGGGGGATCTTCGTCTTTGTGTCGGTGAGCGAGGGAGCGAGCGGTCGTTCGCGGTGTCCCTCTGATGCCGATCGTGCTCCGCGTTGGGGCGGTCGTCGCTTGTAGAACGGCGACGCGGCTCGAGATGTTCCACTGGAAGTGGATAAAAACAGTCAGTAACACACTGCCTGACCCACAATGCCGAGCGTGACATCGAAGACCGAAGATCGAGGATCGATCCATTCCAACTGAGCCCCGAACCCTCTCGGGACTGCCCCTTTATCCTGCTGGGCGTGGCCTGGCTCCGCCCTCGGCCACGCCCCCCTTCTAGATCCTACCAGAAGGCCCTGGCCCATGTCACGTGTCCCTCGAGCCCCATTTCGGGCCCCCTTGCTCCACTGCCCCGGTCACGTGCCCTCTCGGGTTCACACAGAGTATCACGTCCTCACTTGCCCTCTCTCTGACCCTCACCAGAACTATGCCCCCCTAGGGACCGCTTCCATGCCATATGCACTCTGGTGCCAGAGAGAAACTCACTCGGCACAGTTCCACTCCTGTGACAGTAGCTGGTGCTTACTACCCTGGTGACTCCATATGAGTCACTGCACTTTGATACTGGCAAAAAGGTCCCAGGATTTAGCTGCTTTGGGGCCGTCCATAAATGACGTCACGCGATTTTGGACGATTTTTGACCCCCCCCCCCTTCGTCACACGGCGTCACAAAAAGTCAGACCCCCCCCCCTCAAATATGACGTCACAAAGCTCTGCCCCCCCCTAAATAAAACATGCTTCAAATCGCTTTAAACTATTGTCATTGTAGTGCGTATTTTGATGTTGTAGGAGAAGACATTTATTTAAAAGTATATTTAATCAAGTAGAACGTGTTGTCTATATTCATTTAAAGTTGCGCATTTTGATGTGACGTCAAATTTCTCACCCCCCCCCCCCCACATCGTCACACATCGTTACAAATGTCTGCCCCCCCCCCCTAGGTGCGTGACGTCATTTATGACCGGCCCCTTTGATCTGAGACTAGTGAGACTCGGCCATACAGAAGCCTGCTGTCTCTGGTGTAGGCCAATCGGTTTCAAAGACTGCATCATATATTATATCAGAGCATGTGTGTTTGCATGTTCACCACACATCCCGCGTGTGGTGCATGCAGGACTTGATTTCTTGCAAAAAGGTTCGAACAATTTGGTGTTTGAACATCTTAACACCTCTTTTATGTGCCAGAAAAGGTAAAAAAACTGTCATCTTATTTTTCATACTTTGATACTGCCAAAAAAGGTATCCCAAGATACGAACTTAATTACAAACACCGAGCCCGCAGGACAGCGTCGTCTGTTCAATTAACGGCAGAGAGTTGTTTTTTCGCGAGCGTGTTGGGGGGGGGGGATGCCTTCGATCGCTAAAATGATTGCGAAATAAAAACGCGTCACGAGTGCTGCGTGGGTGGGTGGGGGGGTGGGGGGGGTGGGGGCGGGGGTGGGGGCGGGGGTGGGGGGGTTCATCTTCCCCCACCCCTCATGTTGCCCCCCCCGCCCCCCGCCCCCACCGATGCGCTTTCAGCGTCAGTGGCACGAGATTAAATATCTGCTCTCATCTCTTGATAGGTATGCGTTGCTAGGTTACGCGTTGGTAAGTACGCGTTCCTAGGCACCCGTTGGTATGTACGCGTTGCTAGGCACCGTTGCTATGTACGCGTTGCTAGGCACCCGTTGGTATGTACGCGTTGCTAGGCACCCGTTGCTATGTACGCGTTGCTAGGCACCCGTTGGTATGTACGCGTTGCTAGGCACCCGTTGGTATGTACGCGTTGCTAGGCACCCGTTGGTATGTACGCGTTGCTAGGCACCCGTTGGTATGTACGCGTTGCTAGGCACCCGTTGCTATGTACGCGTTGCTAGGCACCCGTTGGTATGTACGCGTTGCTAGGCACCCGTTGCTTTGTGCGCGTTGCTAGGCACCCGTTGGTATGTACGCGTTGCTAGGCACCCGTTGGTATGTACGCGTTGCTAGGCACCCGTTGGTATGTACGCGTTGCTAGGCACCCGTTGGTATGTACGCATTGCTAGACACCTGTTGGTATGTACGCGTTGCTAGGCACCTGTTGGTATGTACGCGTTGCTAGGCACCTGTTGGTATGTACGCGTTGCTAGGCACCTGTTGGTATGTACGCGTTGCTAGGCACCCGTTGGTATGTACGCGTTGCTAGGCACCCGTTGGTATGTACCCGTTGCTAGGTACCCGTTGGTATGTGCCCGTTGCTAGGCACCCGTTGGTATGTACCCGTTGCTAGGCATCCATTGGTATGTACGCGTTGCTAGGCACCCGTTGGTATGTATGCGTTGCTAGGCACCCGTTGGTATGTACGCGTTGCTAGGCACCCGTTGGTATGTACGCGTTGCTAGGCACCCGTTGGTATGTACGCGTTGCTAGGCACCCGTTGGTATGTACGCGTTGCTAGGCACCCGTTGGTATGTACGCGTTGCTAGGCACCCGTTGGTATGTACGCGTTGCTAGGCACCCGTTGGTATGTACGCATTGCTAGACACCCGTTGGTATGTACGCGTTGCTAGGCACCTGTTGGTATGTACGCGTTGCTAGGCACCTGTTGGTATGTACGCGTTGCTAGGCACCCGTTGGTATGTACGCGTTGCTAGGCACCCGTTGGTATGTACCCGTTGCTAGGCACCCGTTGGTATGTACCCGTTGCTAGGCACCCGTTGGTATGTACCCGTTGCTAGGCACCCGTTGGTATGTACCCGTTGCTAGGCATCCATTGGTATGTACCCGTTGCTAGGCACCCGTTGGTATGTACGCGTTGCTAGGCACCCGTTGGTATGTACGCGTTGCTAGGCACCCGTTGGTATGTACGCGTTGCTAGGCACCCGTTGGTATGTACGCGTTGCTAGGCACCCGTTGGTATGTACGCGTTGCTAGGCACCCGTTGGTATGTACGCGTTGCTAGGCACCCGTTGGTATGTACGCGTTGCTAGGCACCCGTTGGTATGTACGCGTTGCTAGGCACCCGTTGGTATGTACGCGTTGCTAGGCACCCGTTGCTATGTACGCGTTGCTAGGCACCCGTTGGTATGTACGCGTTGCTAGGCACCCGTTGGTATGTACGCGTTGCTAGGCACCCGTTGGTATGTACGCGTTGCTAGGCACCCGTTGGTATGTACGCGTTGCTAGGCACCCGTTGGTATGTACGCGTTGCTAGGCACCCGTTGGTATGTACGCGTTGCTAGGCACCCGTTGGTATGTACGCGTTGCTAGGCACCCGTTGGTATGTACGCGTTGCTAGGCACCCGTTGCTATGTACGCGTTGCTAGGCACCCGTTGGTATGTACGCGTTGCTAGGCACCCGTTGCTTTGTGCGCGTTGCTAGGCACCCGTTGGTATGTACGCGTTGCTAGGCACCCGTTGGTATGTACGCGTTGCTAGGCACCCGTTGGTATGTACGCGTTGCTAGGCACCCGTTGGTATGTACGCATTGCTAGACACCTGTTGGTATGTACGCGTTGCTAGGCACCTGTTGGTATGTACGCGTTGCTAGGCACCTGTTGGTATGTACGCGTTGCTAGGCACCTGTTGGTATGTACGCGTTGCTAGGCACCCGTTGGTATGTACGCGTTGCTAGGCACCCGTTGGTATGTACCCGTTGCTAGGTACCCGTTGGTATGTGCCCGTTGCTAGGCACCCGTTGGTATGTACCCGTTGCTAGGCATCCATTGGTATGTACGCGTTGCTAGGCACCCGTTGGTATGTATGCGTTGCTAGGCACCCGTTGGTATGTACGCGTTGCTAGGCACCCGTTGGTATGTACGCGTTGCTAGGCACCCGTTGGTATGTACGCGTTGCTAGGCACCCGTTGGTATGTACGCGTTGCTAGGCACCCGTTGGTATGTACGCGTTGCTAGGCACCCGTTGGTATGTACGCGTTGCTAGGCACCCGTTGGTATGTACGCATTGCTAGACACCCGTTGGTATGTACGCGTTGCTAGGCACCTGTTGGTATGTACGCGTTGCTAGGCACCTGTTGGTATGTACGCGTTGCTAGGCACCCGTTGGTATGTACGCGTTGCTAGGCACCCGTTGGTATGTACCCGTTGCTAGGCACCCGTTGGTATGTACCCGTTGCTAGGCACCCGTTGGTATGTACCCGTTGCTAGGCACCCGTTGGTATGTACCCGTTGCTAGGCATCCATTGGTATGTACCCGTTGCTAGGCACCCGTTGGTATGTACGCGTTGCTAGGCACCCGTTGGTATGTACGCGTTGCTAGGCACCCGTTGGTATGTACGCGTTGCTAGGCACCCGTTGGTATGTACGCGTTGCTAGGCACCCGTTGGTATGTACGCGTTGCTAGGCACCCGTTGGTATGTACGCGTTGCTAGGCACCCGTTGGTATGTACGCGTTGCTAGGCACCCGTTGGTATGTACGCGTTGCTAGGCACCCGTTGGTATGTACGCGTTGCTAGGCACCCGTTGCTATGTACGCGTTGCTAGGCACCCGTTGGTATGTACGCGTTGCTAGGCACCCGTTGGTATGTACGCGTTGCTAGGCACCCGTTGGTATGTACGCGTTGCTAGGCACCCGTTGGTATGTACGCGTTGCTAGGCACCCGTTGGTATGTACGCATTGCTAGACACCTGTTGGTATGTACGCGTTGCTAGGCACCTGTTGGTATGTACGCGTTGCTAGGCACCTGTTGGTATGTACGCGTTGCTAGGCACCCGTTGGTATGTACGCGTTGCTAGGCACCCGTTGGTATGTACCCGTTGCTAGGCACCCGTTGGTATGTACCCGTTGCTAGGCACCCGTTGGTATGTACCCGTTGCTAGGCATCCATTGGTATGTACCCGTTGCTAGGCATCCGTTGGTATGTACGCGTTGCTAGGCACCCGTTGGTATGTACGCGTTGCTAGGCACCCGTTGGTATGTACGCGTTGCTATGGTACGCGTTGCTAGGTACAAAGAGCGCTCCTTGCCGCTCTCTCTCTTGGCTATTTGCTTCGTCGTTTCAATCCCCCGTCATTAATTCTCGAGATGCACCGCGCCGTAGCGTGCATTGGTTTCATTTTTTATTTGCTTGGCGGTTCTTCCCCGTGCCCTTTGCTTCGACAAACAGATCGAGCAAAATGCATCTGCAGTCTCCCGCGAATTGCATTGAACGCGCTGCACGTAGTGCCGGATTAAGCTAGTGCGGGGCCTGTAGAATGTGTTATTAAGGGGCCCTGAAAAAAAACATTTAAGACAATTTTTTAAATCTTGACTTAAAGCTTTCGTGACTGCAGGAATGCATATTCTTTGGGGTTTTCTGGTAAAGTCACGTAGAGAGGTTTAAAGAAAATAACAAAAAAATTACGACCGCTTGTGTTGCGATCGAAACGTCGTTTTTTGTTATTTTCTTTGAACCTATCTCCGTGACTTTACCAAAAGTCCCAAAGAATATATTTTTTTTAACTTGCATAGTAATTGCATCTTTTCATTTACTATACAGCCAGATAATACGACAAATCGCTAACCTTAAACACCCAGTCGTTCATAAAAGTCGAAGGCGGTATAGTACTATAGTAATAGAGCAAGTGCAGAATCACTGAACCGTAATTGATAGCTTGAAAGTTCGGGGCCCGTGGCTTATGTAGCTACTTGTGCTACGAGGATAATCCGTATATTAGGGAACACCATCCGTGGAGTTTGACTTCTATATTGTGGCGTGGGTGGGGGCAGTGGTTCGCTTTGTCCCTCACATTAGGAATCGCGGGTGTATATAATCAATATTTTAAAAAATATATTTTTAACGACTGAAAATGTATTAATAAAGGTGTCCAGTTTTGGAGGGGCCGCCCATGGGGAACACAAGTGGCATTGTTGCTTCCTTAGGGGCCGTCATAAATGACGTCACGCACCTGGGGGGGGGGGGTCAGACATTTATGACGATGTGTGACAAGGGGGGGGGGGGTTGAGAAATGTGACGTCACATCAAAATGCGTAACTTTAAATGAATATAGACAACACGTTCTACTTAATTAAATAGACTGTTTTTTTTCTCCTACATCATCAGAGTGCATCGGCACATTAAATACGCACTACAATGACAATAGTTAAAAGCGATTTGAAGCATGTTTTATTTTGGGGGGGGGGGGGGGTCAGAGCTTTGTGACGTCATATTTGAGGGGGGGTCTGACTTTTTGTGACGCTGTGACGGTGGGGGGGGGGTAAAAAATCGTCCAAATTCGCGTGACGTCATTTATGGACGGCCCCTTATGTCTCATACGGGATGAAGAGAATCAAATGTTGTTGCTTCCGGTGGGTGGGTGGGGGGTAATAACGCTTTGGCGATGGCAGCAATTGGGAGTGCGCGCAGGGCACCCTGGGAGTGTGTGCGGCCGCCACTAGGCGTGTGACGTCACTGAGGTAGGCGGCCGTTGGCCCACGTGATCCGATGAACGGCAGCCGACGAGCCAATTGCGAGCCGGGGCGTCGGACCTCATCGAAGACGTCGTCGCGTGGCTTCGCTGTTTGCTGCGAGAGGCACGCTGATAACACGATTGATGACGATGATGATGACGATGATGATGACGATTGATGACGATGATGATGAGATGATTGATGACGATGAGATGATTGATGACGACGCTGATGACGATAATTGATGACAATGATGATGAGATGATTGATGACGATGATGATGACGATGATTGATGACAATGACGATGAGATGATTGATTACGCAGATGATGAGGTGATTGATGACGATGTAGATGACTATGATTGATGACGATGACGATGAGATGATTGATGACGATGATTATGAGATGATTGATGATGATGACGATGAGATGATTGATAACGATGATGATGAGATGATTGATGATGATGATGACGATGAGATGATTGATAACGATGATGATGAGATGATTGATGACGATGATATGATTAAAGACGATGATGATGACGATGATTGATGACGATGACGATGAGATGATTGATGACGATGATTATGAGATGATTGATGATGATGATGAGATGATTGATGCCGATGATGATGAGATGATTGATGCCGATGATGATGAGATGATTGATGACGATGATGATGAGATGATTGATGACGATGATGAGATGATTGATGACGATGATGATGAGATGATTGATGACGATGATGATGAGATGATTGATGATGATGACGATGAGATGATTGATGACGATGATGATGAGATGATTGATGACGATGATGATGAGATAATTGTTAATGAGATGATTGATGATTGATGACGATGATGATGAGATGATTGATGACGATGATGATGAGATAATTGATAATGAGATGATTGATGATTGATGACGATGATGATGAGATGATTGATGACGATGATTGATGGCGATGAGATGATTGATGACGATGATGATGAGATGATTGATGACGATGACGATGAGGTGATTGATGACGATGATGATGAGGTGATTGATGACGATGATGATGAGGTGATTGATGACGATGATGATGACGATGATTGATGACGATGACGATGAGATGATTGATGATGAGATGATTGATGACGATGATGATGAGATGATTGATGAGGATGACGATGAGATGATTGATGAGGATGATGATGAGATGATTGATGACGATGATGATGAGATGATTGATGAGGATGATGATGAGATGATTGATGAGGATGACGATGAGATGATTGATGACGATGACGATGAGATGATTGATGACGATGATGATGAGATGATTGATAACGATGATGATGAGATGATTGATGACAATGATTGATGACGATGCCGACGATGATGACGCTCGGTTCTCGCGAACGGATTTGCATCACCGTTCGATGTGGATGTTTTTGTTGTTGTGTGTCGTTAAAAATTAACTCGCGTCATTAGGGGGTTGGTTTGTAACGCTTTGTTTTTATATATACTTATTATTAGCATTAATAATTAATAAAAAATTACCTGAACAATCCCACGAGATGAAATCCCGTCTCATTTGCACGTGTGTGGTGTGCGCGGTGTCGATTGACGAATAGCGAACGAGTAACGACACGTTCACACACGTTCACCATCTTCCATAAGTTTTTTTAACTTCTCTCGCACCGTACGTAGCCAGCCGTGCTAATCGGAGGTGCGTGGTGGCGGGGGGAAGGACAACAAACGACATTTTGGTGACAACCCAGGTCACGCTTGCAAATGAGACCCGTAATCCTGGTCTCTTGAGTTGGCGCCTGGTTAAACTAAATCAACTTCTAATTAGAAAAAAACGCTCAGCTTGCCAACTTGTATTAAAATAGGAATTTTAAAGACCTCAATATCGGCGTTGTTGAATGTGTAACAGAGACATCGACAATGTATGAGACGTCCTTTCCCTGCTCACGACCAATAACAGTGGCGAATATTTCAACCGGACCTGGGCCTCTGCTAGGTCGACTCAGCCCTAAAATTGTTATTTTAACATCAGCATTGGGGAGACAAAGGTGGTCGGGCGTGGTGCGGGTCACACCACCCCTCGTGTGTGCGTGTCGTGCCGACCTTAATAGGAGCTCTCAAACCGCACTTGCTCCGAACAGTCTGTTCCAGGCTACACGGGAGGGGGATCTTCGTCTTTGTTGAGAGAACATCTCAGCGTGTGACTGTGACGTAATAACCCCGATCTTAAACGTCAAAATCCCTCTCCTCTTAAGATAAACGTTGAAAAGTCTGTGCTGGAGCACCGGCACGACCAGTGCGAGTCGGAGCGACTTCCTACTCAACCGAGCATTGAGGCACTGGTGCTCATCCACTGTGTGTTAGCCCTGCAGAGCTAAGTGGTGGACATTCCACATTCGTGTGGCAGAGGGTGAGTCTATCCACGGGACAGCCAATGTGGACTTCCCTACCAGGGTGGCGCTCATGTTGTTGTTCCCAGAAGGGAGGGACGATGATGGGCTGAGTCAACCCCGGGCCAGGAGTCAAACTCGTGACTTCCCCGATATCTGTAATGATGCTTCCAGAACGAGGTTAACTCTGGACTGCATCGCATAAGCAATGATGGGTCTCAAGGGGCTCTCGCGTGGTTGAATAATGGACTTCAGCAGCAATGTTATACTATTATTCCGAGGACAACGACGTAAGTGCAGTCGGCCGCGATATACAGGATCATTGTGACTGGTGGTGCCACACCTCCTCGATTGCTTGTCAAACGTTGCCGGAGCAGTGCTCACAACAGTTACAGGGACTCCTCTACTTGCGAACAAGGTAGGTTCCAGAGGTCTGTTCGTAAGTCGATTTGTTAGTAAGTCCAACTTTACGCCTGTCGATTTCAAACATGTTGTACGACATGCACATCAAACACGGGAAATGGCTTTATAAGTTGTGCAATCTGCTTTAGATGTAGATGTCACTGGTTATTCACGTTCTGCAGATGTAGATGCCACAACTGCCATCTATTGCGCGGCTGTTGAACTTACGACTCTCGGTCCGAACAGGCAACTGGACATAGGGACATATTTGTTCGTATCTCTGAAAGTTCGGAAGTGGAATGTTCGTAAGTAGAGGAGTCCTTGTACGTGTGGGTCAGAGGCCACCGTTTGTTGGTGACGCGCAGTTCAGAACTGCCGAGTTCAGTTCATTTCCCCTGGGGTGGCTCCAAACCCCGTGCGTCTTTCGTCACCTGCGATTCCAATTTAGATTCCCGTGTGTGTGTACGGTCGGGCACAATGTGCGTATTGTCAGTGGCCATTGGCAGTCCAATTGTGGGAGACAATATTTTTGGGCTCTCTCCTCCACACGTCACCACCCAACCCACGCACCCAACCCACCGCCTCCGCCGCTTCTTTCAATTTATAAAATCCGAGTGAGATGAGAGAAGTGGTCTAGGCGAGGGATAGGGGGTCTGGTGAGATCACAGAAACGCAGACGAACGCGAATAGACGAGCGGTGAGATGAGAGGAGGGCGACGGGAGACGAGATGGGGGAGACGAGAGAGAGATGCGTTGGCGTGTTGCGTTTATTCAGATTTCAATTCCGTGCTGATATTCGGCTGGACCCCGAATTTGTGTGCGCGCGTTCCCCTTGAGCTGATTCGGGGGCTTTTTGCTTTGGTTTGATTTTGCCGAGTGCAGTACTGTACTCCATAATATACGTTTTTTTGGGTTAGATCGCGTTAAATATGAACGTGTCATTAAACCCGCCACCATCCGACACAGCCAATTAGTAAGGGTTGTCATGTTAAACAAAACGTGCCAATTTAGTTACTCGTTCAGCACACACACCGGTGTGTGTGTGAGAGAGTAAACCCACAACGCTCGTGCATCTATGAAAAATAGGAATAGGTTTTACCCTGTTCGGTAATAAAACAGAGGTGTTAAAATGTTCAAACATCAAATAAATACCTAGGAATCATGTCTGCATCAACCACACGGAGTTGTGGTGAACATGCACGCAAACATGCTCTGATAAAATATGCATCGTCCTTTGAAACTGATTGGCCTACACCAGAGACAGCTTTTTTCATGGCCGAGTCTCACCAGTGTCAGACCAGAGAACGCCAACAGGCGACCAGTCAATACAATGCTCGTATCAGAACATTTATAGTTCGGGGTCAGCAGCTATATCATGGGCCCTTTTGCAAAAGTTATCTTTTTGGTGTCTGACTATCTTGACACCTGTTGTATTGCCAGAAAGGGTAAAAGTCTATTCCTATATTTTATTCTTTTATACTGCCAATAAAAGGTGCCCGTGCCACTACTGCATCTGGTGGGGCACGGCGTGGGTGCCTTGCTCGTCCGCACTCACACACACACAGGTTTTGGGAAGAAACATTTTTTTGCTCGTGCAGACCAACAACATCTGCCCCTTGAAAGGTGAGTGGGGGGGGGCTTTGGAGAGTGGGGGTATGGGGGGTCGGGAGTGGGGGTAGGGTGGGAGGGGCTTTTGGGGGAGAGGGAGAGAGAGCGCTGGGCGCATTTAGAGCCGACTAAATGAGAGGAAATGGCTTTGTGGTCAATTAAGCGGGGGATTGTTTTTCAAAATTGACGACGGGGCTTGCAAGGAGGAGAAATGAGAATATTTTTTTAACCCACTATCACTATCACCATCATCCCCATCATCAACACCATCACTGCCACCACCATCACTACAACCACCATCATCACTACCACCGCCATCACCACCATCACCACCACCATCACCACCACCATCACCTCCACTGCTGCTGTACCCCCTTTAAACTCCGGCTGCTCCTCTCTCCTGGCGGCGATGTTGGCGTGGTGCGGCGTGGTGATGGTTGCTAAGGCGTTGACCATCGCCCCCCCCCACCTCGGCTGCCCTCTTGAGCCCACCAGGGTAGTCTGATGAGCGCCGTGGCGCCGCGGTGAAACTGAACTCCCTCCCTCCCCCCCATCCCTCACTCCCTCCCCTCCCCCCATCCCTCACTCCCTCCCCTCCCCCCCATCCCTCTCTCCCTCCCCCTCATCCCTCCCATCCCTCACTCCCCCCATCCCTCTCCCATCCCTCACTCCCTCCCCTCCCCCCCATCCCTCTCTCCCTCCCCCTCATCCCTCCCTCCATCCCTCACTCCCCCTCATCCCTCCCTCCCCCCCATCCCTCCCTCCCCCCCATCTCTCACTCCCCCCCATCCCTCACTCCCTCCCCCCATCCCTCACTCCCTCCCCCCCATCCCTCCCTCCATCCCTCCGTCCCCCTCATCCCTCCCTCCCCCCATCTTTCACTCCCCCCCATCCCTCACTCCCTCCCCCCCATCCCTCCCTCCATCTCCCTCATCCCTCCCTCCCCCCATCTCTCACTCCCCCCCATCCCTCACTCCCTCCCCCCATCCCTCTCCCATCCCTCACTCCCTCCCCCCATTCCTCACTCCCCCCCATCCCTCACCCCCTCCCCCCATCCCTCCCCCATCCCTCACTCCCTCCCCCCATCCCTCCTTCCATCCCTCCCTCCCCCTCATCCCTCCCTCCCTCCCCCCCATCCCTCACTCCCCCCATCCCTCACTCCCCCCCATCCCTCACTCTCTCCCCCCATCCCTCCCCCATCCCTCACTCCCTCCTCCCATCCCTCCCTCCCTCCCCCCTTCTGCTGTCGTACGGCGGCTGATTTTGCAGATGCAGAGACAAGAACGGCACAATTCACATTCAGGTGGTCAAGCCGGATAACAGCCGCGGAGTTTACCATCGCTGTGGTGTCTCCTTCGTCCATCCGTGGATCGGGGCATTGCGTCGTTATCACGCTGCACGGCCCCGTCCTGCATGGTCACAGTGGCACACGACAGGATCGTCTTTATTTGTTATTTCCCTGTGTGCATCATCAAGGTGTGTGCATCATCAAGGTGTGTGCATCATAAAGGTGTCCGCATCTACCGCTGCCATGCTTCGTGCAGCGGATGCGATTTCGGGGTGGGCCGTGAGATTCGTGGAAGATCAAACCCCAGGGATTTTCCGCGTTGGGTCTTTCTTGTGGAGTGCGAATCTCTCACGATCGCGCAAGAGGCGAGAGATGGATCAGGGCGGTGTCCTTCACTCGTTTTCAGAGGGGGGTGAGGAATTGTCGCCGATAAGACATCAGCGGTGTTGAGGGCCGCCACACGTTTGAAACCATTGGGGGGGGGGGGGGGGTTTGACAACGGAACGCTGATGATTGGGGGGCGTTTTCACATTTGTCCACCTAGGTGCTCACTTCTGTCCGAGTCAACCTAGGGGATGACTCCGACTTGAACAGTTGAGCATCGGAGATGAATATCAACACACGCGCGTGGCCCAGCGGACCTTGCAGCGCAGATCAGTGGGACGAGAGGTGCAAGAGACGCGCGTGGAGGATGCAATCGGGAGCGGCGAATGTCAAATTGGAGAGTGACGCCTCAACGGGGTCTTAGGCCCCTTCGCTCTTACGTCAACCTGGCGTTAAATGAGGAACTGCTGGTATGGGCGGGGGGGTAAATATCAGCACTGGGGAGACAAAGGCGGATGGGAGTGTTGCTGACCACACCGTCCCATTGTATGCCGCGCAGGCCTAACAGCACTTTCCCCAACACTCTGTTACGCAAATGATGTATGATGCCCGTGACACACTGTGCTTCCCGATGAGCGTGGTTGGCTTCGTACGATGCGACAGAAGTTCAACGTACATACACATACATACACACACGTAGGGAACACGCACTCCTGCACACAACCCCCACGATCACCAAACCACTCCAGACTACTCCAGACTATGCCCGCGAGACACTGCGCCTTAGGGACAGCCTTGTGCTGTGAGACCGGCGCGACGAGAGGACGACCCGAGTCACTATAGCACCTGTGAAGGCCGGCACAAGCACACGAGGGGGTCGGTGACCAGCACCACGCCCGGTCGCCTTTGTCTCCCCAGTGCTGATATTTTACACTTCGCACAATGCACTCATATGAAACTGAGTCGACTTAGGGGAGGCTCAGGAATGATTCAGATAATCGTCACTGGTGTTGGCCGTGAGCAGGAATTGAACTCGGGTGGCCGGGTTCGTAGTGCAGCGCGCTAACCACTGCCCTACCGCTCCCCCTGAGTCTCTCCCCCCCAGCCTCCTCTCGGCGGCGGCGGGGGAGCTTGGCACGAGGAGCCACCGGACAAACGCGGGGGACGTCGCTCTTTAGCCACCAGACAAATCTCGGTCCGGAAGCTTTCGCTGAGACAGCGCAGCGGTGGTGGTGGTGGTGGCAGTAGTGGTGGTGGTGGTGGCGGTGGTGGTGGTGGTGGCGGTGGTGGCGGTGGTGGTGGCGGTGGTGGTGGTGGTGGTGGCGGTGGTGGTGGTGGTGGCGGTGGTGGTGGCGGTGGTGGTGGTGGTGGCGGTGGTGGTGGTGGCGGTAGTGGTGGTGGCGGTGGTGGTGGTGGTGGAGCCGAGTTAAGCAATTACCGCTCACGCGCTAATGCTCGCAATTTACGATTTTACACGAGCGACGGAGCGTCCTGCTCGATGCATTAATGGCGAAGGCAATTTATAAAATCTACAAAAGAGTGTAATGATAACCCCGCAATCGGAATGGGAGACAGAGGAGGGGCTACGGTTTGGCATCCAATTATATTATTATTGCCGAGAGCGCCGAACGGTAAATCTGTCCCGGGGATGCAGCACTTGAGTACAATGCTTGCGCAAGTGCACACGGACGCGTGTAATGAATGCCTACATGCACACATCCCCACGCCATGTCGATCAGGAGAGAGGGGGGGGCCTTTGTGACCATACTTCACCAAATGTGCTGGTGGGGGGGGTTCCAAAAGTGTTTCGGATATTGCTCGCCACTGATGTTAGCCGTCATTGGGAATCGAACTCAGGTGGCCGGCTTCAACTGCATCGCCGCTTCGTCCTCACAACCTCTAAAGTGTAACCCACAATCACTCTCAGCATCGTAACCATCAGCAGCCATAATCTATCCACTGCTGGATGAAGGCCTCCCCAAGCCAGCGCCAACTCTCCCGAGGTCTTCGATGATAACCACATTGCTGGTCTACAGTGGGCTTCCTATGCCTGGACTGGCTCCCGTCATGGCAATGTAGAATTTCCAATCCCCACATATGAGTAAAGACAAAGGTCGCCCGTATAACCTTAACCGACTGTTGGGGAAAACTATGGTTCTCTGTGTGAGTCTATGGGTCTCTGTGTGAGTCTATGGGTCTCTGTGTGAGTCTATGGGTCTCTGTGTGAGTCTGTGGGTCTCTGTGTGAGTCTGTGGGTCTCTGTGTGAGTCTATGGGTCTCTGTGTGAGTCTATGGGTCTCTGTGTGAGTATATGGGTCTCTGTGTGAGTCTATGGGTCTCTGTGTGAGTCTATGTTTGTATGTTGAACTTCTTTCGCACCGTACGTAGCCAACCGTTGCCAGTCGGGAAGCACATTGTCTCACGGGCATCACACATCATTTGCCTAACAGACTGTTGGGGAAAGTGCTGTTAGCGGGACCGCATTAAGGCCTGCGCGGCATACAATGGGACGGTGTGGTCAGCAACACTCCTATCCGCCTTTGTCTCCCCAGTGCTGATATTTACCCCCCCCGCCCATAGCAGCAGTTCCTCATTGCAGGCCAGGTCGACGTAAGAGCGAAGGGGCCTAAGACCCCATTGAGGCGTCACTCTCCAATTTGACATTCGCCGCTCCCGATTGCATCCTCCACGCGCGTCTCTTGCACCTCTCGTCCCACTGATCTGCGTTGCAAGGTCCGCTGGGCCACGCTCGTGTGTTGATATTCATCTCCGATGCTCAACTGTTCAAGTCGGAGTCATCCCCTAGGTTGACTCGGACAGAAATGAGCACTTAGGCCAGGCAGGAACTCCCCTCTCATTAAGCCCAGCCAGAACCTCATGAAGGTTGAGGCGCCGCGGTGGCAAGATGTTAACTCCCTCGCCTGGTATACAGGAGGTCGTGGGTTCAATCCCGACCCCCAACGCCTGCTTTATCCACAATAGAGGTTTGTGGGGTTAGATCGCGTAAATATAAATGCGTCGTTAAACCCGCCACCACCCGACACAGCCAACTAGTAAGGTTTGTCACGTAAACAAAACATGCCAATTTGTTACTAGTACAGCAACACCGGTGTGCTGTATATTTGGAGTTTGCGTGTTCCTCTCTCCCCGCGGTTGCATGGATTTTTCTCCGTTTTTTAAATCCTTTATATTAAGTTCGCTTGCGTGCTTGCTTGCTTGCTTACGACCGTGCAAACCTTTCGGTCGTTTTTTAACCCACTTTCCGTGATCCAATCGAGCTGACATTTTGCACACAGACTCGTTGTGCGAGACAATTAATGTTCGTGAAAAACAATTTCAAAAATTTTACACTGTCTAGGGAAAACAAATTAAATATTTAATTACCAATTGTTTAATACTGCAGACAATCATCTGACCCATAGGTGGCAGCCATCTCAAGCCAGAGGACGAGAGGACTCTAACCGCCACGCATATAAAGGATTTACAGTGAAAAACTTTGTTTTTACGGGTTATACTTATTCCCTCTCGAATCAACACGCGTTGAGTGTAGTGCAGTGCGTTCTTCCTTCATTGGCGGACCCTGGTGGCCTTTAGTTGCGGCCCCTGACATGCGCCCCTCCCCATCCCCCCAATGATAATGTGGGGGGAATGTGAAAACATCCCAACAACATCATCATCATCATCGTCGTGGAGGCCGGTGCACGGGGCCTCCTCGTTCTTCCTTCCCCTTCGAGTGGCGTCACGGGGATCTTCAGCGTCGGCCGCCGAAGCAGCGTGGCGGCCACAGCGACTTGTGGCGAACGCAACGCGGCCGCTTTCAGACGTCGTACATACAACAGCAACAACAGCAACAACAGCGGCAACAAAAACAACAACAAAAAGAGGGACAACTTTGTTGTGCTGTAACGATTTACGTTTTGAGGATTGATGAGTCTCGCTTTCATTTTGTGGGCTTTTGAAGGGCAGTCCGTGCGGTTCCACACGCCGTTGAAGAAGTTTAAAACGTTTTAAATACACACACACACAAGTTGGCATCTTTTGCGTTTGAAATTTTTGGAGTGCAATTGGCCCCACATAAAATAAATATAATCATGAAGGTAAAGTAGATATCTCTCGATTGGAGCTTCATGTCAGCCTGCTCGTGTTATGTAATTCCGGTGTATCTATGTGTAAGTTATGTAAGGATGCTGTAGAGAAAAACAGATCCAGCGCGCAGCAGTAAACAACAGTGTGCGACGTGGTGCATAACGGGTGGCGAGATGCTAACTACCTCGCCTGGTATGCAGGAGTTCGTGGGTTCGATTCCGACTCTCACGCCAGCTGCTGTATATTTGGAGTTTGCGTGTGTGTCTCTCTCTCCCCGTGTCCGCATGGATTTTTCTCAGGCTCCTCCGGTTTGTTTTCCCTCCACATTTGGAATCAACATCACGCGTTTAGACTATTTGGCTGCTCTAAATGTCCACATGATAAGCCACTTCGTTGAGCTATCATTTGTGATAGTCAGATCGCTTCTGAAAACGAGCTATATACCTCAGTAGGCCTTACCTGGTAAAATACTAATTGTTTATTTTAGTTTAGGTGTTATACGTAGGCTTGATGCTACGCCGTGGGCAGCAAAGGGCAGTATAAAAATATGAATCCATTGTTCAGCTGTCCTTCTATGCTCCCATGGCCTATGCTCTCCGCCTTTCGGCAACCCGCGTGCGCTCTTGGAGGAGGTCTTCATCGAGCAGTGGAGTGGACACGTGGCCGTGCATGTGCAGTCTAATATGCGATCATTCACTGCCTGGCATTTGAAAACCCCGCGGGTTCATTTATGGCGCAAAATAATCTGAACAAAAGATGCGTTTCATTTTTTACACATACCACCAGCCACACGGAACTTCTGGCAGCGATTATTTTTTCGGCGGCATTAAGTTCGAGTACAGGGCAAAGTCCGTACCGTATTGGTTTTCCACATTCAGTGTTTCATCAGTTTAATTCACAGGTGGCCGAAACCCACATTTCGGAGCCCAGGATCTCCACGGCGCTGGCTCCACGCTCTGACGCTGACAGAGCGGGGGGGCTTTACACGCCGAGGCCATCTGCCCACCCCACTTCTTTAATGCAATGCATTGTGGCTGCCGCAGATTTCTAACGCCCAGGGCAGTGGCCAAAGGTTGGTACGGATGATGCGATGGCCACGTTGCACGCGGAGAAGGGAGCACGACTACGCAAGCGCTGTGACAGACGGTTCATTAGCCTAATAGGGGTACGTCCTTTGCTGGCGTTCGCTCCAAAACATGATGTATTTTACAAATTGGGTAACGCAGGAGCTGCCACGTAGGTGCAGTGGTCAGCAGCCTGCTGCGCTTGCAATACGGAGGTCGGCAGTTCGATTCGAGGTCCGCGCCCGACGCCTCTGTCCAGCCGGTTGTCATGGCCCGGTTGTAATGAGGCTTGGTCGTTGTTGTTGTTGTTGTAGTCACCGGCACAACGTCGCGGTAATCGATTTGCAAATGTTGTGGTTTTACTCTCCAACACGGCGGTGTGCTTGAAATCGTCAACTAATTGGTACATTTTAGTTTACGTGACAAACCCTTTACTAATTGTCCGTGTCGGGTGGTGGCGGGTTTGACGACACATTTGTATTTACGCGATCTAACCCCCAAAAAAACCTTGTTTTAATGGCATCTGTCTACGAAGCAGTGTAACCGACTTGACTGTAAGTTAATCGATGATCGGCTGGTTGCGTGTGGCGGGGAAAAGTGTGGGCTATTCCAAGGCCCATCCCCCAATATTCAAATATGCTCAAAATGCCCCCCCCCCCCAATATATCGCTATAAAATAGATTTCTGTTTATATGATTGTGGTGATGGTTGTACTTTATTAATCCCTAATCTCTGCCATTATATACAATGAAACAAGACAAGGTAAAAAAGAAAAAACAGAGCAACGTAATGCAATACACTATTAGACATTATTGTAAAAAAAAAGTCCATCCCATGTGTTTGTGATTTTTTTTTAATATTTTATGCAGAAAATGAATTTTCAAATAAATAAATAAATTCGGGGGGGGGACCCACACCCCCTGGAAAATTTGGTCCCCCTCAATGTTGCCTCCATGGCTACGGCCTTGGGCTATTCCCTCGCCGCTTCCAACAACTCGGCTTCTCCACGAGGAGAAGTTGACCAAACACCTCCCGAGGGTCGCCTCCAGTGGAGGTCTTCGGCAAGCAGCGGCGTGAGCGACCAAGATGCACAAAGGAAAAGATCTCCCGCATAGCCTGTAACAGACTGTTGGGGCAAGTGCTGTAAGCGAGTAGCGTCTATGAAGGCCGGCACGGCACGCGAGGAGGTGGGTGGCCAGCACCACGCCCGGCCGCCTTGGTCTCCCCAGTGGCGATGTTTTTTACACACCGAGTCGACCCAGGGGAGGCCCAGGACCGGTTCAGATAACCATCATCGGTGTTGGCCGTGAGCGAGAATCGAACCCGGGTCGCCGGGTTTGTATCGCAGCGTAGCGCTAACCGGCACACAACCGCTCCCCATAGTCTCACGGCAGCTGCACCACCACCACCATCACTGCCTCCACGCGTGTCCTCAAGCTGTTGCTCTTTTGTGGTGTGGTCCGGCTCGTCTGGGTTTGCGTCAGTGGGAGCCCCGCCACTCAGTGCAGCGAGCGTGGCGGTCCTGCAGAAACGCAATGTTAGCGAGCGTTCATGATTGAGAGCGAATCTTAAACGTGAGCCGAGTAAGTTGCCGTCGATAATGTGGAGACACGATCGCAGAGAGAGCAGTGGGCGCTGGAGGATGCCGTGTGCTCGGTGGCAGATGACGGGGAGCTCTGCATGCTGATATGAGCTACCCGTCGGAGGCCGTCGGACTGCAAGAAGGGCTGCGTGCAGAACGAGAGAGAGCGAGAGAGAGAGAGCGAGAGAGTGAGCGAGAGGTGGGGGTTTTACATAAAGCAAAGTTTAAAAAAATAAAAATACGAAATGATGAACGAAGCAAAGTGCCGAATACACCGAGCATCTTTTTGTTTCCACTGATCGTAAAAAAGAGAGAGAGGAGTGGGGTGGGGGATCTTATCAGGAATTCAATTAGGGGTGAGGTAGAGAGAGGGGGGGGGGGGACATTCCCTGCCCATTAGGGTTGGGGGGGGGGGCCACCCTAATTCCACCTCTCTACTTTTTTGTAGCCTGGTGCCAGGGCCCCTTCCGGCCTGCGGGTCCCGGGGCAGCCAAACCGCCTGTGAACTATTCTTAGGTTTTTTCGGTAAAGTCACGTAGGTAAAAAAAATCAAAATTAATAATAATTGTGTTGCCTCCGAAACGTCGTTATTTATTTTTATTTTTTATTTTACTTTTATTAATTTAGATTTTTTTTACCTACGTGACTTTACCGAAAAAACCTAAGAATATGAATACTTGCAGTCACGAAAGCTTCAAATCTAGAACGCCTGTGAACTTTGTGGATACACCGGTGAGGCCTCGTGTGGGTGGGGCGTGGGAGCAGGGAGGATGTGTGGGGGGCAGACGACTTGCTGTTGTTGTTGTTTGTTGTTGTTTGTTGTGCGGCTAGGCGAGGGCTCGACGAAGTGGCGTATCATCGTGTGGAAATTTACAGCAGCCAAATAGTCTAAACGCGTGATGTTGATTCTAAATGTGGGGGTGGGAAAACAAACCAGAGGAGCCTGAGAAAAACCCACGCGACCACAGGGAGAGAGAGAGAGAGACACGCAAACTCAAAATATACAGCAGCAGCAGGCGTCAGGGATCGAAGCCACAACCTGCTCCACAGCAGGCGAGGGTAGTTAACATCTCGCCACTGCGGCGGGATGTGTCTGTGATCACGACCGCCTAAGTGGTTCCTGGAGGGCTGATGCACTAACGCTGCACGGCACGCTCGATATTTGTCACCGAAGATAATGTTTGGGGCAGATGTAAGGGGGACGGACTCCCTCCCTACTCGCCACTTTTTTTCATGCGTTCTTTAATATTCTTACAGGCACAATAAAACAACTCGCAACGAAAGCAACTCCACATAGCACGTTGCTGTGCTGTGTAGCGGGGAGCAGGGCGGGGAGACGGCGAGTGCTCAACGCGCCATGTGTTAATCCAAGGATTTGGAGTGTGCATTGCTTGCGCCACCTATTTCAATTATTAATCGGCTTCATTATGAAGATTAATTATTTATAATTATTGGTACAATTATCCAGGGACTTGTATCACAGATACGCAATTCAACCTACAGTTAGATCTTTTTATTTATATATATGACGTATTTTTGTTTTCTTCACCAAATAGAATCAACGTTAATTTCTGTTGCAGACTTTGCACAAACATGATTAATTTTTGATGAAAAAAATTACTTTGCGTACTTTAAACATCTTAATATAACCCTTGCAAAGGAGGCGGTGTTGTTTGCGTGGGTTTACTCCATCTCATGGTTAAATGAAGGGGACTCGACTGGCCGAATAAACCCAAAGGTTCACACAACATCACACATCGTCCGTGCCACGGACATCTCACTTGATTTTAGTCATCGGGTAAATAAATGTTTTTTGTATTCGATGTGCGGCACTAATATTGCTCCGCAAATATATATATATAAAAAACAAAACCCATAATGTTAAATAATATAATTGATCGAAAAAATCACCTTGTTCGTAAGTGCTGCTCGGCCCACGTGAAAATTTTATGACTTTTCCACGTGGTGTGATTTACGAGTCTGATCCGAGCTGGCTGCTCGCTCCAGCTGCGCGCGCGCGCTGCGTCGCACTGGGCTGGGTTGGCGCCTTCCAAATTTCACGTGTGCACCTAGCCTGGCACAAGCGGCTAAGTTTCGGTCGCTGCTGCTGCTGCTGTTGTCGGCGAACGACGTCTCGACCCAATGTGCCGACTCCTCCACCCGATACAAACACGGCGCGCCTCTCCCGCGAGGACCAGCTAATACTCAACTTGCGCCATGGTGTTTAATTGGCGACGCCAATTAAATTGGATTTTAATTGGCGTCTGCACCACAGCCGACGGACTCCCCAGACGGAGGTGCGGGTGTAATGGGCGACTGGCACGGCGCCCATTGCGCCCGCACCAGTGCGTGCGAGCGAGCGAGCGAGCGTGCGTGCGTGCGTGACCACAGCAGCCTCAACGTGACCCCGCGTCCCCGTCTCTCTGGGTTACACGCACCAGGGGGCTTGTGGAGCCGGGACATTGCGCGCGAGCCTCGTGGTATCGCACACGAAGACGAAGAAATGCGCCGTGTAGCCGTTAGCAGATTGCCGGGGCGAGTGCTGTTCGCGCATGTAGCAGCACAGTATGACGGACGGCACGGTACACGAGGGGGTGGGTGGCCAGCACCACGGCCGGCCGCCTTTTCCTCACCCAATGACGATGTTTACAGGCACTAATTTGAGGCTGAGTCGACCTAGGGGAGGTCCAGGATCGGTTCAGATAATCGTCACTAGTGTTGGCCGTGAGCGGGAATCGAACTCGGGTCGCCGGGTTCGTAGCGCAGCGTGCTAACCGTTGCACTACCGCCAAATCATCACTCCCATCCTCACCAACAACACCACCACCACCACCACCAATCACAACATCCAGAGATGGCTCCACAAGCGCATGCCACGTGCTCTGAAGACAGAGAGCCATTGCCAGATGCGTCGCCTTCCTTCATAGCCCTTGCGCGATGCGAATGGTGCGAACACCAAACGCACCGGTGGGGTTTATTTGATGAGTAGGTCGCAGGGGCTGAAGCCATCGAAAATTCGGAGTGCAGTGCGATAACCCCTTCATTACCGCTCCCCAGTCTACACGCATCACACACGCGCGCACCGAGCCGTATGCTGGCTGCGCGTTGCAGTCAGCGCGATTGATGATCCAACACTCTCACTAATCCACTCAGCCGCAGTCAGTCCCCTCCTTATCAATCTTGCATCACTACTACTATCGTGGTCACGGTACTGTTGCCGTGAACTTCATCCGTTGACTCATTCACCCGTGTTGATGGCTCGGCCTCCCAGACTGTTCTATCTCATTGTCCACACTGTCGGTCACGACAACACGCTCCCTCCCTCACTCACTCACCCGCTCAACTACTCACCCACCCATCCACTCGCTCACTCAGCACTCATCACACTGTCGGTCACGACAACACGCTCCCTCCCTCACTCACTCACCCGCTCAACTACTCACCCACCCATCCACTCGCTCACTCAGCACTCATCACACTGTCGGTCACGACAACACGCTCCCTCCCTCACTCACTCACCCGCTCAACTACTCACCCACCCATCCACTCGCTCACTCACCACTCATCACACTGTCGGTCACGACAACACGCTCCCTCCCTCACTCACTCACCCGCTCAACTACTCACCCACCCATCCACTCGCTCACTCAGCACTCATCACACTGTCGGTCACGACAACACGCTCCCTCCCTCACTCACTCACCCGCTCAACTACTCACCCACCCATCCACTCGCTCACTCAGCACTCATCACACTGTCGGTCACGACAACACGCTCCCTCCCTCACTCACTCACCCGCTCAACTACTCACCCACCCATCCACTCGCTCACTCAGCACTCATCACACTGTCGGTCACGACAACACGCTCCCTCCCTCACTCACTCACCCGCTCAACTACGCACCCACCCATCCACTCACCACTCACCACACTGCAGGTCACAACACTTCTCTTTCTGTTTCTTCCCTCGCACTGCTTCACTTTGGAACTTCACCTCGTTGCCTCTTTCCCCCAGTCCGTATAACAACCTAGCTCCGTTCCAGAAACACGACACGATCGCACTCTACGATAACTGGCGCCAAATTGTGCCACACGCCCTCCCGCACGGTCTTTTACTTATGATTGAATCTGTTCCGATGACGTACACGTACGTCATCGAAACGTACGTCATCGGAATGTACACGTACGTCATCGGAAGGTACACGTACGTCATCAAAACGTACACGTACGTCATCGGAACGTACACGTACGTCATCGAAACGTACACGTACGTCATCAGAACGTACACGTACGTCATCGGAACGTGTGTGATCGTACACGTACGTCATCAGAACGTACACGTACGTCATCGGAATTGGACAGAGTTACAACTTCGATGGTGCTGTTTGTTTCTGGCCATTTTACTTTTTGGGACTTTTGTCCCCGTGCCCGGCGACAGTGTTTAACGAAAGTGTCACCGCGTGGCGTGACGACGTCAGATGACGTGCGAGCGAGCGGTGGGTGGGAGCGGCGATCTTACGGCCCCCAGCGAGGGCCAACCCAGGAGGGGGGGAGTAGGAGGAGTAATCTGCCTGGGGCCTCACGTAAAAGTGGGGCCCCACATTGGGGCCTCTTTGTTTTGTTTTGGTGACATTCTGCACCGGGCCTCCAGGAACAGAAGCAGCATCTTAACTTATACTGGAGGAATCCGATGAGCTATGAAGCTCTTTTTCACAGATGTGCTAGTAGGGGGGGATCAGAATGTTACAATAGCAAACGATACCAAAGCACGATAGGAGTGCAACGTATAGCTAAGGTAAGCAAATCACAAAAAGTTAAAAAAAATATTTTACCAGGTAAGGCCCACTGAGCTGTTAGCTTTTTATTCAGAAGCAGCCTGGCCACAAGTGATAGCTCAACGAAGTGGCTTATCACGTGGACATTTATAGCAGTCAAATAGTCTAAACATTTCTTACATAAATAAATATTTAACCACTGGGCGGTCGCGATCACAGCCACATCTCGCATCGGTGGCGAGATGTTAACTACCTCGCCCGATATGCAGGAGGTTGTGGCTGCGATCCAGACCTCGACGCCTGTATATTTGGAGTTTGCATGTCTCTCTCCCCGTGGTGGCGTGGATTTTTCTCCGGGACCTCTAGTTTATCCCTCCACATTTAGAATGAACTTCACGCGTTGATAATTTTGCTACTATAAATCTACACACGATAAGCCGCTTCGTTCAGCTATCATTTTGTGGCCAGTTCGCTTCTGAAAACGAGCTAGTGGGCCTTATCTGGTATGATTGCTCTTCATTCAGTACTCATTGCATTGACGCCAGATCGATGATGGTATCGGCTGCATTGTCCTCCAGTCGGGATTTGAACTCTGAAGCTTGCAAACTCGCGAGGCCAAGGCATCCTAACCACAGCTTCGTCGTGCCGGATAAAGATACGATTTCGTGCGTTGTTTGTTATCCGATGCTTGGGTTGCGGTGCAGCCGTGCTGTGTAGATCTCCCGGGTTTGATGGATTGCTGGGATTTTTTTTCTATTTCTTCTTCTTCTTAGAGACACTTTATGTCCCCCGGCGCTGCTAAAGCATCTCCGAGGAGCACTCGGGCATCAATACGCATTATCGGGAAGTGGCCGCTGCCTGATAGAATGCCGTCCCCCCCATTGCTCTCTGGACGTCACCTGCGCCCCCCCCCCACCCTTGATTGATTGCGCTGCGCCAGGGCCAGCGAATACATGAAGCTGCCCTGTTCTCGAGCCGAATTTAAGCTTCGAACCCGGGGGGCGTAGCGGACGGAGCGGTTAGGAGATCTGAAAGTTCGTGCGTCGTAGAAATTAGTGCGCTTCCGCCCGCACGTGGCCACCGCTTTGGGTGGCGCGGATGATTTGATTTTGTGTGCGTGGCGCACACCAACCGGCTCCTTTGTGTCGATCCACTGCTGAATGAGCGTTTCGCCGCGACGTTGCGGGTCTAGCAGGTTGTGTGGCCGTACTTGTGATTTATTTAGAACTGCTTGTCGCTGTGTGTTTCGTTTGTTTGTCCTTCCCGGGCACACTCCGATTAGCGTGGTTGGATACGTACGGTGAGAAAGAAGTCCAACATACATACACGGACTCACACAGAGACTCATGTACTCACACAGAGACCCATGTACTCACACAGAGACCCATGTACTCACACAGAGACTCATGTACTCACACAGAGACCCATGTACTCACGCAGAGACTCATGTACTCACGCAGAGACTCATGTACTCACACAGAGACTCATGTACTCACACAGAGACTCATGTACTCACACAGAGACTCATGTACTCACACAGAGACTCATGTACTCACGCAGAGACCCATGTACTCACGCAGAGACTCATGTACTCACGCAGAGACTCATGTACTCACACAGACTCATGTACTCACACAGAGACTCATGTACTCACACAGAGACTCATGTACTCACACAGAGACTCATGTACTCACGCAGAGACTCATGTACTCACGCAGAGACCCATGTACTCACGCAGAGACTCATGTACTCACGCAGAGACCCATGTACTCACACAGAGACTCATGTACTCACGCAGAGACTCATGTACTCACACAGAGACTCATGTACTCACACAGAGACTCATGTACTCACACAGAGACTCATGTACTCACACAGAGACTCATGTACTCACACAGAGACTCATGTACTCACGCCGAGACTCATGTACTCACGCCGAGACTCATGTACTCACACAGAGACCCATGTACTCACACAGAGACTCATGTACTCACACAGAGACTCATGTACTCACACAGAGACTCATGTACTCACACAGAGACCCATGTACTCACACAGAGACTCATGTACTCACACAGAGACTCATGTACTCACGCCGAGACTCATGTACTCACACAGAGACTCATGTACTCACGCCGAGACTCATGTACTCACACAGAGACTCATGTACTCACACAGAGACTCATGTACTCACGCCGAGACTCATGTACTCACACAGAGACTCATGTACTCACACAGAGACTCATGTACTCACACAGAGACTCATGTACTCACACAGAGACTCATGTACTCACGCCGAGACTCATGTACTCACACAGAGACTCATGTACTCACGCAGAGACTCATGTACTCACGCCGAGACTCATGTACTCACACAGAGACTCATGTACTCACGCAGAGACTCATGTACTCACACAGAGACTCATGTACTCACACAGAGACTCATGTACTCACACAGAGACTCGTGTACTCACACAGAGACTCATGTACTCACACAGAGACTCATGTACTCACACAGAGACTCATGTACTCACACAGAGACTCATGTACTCACGCAGAGACTCATGTACTCACGCAGAGACTCATGTACTCACACAGAGACTCATGTACTCACACCGAGACTCATGTACTCACACAGAGACTCATGTACTCACGCAGAGACTCATGTACTCACGCAGAGACTCATGTACTCACACAGAGACTCATGTACTCACACCGAGACTCATGTACTCACACAGAGACTCATGTACTCACACAGAGACCCATAGTTTGTCGTCCTTCACCCGCACCCACGATTAGCGGGGTTGGCTATGTACGGTGAGAAAGAAGTCCAACATACTCTTTGGTTCTTTGGGTAAAGTCACGTCGGTATAAAATAACATAAATCACGACGTTTCGGGCTGTTTTTAAACAGTCTGCCTCAGCAGTAGACCATGCTTTCTCACCTGATGACGGACGCTTGTGTTGCGATCGAAACGTCGTGATTTATTTTATTTGATACCGACGTGACTTTACCGAAAGAACCAAAGAGTATGGATTCCTGCGGTCACGAAAGCTTCAAATCAAGTTCAACATACACACTTCGCCGTGCTGATCGACGCGAGTTGGTATGGGGGGGGGGGGGGCGCTCAGGATGAGGGTCAAATCTCACTCGCCACTGATGTTGGCCGTGTCCAGGAATCGAGATCGGGCCGCCATGCAAGTTTCATCTGCACAGTGCTCTGAAGCGCCACGCCACCACTATCGTTACCGCACCTTGCCGCTTGGCAATCTCATTACACTAATGCATTACGAGTCATTCATTAGTCCAAGGCGATATATTTTACAAGTTTCTTTTTCTCATAAATTTACTGCCATTGCTTCGGCGTGTTTAACATTTAACATGCGGTTGGATTTCACGAAAAATGTGATCCATACAAGAGGGGGGGGGGTTGGTTTAGGTTGCGTAAATATAAATGCGTCGTTAAATCCGCCACCACCCGACACAGCCAATGAGGCTGGTTATAATTAGCGGCACAACGTTGTACTCCAATTGTAAACGTTGTGGATTTACTCTCCAACACACCGTTGTGTGCTAAACTAGTCACGAATTGGCACGTTTTGTTCATGTGACAAATCTTACTAATTGGCTGTATCGGGTGGTAGCGGATTTAACTATGCATTTATCTTTACGCGATCTAACCAAAAAACCCTCTATTATGGTTAATATTGGTCACGAAAGCCTACGTGTTAAACTAACAATCCCAAATATACAGCGGCAGGCGTCAGGGTCGGGATCGAACCCACGACCTCCTGTACACCAGGCGAGGTAGTCAACATCTCCCAGCCACCGTGATGATGATGAGAGAGAGAGAGAGACACGAAAACTCCAAATGCACACAGCAGCAGCAGGCGTCAGGGTCGGGATCGAACCCACGACCTCCTGTACACCAGGCGAGGTAGTTAACATCTCCCAGCCACCGTGGCGCCACCATTCCTGCTGCCAGCGACGACGCGTCCTGCCCGAGGCAACTTCTGTACCGAGCGGTCAATACGACACGACGTTAAACGCTGTCGCTACCGCAGTGGTGGACCGGTTCACGCGTCGGCACTTGCGATGCGCAGGCGGGGGGCAAGAGGTGGGGGTGGCGAGGGGGTCCAACCGCCTGGGCACCGAGGTAGAAAAATAACGGTGCAGGTTCCCGCGGTCCCTCCACGCCTCTGTCCACCCAGGAACGCAGCTACGGATTGCGACGCCACAGTCGGGCAGCCACTCGGCCGGTCGGTCAGTCGGTCGGTCAGTCATTGGGCACTGCCACCTCTGCCCAAGACGTCTGTTTGTCTGCTTGGCCAGGCAGCGTTGGGCAATTTCAAGCCAAATTTTGTACCACGACATAGCTCTCTAAAGCCTCCCCCCCACACCCCGTGGTCCTTCCGTCTGCAGTGGCATGCGCAAGAAATTTCAGGGCTGCACCTTTACCTTCGTTTAATTCGAGAAATAACCATATCTTTTGATACAACATAAATAAATTAAAACCCGCAAAAGCGTTGAAAAATGCCCTCCCTGGCGAATGCCAGGTTTTCAAAAAAGTGAATGCGGCTGGGAACACCAAGACTAAATATTTAACAATCACGTTCAAAAGCAGGTCTTAATGACAACATTAAGACGTCGCTACGGATCAGTGTCAAGAAATAAATATATATAACGATGACAAACCAATGTTTAAATTTGTAAACGCGGCTGGTTGTGCAAGGGGCCCCGCGTGCGTTTCGCGAGGCGTGGAGGCGCCTCTGCTGCGGCGAAACGCTGCTCGGTGTCGGCTCGCAGGACCAGCGATTCGGACGGCGCCGTTTCGACACGATTTCCCGGCGCGGCAGTTTAACCAACGGTGCAAGTTTCTTAAATCCCAGCACCGCATGCGAGTGCGCAGCAGTTCTATTAGGAAGCCGCTGGGAGCGATGCACTTTTAAATCTTTATTGAAAACTGTTTTTTTTTAGAACTGCTTTTCGCTGTTTCGTTTGTTGTCCGTCCCCTGCACCTCCGATTAGTACGGTGCGAAAGAAGTTCAACATACATACAGTTGGTCAAATCGGCAGTTCGCGTGCCCTGGGGTAAAGCGTGGGTATTCCCACCTCTTCCAAGAAGGCTGGCCAGCTTGGAACAGGAGGCCAAATATTCCCACGGGAGGGGCGGGGGGGTGTGTGCGCTCTAGAGCTCCCGCTACCGGAGGCCTCTTCCGCCAGCAGGAGGTGCGAGTGAGCAGTTGCAGTGCTGCACCTTTGCCCACAGCTACAACAAACTCCGGTCACCCTCCGGTCACCGCATCGCGCGCTTTCAGGTGCCCTTCTGCGGCCGTCTGGAACGCTCTTCCTTTCGGTATTAGGAAGCCGCTGGGAGCTATGCACTTTTCAATAATCTAGAATGAAAACTTTCGTCTTTAGAACTGATTTTCGTGTTTAGTTTGCTGCCTTTCCCCCACACCTCCGATTCGCACGGTTGGCTACGTACAGTGCAAAAGAAATTCAACATACAGTACACAATATAAAATGTGTATTTATCTAGAGCGCCTTCACTCAAGGCGCTTGACGTAGTTACAAACAAACGGTAACAGAATAAAATGAGTTGTATGGAAGGGGCGTGCAAGGATTGAGGAATGAAAGGGTAGGGAAGGTGCGGAAAGGAGTAGAGAGGCAAGTGGAGGGAAGAGAATGTGCAATGGAAGAGGTGAGCTTTAAGTTGTAACTCGATATCAAGGTGGGCCATAAATTTAGTTGGTTTCGTACGGTGCGTCGGAAGTTCAACATCCATGAGGACCACGAGCAGACTACGTGGTAGATGAACGCGGTGAGTGAATCCATGCCCTGAGAATGAAGTTCAACATACACACACACGCGCATGTCCCTGGAGAATCTTAACTTTGGAGCTTTCGTGACTGCAGGAATTATTCTTTGGTTCTTTCGGTAAAGTCACGTATAAAGAAAAAATAATAAATTAAATAATAGCGTATTACGACGTTTCGATTGCAACACAA
This sequence comes from Lethenteron reissneri, assembly GCF_015708825.2. Taxonomy (NCBI): domain Eukaryota; kingdom Metazoa; phylum Chordata; class Hyperoartia; order Petromyzontiformes; family Petromyzontidae; genus Lethenteron; species Lethenteron reissneri. The sequence continues at coordinate 10,148,031 of NC_083830.1, read as the reverse complement.
GCAATCATCATCAGGTATAATGAAATAGCGACATAAAATCTAACCAGAAAAAATTATAGACAGACATATAAGCAGACAGATATCACCAAGATACACACAGCGGGCAACACAGGTACAGAGAGGGGTGATCGTCTCTGTGGGGTGGCCTTAAATAGACAGAGGGGGGCGGAGGCAACGAGAGGGAGGGGTTAGAGACAAAATTTACATGTCAATGAGTACAACAAAAAGAAGTGAACAAGATTAGGGGGAGAAAGAAACACACTAAAATTAAATAACCTAGCAAAGTATCGAAATGTTATGTAAAACGACACAGAGAGTCGGTCAACACACAATTAACGCATAGCCTGGTCGATTACGTATTTCAAAGATTGCTAAGTTAGAGTTTAAGTGTGAGAATTTCAAAGAAAGACAAAACATAAAAACAAGAGGAACGGAGACACACAAACAGAGCCGAACCTGGAGAAGTCGATGGCCTTGCGCAGTCCACCGCTCGCTGGCCATGCGCGACGCGGAACGCTCGGCAGCTCAGCGTGGGCCCAGGGCGGCGAGGGCCTTGGGGAGTCGTCACGTGGGAGGGGATGTCCGCAAACTGTCGCGCTGCTCCCGCTGGCCAGACCGACCAATGCCCCAATGTTTCGTGGCACGCATCGGAGATTTTTTGTCGACGGTTTACAGCAGCAGTCCTCGACCCGTGAGGCATTTCGCGGAGGGGTGGGTGGGTGGAGGGGTGGGGAGGTCGCGGCATTGGATACCGTGCAGGAGAAAATTGTTTGTGGGCGCGGGGTAACGTTCGCGCCGCATTGTGGCGACTAAACTCGCTGCTAGACGACGAGACAAGGCCGTAGCCATGGAGTCAACATTGGGGGGGACCAAATCTTCCAGGGGATCTGGGGGTCCTCCCCCCAGAAAAATCTAAATTTGAAAACGAATATCCTACCATTTCCTGCCTAAAATATAAACAAAAATTCACTAACACATAGGATGAACCTTTTCTTTTTTTACAATAATGACTAAGAGTGTATTGTATTACATTGCTGTTTTTTCTTTTTTTTACCTTTTCTTGTTTCATTGTATGTAATGGCAGAGATTAGGGATTAATAAAGTACAACTATAACCACAATCATAACAACAGAAATCTATTCAATAGCAATATATTGAGGGGGGGGGACATTTTGAGCATATTTGAATATTTGGGGGGATATATCCCCCCAATATCTATCTATATATATCTCTATATATCTTCTATTCTATATATATAAAAAAGTCAAAAATTGTGGGTTTGTGGGTTTGTTTGTGGTCGCTCGCTTGGCTCTCCAACGGTGGGGTTTACGTGAAAAAAATTGCCAGGCACCACGCTGTAAGCCCCGCGGTCAGCAAGCGCTATTCCTTTTTCACACCCGTCAACTTTAAATTAGTTTAATTAGCGATTCAGTGCGATTTGTGTGCGCTAATCTATTATTTATTTATTTATGACGCATGCACGACCATACCAACTCACGCGCCTTCGGTGGGAGTGAGGGGGACTTTTTCTTTCGCGTTAAAATGCTACAAAAATACACTAAACGCCCAAGTAAATTCTTCACTGTGATGTCCCCCCCCACCCCGATACATGTAATTATAACTACTGTACAGTCGCTAGATGCTACCACTATAGGCCGTAGATATTACTGCGGAGCGACCGGGGAGATCTCATGGCTGCGGGGGGAGGGGGGGGGTAGCAGCCCAGCCTGCCAAGGTGCCACCTCGGCCGGCTGGACAATCTAGGCGAGGCCGGAGGCTCTGCACGGGACTACGTCTCACCACGCCACTCTGTCAGGTGAGTACTTTGTGCTATACAGTCCATAAATACTGATATATAATCAGCATGTACATGTACTACTGACAGCAGCACGACGATGATGATGATGGGCGGTGTTTTCACTCTTTGTTTATTGTCGGGGGCCGCATTAAAGGCCACCAATGAACAACGCTGCTCCAGACGCGCGCTGAGTCTAAATGCCAAGGAAAAGACCGGAGGACCTGGAGAAAGATCCACGCGACCACGGGGAGAGAGACATCGCAGACTCCAAATATTACAGCAGCAGGCGTCAGGGTCGGGCTCGAACCCACGACGTTCGCGGCGCACAGATCTTCATACAGTTCTAGCTGAGCTCACCTACAGGGGGAACTCCTGACCTAGGTGCTCATTTCTGGCCGAGTAAACCTAGGGCACGACTCCGACTCGGCGGCTTGAGCGTCGCAATTAATATCGCTGCAGCGCTCGCTGCTTTTACACTCCGGGTAATATAAAGCATCTGTGCAGCAGCGCCATGCAGTCAGCACCATGATCGTGTTCACGCGCACACAGGAGCTGGGTAATGTAGTCGGCGCGTGTGTCCCGAAAGGAGCGGTGCGCTACGAACCCGGCCACCCCCAATTCGAGTCCCGCTCACAGCCACCGACGCCAGTGACGATTTATCTGAACCCGTCCTGGGCATCCCCCTAGGTCGACTCAGCCTCAAATGAGTAGCCTGGTGCGGTGTATAAACATCGGCACTAGGGAGACAAAGGCGGCCGGGCGGTGTGTAGGTCACACCACCCCCTCCGTGTGCTCTTCCGGCCTTCATAGGTGCGCTACTCGCTAACAGCACTTGCCCCAGCAGTCTGTTAAAGGCTACACGGGAGGGGGGATCTTTGTCTTTGTTATCTTTGTGTCTTTTTAACAGAGCGTTGAGTTGTCATGGCAACGATTAATTAAAGTGGTTTGGTGGTCGCGCGAAAGAGCGGGTGACGGGAGGTGTGAACATCTCTCCTCCTGCTCATACTGCTCCTCCCCTTGCCCCCCCCCCCTTCTGCTCCCCATCCTGCCCCCCTCCTCCTGCCCCCCCTCCTCTTCTTGCTCCTCCTACTGCTCCTCCACCTCCTGATCCCCCTCTTGCTCCTGCTCCCCCTCCTCCTCCCCTTGCTCCCCCCCTCTTCTTTCTCCCCCTCCTCCTTTTTTTGCTCCCCTCCTCCTCCTGCTCCCCCTCCTCCTGCCCTACCTCCTCCTCCTCCCCCTCCTCCTCCCCCTCCTCCTCCCCCTGCTCCCCCTCCTCCTCCTCCCCCTTCTCCCCCTCCTCCTCCTCCCCCTTCTCCCCCTCCTCCTCCTCCCCCTGCTCCCCCTCCTCCTCCTCCCCCTTCTCCTCCTCCTCCCCCTTCTCCTCCTCCTCCCCCTTCTCCCCCTCCTCCTCCTCCCCCTTCTCCCCCTCCTCCTCCTCCCCCTTCTCCCCCTCCTCTTCCCCCTGCTCCCCCTCCTCCTGTCCTACCTGCTCCCCCTCCTCCTCCCCCTTCTCCTCCTCCTCCTCCTCCCCCTTCTCCCCCTCCTCCTCCCCCTCCTCCTCCCCCTTCTCCCCCTCCTCCTCCTCCCCCTGCTCCCCCTCCTCCTCCTCCCCCTGCTCCCCCTCCTCCTCCTCCCCCTTCTCCCCCTCCTCCTCCTCCCCCTGCTCCCCCTCCTCCTCCTCCCCCTTCTCCCCCTCCTCCTCCCCCTGCTCCCCCTCCTCCTGTCCTACCTGCTCCCCCTCCTCCTCCCCCTTCTCCTCCTCCTCCTCCCCCTTCTCCCCCTCCTCCTCCCCCTCCTCCTCCCCCTTCTCCCCCTCCTCCTCCTCCCCTGCTCCCCCTCCTCCTCCTCCCCCTGCTCCCCCTCCTCCTCCTCCCCCTGCTCCCCCTCCTCCTCCTCCCCCTTCTCCCCCTCCTCCTCCTCCCCCTGCTCCCCCTCCTCCTCCTCCCCCTTCTCCCCCTCCTCCTCCTCCCCCTTCTCCCCCTCCTCCTCCCCCTCCTCCTCCCCCTTCTCCCCCTCCTCCTCCTCCCCCTGCTCCCCCTCCTCCTCCTCCCCCTGCTCCCCCTCCTCCTCCTCCCCCTTCTCCCCCTCCTCCTCCTCCCCCTGCTCCCCCTCCTCCTCCTCCCCCTGCTCCCCCTCCTCCTCCTCCCCCTTCTCCCCCTCCTCCTCCTCCCCCTGCTCCTCCTCCTCCCCCTTCTCCCCCTCCTCCTCCTCCTGCTCCCCCTCCTCCCCCTTCTCCCCTCCTCCTGCTCCCCCTTCTCCTGCCCTACCTCCCCCTCCTCCTGCCCTACCTCCCCCTGCTCCCCCTCCTCCCCCTGCTCCCCCTCCTCCTCCTGCTCCCCCTCCTCCCCCTTCTCCCCTCCTCCTGCTCCCCCTCCTCCTGCCCTACCTGCTGCTCCTGCTCAGGCCCGCCCCGAGGCCCCCGGACTGGGCCGCACGCCACCCAACCGCCCGACAGAGTCCTGGGATTGTTGGTGTCCTGGGATTGTTGGTGTCCTGGGATTGTTGGTGTCCTGAGATTGTTGGTGTCCTGGGATTGTTGGTGTCCTGGGATTGTTGGTGTCCTGGGATTGTTGGTGTCCTGGCGTCTGGAGATGCCGCGATATTTATAAAATAAATAAGCAGGCAGGCAGGCAATGTACATGTGTGTGTGTGTTGTATATGTTGGACTTTTTTCGCACCGTACGTAGCCAATCGCGTTAATCGGAGGTGCAGGGGAGGGACAACAAACTATAGGGTCTCTGTGTGATGAGTCTATGGGTCTCTGTGTGATGAGTCTATGGGTCTCTGTGTGATGAGTCTATGGGTCTCTGTGTGATGAGTCTATGGGTCTCTGTGTGATGAGTCTATGGGTCTCTGTGTGATGAGTCTATGGGTCTCTGTGTGATGAGTCTATGGGTCTCTGTGTGATGAGTCTATGGGTCTCTGTGTGATGAGTCTATGGGTCTCTGTGTGATGAGTCTATGGGTCTCTGTGTGATGAGTCTATGGGTCTCTGTGTGATGAGTCTATGGGTCTCTGTGTGATGAGTCTATGGGTCTCTGTGTGATGAGTCTATGGGTCTCTGTGTGATGAGTCTATGGGTCTCTGTGTGATGAGTCTATGGGTCTCTGTGTGATGAGTCTATGGGTCTCTGTGTGATGAGTCTATGGGTCTCTGTGTGATGAGTCTATGGGTCTCTGTGTGATGAGTCTATGGGTCTCTGTGTGATGAGTCTATGGGTCTCTGTGTGATGAGTCTATGGGTCTCTGTGTGATGAGTCTATGGGTCTCTGTGTGATGAGTCTATGGGTCTCTGTGTGATGAGTCTATGGGTCTCTGTGTGATGAGTCTATGGGTCTCTGTGTGATGAGTCTATGGGTCTCTGTGTGATGAGTCTATGGGTCTCTTTGTGATAAGTCTATGGGTCTCTGTGTGATAAGTCTATGGGTCTCTGTGTGGTGAGTCTATGGGTCTCCGAGTGATGAGTCTATGGGTCTCTGTGTGATAAGTCTATGGGTCTCTGTGTGATAAGTCTATGGGTCTCCGACTGATGAGTCTATGGACCTCTTTGTGAGTCTATGCATGTAGAACACCTTTCGCATTGTACGTAGCCAACACCAAAAGCAGTTCTACAAAAATTTGTTTTCAATCTGGATTTAAAAGGGCTTATCTCCCAGTGTGCTTCCGAGAATGTAAAGACCGAAACACAACATACGACTTGCCTCACATGGTGCATACGCTGTGCGTGCAAACATGGGCAGCCGGCAAGCGAATAAGTCATATTTAAAAAAAAAACTTTATTAAAAACACGCTTTTATGAAATGTACTAGTAATGGAAGAACTCCACGACTCCAGGAAGTGGCCTCGAAGCTTGCCATAACGTAAGGGACCGTGGCCAATTACAGCCAACGTCAGTTGAGCGTGGATATTAGACCCAAGCCGAGACATATCATTTTAAAAAGAATGTTTAAAAATAATATAGAATTTTTATAATAGAATATAGTATTGTCATCAGTTTGACATAAGTATACCAAGTTTGCAGTCGATACCACATTGAGAAGTGGGTTAAAATTGAGTTACAAGATTTGAGGATACAACAACAACAATGACAACAACAACAGAGTGAGTTAAACGAAAGCGTGTAAAAATAGACCTCTGTTTGGTGCCCCTAACCTGGCCAGATAGAGTGTGGGGGGGGGGGGCTGGAAGGGGATTGCCTGGAGGATTGAAGAGATTGGAGGAGAGATACAGACGCAAAGGGCTGGAAACGAATGGTTGACTGACAGGGGAACGGTTGAAAACCGTTGGACGAGGAGGACGGGGATTGGCCGAGGGAGATTGGCCGAGGGAACCTTCGAGAAAGAGGGGAGGGGGGAGGTCGAGGGGTATAAAAGGGGGAAGCACAAGGGGAGGGGTCGCTTGGAGGAAAGACGAGGTTCCCGAATGAAGAATAGAGCTGGCGTTCGTGTCGACGACTAAAGGCTCTTAATAACGCGAAGAACGTGTGTCTGCCGTCATTACACTGATATCGGAAGGGAGGAGCGTTCCAGACGGCCACAGAAGCGCATCTGAAAGCGCGCGATGCCTTGTCTGCTGCTCGATTAAGTTTCTGTTACAGTATGTTCTCCGCAGCAGTGCTAATTATTGATTTGTGTTGTGCATTACTGCATATTAGTTGTGCACCGTACTGGGACCCCGTGTCTAACAGAGAGGGCCCTAGGCCAATTAAACGTCTCCGTTCATCTGCAGCATTAGTTCATAATAGAGGTTTTTGGGGTTAGATTGCGTAAATATAAATGTGTCGTTAAACCCGCCACCACCCGACACAGCCAATGAGTAAGGTTTGTCACGTAAACAGAACGTGCCAATTCGTTACATGTTCAGTGTGTTGGAGAGTAAACCCACAACATTTACAATTCGAGTACGACGTTTCGCCAGTCATTACAACGAGCATCATCGGGCGACAAATCCTCTTGTGTGGGTCTTAGATAGAGGGATAGATGTGATGTCGTCACGTGTGAGCCAATCAGGTGCGAAGGCCAGAGGGCTGGGGGGTAATGTATGTAAATAAATAAATAAAACATTAGTTCAGTGTCTGCTGATGAGACATTGAATGTCGAAAGTGGTCCAGAGTTTGCTTTTGTGTTGAACCAATGCTGCTGAAATGATGCACCGTGTAGGCTGATGGGATGTGTAAAAGCATACTTAGATTTATATATTTTTACGTGGAGGATATGGAAGATGTGGAGAAAGAGGAGATATTTGTTATTTTGTTGTCACTGATGGCTATGGGGGCCCACGTGTGATTCTGCCGCGGGCTTCCAGAAACATCTGGGCGGTTCTGCTCGTGATGCTGATGAAATTTGACTGAACTGGCACAGACTCTCACCGATTCTCTAACTGACCGACTCTCCATCTCACTGACTCTCCATCTCACCGACTCTCCATCTCACGGACTCTCTATCAGAATAGCTCACCGCCAACTCGACAAGCGCGGCTCTCTGTGCAGCGCTCGCTCGAGGCGCGTCTCGACGCTGGTGCGTTCGAAGGGGAGCCGTGGGAAGGTTCGCACAGCTTGTCGGCTTGTCGTGGCTTAAATCAGCGTCTCCCTCGCTCGCTCGCTCCCAGTGTCCGCGAGCGTTCCAGGAGGCGGGGGAACTTGGCGCTCGGGCTAATTAATGGGCGCTCGGCGAGATGGCAAGCCAGGCGTGGAGCCATCGTCTCTAATTAAATCGCGTCGAGGAGACGCTGCGAGCGAGCGACGGCCGTGCGTCGATCGTATATTAACTTTGTCAATGATTCGTTCAGGGGGGGGGGGGGTTATTAATACATGGGGGGGGGGGGTACTTAAGAGGATTCCAATTCAATTTATGGCTTTTGATAAATAAATTACGGGGAGAATGTTTTGGTTCGGAGCCAGGCGAGTGTGGGGTTATAAACGAGTCTCGGCCAGGCTCATGTATGCCATGGGCTCGTGACTCGGATGAAAGCCCCTTGAGATTCTGTGCAAAAGGCGCTTCAGAGCTCATCAGATTCCACCAGAGTAGATGAAAGAGTTTTCTTCATCGGCTCTGCCAGGGGACGCGCTACTGTGGGCACACGGCACGCGATAAACGTCGGTTTACATTTGAGGGGGTCCCGTGGCTATTCTGGGTTTGGGGGGGGGCTCTCTGTTGAGTCATCTCCTACCACTACCCACGCGCGTTGTTTTTATCCTTGGTTGTTTCACTTCTGCAATTTTTCAATAAGTCAAAAAGTTGATCAGCATTGAGGCGGGGCTCAGTGCTTCATCACAGCCCTGAGCCACTGGTGGAGTTAGAATTCCACGTTCCTATGGCGGGAGTGCGAGACGATTCATAGGATAACCACTGTTGGCCTTGCCCACAAGGTGGTTCTCCAATTTTACAAACTCCGAAGTCGAACTCCCCCCAGCCCCCCTCCGACGCCACGACCCAAACTCGCGACCTCGCGATTGCGATCCGCTCGCTCCACCGGGCTGAGCAGTCAAACCTGGGCGGACACTTGCACATTGTTCAAATGCGATACACGGATGACTACTTATTACTTAAACTAAACAACTTCTTTATATTTTACCAGGTAAGACCCACTGAGCTGTGTAGCTCTTTTTCAGAAGCGACCTGGCGATCACAAATGATAGCCCAACGAAGTGATTTATCGTGTGGAAATTGACAGCAGTCAAATACCCTAAACGCGTGATTCTAAATGTGGAGGGAAAAACCGGAGGACCTGGAGAAAAATCCACGCAACCACAGGGAGAGAGAAAGACACCGCAGACTCCAAGTATACAGCAGCAGGCGTCAGGGTCGGCATCGAACCCACGACCTCCTGCACACCAGGCGAGGTAGTCAACATCTCACCACCGCTTTGGAAAAGCCAAAGTCGATATCAAAACAAACACCGTGTTGAATTTCGGGCACACGACTGACGGGTAATTGCACGCAGACAGATGACGCTCTTGACTTTCATTACCACAGGGCGCTCTCGGATCGGCCGTACCGCCACCGTGTTGCACCGAGAAGAAGACCTGATGCGGGCAGGGAGGCAGGGAGTGATGAGAATGAAACTGCCACTATTTGGACGCACATATGCGGTAGGATGGGCAACGACTTCAAGATTTAAAGTGTGTTGTTGTTGTTGTTGTTCGTAAAAAATGAAGGAAGGAACCGAAACGAGAGGGAGACCTAACAGAGAATGGCTTGATGACGGCATCGTAAGAGATTGGTGCCAGAAAGATGCGGCCACTACTTGAGCAGATTGGCAATACAAGACAGAGATGGAAAAAGGAAACAATTGACGAAATGTTGCAGTGGACACCAACGGGACTATCTGCGCGTGGATCGTGAAAATGATGATTGCATTGCTGGCATCTTAGAGGAACTGTGTATGTATCTTCTTCTTCCACGCGTTTGTCCCACTCATTTGAGGGTGTTCCGCTATCCTTGCCAACCTTCTCCACACAGTGCTGCGCCATCTCTCCTTCCGCTCCTCGGGCCACCGTGTCCAATCGCACCACATCGCCCCACCTCTTCATCTGCCTTCCTCTTCATCTCTATCCTACCACTTGCATCATTTGCACCTTCTGACCCACGTAATGTCCCTGTTGTCTCTCCACATGACCGAACCACACCAGGCTTTTCTCTCTCTCTCATCTTCTCTGTGATTTCTACCACCTTGAGTCTTCCTCTCACTTCTTCATTTCTCACCCTGTCCTTCCTTGTTAAACCCAACATCTACCGCAAGATCCTGATCTCTGTGACTGACGTAGCTTGGTCCTCCCTCTTTCGCGTGCCCCAGCACTCGGCCCCATACAACCGCACCAGCCTCACCACCGTCTTGTGCTGAACACTACACTATACCGTACACACTTTTCCCTTCAACCAAACTGCGATCCTCTTATCTCACACCACACCAGTGATCTCTCGCCATTTCAGCCATCCAGCCCTTCCTCTCATCTTTCCTTCTAGTGTGTGTGATTCCAAATGTGGAGGGAAAAATTGGAGGATCTGGAGAAAAATCCACGGAGAGAGAACATGCAAACTCAAAATATACAGCAGGCGTCAGGGTTGGGATCGAACCCCCGACCTCCTGCATACCAGGCGAGGTAGTTAACATCTCCTAGACACCACGGCGCCACCCCCCGCGGCACGAATATATGGGGCCTAATGTATGGGTTCGTAGACATTTATTCCGCAATGGTGTTTTGTGGAAATGGACAAAACCTGTGATTTTACTCCTCATTTAATATGTGTTTTAAATTAATAATAGATTTTTGGATCAGATCGCCGTGTAAGTAAAACGTTGTCATAAACCCTCCTCCGCCCGACAGCCAATTCATAAAGTTGTCAGCTGATGAACAAACGTGGCCAGTGTATTACTGCTTCAGCAGCACCCCCGGTGTGGTGGAGATCAAATCCGTACACACTGGGCACGCGCGTTTTGAACGTTTCACTGCTAGTTACGAGCAGCATCATCAGGCAAGTTTCCAGAATAGTTAAAATGGCCTCCAGTGTAGGGCCTTTAATAGGGGGGCGGGGCATGGGGCGGAGGGTCGTGACGTCATAAACGGGTGCCCACGAGGGAGCAGAAAGTGGCAGCAAGCGATACTGTACCTAGGGGTTACTGTACATAGAGGGAACTGTACTTAGAGGCTCATGCAATCGCATGAGTTATGGTCTTGCAGATTAAAGCCTGAGTGTTAAATAAAATGCAGCCTATGACCTAAATGGGCCTAAATGCGACTGATTGCATCAGATGTCACCGGATCTCGAGAGCGAAGCTGCAGGGGGTGAAGCCTGCTTAGTGCTTAGATGAGAGTGCACCAGGGCTAGCCAGCTGATGGAGGCATTGCCTGTTGGACATCTGTGGAAAAGAGCTGTATAGCTCATCGGATTTAAATAAAGGTGCTCTTTCTGAGAGGCTCGCAGCAATCGGAAGGTTGCGCGACTTCAAATCCTGATTGGGGGTTGACTCGGCCCATCATCCCTCTGGGGTGTCGATACAAACTCTTAGGTTTTTCGGTAAAGTCACGTAGGTCAAAAATTAATAATAATAAATAATAGAAATAATAATATTATTGCTATTATTTATTAATATAAATAATAATAGAAATAAAATAATATTTTATATAATATAATAATAATATTTTATATAAAATATAATATTTTATATAAAATAATATTTTATTTCTATTATTATTTCTATTATTTATTATTGTTTATTTTTTACCTACGTGACTTTACCGAAAAACCTTACAATATGAATCCTTGCAGTCATGAAAGCTTCAAATCTAGAATTAAGTTGCGATACAATTAGAACTACTTTGCGGGAAAGTCAACAGTGGTTTGAAAGTCTCTCATCCGTGAAAAATGAGTTTCATAGTTCATGGGATTCCTCCTCCAGTATAAACACATGATCTGATGCTGGGTCGGAGGGCCCTGGGAGGGAGCACGTGCCGGGTTTCCGACCACGTTTGCAAACGGCCACTCGACGGGCAATGGCCTTGCAGCAGTTGCAGAGCCTCGGTTTCCGATGGTTCGACTTTGGTCAGAAATGTCACCGTTGCATCTGCGACCGGTCCCTCATAAAGCAATCGAGAGCTCAGTTTCGAGGGAGGGGAGGGAGGGAGACGGCTGTGGCGTCACTCCGTGGACCACGTCGCCCCCGTCTCGATGCGCGAACTCCGGAGCGGCAAATTGCGCGCTGCAGAATCTGAATCTTTATTTAGGCTGCAAGAGGAATCCAATGGGCTGTCCAGTCAGGGCGGGTAAGAACGTTACAACAACAGTTACAAAAACATGATAGGTCTGAAAAGTACCAGAAAGGTAAACAAATCGCCCAAACACAAACGAATACAACTAAACCATCCCAACCTACCAGACAAAAGCGACGTGACCATAAATGATAGCTCAACAAAGTGGCTTATTATATGGACACTTACAACAGCAAAATAATCTAAATAGTCTAAACGTATGTTTCTAAATGTGGAGGTGAAAAAATTCCACTCGACCACGGGGAGAGAGAGACAGCAAGCATTGTCAGGGTTGGGATCGAACCACCAAACTCCTGCATACCAGGCGAGGTAGTGAACATCTCCTAGCCACAGCAAATGTACAGCAGGCACCGTCAGGGTCAGGATCGAACCACCGACCTCCTGCACACCAGGCGAGGTAGTGAACATCTCCTAGCCACAGCAAATATACAGCAGGCACCGTCAGGGTCGGGATCGAACCCTCGACCTCCTGCACACCAGGCGAGGTAGTGAACATCTCCTAGCCACAGCAAATATACAGCAGGCACCGCCAGGGTTGGGATCGAACCACCGACCTCCTGCATACCAGGCAAGGTATTGAACATCTCCTAGCCACAGCAAATGTACAGCAGGCACCGCCAGGGTTGGGATCGAACCACCGACCTCCTGCACACCAGGCGAGGTAGTGAACATCTCCTAGCCACATCAAATATACAGCAGGCACCGTCAGGGTCAGGATCGAACGCCCGACCTCCTGCACACCAGGCGAGGTAGCGAGCATCTCCCAGCCACAGCAAATATACAGCAGGCACCGCCAGGGTCAGGATCGATCCCCCGACCTCCTGCACACCAGGCGAAGTAGCGAGCATCTCCCAGCCACAGCAAATATACAGCAGGCACCGCCAGGGTCAGGATCGATCCCCCGACCTCCTGCACACCAGGCGAGGTAGTGAACATCTCCTAGCCACAGCAAATATACAGCAGGCACCGTCAGGGTCAGGATCGATCCCCCGACCTCCTGCACACCAGGCCAGGTAGTGAACATCTCCCAGCCACAGCACATATGTAGAGGTGTAATTGCGCATGTCTACGAATGTTGAGGTGTGATTATGCATGGCCACGGATGGCCAACAAACACAAGGGGCGGGGTTACGGCCGTACACAAGGGTGGCGCTCGCACCGACGTCCGCATGTGTATCCCCCACGGGCCCCCCCCCTTGGGGGCAAGTCCTATAAAAGGTGATGAGCCGAAAGGCTCGGGAGTCGGGACTCAGCTATAACCAGACAAGACGGAAGACCAGCTAGTGTAGGCCCCAGAGCTCCCCTGGCTCGCTGTCCTTATAAGGGCCGACCAGGGCAAGCCGGTGGCGTGGCCCCGAGAGCCCAGACGAAGCTGGTCTGGTGACTCAGGGAGCCGGGATCCCAGCTTAACCAAGCTGGGACAGATAGCCTCCCCTAGTCCCGTAGTGGAGGAATTGGTATAGGTTAGAGGGGTTAGCTGTCGAGAAATCCCTGTAGCCCAGTGACCTGTAAATAACTGTGTTGGTGTAATAAATAAGTGTGCCTCCGATCCTGTCGTCAAGCCTCCATATACTTACTACATCTGGTGTCAGAAGTAAAACGTCCAAACGATGGACACACGAGGGACGACACGTACCAAGGAGTCGGAGATGGAAGACGCCGCGGCCGATTCAACACCAGAGATGGCCGGGGTCGGATCGGAGCAGCCGGGGCCAAGTACGCCCGTGCCGCTACGACAAGAGGGGGGGGATGCGTCGGCTGAAGGACTCCGGCTGGCCCACTCCCGCCTGGCGGAACTGCTCTACGCCGCCGCCGCTGCGTTGGAGGAGATCACGCGGCTGGGGGCTGGAGGGGCAGCGCGGGTCGACGACAGCAGCCGGCGCGCGGCAACGTTTCCCGCCACCCCGACGCGGCTGGCGGTTAAATTTCCCGCCATCTCTACAGTGCGAGCGGACGGCGGGGCCGGCCCGCGTCACGTGACTGCTGAGCGCCAAGCACAAGCCGTGACATCATCAACACCGGCCGGCGCGTCAACATCGGAGCGACCGGCGATGCCATGTGCACAGCCCGCCCACACTGTATCATCGGCGGGGAGCGACGGAGAGCGATCTACAGCCACGGACGTCGCCTTGCAGCAGCGTCTGCCACCTCTGAAAGAATTCGTAGGCGCAGACGGAGACTGGGGCGGCTTCAAGAGACGGTTCATCGCTCATCAGGAGATGGCGAACTGGACGGACGCCGAGGCTCTACGCGCGCTGCCAGCGATGCTGGACAACGACGCCCTGGCTACCCTCACCTCGGCGCCGAGGGAAAAGCGCGCCACCCTACACCTGGCGTTGCAGCTGCTGTCAGCCGTCTATGGGCCGCCTTCGGACTGCAGGCAGCTTTTCCACGATCGGCGTCGGGGCACCAACGAATCACCTCTGGCCTTCCGGACTGCTCTCCTGGCTCTAGCGAAGGCTGCTTTCCCAAGGATGGACGAGGAAGGAGTGGATGCCATGGTGGCTGAGAAGCTGCTGCTACTCGCTGATGAGCTGGACGTCAACGTCCTGGCTCAAGACGACTCAGAGATGTCGTCCCTGCTGGTCGCGTGCCACATCCACGGGGGCTTGCGGTCCCTTCGTCGAAAGGCGGCAAAGGGGGCGGCCAGCCATGCCATGGCGGCTACCGCCCTCCCATCGGAGGAGGTCTGCGGGGTGGAGCGGCGAGGGGAATGGAGAGCGGCAGTACCACAGGCTCGGAATGGACTGAGCCGCCAGGAGCAGCCCAGGACATCGGGGGCGCTCACACGCTGCTACAACTGTGGCCTGCAAGGCCACGTTGCGTCAGGATGCCGGGCTCCCCGTCAGCGCGGGGCGACACCTCGTCAGGACGCCACGCCGTCTCCTCCCAAGCTCCAGCAGAGAAATACGGCGAGTCGCGGCACCTCACACGTTTGGCCCACGCACACATCCGACACACACTCACGCGCCCAACTAAACAGGGCTCCAAATTCCCCATCCGTCGCGCGCGATCGTTCGGTAATGCGGCGGGCGCTCCAACCGGGTCAGTGGTCGGAGCTCGCCCATCGTGTCGTTGCTGCGTCGGCGGGATCATCGGTCGTGGTCGGTCACATTGATGGGGTAGAGGTGCGGATTTTAATTGACACAGGGGCATCGGCGACCATTATATCTGATTTAATTTATAACATCCTTCCCGTTCAAAGTCGTCCCTTGCTCCCTGTTGACGTGCCGTGCTATGCCGCTAACGGGGGCTCTCTGGGCATTATTGGCCAAATCCGCACCACTATCTGCATTGGGGACATTAAATTATCCGGGCCTGTTTTGGTTTCCTCCTCACTCGCGGTTCCGTGCCTGTTGGGGACGGATTTTCTGGCCAAAATGCCCATCCGCATCCTTATTGACCAAGGGTGCATTGAGCTCCCATCGGGCCGACGCGTTACATTTCTGTCTTCCCCCACCACGGAGCGTCGGGCGTTTGCCACCGTGCAGGCGCTCGTCACAAAAACTGTGCGCGTGCCTCCGGGGGCTCAGATGCTCGTCCCTCTTAGATTGCGTCGGCCGTTTAATGAAGGGGTTGCGGATCGGGGGGTCTTGTTGGGACCATCTCGGGCCGGGGTAAATGGACCAGATTTGCTCGCGGCTCAGACCATGGTGAGAGGGGATGGGGACCCCTTCATTGCAGTCCTTAATGTGGGATCGCGAACGGCCGTGGTTCCTCAAGGGACCGTGCTTGCACACGCAACGCCGGTACCCTATGAGGAACCACTCGTGGGTCAGGTATCCACCGATCCTCCGTCGCGACCGCATTCGGACTGTGATGACGGTTGGCTGGATGCGCTTTGCGCGGGTTCAGTGGACCTGTCCGACTCGCAGCGCGCGCAGCTGCGAGTTCTTCTGAGCGAATTTGCTGACGTTTTTAGTCAACACAAATTTGATATTGGTTGTACTAAATTGCTGCGACACCATATTGACACGGGTGACAGCGCGCCAATCCGCCAAAATCCCTTTCGGTTGAGTCCCGCCGAAAAGGATCATGTCAAATCGGCTGTTGATGACATGCTAGCCGCCGATATCATTTCCCCTTCCAATAGCCCGTGGGGCGCGCCGATCGTTTTGGTGAAAAAACACGACGGCTCACTGCGGTTTTGTGTCGACTTTCGGCGTCTGAACAAAATCTCTGTGGCAGATGCGTACCCGCTTCCTCGAATGGATGAGTCGCTCGATGCCTTGGCGGGGGCGCGATTCTTTTCCACCCTCGATTTGCTATCTGGATTCTGGCAGCTTCCTCTGGATGACGAATCAAAACCTAAGACTGCTTTTCGGACACCGCAGGGTCTCTTCCAATTTAACCGCTTGCCGATGGGTTTACATTCTGCGCCGGCAACTTTTCAGCGGTTAATGGAATTGGTCTTGGCAGGGTTGCAATGGGATTCGTGTTTGATTTACTTAGACGATGTCATCGTCTTTAGCAAATCCTTCGAGGAACACCTCCAGAGGTTGCGTGCTGTTTTTCTCAAAATGCGGGCTGCCAATTTGAAATTTAAACCACAGAAGTGCCATTTACTCCGCGAATCGGTGCGATATTTGGGTCACATTGTTGGGCGCTCGGGGATATCCACTGATCCCGCCAAAACGGAATGCGTCAGCTCCTGGCCGACTCCCACCTCTGTGGGAGAGGTCAGGAGTTTCATTGGGTTCGCGTCGTATTATCGGCGATTTGTGGCTGACTTCGCTACGATTGCGAAACCTTTGCATGCCTTGACGTCCAAGGGAGTCAGGTTTCATTGGGGGCCGGAGGAGGAGGCTTCTTTTCGCGCCCTCCGGAATGCTTTGGTGGGGGCGCCGCCGTTGAATTACCCGGATTTTTCACAACCCTTCTTGCTCGATACAGATGCAAGTAACACGGGCATCGGGGGCGTGCTGTCCCAGCTCATTGGGGGCGTAGAGCATGTGGTGGCTTACGGTAGTCGGGTACTGTCTCCAGCCGAACAGCGGTACTGCGTTACCCGTCGGGAATTATTGGCGATTGTTTATTTCATTCAGCAGTACCGCCCGTATCTGTACGGTCGGCGGTTCACCGTCCGTACAGATCATGCGGCCCTACAATACGCCCTGCGGGTTCAACAACCATCGGGCCAGTTGTCTCGATGGTTGGAGATTCTCCAAGACTATGACTTTGTCACCACATATCGTAAGGGTCTCCGCCACACGAACGCTGACGCCCTGTCGCGATTGCCACCCACTTCGGAGTGCGCGTGCCTCTTGGGTTCGGGGCGTTGTAGGTCTCCGAACGTCACCACCGATTCGGTCCTCGTGGCCGCTGCCGATGCACCTTCGGTTTCGGGTCCTATCGAGCAAGAAGGGAGGGATTCGTTGCTGGGGTTGTCAGTCGCGGAATGGGGTCGCCTCCAAATGGAGGACACCTCCCTCCTCGCTCTGCGCCGTCGCGCCGGGGGGATTGGCCAGGGGGTGGAAAACGTTGACTCGTGGGGGTTGTTCCAGGGACTTTTAATGCACTGGAATGGTAAAACCCGGCGCCAGCGGCTCGTGGTGCCTGCTGCTTTAAGGGGTAAGGTGGTATGGGCTGTTCATGAGCGGCTTCTGCACTTGGGGGTTCATAAGACCTTTGCCACGCTCCAGCTAGATTTCTTCTGGCCGGGCATGGAAAAGGACGTGGGGGACCTCTTGGGGTCGTGCACGCAATGCGCGCAGAGGAAGCCACCTGCTAGGGGGTCCAACCCTCCGCTGCAGTCCATAAAAGTTTCCAGGGTTAACGAGCTCGTCGCTCTGGACATACTTGGCCCATTTCCCGCTACACCCAGGGGCAATAGGTATTTACTAACGGGGGTTGAATACTTCACGAGATGGCCTATGGCCTGGCCCCTGGCGAACCAATCGGCAGCAGCCATCGCGGAGGCCTTTGTCCAGGGCTATGTCCTCGACAAGGGTGCTCCGGAACGGCTGCTTACTGACCAGGGTAGGAATTTTTCTGGTAAACTCCTACGTGAGGTGTGCGACCTCTTGGGTACGGAGAAGGTTCGGACCTCTCCGTATCACCCACAAACTGACGGGATGGTGGAACGGCTGCATCGGACCATCACGTCCATGCTGTCCCAGCAGGTGTCGGTATCCCAGACGGATTGGGACCTCCGCATAGCCGGTGTGTTGCAGGCCTACAGAATGGCTCCCCATGCGGCCACCGGATTTTCCCCTTTCTTTTTAATGTATGGGCGCGAAGTTAACCCTCCTGTGGCGACCCAGCTGAAGCTCTCGGCGCTCCAGGCGAAGTCTAAGTTGTCCGAACACGTTAAATTTAACATCGCTCAATTGTCTGAGGCGCGGGAAGCGGCCGTGCAAAATTCTGAACTCCGCCAGAAGGCGAACGAGAGGCTTCGGTTGGGGCGGGTGCAGGTGGTCAAATGGGTACCAGGGGACAGGGCGTGGTTGCACTGTCCTCAGGTGCCGCTGGCAACCTCGTCGAAATTGGTACGGCCGTGGCGGGGGCCAGTGGAGGTCGTGCAGGTTTTGCGGCCGCAATGTGTTCGCGTCAAATGGGGGAGGCGCCGGTGGTATGTGCACCCCTCAAGGTTAAAACCATTCGTCACGCCGCCCCGGGGTTCACACACACACACGCATGGCCAAACGTGTGAGGGTGTCGCCGACTCACCGTCGTCGCTGCACTCGCCTAACCTGACGCCAACTGTTCCGCCCCCAGGTGAAACAGGAGTGACGGGCCCACGCCCACCAACCCCTCCCGGAGGGGTCGGGGGTCACTCGGCAGCGGAGCCTGACCCTCTTGCACCCGGACCGTCAACAACCGTCACTGAGCGTGCCGGGACGGGCCCTTGTGACGGACCCGCCGCGAGAACGCGCGCCAAAACGCGCAGACTTTTGTGAGGTCGGCCGTTGGGGGGCCTTGCGGACAAAAGGGGAGGGGTGTTGTGAGGTCGGCCGTTGGGGGGCCTTGCGGACGATGGGAAAGGTGACGTCCGGAGTGTATATATATGTTGGTTTTGGGGTGTTATCCGGGGGGGGTGCGTCGGGTTATTTTTTTTCTCTCTCTCTCTCTTCCTCTCGTTGTTCTTGTTCTTGTTAAAAATTACGCGAGGCACACACGGGGTTTTTGTGAGGGATGCACCTTTATTCTGATTTTTTTTTTTGCAGCCGGGGACGGCTGCGAGCTGTACAGGAGGGGGTGATGTAGAGGTGTAATTGCGCATGTCTACGAATGTTGAGGTGTGATTATGCATGGCCACGGATGGCCAACAAACACAAGGGGCGGGGTTACGGCCATACACAAGGGTGGCGCTCGCACCGACGTCCGCATGTGTATCCCCCACGGGCCCCCCCCCCTTGGGGGCAAGTCCTATAAAAGGTGATGAGCCGAAAGGCTCGGGAGTCGGGACTCAGCTATAACCAGAGAAGACGGAAGACCAGCTAGTGTAGGCCCCAGAGCTCCCCTGGCTCGCTGTCCTTATAAGGGCCGACCAGGGCAAGCCGGTGGCGTGGCCCCGAGAGCCCAGACGAAGCTGGTCTGGTGACTCAGGGAGCCGGGATCCCAGCTTAACCAAGCTGGGACAGATAGCCTCCCCTAGTCCCGTAGTGGAGGAATTGGTATAGGTTAGAGGGGTTAGCTGTCGAGAAATCCCTGTAGCCCAGTGACCTGTAAATAACTGTGTTGGTGTAATAAATAAGTGTGCCTCCGATCCTGTCGTCAAGCCTCCATATACTTACTACACATATACAGCAGGCACCGTCAGGGTCGGGATCGACCCCCCGACCTCCTGCACACCAGGTGAGGTAGTGAACATCTCCCAGCCACAGCAAGTATACAGCAGGCACCGTCAGGGTCGGGATCGAACCACCGACCTCCTGCACATCAGGCGAGGTAGTGAACATCTCCCAGCCACAGCAAGTATACAGCAGGCACCGCCAGGGTTGGGATCGAACCACCGACCTCCTGCACACCAGGCGAGGTAGTGAACATCTCCTAGCCACATCAAATATACAGCAGGCACCGTCAGGGTCAGGATCGAACCCCCGACCTCCTGCACACCAGGCGAGGTAGTGAACATCTCCTAGCCACAGCACATATACAGCAGGCACCGTCAGGGTCAGGATCGAACCCCCGACCTGCACACCAGGTGAGGTAGTGAACATCTCCCAGCCACAGCAAGTATACAGCAGGCACCGTCAGGGTCGGGATCGAACCACCGACCTCCTGCACATCAGGCGAGGTAGTGAACATCTCCCAGCCACAGCAAGTATACAGCAGGCACCGCCAGGGTTGGGATCGAACCACCGACCTCCTGCACACCAGGCGAGGTAGTGAACATCTCCTAGCCACATCAAATATACAGCAGGCACCGTCAGGGTCAGGATCGAACCCCCGACCTCCTGCACACCAGGCGAGGTAGTGAACATCTCCTAGCCACAGCACATATACAGCAGGCACCGTCAGGGTCAGGATCGAACCCCCGACCTCCTGCACACCAGGCCAGGTAGTGAACATCTCCCAGCCACCGCTAATGGGCACGGCTGGCGCGAAGGCACGCGGTAGCCGTGGGCCTCCGCTCCTGTTCCGAAAGCTTCGCTCGAGATTTGGCAGCGCCGTAATTTCGTCGCCCTTCACTCCGGCACACGGGGGGGGGGCTCGAGAGGGCGCCTCCTAGATTGCGGTCGCCACGGCAACGGCATGGCCCGATCGGCGCGAGTAGGCGGTGGTCCAGGTGCCGGTGGGGGCTGGCGGGGGGAGGGGGATGGGGGGGGGGCGATGGAATCGGAATATTCGCATCAAGAAGCGTGCGCCGCATGGCGCGGTTTACATTTTTGTTTTATTGACTCTCTGCTGCGAAGTCAACAGTTTTTTTTTAGCAAATGCAAATGTGCCAATTATATGCGCGCGCGAATGTGTTAAAAGCAATATTACAAAGCGTAATTGTGAAAAAAAAATTAATCATTTCAGATTTCACGACGAGGATTTCTTCACACCACTCGCCCGCACTCGGCCGTCTCGATGACTTGCGGCATAATTCGTCGTCGATTTTGTTTGTTTCCATCGGGAGTGCGATGACCCCCCACCCCCGCCCCCCGTTCGGAGAGGACGTTCAGCCACACGTCGCTGTGCATCTGATCATCAAACACGACCTCGGCCTCGATTCGCGCGCGGGCAGGAAAAGGCTCCTCGTGCCACTGCTCGGCAGAAACCGGCCCCCGATGCCCCCCCCCCACTTCCTCCTCCACCCTCCGCGCTTCTGCTATTTTTAAAATGATTTTTTTATTGTGTTGTTGTCACAGATCGGTGGGTGGGGAGAGTCCCATTCCTCCGCCGCGTGAGCATAGCACGGCGTGTGCAACTTGTGATGAGGTTCGACGTTCATTTCGTGTAACCAGGTGGCCAGGATGCGAGAATTTTATTGCTTCGAGTGACCCTAGGGCATCGGTGTCGATCACAACTGAAGCGTTGCGGTCAACGCTAAGTTGCATGCAACACCACTGATGCTTTAAACGCCGCAGTGGGGAGATGTGAACTACCTGGCTTGCTGGACAAGAGGACGTGGGTTCGATCCGCAACTCCCCGCTCACAAAATAGCGTGTGATGCTGTGCATAACGGGTTGGGAGATGTTAGCTACCTCGCCTGGTATGCAGGAGGTTGTGGGTTTAATCCCAACTCTGACGCCTGCTGCTGTATATTCGGAGTTCGCGTGTTCTCTCTGTGGTTGCGTGGATGTTTCTCCGGGTCCTCCGGGATTTCCCCCCACATTTACAATCAACGTCACGCATTTAGAGTATTTGGCTGCTATACATTCCACGCGATGATAAACCACCTCGTTCGGTTATCATCTGCGGCCAGGTCGATTCCTGAAAAAACAGAGCTTCTTTAATTCTAGATTTGAAGCTTTCGTGACTGCAAGGATTCATATACTCTTAGGTTCTTTCGGTAAAGTCACGTAGGTAAAAAAAATATTAATAATAATAAAGTAAAATAATAAATGAAAATAACTAAATTAAATCACGACGTTTCGGAAGCAACACAAGCCTCCAGTAAGTTTACTGGAGCAGTTACACCTGATGACGGAGGCTTGTGTTGCTTCCGAAACGTCGTGATTTATTTTAGTTATTTTCATTTGTTATTATTTTATGTTATTATTATGATTATTTTACCTACGTGACTTTACCGAAAGAACCTAAGAGTAAGAGCTTGGTTCTTTCGGTTAAGTCACGTCTAAAGATAAAATAATAAATTAAATTAAATAATAGCATACGACGTTTCGATTGCAACACAAGCAATCATCATCAGGTATAATGAAATAGCGACATAAAATCTAACCAGAAAACTATAGACAGACATATTAGCAGACAGATATCACCAAGATACATAGAGAGAGCAACACAGCTAACAGAGAGGGGTGATCATCTCTGTGGGGTGGCCTTAAATAGACAGAGGGGGGAGGAGGCAGAGAGAGGGAGGGGGTTAGAGAAAACATTTGCATATCAATGAGTGGACAACAAAACAAGGTGCTGCAAGTGCGATGACACGGCAAGCAAGCCTGAAAATCAGGAGAAGGACAAACTAAAATTCAATAACCTAGTAAAATATCGAAATGTAATGTAATACAACACAGAGGGTCGGTCAACACCCAATTAACGCATAGCCTGGTTGATTACGTATTTCAAAGATTGCTAAGTTAGAATTTAAGTGTGAACATTCCAAAGAGAAGACACAGGCAGAGAGAAGAGAGAGAGAAAACAGGATAAGCTTAAAACTTCCCCGTAGAAGTGGTTCAATCTTAATTTTAGAACTTTCGTGACTGCAGGAATTATTATTTGGTTCTTTCTCTCTCTCTTCTCTCTGCCTGTGTCTTCTCTTTGGAATGTTCACACTTAAATTCTAACTTAGCAATCTTTGAAATACGTAATCAACCAGGCTATGCGTTAATTGGGTGTTGACCGACCCTCTGTGTTGTATTACATTACATTTCGATATTTTACTAGGTTATTGAATTTTAGTTTGTCCTTCTCCTGATTTTCAGGCTTGCTTGCCGTGTCATCGCACTTGCAGCACCTTGTTTTGTTGTCCACTCATTGATATGCAAATGTTTTCTCTAACCCCCTCCCTCTCTCTGCCTCCTCCCCCCTCTGTCTATTTAAGGCCACCCCACAGAGATGATCACCCCTCTCTGTTAGCTGTGTTGCTCTCTCTATGTATCTTGGTGATATCTGTCTGCTAATATGTCTGTCTATAGTTTTCTGGTTAGATTTTATGTCGCTATTTCATTATACCTGATGATGATTGCTTGTGTTGCAATCGAAACGTCGTATGCTATTATTTAATTTAATTTATTATTTTATCTTTAGACGTGACTTAACCGAAAGAACCAAATAATAATTCCTGCAGTCACGAAAGTTCTAAAATTAAGATTGAGTAAGAGCTTCTTTAGCTCAGTGAGCCTTACCTGGTACATAACAAAAAATGCGTTTACATAGTTTAGTTTTAAATATGTTCGCCACAGCAGGGCTTTCGATCCACTGGGTGACGTGCACATCAATTGGAGCTGCGTCACAGCAAACACGCAACTTTGACGCAGCGTTGGTTCAACGTTGGCTCAACGTTCCACGTCCACTGGGGCGGTAGAAACACGACACGGAAGGGGCAAGATGATCGCGAGGCTACTGTTTTTGTGGTTTTAAAGATTACTCATGAACGGTGACATGAACGAAACAATATACACGTAAATTGGTCATTTGGGGGAGCAGTGTTGCGGCGGTTACCAGGCTGTGCTTTGAATCCGGCTGGCTGAGTTCTATGCCCAGCCACGGCTCACATCAGCGGCAAGTGACAACTGATCTGGTCCTAGGTACCCCGCCCCCACCCGCCCGCCCCTTCAGTGGTGAAGTATGGTCAAACAATCCCCAAGGCTGACACGGCGTGGGTAGGCCCATCATACAGCAGTGAATTGGTTGGGGGCTGTCAATTTTGATTTAGCAGATTAGTTGGACAGTGCGTCGCTTTTATTGTGTAGCACCCGTGCCCACCCCCCCCCCCCCCCCCCGTGTATGCTGTGACCGGTTCAGTGGCGCCGAGGTGGCTATGAGATGTTAACTCCCTCGCCTGGTTTGCAGGAGGTCGTGGGTTCGATCCCGACCCCCCTACCCGATGCCTGCTGCTGTATATTTGGAGTCTGCGTTTCTCTCTCTCTCTCCCCGTGGTCGCGTGGATTTTTCTCCGGGTCCTCCGGGTTTTCCCTCCAACATTTAGAAATCAACATTTAGAGAGTATAGTAATAGGTTTTTACCCTTTCAACTGGTACAACAACTGACACCTTTATGCAAGGCATCATGTTTGCAATAACCACAACACAAGCAGTCAAAATTCAAACAAAAAAAAACAACTCTGATGATGATAATGATATGCACTGTCCTTGAAGTTGATTGGTCCACACCCGAGACGGCTTTTCTTAGAGCCTCGTCTCCATTAGTGTTGGACCAGATGACGCCAAAAGGCGTACAACTCAAAGACAGCGCACTATCAGAATATTGAGAGCTCGGAGTAAGCATTTACACTATGAGACCTCCTTTACCAGTGGCAAAATATAGTAATAGGTTCTTACCCTTTCAACTGGTACAAAAACTGACACCTTTATACAAGGCATCATGTTTAGAGAGTATGTGGCTGCCGCTATACATTTCCTGCAAGATGATGATAAGCCACTTCGTTGAACTATCAATTCTGAAAAAAAATCTTCATAGTCGCTCCGTGGGGCCTTACTTGGTCAACATTTTAAAAGTTGTTTTCTTCTTTTTAAATAGCTGGCGAACAACAGGTGACACTTCGTCACCTTCGCGACGCTTCTTTGGGTCCACGCCGCCACCGTGTGCCGCCCGGCTCCCTCCGACGACGTTCCATCCGACCATCGGGGCGCGATGGAACCAACGTGGGTCGCACCAACGAGGTCCCGGCTGCCGCGTGGAGCGTTGCGCCGCCGATTGAACTCCGGGGGCAAACTTTTTTTCCGGCCGTTGGGATCCAACTCGAAACTATCGCGGTCGGTGGTGTCGCTGCCGCAAGCGACCTCTGCCGCGGGTTCCCTCCGGCACCTGCGCGCTCTTCGGCCATTCCCCGCGGACGGCAAAAACTGCCGCGCGGCACCGATCTGCCCAGCCGCTGTCTCGACAGTCTGACCCCGTGACCCTTACCGGGCGAGAAATAGCTTCGTAATTTGAAGCTTTCGTGACTGCAGGAATCCATACTCTGGTTCTTTCAGTAAAGTCACGTCAGGTGGGAAAGCCTGTGATGACGGATGCTTGTGTTGCGCCCGAAACGTCGTGACTTTACCGAATGAACCAAGCTTTGTAGTTCATCGGATTCCTCCGGTAAAAATAAAACCAATTTCTGTTGGGAGTTTTGTACGAATAGATAAAGACAGGAATACACCCCCATCGAATAGGTCGCCGCAGTGACCTACGAGTGATTGACTCAACGCCCACCACTCCCACCCCTTGCCACCCGGCGATCGCATTCAATCTCCATCCCTGCGTATCGCGATAAGTGTGCGTGTGTGTGCGCGTGTGCGTGTGTGCGCGTGTGTGTGTGAGTGCGTGTGTGCGCGTGTGCGCGTGTGTGCGCGTGTGTGAGTGTGTGAGTGTGCGTGTGTGTGTGCGTGCATGTGTGTGCATGTGTGTGCGTGTGTGTGCGTGTGTGCGTGCATGTGTGTGCGTGTGTGTGTGCGTGCGTGCGTGTGTGTGCGCGTGCGTGTGTGCGTGTGTACGTGTGTGTGCGTGTGTGCGCGTGCGTGTGTACTTGTGTGTGTGCGTGTGTGTGTGCGTGTGTGTACGTGCGTGTGTGTGTGCGTGTGTGTACGTGTGTGCGTGTGTGTACGTGTGTGCGTGTGTACGTGTGTGCGTGTGTGTACGTGCGTGTGTATGCGCGTGTGTGTGTGCTTGTGTGTGTGCGTGTGTGTGTGCGTGTGTGTACGTGTGTGTGTACGCGTGTGTGTGCTTGTGTGTGTGTGTATGCGCGTGTGTGTGCGCGTGTCGCGTGTTTTGACGCGAGATTAAAGGGGGGTGAGCGCATTGCGGGGTTATTGCCGCCGCTGTCGGCTCTCGTTTAAAGGTCCGCCTCGTGGTGTGTCACGGGCCCAGGGTGGGTGTTGATCTCTGTCTGTCGTGTGTGTGAGTTGTGTGTGGTGTGTGTCGTGTGTGTGTCGTCTGTGTGTGTCGTGTGTGGTGTGTTGTGTGTGTGTGGTGTGTGTGTGTGTGTGTGGTGTGTGTCGTGTGTGTGTTGTGTGTGTCGTGTGTGGTGTGTGTGTTGTGTGTGTGTTGTGTATGTGTGTTGTGTGTGTGTTGTGTGTGTGTGTCGTGTGTGTCGTGTGTGTTGTGTGTGTGTTGT
This sequence comes from Lethenteron reissneri, assembly GCF_015708825.2. NCBI lineage: Eukaryota > Metazoa > Chordata > Hyperoartia > Petromyzontiformes > Petromyzontidae > Lethenteron > Lethenteron reissneri. The sequence continues at coordinate 10,122,074 of NC_083830.1, read as the reverse complement.
GTGTGTGTTGTGTGTGTCGTGTGTGTATTGTGTGTGCCGTGTTTGTGTCGTGTGTGTGTGTTGTGTGAGTGTGTCGTGTGTGTGTGTATGTTGTGTGTGTGTGTGGGTGGTGTGTGTGTGTGGTGTGTGTGTGTGTGTTGTGTGTGTGTGTCGTGTGTGTGTGTGTGTGTATGTTGTGTGTGCGTGTCGTGTGTGTGTTGTGTGTGTGACTGTTTGCCCTGTTTGTGTTTGCGATTATTTGTGTGTTTCTGTTTACGTGTATGTGTTTATTTGGGCTTATATTTGTGTATTAGTGTTTGTGTATTAGTATGTGTGTGTATTAATGTTGTTGTGTATTAGTGTTTGTGTGTATAAGTGTCTGTGTGTATTATGTGTTTGCGTGTATTAGTGTTTGTGTGTTTGTCAAACGTGGACCCCTCTAATGGAACATCTGCGCCGGTTAGAAACATTCAGGCTGGCATGCCCTACGATCCATTCTGGGTTTAACCAGGCTGGCAGGCAAGGCTGCGTTGGCTGGGTCACGTAGCCCGCATGCCCAGCCACCACATGCCTAAACAGCTTCTGTTTGGCTGCATAGAGGGGGCTAAATGGGCACGACACGGGCTGGAGAAGAGATGGACTGCTGCGGTAGGGGAGGAGGTGGAGCTGAGTGGACTTTAAATTTCGATTTAAAGCTTTCGTGACTGCAGGGATTCATCTTCTTGGTTCTTTCGGTAAAGTCACGTAGAAGGGAAGTAATAAAATAATAAAAATAAAACATAATAAAATAATTCTCACGACGTTTCGGCTACAACGCAAGCAGCCGTCTTCAGGTGAGTGGACTTGCCGACGACTGGTACCAGCTGTGTCAGGATCGGCCTCTGTGGAGGAGGCTCGTGAAGGACGCTGCTACTGGCCAGTTGGAGGCAGTCGCCCTCCAGCAACACCGGAAGGCGGAGGAGTGACGCTCACAACAACGAGCGGAGCGCCGAGCGGATTAAACACAGCAAGTTGGCACAGTCGGGGACACAGCTGGTGCTTCTGCCAATCATCTCAGTCAGTCAACGCATGACACCTGCTGGGTCTGTCCTGAGACCTCTTGTTAGCGAACCTTCGACACTTCACGTGGCCTAAATGTGCACCTGGCCTGGCACAGGCGCCGTGGTGACGTCACCGTCACTTCGTGGCGAATGGCGGTTGCATTGGATTTGTGTTGATTTGTGTCTGTGTGTTATTTGTGTCTGTGTGTGCTTGTGTGTTAATTTGTGTCTATTTGTGTGTTCGTGCTTATGTATGTGTGTGTTTGTGTTTGTTTGCGTGTCAGGCCTTGCTGCCGTTCGTGTGCCCCATGAACAAAGTGGAATCGTTTCAGATGTCTTCATATAATTAATAATGATTATTTAAAGTGCGCAAACAAGGAGCTTCCCCAAGGATGAACGAGTCAAAGTTCCAGAGAGTTCCACGGCTCTGCAGATGAGCGAATGAGGAACGCGATTTGTGAGGGATGCGGTGACCTCTCCCACTTCCTACTCTCTCACTCGCTCACCCTCTCACTCACCCTTCTCACCCTCTCGCTTACCCTGTCGCTCACCCTCTGGCTCACTCTGTCACTCACCGTCTCCCTCGCCCACCCACTCGCTCACCCTCTCATTCACCCTCTCACTCACCTACTCACTCAACCTCTCCCTCACCCTCTCACTCACACGCTCACCCTCTCTTTCACCCTCTCACTCACCCACTCATATACTCACTCAACCTCCCACTCACCCTCTCACTCACCCGCTCACCCTCTCTTTCACCCTGTCACTCACCCACTCACTCACCCTCTCACTCACCCTCTCACTCACATACTCACTCAACCTCTCACACACCCTCTCACTCAACCTCTCACACACCCTCTCACTCACCCACTCACTCACCCTCTCGCTCACCCTCTCACTCACCTACTCACCCGCTCGCTCAGCCTCTCACCCACTCACGCACCCTCTCACTCACCCACTCACTCACCCCCTCGCTCACCCTCTCACTCACCTACTCACTCACCCGCTCGCTCAGCCTCTCACCCACTCATGAACCCTCTCACTCACCCACTCGCTCACCCTCTCACTCTCTCGCTCACCCTCTCACTCACCCTCCCTACTTCTACCCACATCGCAAACTCCCCGCTCACAAAATACCGTGTGATGCTGTGCATAACGGGTGGCGGCGACATGTTAACTACCGCGCCTGGTATGCAGGAGGTTGTGGGTTTAATCCCGACCCTGACGCCTGTATATTTGGAGTTTGCAAGTTCTCCCCGTGGTCGCATGGATTTTTCCCCGGGTCCTCCGGTTTTCCCCTGCCATAAATTTCCACTTAATAAGCCACTTCGTTGAGCTATCATTTGTGGCCAGGTCGCTTCTGAAGAAGAGTTAAAGAGCTCAGCGAGTAAAACATGCGTAGCAGGGTGGCGAGATGTTACCTGCTAAAAATAAAATATAAAATGTCAGGTCTGCCCCTTTACTTCGTGAGTGCTGTATACGAGCCGGGTTGACTCCTGACTGGGATTTAAACTGCGGAGTTCTCACTCCGCGGGAGGTTCTCCAACCCCCGCAGCAGCAGCCGGAACTTGGAGTAGGGGACATCGCACACGCAGCCCAACTCGCGCCTCCACTTCAACCGCAGGCAGTCCGAGTCAGCTGCGTGGCCACGTGCGCGCGTGGTAGTGTAGCGTAGCGGTCAGCGCGCCACGCTACGAACCCGGCAGGGACCCGGGTTCGATTCCCGCTCACGCCAATCGGTACCAGTGGCGATTATCTGAACCGGTCTTGGGCCTCCCCTAGGTCGGCTCAGCCTTAAATGAGTACATGGTGCGGTGTGTAATAACATCGCCGCTCGTGTACCGTGTCAGCCTGCATAGGTGCTCGCTAACAGCACTTGCCCCAACAGTCTGTTTTATGGGGGATCTGTGTCTTGTCTTGCACCCACCCGCTCGTGTGCCGTGCCGGCCTTCAATAGGTGCTACTCCCTGACAGCACTTGCCCCAACAGCCTGGCCAAGGCTACACTGGGGATCTTTGTCGTTGTATTTGTACTCGAGGCAATGACCCAGCTGCCCCGTGGCACAGCCAACCACCGGGCAAGATCATCGTTGACGAAGAGATGATGACCTTCCAACGATTGAGGCCTCATGATGACAATGGCAGTCGTGTGTGAAAACTACCTGGATATCTGTGAAAAAGAGCTTCTCCAGGATAAATACAAACTCTGATTCTGAAATAAATATTCAGATTATTCCCGCATCAAAATCAGCCTCCGGAACCTCTCAACAGCCCCGAGTCAGTGGTGGAAATTCCACATTCCTATGACGAGGGTAAGCCTCAGCATAGCCCAACCGCTGGCGAGTTCTCCACACATTTGGAGCCGTTCAAGGCAGTGTTCTTCACTAATTTTCAGAGAAGGGAGGGGGCACTTTCGCCGTTAAAACATCGTCAGTGTGTGAAAGTGCCGCCACACATTTGAAGCCATTGGGGGTGTACAGTTTATTTCTGTTTTGTTGATGAAACCCGATTCAAGAGCTTTTTAGCTCACGGGGCAATTCTAGGTAAACTGTTCAAAACGAAATAAACTGACAGCAGCACGATGATGATGACGATGATGGTGGTGGGGGGTGTTTTCACTTTTGTCTATTGTTAGGGGCCGCCAGTGTCCCGCGGGCCTCGCACTAAAGAACCCGCGTTCCGGTTTCATCCGAAACCCCCGCAGGAATGGCGGGTCGAGTCATCCCCAAATGCGAACTCGCAAACCTGCCGACGAATCGCGAGCCGCTCGCTCCAGAGCTGTGCCACAGCCGCCGTTGCCGGAGGCAAATGTTTTTAACGACCAATTTATTTATTCCTTACTGATTCTTCTTCCTCTTAGTCGTATTCGTCGGCTTCTATCCCGGGGACTGCCTGAGCCCGCCTCCATCTCGTACGCAGAGTGGCACGGGTGTGGGTCGGCCCGTGTGGAACGGCAGCGGCCGTGTCGCTCGCTCTCTGGCAGGAGGATGAGTGGAGGAGGAGGTGGCACAGCACGCAGGAGACGCCGCACAAGGCCCTGTCAAGCCGCGAGGAGGAGGAGGGGGTGGCGGAGGAGGGGGGGAATGGTGGAAGGGGACGAGGCACCAGCAGCAGGAGAAGCGCGCACACCGCCGTGCCAAGCGAGGAGGAGGAGGCGGAGGGGGTGTGGGGAGAAGGGGGTGGGGGCGGGAGGGGGGTGAGCAGGGGTCGACAAACTGCGGTTCGGGACCCGTACGCGGCTCTCGAAGGGCCGCTGTTTCGTCTCGTTATGTATTAAGGACCCACCACCGTCCCGTATTCATCACGTGCGTTGCGGCTCGTGAAATATTACGGAGGTTTTTTTGTTTGTTACCGAATTCCATTTTAAAAAATAAATAAACAAATAAAAATTTGCTCTTTCTTGTAATTTTGGTTGACGACCCCTGGGGATGAGGCACCAGCAGCAGCAGCAGGAGTGAACGTGGTCCATTCAAACTGAGAACGAGAACATTAACGCTGGAGAAATCCGATGAGCGATGAAGCTCTTCATCAAAGACGTACAAAGCTGAGTCCACTCCGAGGGGGAACCAGGGTCCGGTCCGGTGTTTTACTTGGGGGGCGCTGGTGGTGGCTGGCGTCACCTCGTTTCGGTGTGTCCCGTCGGGCTGATGTCGCGGTTGCTCCCCGCATGCTCAACACGCCTGGCGGCCGGCAACAACCAGCGCTCATTCTCTGTTACAATGACGATGGCATGGCCACGCCCGGTGACTGATTGTGCTACGTGTTGGTGGTGATGGTGGTGAGCGATTTGTAAATTGTGATGATGATGGTGATGATAATTAACGACTGCACGGTGATGTTTTGGATGATCTTATTGCTTTGTCCTCTAAGTTAGGGACGATGATTTTCACGTAATTATGATCATGACGCTTTAGCGCCTGAAGAAAATGACGATGACGGTGATGATAACGATGATGATTCATGATAATGATGATGTTGCCACTTCTTAATGTGGTACGATGTTAATGGTGGTGATGATGATTGACGGTGTTCCTTTTCTTCATGATGAAGACCGGAATGCTATTGATGTGAATATCGGCGCTGCTGAAAATGATGATGTTGATATTCCTAATGATGTTGATAATGGGTGGTGATGATATTTCTGCTTCTAAAGATTATTATTATGATCATCATCACATCTGTAGCTCTGCCTGACAAATGTTAGGTGCTAGCCACATCCCCATTCCCCCTCCCTGTGCCGTGCCGTGCGTGCTGTTGGCGTGCGAGGTTCTCAAAGCCAATTACAGCGCCTCCCCTCTCTGGAATCCCATCGCTCGTGTCACCTCGCGTTATCGTTCACATTTATCATCTCGGCGCGTGTGTGGCCGTATGGGTTGTGTGACGGCGTGCACGTGTGCACGTGTGCGTGTGGCCGTGATGAGGAGCGGTGGCGCAGCGGTTAGCGCGCTGCTCTACGAACCCGGCGACCCGAGCTCGATTTGCGCTCACGGCCAACACCAGCGACGATTATCCAAACCGATCCTGCATCTCCCCTAGGTCGACTCGGCCTCAAATGAGTATCCAGTGTGGTGTGTAAACATCGCAACTGGGGAGACAAAGGCGGCCGGGCGTGGTGTTGCCCCCCCCCCGCCTATGCCGTGCCGGCCTTCATAGGTGCTACTCGCTAACAGCACTTGCCCCGACAGTCTGTTACAGCTATACGGGGGATCTTTTCCTTTGTGTTGTTGTGTGCACCGTCTTTCAAACAGAACATAAAATAACCACGCGACAAGGGTTTGCAGAGTGGGGGGTTACTTGCTTTTTCAATTACCTTTTGAGGGTTGTGGGGGTGCAGAGGAGGTTATTTTTATTTCACTTTTAAAGGGTTGCCAAATATATATATTTCTCTCTCTCACAAACTTTGTCATTTTTCCACGTGTTTTTTTAATTGCAAAGTAATTTTAAACGACCCCCCCCAGCCCTCTTTGAATAGGCACCCACGTGATAACTCGCCCCCCCCCCCCCCGTGTTCAGATCGTAACCAGGACGTGCTGGAGCGGTGGCGCAGCGGTTAGCGCTAACACGAGTGGGCCACTGAACTGTTCCCGCCCCCATCCGGTCCCCCAACCAGCACGGACCCTTGTGGTGAAGTATGGTTACACAAAGTACACGTGATTGACGGAGCGTGGGGAGGTTGATTGAGAATGTCTGTCATTTATATATTTATATTTATATTAGACCAGAGCTGACTGCTGTGGTTCCTACACTGCTCCTACAATCCAGAGGTCGCCGGTTCGCTTCCTATCTCCCGGCACGGCAGTTGAAACAACAACGCCAGTTTCCTACATCCACTCCTCCCACCCACAGCACCCACCCCTTCCCAAAAACGTCTGGCCGGTGTGTGAAAGAGTAGGCCAAAGACCCTCTCCTGAGCTCCCTCCCGTGGAGGCCCTTTCCGTCGGCAGTGTACGTGCAGCTAGAAATTGCAGGGCTGCGCCTTCACCTCCATGGCACTTGAAGGTTTAATTCCCCCCCCCACACGTGACCCCCCCCCCCCCCACACACGTGACCCCACCACCCCTTCAGCCCCTCCGCTCACTCAGAGCGCGAGGGGTCTGGTCGACCCACGTGACGCTCCGCACGTTGAAGCCAAAACGCCCGTCTCGTCCTAACGTGCCGAGGAGCGAAGCGAGGTGATGCTTGTGCTCGTAACTTGTACTCGTAGCTTGTACATGATGCCACAGTCATCATGGACTAAACCACATACAACAATACAATTCAGGACCTACTTAATGATGGTAGCCATACAAAAATAACAAGTAAACCCGTAAAAACAAAGTTTTTCACTATAAATCCTTTATATGCGTGGCGGCTAGAGTCTTCTCGTCCTCTGGCTTGAGATGGCTGCCACCTATGGGTCAGATGATTATCTGCCAGTATTAAGCAATTGGTAATTAAATATTTAATTTGTTTTCCCTAAACAGTGTAAAATTTTGGAAAAAAATTTTCACGAAAATTAATTGTCACACACAACGAGTCTGTGTGGAAAATGTCAGCTCGATTGGATCACGGGAAGTGGGTTAAAAAACGAGCGAAAGATTTGCACGGTCCTAAGCAAGCAAGCGAACTTAATATAAAGGATTTAAAAATATATTCGCCTGTGGAGGACGCGGGGATCGATCCCGCGACCTTTGGCATGGGAAGCGAGGGCGCTACCAACTGCGCTACTCCGCCACAGCCTGTGGAGGGGTTACGCTCTGGGCTCCTACACTGTGACGTTCAGCCAAAGCCATGAATGAGTTGTATTTGAATAAATGTAAAATAAATTTTTTTTTTGCCTAAAAAGTGTAAAAAAAATTAAAAAAATGTTCACGAACATTAATTGTCTCGCACAACGAGTCTGGGTGGAAAATGGCAGCTCGATTGGATCACGGGAAGTGGGTTAAAAAACGAGCGAAAGATTTGCACGGTCCTAAGCAAGCAAGCAAGCACGCAAGCAAGCGAACTTAATATAAAGTATTTAAAACGAGATCCCACTAACAGCCTCGTTATAACATAGCCACCTCCACGCGCTTGTCATGGAGGTCGCTCACCGATCTTACATTAACATGCTAATTTTTACTTGGCAGTCCATTAATTAATTTCTAGCTGTGAAAATCAGCTAGAAATTTATTTTATTTTATTTTGACCTACGTGACTTTACTGAAAGAACCAAAGAGTATGGATCCATGCAGTCACGAAAACTTCACATCTAGAATGAAGCCCTTTAATTGGTGGAAAACATTAAAATCAGCTGACCCGCCCATGCTGCTGACATTTGGGTTACACCCATTTCAAACCTTTATAAACAGTTTGCCTTTAGAAACTAACCCCCTTTTCCTGATGACGACCGCTTGTGTTGCGATCGAAACGTCGTAGTTTTTGTTATTTTCTTTGAACCTATCTACGTGACTTTACTGAAAGACCCAAAAAACATTGTACTCGTAACTTGTCATCTTCTTTCGTGCGGTTGCTGATGTAGATGCAGAGCAACAACTGCAATCTCACATTCAGAATTGGCGAAGACGGAGCGCCCCTACAGCGTTACACGTTCGAGACCGTGAGCGTGTTGATTGTGATTTGGGCCAAAGGAGCCGCGGTATTTAATCGCCTCTAGGGTGCGACCGTGCGAACAAACACATCACAATACTGGGGCCCACCTGACCCATTGCCGGCACCTCTTGCGCTGCTACTGTCGTTGTTACAAAGATAAATACAAAGATTCCCCTATAGCCTTAGCAGACTTTTGGGGCAAGTGTTGTTAGCGGGCACCTATAAAGGCGGGCACAGCACAGGAGGGGGTGGGTAGCCAACACTACGCCCGGCCGCCTTTGTCTCCCTAGTGGCGATACTTACGCATCGCACCAGGTATTCATTTGAGGCTGAGTCGGCCTAGGGGAGGCCCTGGACCGATTCAGATAATCGTCACGGGTGTTGGACGAGAGCGGGAATCGAACTCGGGGTGCCGGGTTCATAGCGCAGCGTAGCGCTAACCGCTACACTACCGCGCCCCACAAACATAACACACACAGACACACAGACACACAGACACACAGACACACAGACACAGACACACAGACACACACACCTATACATACAAACGCGTCAGTCAAGTCCACAGCGGCTTGAGGAATGCAGGAACGTTTTATTTTCCGAGCCGAACGCCAGTGGCGCGTCAAGCGACGGCAGAAAAAAACGACGTTGGATGCCAAAGAACCGGGACGATGATGTTGATTTCAGGTTCAGTTCAGTTGATTGGCGATCGTTGGCAGCCTCCTTTGGGAGTGCCATGTGAAGTTTCGACCGGCTCGGACTGATTCGTCGATCTAACCGGCCGGCGTTCCGTTGAAAGTTGAATGGATTTTTTTTTTGCTTGTTTAAAAAATAAAATACAAAATGAGAAGCGAATGCGTTACAATTTCGCTCAGTCGGGATGTTTTGTTGTTGTTGTTGCTAAGCTATGGAAATCAGAGTGGCCTCTGAAAATAATGAGCAGTCATCAATTGATGTCCATTAAATCAATGTTACGCATGTAATTAGGTTTTGAAATGCGCAGCTAATGAACGCGAATGTGAAGGCTCGTGTTTTACTTTTAAACTCTGGTGCGCATCACGTGTTGCTACGCGAACAACCGCGGATCTATGGAAATGCTGACCTTTTGAAGTCGTGTTCAAATAACCCTGACGATACTAATGATCACAGTGACAACAACTTCTCTCGCTCCGTAACGTGGCAACCCATCACAAGGGGGTCTCTATGAATACCCGCCAGAGCGAGCGCGTTGAACAGACGATGTGGCACCGCTGCCGCTGCTTTCTTGTTGGCAGTGGTGCACAATCAACGATCAACAAAACGACTCGAAATGTTGCGTCAACATCACCACCACGTGTGTGTGCGCGCGCGCGCGCGTGTGTGTGGGGAGCGGTGGTGTAGCGGTTAGCGAGTTGCGCTACGAACCTGGCGACCCGGATTCGATTCCCGCTCACGGCGAACACCAGTGACGAGTATCTGAACCAGTCCTGGGCCTCTCCTAGGTCGACTCAGTCTCAAATGAGTACCTGGTGCGATGTGTAAAAATCGTCGCTAGGGAGACACTGCGGCCGGGTGTGGTGTTGGCCACTCACCCCCTCGTGTGCCGTGCCGGCCTTTATAGGTGCTCGCTAAAAGCACTTGCACGAACAGTCTGTTCAGGCTATACGAGGGATCTTTGTATTTGGGGCCATAAAAATGGAAATACCGAGTGCTTAAAAATAACGTGGGACTATTGTTTTTAATCGAAAAAGAACGGATATAATATACTGTGACATGATAACAAATGTAAGTTAATATCTTCAAAAGGTCAAAGAGACTCCACTTGTTCACCATCATTGTCAATTTGAAGTATCCTGTATTTATAAAATAGGTGACGTTTCGGGCAATTGCCCTTCTTCAGACCACAACTCCTTGAATCGGATCCGGGATCTACCATGGAAGATGTGGGGACACTTTCTCCATGAACGGAGAACACAGAGGAGAGTCGAGCTTGTGACTGCGGTGGTGGTGGTGGGGCAAGTTGGTACAGTAGGGGGCACAGGTGGTGCATCAGCCAGTCATCTCGGTCATCTCGGTCAGTCGACCCGTGGCACCTGGGTCTGCCCCGTGACCTGCCAGCGGGCGTTCGACACTTCACGTGGCCTCAAGGTGTACATGGCCTGGCACAAGCGTCGTGGTGACGTCACCGCCACTTAGTGGCGAATGGCGGTTGTTGTTTGTGGTGGGGCGACCTCTGAGACCGTGCCACATCTCGTGAGATGGACCGCCCCAATCGCGATCGTTCAACGGTCATGTGACACGAGTCCACGCAGCTACTCCCGAAGCAGTGAAATTACATCAATTTGTAATCAGATTCCCCAAAAATGCCATGCGGAAGAAAAAGAAGACAAAGAAGATAACTTGTTGAGAATTGTATTTTACATATATAAAGTATGGGATACAAATGGAGAGTTGAAAATATAACAGTGTGAACACATTTGGATGTTGTTGTTGTTGTTTACGAAGTTAATGGGTACACTCTTGGAATTGACAGCGAGAGGAGACGTCGTGGAGTCGAGAACAAACAGCGGCTGGAGAACGGCATCGTTCGGAGTGCCGAGAGGAGCGAAGCGGGGCATGGGGCACGGCCGCAAGGGACGATGATGACCGATGGTGAAGAATCACGACGGCTAGCCACGGGTTCAAACGTGCCCGGGAGGACGTCCATCGGGGAGACGGAGCGATGGAATCAGCTAAAACAAACCACTAAGGCCCCACTGAGCTGCGTAGCTCTTTTTCAGTAGCGACGCGACTGTCGCAAATGACAGCTCAACGAAGTGGCGGCTTATCGCCGTGTGGACATTTACCGAAGCCAAATCATCTAAATGATGCACGTTGATTCCAAATGCGGAGGGGAAACTTCGGAGGATCCGGAAGAACGCGCAAACGCCAACTATGCAGCAGGTGTCAGAGTCGGAATCAAACCCACGGCCTCCTGCATACGAGGCGAGGGAATTAACATCTCGCCACCAGCTTGCCGGTGCTATGCAAATTATTACATCGCATCATCATGAGGGCTGGCGACGGCTTTAAGAGGCCTTCGTCCAGCAGTGGATCATTGGCCACGGCTGATGAGGATGTTGATGACTTAAGCAGATAAATAAATCGCGTGTATTCACCGTCCCGCCACCCCAACACGTGCCCTCTAAACAACACCCGCTGTTCTGCGGACAGTGTATCGGAGATGGCGTTCATCTCCGTGGAAATTCCACGTTGCCATGACGGGGGCCCCAGTCTGTCCACTATTCACGAGCCACCGTACATCCGTGCCCTCAAAAGACCTCGCGGCTGGCGCGGGTATTTGGCGCGCGTCATATAAACGCAGTCTGACACCTCCACGAGAAAACAACGTTACGGCAAACACAACGGGCAGCCCCGGTCAATTGTAGATCGCGCAGACCCCTGAGAGTGACTGACGGGGGAGGGACATTCATGCGCCCTGCAGCGAAGAGCCACAACCAGCTCCGTGGATCTACGCTTGCAGTACGATTGCTGTGCCTGTGATGCGGTCTTGTCCTCCTATAATTCCGCGTGTTGGTTTCATAACGCGAGATCGGATATAACGCGATGATGAATTCATTTAGGGAACGTATTATTTTTAATAACGTGGATGCGAATTGGACGTAACGCGATGGAGCGAACGGAACTACGTCGCGTAGCGCGAATAGCAATAAACGGTTGTTACGGCTCACTCGGTCGTAGCATCACACAAAGGCATTGGGATGCTGCTGGATGCTTATGGATGCTCCCCACGGCGCCTCAGTCTTTGCTCAACCTGCGTTACGCATCTCGCGTGTTATCGCCACCTGTGCTCATTATAACGCGATTTGTCCATAACGCGGTGTTCTTCAGGAACGCAACTACCACCGCGCTATAGGAGAACAGGACTGTACTCATGGTGGTTTGAACCCGGAAGGCCACCCCGGTTAATACTTACGGGTGTCCATCTTCTTGGTTCTTTCGGTAAAGTCACGTAGAAGGGAAATAATAAAATAATGATAATAAAACATAAAGAACCAAGAAGATGAATCCCTGCAGTCACGAAAGCTTTAAATCGAAACTTACGGGTGTATTAACCATGCTTCCCAGTCGACTTCAAAGTATGGTCAAACAAAAACCCATTAATTACCGGTGAGGCCATCATCCAGCAGCGAATGAGACACGCGGCTGTAGGTTCGCAGCATGTGCAATCTGTCTATCGATCAGCAAATGCTAACGCTCCACACATCACCGGTCCACCACTCATTGGGAGAGGTGGGCATACCCACGTGTTACCCCACCACAAGCGGCCTGCCCATTGACGAACTGCGGTGTCTCGCCATTCAGGAACTGGCACAACTGCCGCGCCGGGAGATGGAATCGCAGCGGCAACTTCTGGATTGCCACTGCGGTGTGCCCACTGTTACTCCACGTGTGCGGTGTGTGTGTGCGGTGCGTGTGTGGTGTGTGTGTGTGGTGCGTGTGTGGGGCGTGTGTGGTTGCGTGTGTGTCCAGTGTGTGTGTGGTGCGCGTGTGTGTGTGGCGCGTGTGTGGTGTGTGTGGTGCGTGTGTGCGGTGCGTGTGTGGTGTGTGTGTGTGGTGCGTGTGTGGGGCGTGTGTGGTTGCGTGTGTGTCCAGTGTGTGTGTGGTGCGCGTGTGTGTGTGGCGCGTGTGTGGTGTGTGTGGTGCGTGTGTGCGGTGCGTGTGTGGTGTGTGTGTGTGTGGTGCGTGTGTGGGGCGTGTGTGGTTGCGTGTGTGTCCAGTGTGTGTGTGGTGCGCGTGTGTGTGTGGCGCGTGTGTGGTGTGTGTGGTGCGTGTGTGTGGGGCGTGTGTGTGCGGTGTGCGGTGCGTGTGTGTGGTGCGTGTGTGTGTGTGGTGCGGTGTGTGTGTGGTGCGTGTGTGTGGTGTGTGTGGTGCGTGTGTGTGCGGTGCGTGTGTGTGGTGCGTGTGTGTGTGTGGTGCGGTGTGTATGTGGTGCGGTGTGTGTGTGGTGCGTGTGTGTGTGGTCCGGTGTGTGTGTGGTGCGGTGTGTGTGTGGTGCGTGTGTGTAAATGTCTCACGTGGTTATGCATGCGAAGGGAGCCGTTGTGCTCATCCTGAATGAGCTGCCTTGGCAAGGCAGCTGATGGTGGCCCGCTCGTTTCGTATGCATGTAGAGCTTCTTTCGCACCGTACGTAGCCGACCGCGCTAATCGGAGGTGCGGAAACGAGCTGTCCACAGATGCGGCCACGTGGCTTGACGGGGGAGCCAGCGGCTCGCAACAATTGGTAGGTTGCTCAAAAGTTCGACTTCTGGATGGGGTTTGATTCTAGAATAAAAATTGTTCTTTTACCAGCTCAGGCCCTCTGAGTTATGTATCTCTATTTTCAGAAGCGAACTGGTCAGAACAGTGGCTTTATCATCGAGTCGAAATGTATTGCAGCCAAACACTCGAAACGAATATTGATTCTAAATGTGAAGGGGATACAACTGGAGGACCCGGATAAAAATCCACGCGACCACGGGGAGAGAGAGAGAGACACGCAAACTCCAAATATACAGCAGCAGGCGTCAGGGTCGCAATCGAACCCACGACCTCCTGTATACCAGCGTGGAAGCAATGAGTAGCAAGTTGTGGAGACGTAACACGGTGATTCCCCCATGATGGACTCGGCCCTGCCATAGGAATTTGGAATTTCCACCGCCGGCGCTGCAAGTCTGAAAACGTGAGATGACCACTGATAACCACCAGTGCTCATTTATAACAGCAGGGCATCGCTCTTATCTTTTGAATAAAAATTCCATTTGACAGAATGCACGCAAAACAACGGCGCTTCTGAGTAATTGTTTTATTCATTCTGTTGACTCATACAGTATTAAAACATGCCAAGGAGACTGTCAAGAACGTGTCCTCTGTGTGCACGCTCACGTTCGCGAGGACTGTTATCGTCAGAGTAGTCATCTACTTTTGTGTTTGTGAATCGTTTCGAGAGAGTGGAACTCAATCCGGTGGGGGCTCTGGGTAGTAGCGATGTTGCTGGTTGTCGTTGTTGATGGTGGCGTGGGCGTGATGGTGTTGATGGTGGTGAGGGCGTGATGGTGTTGATGGTGGCGTGATGGTGTTGATGGTGGCGTGATGGTGTTAATGGTGGTGAGGGCGTGATGGTGTTGATGGTGGTGAGGGCGTGATGGTGTTAATGGTGGTGAGGGCGTGATGGTGTTGATGGTGGCGTGATGGTGGTGATGGTGGCCAGGGCGTGATGGTGTTGATGGTGGCGAGGGCGTGATGGTGTTGATGGTGGCGAGGGCGTGATGGTGTTGATGGTGGCGTGATGGTGTTGATGGTGGTGAGGGCGTGATGGTGGTGATGGTGGCCAGGGCGTGATGGTGTTGATGGTGGCGAGGGCGTGATGGTGTTGATGGTGGCGTGATGGTGTTGATGGTGGCGTGATGGTATTAATGGTGGTGAGGGCGTGATGGTGTTGATGGTGGCGTGATGGTGGTGAGGGCGTGATGGTGGTGATGGTGGCCAGGGCGTGATGGTGGTGATGGTGGCGAGGGCGTGATGGTGTTGATGGTGGCGAGGGCGTGATGGTGTTGATGGTGGTGAGGGCGTGATGGTGTTGATGGTGGCGTGGGCGTGATGGTGGTGATGGTGGCGTGGGCGTGATGGTGGCGAGGGCGTGATGGTGTTGATGGTGGCGAGGGCGTGATGGTGGTGATGGTGGCGAGGGCGTGATGGTGTTGATGGTGGCGAGGGCGTGATGGTGTTGATGGTGGCGTGGGCGTGATGGTGGCGAGGGCGTGATGGTGTTGATGGTGGCGAGGGCGTGATGGTGTTGATGGTGGCGAGGGCGTGATGGTGTTGATGGTGGCGAGGGCGTGATGGTGTTGATGGTGGCGGGGGCGTGATGGTGTTGATGGTGGCGAGGGCGTGATGGTGTTGATGGTGGCGAGGGCGTGATGGTGTTGATGGTGGCGGGGGCGTGATGGTGGTGAGGGCGTGATGGTGTTGATGGTGGCGAGGGCGTGATGGTGGTGAGGGCGTGATGGTGTTGATGGTGGCGTGGGCGTGATGGTGGTGAGGGCGTGATGGTGTTGATGGTGGCGAGGGCGTGATGGTGTTGATGGTGGCGAGGGCGTGATGGTGTTGATGGTGGCGAGGGCGTGATGGTGTTGATGGTGGCGGGGGCGTGATGGTGTTGATGGTGGCGTGGGCGTGATGGTGGCGAGGGCGTGATGGTGTTGATGGTGGCGAGGGCGTGATGGTGTTGATGGTGGCGAGGGCGTGATGGTGTTGATGGTGGCGAGGGCGTGATGGTGTTGATGGTGGCGTGGGCGTGATGGTGTTGATGGTGGCGAGGGCGTGATGGTGTTGATGGTGGCGTGGGCGTGATGGTGGCGAGGGCGTGATGGTGTTGATGGTGGCGATGGGCGTGATGGTGTTGATGGTGGCGTGGGCGTGATGGTGTTGATGGTGGCGAGGAGGGCGTGATGGTGTTGATGGTGGCGTGGGCGTGATGGTGTTGATGGTGGCGAGGGCGTGATGGTGTTGATGGTGGCGGGGGCGTGATGGTGTTGATGGTGGCGAGGGCGTGATGGTGTTGATGGTGGCGGGGGCGTGATGGTGTTGATGGTGGCGAGGGCGTGATGGTGTTGATGGTGGCGGGGGCGTGATGGTGTTGATGGTGGCGAGGGCGTGATGGTGTTGATGGTGGCATGGGCGTGATGGTGTGGTGGAGGGCGTGATGGTGTTGATGGTGGCGAGGGCGTGATGGTGTTGATGGTGGCGTGGGCGTGATGGTGTTGATGGTGGCGAGGGCGTGATGGTGTTGATGGTGGCGAGGGCGTGATGGTGTTGATGGTGGCGGGGGCGTGATGGTGTTGATGGTGGCGTGGGCGTGATGGTGGCGAGGGCGTGATGGTGTTGATGGTGGCGAGGGCGTGATGGTGTTGATGGTGGCGAGGGCGTGATGGTGTTGATGGTGGCGTGGGCGTGATGGTGTTGATGGTGGCGGGGGCGTGATGGTGTTGATGGTGGCGAGGGCGTGATGGTGTTGATGGTGGCATGGGCGTGATGGTGGTGAGGGCGTGATGGTGTTGATGGTGGCGAGGGCGTGATGGTGTTGATGGTGGCGAGGGCGTGATGGTGTTGATGGTGGCGAGGGCGTGATGGTGTTGATGGTGGCGGGGGCGTGATGGTGTTGATGGTGGCGAGGGCGTGATGGTGTTGATGGTGGCATGGGCGTGATGGTGGTGAGGGCGTGATGGTGTTGATGGTGGCGAGGGCGTGATGGTGGTGATGGTGGCGGGGGCGTGATGGTGTTGATGGTGGCGAGGGCGTGATGGTGTTGATGGTGGCATGGGCGTGATGGTGGTGAGGGCGTGATGGTGTTGATGGTGGCGAGGGCGTGATGGTGTTGATGGTGGCGGGGGCGTGATGGTGTTGATGGTGGCGGGGGCGTGATGGTGTTGATGGTGGCGGGGGCGTGATGGTGTTGATGGTGGCGAGGGCGTGATGGTGTTGATGGTGGTGAGGGCGTGATGGTGTTGATGGTGGCGGGGGCGTGATGGTGTTGATGGTGGCGGGGGCGTGATGGTGTTGATGGTGGCCAGGGCGTGATGGTGTTGATGGTGGCGTGATGGTGTTGATGGTGGCGTGGGCGTGATGGTGGTGATGGTGGCGAGGGCGTGATGGTGTTGATGGTGGCGAGGGCGTGATGGTGTTGATGGTGGCATGGGCGTGATGGTGGTGAGGGCGTGATGGTGTTGATGGTGGCGAGGGCGTGATGGTGTTGATGGTGGCGTGATTGTGTTGATGGTGGCGAGGGCGTGATGGTGTTGATGGTGGTGAGGACGTGATGGTGTTGATGGTGGCCAGGGCGTGATGGTGTTGATGGTGGTGAGGACGTGATGGTGTTGATGGTGGCCAGGGCGTGATGGTGTTGATGGTGGTGAGGGCGTGATGGTGTTGATGGTGGCGAGGGCGTGATGGTGTTGATGGTGGTGAGGACGTGATGGTGTTGATGGTGGCCAGGGCGTGATGGTGTTGATGGTGGTGAGGGCGTGATGGTGTTGATGGTGGCGGTGCGCCTGTCATCACATCGATGGAACCGAAGCCGCGATTATGTTGACGTCATTGCTGCTAATGCTTTTTGTGGCTTCAAACCTTAGCCGTGCAGTATCGATAGTTCAATTTTAATGTGCAGCTTTTATTGATGGACTGTGTGTGTTGTCTTGGTGTGGTCTGGGACTGTTGCTGTTGTTGTTTTGCTGCCTTGCCAAAACTTGAATTTAGTGTTGTAAATCGACAGGAATGTACGTACTGATGCAATTTATGCTAAGATCCTTTATGTGTTTGTATTTATGTTGACTGCCTTGCTTAACTTTTCTCTAATTTGCAGTTATTTTTTGTATTGTGTTTGTTGTAACTTTCTGACCCCGTGCCCCCTACTAAACATCTATGACAAAGAGCTTTATAGCTCATCAGATTCCTCCTGATAGAGATCGAATCTGACTGTGAAGCGCCAAATGCATGGTGGTTGGCGTTCATGATGCGTTCTCATTGTTAGTGGTGGAGGAATGTCTGCAAGTAACATTGTTGATGGTGAGTGGACCAGCTTGATGGTAGTGTTGATGGTGATTGGACCAGTGTGATGGTAGTGTTGATGGTGATTGGACCAGCTGGATGGTATTGGTGACAGTGATTGGACCAGCTTGATGGTAGTGTTGATAGTGATTGGACCAGCTGGATGGTAGCGTTGATAGTGATTGGACCAGCTTGATGGTAGTGTTGATGGTGATTGGACCAGCTTGATGGTAGTGTTGATGGTGATTGGACCAGCTTGATGGTAGTGTTGATGGTGATTGGACCAGCTTGATGGTAGTGTTGATAGTGATTGGACCAGCTTGATGGTAGTGTTGATGGTGATTGGACCAGCTTGATGGTAGTGTTGATGGTGATTGGACCAGCTTGATGGCATTGCTGATGGTGATTGGACCAGCTTGATGGTAGCGTTGATGGTGATTGGACCAGCTTGATGGTAGTGTTGATGGTGATTGGACCAGCTTGATGGTAGCGTTGATGGTGAGTGGACCAGCTTGATGGTATTGTTGATGGTGATTGGACCAGCTGTATGGTATTGTTGATGGTGATTGGACCAGCTTGATGGTAGTGTTGATCGTGATTGGACCAGCTTGATGGTAGTGTTGATGGTGATTGGACCAGCTTGATGGTAGTGTTGATGGTGATTGGACCAGCTGGATGGTAGTGTTGATGGTGATTGGACCAGCTTGATGGTAGTGTTGATGGTGATTGGACCAGCTTGATGGTAGTGTTGATGGTGATTGGACCAGCTTGATGATATTGTTGATGGTGATTGGACCAGCTGGATGGTAGTGTTGATCGTGATTGGACCAGCATGATGGTAGTGTTGATGGTGATTGGACCAGCTTGATGGTATTGTTGATAGTGATTGGACCAGCTTGATGGTAGTGTTGATAGTGATTGGACCAGCTGGATGGTATTGTTGATAGTGATTGGACCAGCTTGATGGTATTGTTGATAGTGATTGGACCAGCTTGATGGTATCGTTGATGGTGATTGGACCAGCTTGATGGTAGTGTTGATGGTGATTGGACCAGCTTGATGGTATCGTTGATAGTGATTGGACCAGCTTGATGGTAGTGTTGATAGTGATTGGACCAGCTTGATGGTATCGTTGATGGTGATTGGACCAGCTGGATGGTATCGTTGATAGTGATTGGACCAGCTTGATGGTAGTGTTGATGGTGATTGGACCAGCTTGATGGTAGTGTTGATGGTGATTGGACCAGCTGGATGGTATCGTTGATGGTGATTGGACCAGCTTGATGGTATTGTTGATGGTGATTGGACCAGCTTGATGGTAGTGTTGATGGTGATTTGACCAGCTGGATGGTAGCGTTGATGGTGATTGGACCAGCTTGATGATATTGATGATGGTGAGTGGACCAGCTTGATGGTAGTGTTGATGGTGATTTGACCAGCTGGATGGTAGCGTTGATGGTGATTGGACCAGCTTGATGATATTGTTGATGGTGAGTGGACCAGCTTGATGGTATTGTTGATGGTGATTGGACCAGCTTGATGGTATTGTTGATGGTGAGTGGACCAGCTTGATGGTATTGTTGATGGTGAGTGGACCAGCTGGATGGTATTGTTGATGGTGAGTGGACCAGCTGGATGGTAGTGTTGATGGTGATTGGACCAGCTTGATTGTATTGTTGATGGTGAGTGGACCAGCTGGATGGTAGTGTTGATGGTGATTGGACCAGCGTGATGGTATTGTTGATGGTGATTGGACCAGCTTTATGGTAGCGTTGATGGTGATTGGACCAGCTTGATGGTAGTGTTGATGGTGATTGGACCAGCTGGATGGTAGTGTTGATGGTGATTGGACCAGCTTTATGGTAGCGTTGATGGTGATTGGACCAGCTTTATGGTAGCGTTCATGGTGATTGGACCAGCTTGATGGTAGTGTTGATGGTGATTGGACCAGCGTGATGGTAGCGTTGATGGTGATTGGACCAGCTTGAGATGGATGTGAAGTAGGGGTCACGTGTTGTTCTTAACAGTCAAGGTGGGGGGTTGGGGGGGCAAGCTTCCCTCTCTTCAATAAAACATTCCCCATATTAAATCCACACAGAGTTTTTGGGGGGGACAGGCGGGACAGTGATGATGGCGATGATGACGATGGTGATGACAATGGTGAAGATCTTTTCGGATCGGCACCAAAGATAAAGATCCCCCGTATAGCCTTAACAGACTGTTGGGACAAGTGCTGTTAGCGAGCACCTATGAAGGCCAGCAGGGTACACGAGGGGGTGGGTGGCCAACGCCACGCCCGGCCGTCTTTGTCTCCACGGCGGCGATGATGTTTATACGCCGCGCCAGGTACTAATTTGCGGCTGAGTCAACCTCGGGGAGGTAGCCGTTAAGCAGGAATTGAACTCGGGTCACCGGGTTCGTAGCGCAGTGCGCGCTCACCGCTCCCGGTTATGAGCACCACCACCACTACCACCATCGCCACCACCACCACCAGGGGATTTCAGCCGATGCGTACCGCAGCTAAAAAGCAACGCGGAGGCGAACAAGGCTTCCAGACGACGACGATGATGCATGGGGAGGAGAGAGAGAGAGGGGGAGGGGGGGAAGAAAAACAACCGCAAAACTCCAGAAGTAAACACGGAATCAAGGACACACTCGGCAAGCGAAACGTCACCACATGCACGCCGCTGAAGCGCAGACGTCACCGCCGCCACCACCGCAGCAGCAGCAGCAGGCGAGCGGCGGTGGCGGTAGCCGCGGTAAGAAATTCGCTCTCATCGTCATCATGGGGGGCAGGGGTGGGGGGAGATTTGCGTCGTCTCCCATCTCGGCTTTCGCTCGAGCGACGCTCGTTTATTACGCAAGCCTTCGGGCGGGGGAGGGGGGGGCAGCAGGAGGAGGGGGGCACTGCACATGCAAAGCTTGCAGCGAGTCGGCAGTGGGTGGGGGGCGGAGGGAGGGGTCGCCAGGTCAGAAGTGGCACCTCTTCACGTCTGGAGCTCTCCCACCGTCGTGGCCACCGGCTGGAGCGGAGCGATTGCTCACAGGGGGTGGGGTCCAAGCGTGGAGAGAGCGAGCGCCGATTGATGTGCTTGTGCGATTCGTACTTTTTTTATATATATATTTTATAATTTATGGTTAGCGACTTGCCTAGCTTTCCCCTCTGCTTTGCACTCCCGCCGTTGTGTTTTTGTTCCGTTTGTTGTGAATTTGTCTGACGCGCCCCTCAACTGATTATCTGTGGGGGGAAAAGAGCTTCATAGCTCATCGGATTTCTTCCGGTCTAAAATCGAGATTCCGATTCTGGACGGCTCGCAGCAATCAGAAAGGTCGCGCGAGTTCAAATCCTGGTTGGGAGTTGACTCCGCCCATCATCCCTCTGGGGCCGATATAATTAGTACCATTTTGTGGGCAAGTCAACAGTGGTTGTCCGATGGAACGTCTCTCCCCCGCCATAGGAATAGGGATTGTCCCCACTACTGGCTGTAGGCAATTTGGTAAGAAATCACTTTGACTTTTTTCGAAATAATTATAGTTTTGGATCGTCGTTTTTAAATTAAATCGGCTGATATTTCGCTCATTTTGTAGTCGACTAATAAAACCACAAGTTCACACCCTGGCCCTGACCAGAGAGCCACTCTTCAGGATTATGAATCTCGGCCGTTCCGTGGAGATTCTGCTCCCTGGCATGGGAATGTGGAATTTCCACAGCAGGCTCGGGGCTGCCGACTGAGACGAGCAGAGCCCCGCGACTCGCTCGAGCGGCACATCGGTTGAGCCTCTCCGATTGCGAATTCGGGTTTGTTCCCGCGTGTTGTCTGGGCGCGATGTCCGACGTTTCGCTCCACGTGCTGGAGACTGCCTCCAGCCAACCGAATTCTTCGCTTTCAAAGAACTTCAGGAGGAGCTGAAGAATTCCTCCCCGGCTTGTGGAGCGAAAAACGTCGGAACGGACGTCGCGCGTCCGACGACACGCAGCTGTCAACCGTTCGGAATTCGATTTAAAACGTCGACCGCTGTTTGCAATCGCCAGACTCTGCAGAGGTTTCAACTCCTGATTGTGGCCAGGTAGGGGCGGGGGCAATGTGGGAGCGCAGGCTGGGTAGGGAAGTGGGGATGGGTGCAGCGTGGGCTGGGGTGAAGGCATTAGAGGGTCTCGGAGCAGAGCGCTCGCTCCAGCTCGTTCCTGTAGAGCTTCCCGCCGTCCGAGAGGGCCATGATGTTCTTGCGGTAGACCGTCATGGCCTGGATGTCCGTCTCCTGTGGGGCACACACACACACACACAGCGCACACACACACAGCGCACACACACACAGCGCACACAGCGCACACGCACAGCGCACACACACACACACAGCGCAAACACACAGTGCACACACACACACAGTGCACACACACAGCGCACACGCACAGCGCACACAGCGCACACACACACAGCGCGCACACACAGCGCGCACACAGCGCACACACAGCACACACACACACAGCGCGCACACACACACAGCACACACAGCGCACACACACACACAGCGCACACACAGTGCACACACACAGTGCACACACACAGTGCACACACACACACAGTGCACACACACACAGCACACACACACAGCACGCACACACAGCACACACACACAGCGCACACACACAGCGCACACACACACACACAGCACACACACACAGTGCACACAAACACACAGCGCGCACACACACAGCACACACACACACAGCACACACACACAGCGCGCACACACACACACAGCGCACACACAGCGCACACACACACAGCGCACACACACAGAGCACACACAGCACACACACACAGCACACACACAGCGCACACACAGCACACACAGCGCACACACACGTGAACACACAGCGCACACACACACAGCGCACACATAGTGCACACACACACAGTGCACACACACACACATCACACACACACGTGAACACACAGCGCACACACACACACAGCACACACACACAGCACACACACGCGCGCGAGTGGTGAGCGCGCTGTGAACAACCGCAACGCGCTGGGATGAGAATCCCCGGGGATTTCAGTTTCACTCGCCAGGTGCCACGGTGGCTCGGAGTTGTTCACTACCTCGCCTGGTATGCTGGAGGTTGTGGGTTCGAACCCAACCGTGACGCCTGCTGTATATTTGGAGTTTCATGGTGGCGAGATGTTAACTACCTCATCTGGTATGCAGGAGGTCGTGAGTTCGATCCCGACCCTGACGCTGTATATTTTGAATTTGCGTGTCTCCGGGTTTTGCGGGTTTTCCCCTTCACATTTAGAATCTAGATTTTAAGTTTTCGTTACTGCAAGGATTAGAATCGACGTGCGTTCAGAGTATTTAGCTCCTGCTACAAATGTCCACGCGACAGCCACTTTGTTGAGCTATCATTTGTGGCCAGGTCGCTACTGAAAAATGTCTACTGTATATAGAGGTGCGGTGGAAGGACAACAAACTAAACACAGAAAGCAGCTCTATGCTGATCGTGGCTCCGCTACTGCTGCACGTGGCTGCTGTGACCCAGCGCTGTGGAGGCAGTGGCGAGGGTTGGTGGATCACACACAGATGGGCTGTGAAACTCCCTTCCCGTGGGTAGGGGTTCCAGGAGGTGCCTGTACCCAACAAGTGGACTAAGCGCACCTCTGTTTCTGTTTCCATCTGTACGGAGGGATAGAGCGTTGCCCCCTCGCGCAAGCCCTGGGGTGTATCTGGGTGCTCGGTTTCCTCCTCCGACTTGTGTAATAAACACAACTCGCCATGCATTGTCTGAAAATATCTGAGAATAAAAACCCAATGTAGCGGCAGGACCCTGCTGAACACGAGACCTTCGACTCAATAAGTAGATTACGATCATAAATAAATTTGTAATATTGTATATACAACGCGACTGTGGACGGCAATTGTCCAGAGTGGGTAGCAAACGGGACAACTTTCCCCAGGCCTCACACGAAATCGGGGCACCACATTGGGAGTTGTGGTTGTCCTTCCTCCTCGTGATGAATGAGGAGGGCGGGGGGGGGGGGGGCACCACGTGGCGTTCTGCCCGGGGGCTTCCTCCAGGATGGCTCTGGGCGGCTCACCATCTTCACCGGCTCTCTCACTAACCGGCTCTCTAACTCAGGGGTCCTCAATCCCCGGGCCGCGGACCGGTACCGGTCCGTGACCTGTTAGGAACCGGGCCGCACAGCAGCAGGAGGTGAGAGCGGTGAGTCCGTGCGTGGCCTGCCCCCATTGTTTAATAACACTGGTCAACACACTTTTTCTGGCATAAGGTATTCCAACGGTTTTAAGGTAATTTCGGGGTGCTGATTCCAAATCTGGCATCAGTTTTTGTCTATCACATCAGGTTTTTGAGATATCAAATATTGAATTTTCAATAAAAACTGCAGAAGAAAAATATTAAATAAATGTGGATATCCTACATAAAATGATATTATAAACACACTTTCGTAAAAATACAGCACCATATTTTAACACTAAAGCAGTCACTGGCTCGCAACAACTTGCAATCATAAGTGACAGAGTTAATTTCGGGTAAAATCAATGAAAATGGGGTATGCCGATAGCATAAAAATGAGATGTGATAGAGCAAATCTGAGATCAGATTTGGAATCAGCACCCTGAAATTAGTCTAATACAGCTGAAAAAGTCCAGGCCAGAAAAAAATGTTTTTTTTGTTGACCAGTGTTATTGACCACTTCCGTCCGCGCCTCTTTCCCGCACCGCGCACTTGTCTCGGTCACACAGTTTTGGTAAGCCCACAAGCTCTAACCCCTAGTAGCCACAACGAGTACAAAACAAACGTCGCTGGAGAGCTTCTTTGAAAAGAGGGAAAGACCCAATGATGACCCCCCCCCCTCCCCCGGTCCGTGAAAAAATTGTCTCCCACGAAACGGGTCCCTGGTGCCAAAAACGTTGGGGACCGCTGCTCTAACTCACCTCCTGCGGCCTCGCAGATGCCCTCCTGGTGAGCGCTGCGAGGAAACGCAACCATCGCTGCACCGTTGAGCTCCCCACTCTCCGCTCACTCGGAGCCTTCAAAGCGACGCGCGAGTTTGTCCCAGCGGCGATAAAAACTAAAAGCCACCGTTTAAACTATTATTAAAAAAATATACACACCAGGTAAAGGCCCACTTAGCTGTGTGGCTCTTTTTTTCAGAAGCGACGTTGGCAATCGCAAATGATCACTCAACGAAGTGACTTGTCAGCGCATGGAAATGGAGAGCAGCCACATACCCTAAACCAGTGGTTCTTAACCTTTACTGCAGCCCGCAATCCCCCATTGGTTTTCCATCATTATAAATACATAATGCTAATAAATACATAGGGTTGATTAAACAAAGTCGTTACATACTTTTTGGTTCTTTCGGTAAAGTCACGTAGGTAGAAAATTAAATAAATGCAATAAATGTTCTTAATTATATTTTTAATTTAATTAATTACATTTCGTTTATACCTATGTGACTTTACCGAAAGAACCAAAGAGTATGGATCCCTGTAGTGACGAAAACTTCAAATATAGATTGAAAGTCGTTACATGCCCGTGATTAATTTGTGCTTTTGACGATTTACCTTCCAAAAAAATCTGGTCCGTCTCACCCCACCAGAAAGGGCATCTCGCAATTCCAGGGGGTGCGTGCAACCCAGGCTAAAAACACTGCTCTAAGCGCACGCTGATTCTAAATACGGAGGGGAAACCCAGATGACCCGGATAAAAATCCATGCGACCACCACGGGGAGAGAGACACGCACATTCAAAATATACAGCAGACGTCAGGGTCGGGATCGGGATCGAACCTACAACCTCCTGCATACCAGGCAAGGATTTTAACATCTCGCCACCATGAAACTCCAAATATACAGCAGCAGGCGTCAGGGTCAAGATTGAACCCACGACCTCCTGCATACCAGGCGAGGTAGTTAACATCTAGCCACCGTGATGATGATGAGAGAGAGACACACAAACCCCAAATACACAGCAGGCGTCAGGGTCGAGATCGAACCTACGACCTCCTGCATACCCGGCAAGGGAGATAACAACTCACCACCATGAAACTCCAAATTTACAGCAGGCGTCAGGGTCAGGATCGAACCCACGACCTCCTGCATACCAGGCGAGGTAGTTAACATCTCCTAGCCACCGTGATGATGATGAGAGAGAGACACACAAACCCCAAATACACAGCAGGCGTCAGGGTCGAGATCGAACCTACGACCTCCTCCATACCCGGCAAGGGAGTTAACATATCGCCACCATGAAACTCCAAATTTACAGCAGGTGTCAGGGTCAGGATCGAACCCACGACCTCCTGCATACCAAGCGAGGTAGTTAACATCTCCTAGCGCGAGTGCGGTTCCATTTGCGCGCTGCTCCGCCTGCCCCAGCTGCGTCCCGCGCTCGTTATTTAGCGAGCTCCTTGTTCCATTGTTTATTTACTCGCCCCTTTTGTGAGCTTGAACTTTCATCAAAAGCCGTTTCTGGGGAATAAATACTTTTGAAATTGCTTCGAGCGCAGCGCTGCGTGTTTGTGTGTTTGTGGTGGGCGGGTGTGCTTACGTGGTGTGTGTGATGTGTGTGCTTTGTGTGGGTGTTTGTGTGTGATGTGCATGCACGTTGTGTGTGTATGCGTGATATACGGTAGTGTAGCGAGTAGCGTGCTGCCCTACAAACCCAGCGACCAAAGTTAAATCCCCAATTAACGACTAACACCGATGACGATTATTTGAACCGGTCCTGGGCTTCCTCGAGGTCGACTCAGCCTAAAATGAGTAATTGGTGTGGTGTGTAATACCGGTACTAGGGATACAAAGGCGGCCGGGCTTGGTGCTGGCCACCCACCCCTCGTGTGCCGTGCCGGTCTTCATAGGTGCTACTCGCTAACAGCACTTGCCCCAACAGTCCGTTAAGGCTATATGGTGGATCTTCGTCTTTGTGTGTATTATGTACCCATATGTTTACTGCGGGAGCTAAGAGCCAGTGGCACGGTGGTGAACGCACTCCACTATGAACCCGTCGACCCGAGTTCAGTTTATGGCTATGGCTAACATCTATACTATTCTTTCAACGTATGCTATTCTAGAGTGAGATGACGGGAGAGACACAGACGAAAGATGTGGGTGTAGTGAGGTGGGAGAAGACAGACAGACGAGGCAGCGTTAGTGGAAGCAGGGAGGAGAGATGCACACAAAAGATGACAGCTATTATGATGAAAAATAAGAATAGGTTTTACCCTTTCTGGCAATAAAACAGGAGGTGTTAAGATATTTAAACACCAAATAGATACATTTTGCAAGGCACTAAGTCTGCAATAACCACACGTACTTGTGGCAAAACATGCAAACAAACATGCTCTGATAATATATGCGTCGTCTTTGAAACGTATTTGTCTCCCCAATGTTACACTA
Organism: Lethenteron reissneri; assembly: GCF_015708825.2. Taxonomy (NCBI): domain Eukaryota; kingdom Metazoa; phylum Chordata; class Hyperoartia; order Petromyzontiformes; family Petromyzontidae; genus Lethenteron; species Lethenteron reissneri. The sequence goes on along the minus strand of NC_083830.1, from coordinate 10,094,990 downwards.
GAGAACAATGGCAAAAGGCGAACATGTTTTGCCGTAAGTATGTGCGGTTAATGCAGACTGGACGCCTGGCATCTGTGCACTCTGTGTTGTGCTGGACACAAGCAAGCAAAGCCAAAGCCTCGTGCTCCCAGAAGCTCATTAAGTAAAACAAAAAATTTGAACCGAATATCAGCACGATTTCAAATCCCATGGGTTGTATTTTTGACCTGTAATGTTGATTATAATAATAAATTGCGTATCTATCCAGGAATGCCACACTGAGTCCACGGACTTGTTCTCGGGAGGTCCCTGCCACATTGGGTTTTTTTTTCAAGATGTTTTCAGCCGATTCATGACAAGTGCTTATTATTCACGTGGGAAGGAGGACACAGGAGTATCCGGAGGAGGAATCCCACGCCTTGCGCGAGGGGGCAACACTCTATCCCTCGTACAGATGGAAACAGATGGCGATTAGTCCGCTCGCTGTGCCGCCCACGGGAAGAGAGTTTCACAACCCATCTGTGCGTGATCCACCAACCCTCGCTGCTGCCTCCACAGCGCTGGGTCACAGCAGCCACGAGCAACGTGGCCACCACCACTACTGCCACCACCACCACCACTACTGCCACCACCACCACTACTGCCACCACCACCACCACTACTGCCACCACCACCACCACTACTACTGCCACCACCACCACCACCGCCACCACCACCACCACTACTGCCACCACCACCACCACTACTGCCACCACCACTACTGCCACCACCACTACTGCCACCACCACCACCACTACTGCCACCACCACCACTACTGCTACCACCACCTCTACTGCCACCACCACCACCACTACTGCCACCACCACCACCACCACCGCCACTACTGCCACCACCACCACTACTGCCACCACCACCACCACTACTGCCACCACCACCACCACTACTGCCACCACCACCACTACTGCCACCACCACTACTGCCACCACCACCACCACCACTACTGCCACCACCACCACCACTACTGCCACCACCACCACCACTACTGCCACCACCACCACCACTACTGCCACCACCACCACCACCACCACTACTGCCACCACCACCACCACTACTGCCACCACCACCACTATTGCCACCACCACCACCACTACTGCCACCACCACCACCACTACTGCCACCACCACCACCACTACTGCCACCACCACCACCACCACCACTACTGCCACCACCACTACTGCCACCACCACCACTACTGCCACCACCACCACTACTGCCACCACCACTACTGCCACCACCACCACCACTACTGCCACCACCACCACCACTACTGCCACCACCACCACTACTGCCACCACCACCACTACTGCCACCACCACTACTGCCACCACCACTACTGCCACCACCACCACCACTACTGCCACCACCACCACCACTACTGCCACCACCACCACTACTGCCACCACCACCACTACTGCCACCACCACCACCACTACTGCCACCACCACCACCACTACTGCCACCACCACCACCACTACTGCCACCACCACCACCACTACTGCCATCACCACCACCACTACTGCCACCACCACCGCCTGGCCTGAGTGTGACGCATGTGCGATGCATGATGTATGTTTGTGTGCTGCGTGCACATGGATATCCTACCATCGTCCTCTCGTATAACTCTGCCTCGTCTACCCAACGTCAACACGAGGGGTTCTCAACCTCTTAGATGCGGCGGGTCCCTCTCACCACGCCGCACAAACCCACAAACACAGCTACGGTTCACTCAGACCACACGTCCACGCCTCTGGCGTATGCGGGGTGAGTGAGGAGGCAATCGCTTCACGTAGCGTATCCGCGTGCATTTGTGTCAGTTCGGGGATTGTGCTTGACACCAGCTGGTTGCTCGGTGGTAAGGCCCACTGAGCTCAACACCGTAGCTCCTTTTCAGAAGTGACCTGGCCACAAATGATAGCTCAACAAAGTGGCTTATCGCGTGTACATTTATAGCAGTACTTTAAATGTAGAGGGAAAAACCGGAGGACCCGGAGAAAAATCCATGCGACCACAAGCGTCAGAATCGGGATCGAACCCCTACCCCAAACTTCCGACGGCAAGCCACTCGCTCTCCCACGGGTGACTTGATCTCATGAACCGAGTGCGTCTGAACTTGGGAGCGTAGGTCGTCATTAAGGTGGCCAAGCGATCACTATACACGGCTCTTATGACAACACCAAGCGCCGGGTTATGTAAATTAACTTCTGAATACTATGAGACATCTCCTTTACCAGTGGCAAAATATAGTAATAGGTTTTTACCCTTTCAACTGGTACAAAAACTGACACATCAACTTCAAGGACAGTGCATATCATGATCATCATCAGAGTTGTTTCTTTTTGTTTGCATTTTGACTGCTTGTGTTGTGGTTATTGCAAACATGATGCCTTGTATAAAGGTGTCAATTTTTCTACCAGTTGAAAGGGTAAAAACCTATTACTATAACTTCTGAATGTGAATCAATCAAACTCCATGGGCAGAATTGCTCGCAGGTGCCCACTGCAATTTTTGTTACCTGTTCCCACTTCCCGCTAGCCTGTGCCAACACGCCGAGGCGATGCGCATCTATCTTGCACCAATCTCTCACGTCACCCAGCCATTCTCCACAGGCTTTTCCTCTTCTTCCAGATCCCTCTATTATTCCCATCATTACAGTTTATATTTTCCTGTTGTCCTCCAACCTGCATGTGTGCCCAAACAAGCTCAGGTGGTACACAAGCACAAACAACAACAAGGAACTCAACGTGTACGTCAATAACAACATCGCGTGTGTGTGTGTGGGGCATTATAAGAAAATTATTATATTAAGCTCAGTTTCCTTCTCATTACCACTTGCATCAAGCCTTCTGTTGTGTTCAGCCTTTTTCTTACTTCTACGTTTGTCACTTTCTGTGTCCAACTTCTGAATGTAGTCAAATAAATAACCGCACGATACGTTTCCTTCCCAAATTTGCCTCTTCCCTAACAACAACAACAAAAACAACAACAACAACAAAGTCACATCTCATCAGGCCACAGGGCCTTCTGGAAGTTCATCTTTTCAGGAGCATTGATTTGATACGAGCAAAACTGTGGTGTCATTTCAATAACCAGTGGCTCATCGGCAGTCAGATTTGTTTAAACCAAAGGTGGTGCACAAGCACAAACAACGACAAGGAACTCAACGTGTACGTCAATAACAACATCGTGTGTGTGTGTGGGGCCTTATAAGAAAATACTTCAACAGTCTGTTGAAGTCGACAGACTACAGTCTGTTGAAGACAATATGGGGGATATTTGTCTTTAGAAAATAAATAAATATATAATAGGCGACGTTTTGGCTCTTCTTCATAGCAAGTAAATCAGTAGATAATGTACGTGTTACGAAGATGTGCCAGTCCCCGAAACGGGTCCTAGTTCAGCGGAAAACTTTATAATACATAACACAAGATGGTCATTAAAACAGTAATCCGGGAATAATGCCTTCCCAGAATGAACCGTTGCTGCCCCAGCTCTCTGCCAACCCGTAGGGCAGAATAATGAACATATCCATGTTCATACAAAGAATAATTGACATATTCACGACTAGGCAGAAGTAATGAACATATTTAAGACCAGGCAAATCATAATTAACATATTCACAAACAGTCAAAATATAAGTAAATAAAATGATGACGCAAATAATAATTAACATAATGAACATAATCATGATTAGGCAAAGCATAATTAACATATTCATGATCAATCTAGATTATAAGTTTTCGTGACTGCAGGGATCCATACTCTTTGGTTCTTTCGGTAAAGTCACGTGGGTATAAAATAAGTTAAATTACGACGTTTCGGGCGCAACACAAGCGTCCGTCATCAGGTGGACAACCACAGCAACAACAATTGCTTAAGTGGGCAAAAAAAAAAGAAAATTTCTTGCTTGTGGTTGTCCCACCTGATGACGGACGCTGGTGTTGCGCTCGAAACGTCGTGATTTAGTTTATTTCATTTTACACCTACGTGACTTTACCGAAAGAACCAAAGAGTACATTCATGATCAGGCGAATCGCCGCTGAGCTCTGAGCCACGATAACGTGGCCCGCGTCAGGGTCTGAGAAAGAGCAGACCGGGCAAGGTCAGAAGGTCACTTCAAACAACGGCTCTAGAAACAAACAAAAAAACCGATGAATGAGGGGAAAAAAAGCCCCAGTGTACCGGAAGGTTAAGTTAATTGACCTTTTGGCTGACAGGCATTCAGCGCAAACTATATTTCGTGGGTAATTAAGCAACGCCGTTGACTAGGGAAGGGGAGGGGGTCTGCGTTGGCGGTGCTGCACAAGCACTGAGCAGGTTTTTTCGGTAAAGTCACGTAGGTAAAAAATAAAAATACTAAAAGTAATAATAGAAATAAAATAAAATAATAAATCACGACGTTTCGGAGGCAACACAAGTCTCACCTGATGACGGAGACTTGTGTTGCCTCCGAAACGGCGTGATTTATTATTTTATTTTATTTCTATCATTACTTTTAGTAATTTTATTTTTTACCTACGTGACTTTACCGAAAAAGCCTAAGAGTAACAACAACCCCCACCGTCGACTTCGTCATCAACGATGGCAGACAACGAGGACGCGCGGCGGTGGCCCAGTGCTCGTGACCCGAGTTCGAATCCCGGCCATGGTTTACGGTGGCGAGATACCAACTACCTCCCCATTGTATGCAGGAGGCCGTGGGTTGGATCGCGACCCTGACGCCTGCTGCTGTATATTTGGAGTTTGTGGTGTCTCTCTCTCTCTCCAGGTCCTCCGGTTTTTCCCTCCACATTTTGAATCAAAATCGCATGTTCAGAGTATTTGGCTGCTATACATGTCCACATGATAAGTCACTTCTGAAAAAGAGCTATGTAAAATAAAAAATTGTTTAGTTGTAACATCAGTGGTATCTGAACCGATCCTAAGCACCCCCCCCACCACCCTCTTCACCAACCCGCACTGACCAGCGTGGTGAAGTATGGTCCAAACAACCCCCACGACTGAGACGGCTAATTATTTGTAACAACATTAAAGACAACGCAGGTGGACGTTGCAGTATAGAGTCCTGTCAAGTGTCAAGCCATGGGCCTGCTTCAGAGGAGTTACACCGATTCACAAACCCTGCAGAGTAGTTTTAAATGGCAAGACGACGATCACTTCTTTGTTGTGGTTTGTCAGTGAGGTGATGGTTTGTAGTTGAGGTGATGGTTTGTAGTTGAGGTGATGGGTTGTAGTTGAAGTGATGGGTTGTAGATGAGATGATAGGTTGTGGTTGAGGTGATGGGTTGTAGTTGAGGTGATGGTTTGTAGTTGAGGTGATGGTTTGTAGTTGAGGTGATGGTTTGTAGTTGAGGTGATGGTTTGTAGTTCAGGTGATGGTTTGTAGTTGAAGTGATGGGTTGTAGATGAGATGATAGGTTGTGGTTGAGGTGATGGTTTGTAGTTGAGGTGATGGTTTATCGTTGAGGTGATGGTTTGTAGTTGAGGTGATGGGTTGTAGTTGAGATGATGGGATGGCGTTGAGGTGATGGTTTGTAGTAGAGGTGATGGGTTGTAGTTGAAGTGATGGGTTGTAGTTGAGATGATGGGATGGCGTTGAGGTGATGGTTTGTAGTTGAGGTGATGGGTTGTAGTTGAGGTGATGGTTTCTATTTGAGGTGATGGGATGATAGTTGAGCTGATGGTTTGTAGTTGAGTTGATGGTTTGTAGTTGAAGTGATGGTTTGTAGTTGAGGTGATGGTTTGTAGTTGAAGTGATGGCTGTAGTTGAGGTGATGGTTTGTAGTTGAGGTGGTGGTTTGTAGTTGAAGTGATGGTTTGTAGTTGAGGTGATGGGTTGTAGTTGAAGTGATGGGTTGTAGTTGAAGTGATGGTTTGCAGTTGAAGTGATGGTTTGTAGTTGAAGTGATGGTTTGCAGTTGAAGTGATGGTTTGTAGTTGAAGTGATGGTTTGTAGTTGAGGTGATGGTTGTAGTTGAGGTGATGGTTTGTAGTTGAGGTGATGGGTTGTAGTTGAAGTGATGGTTTGTAGTTGAAGTGATGGTTTGTAGTTGAGGTGGTGGTTTGTAGTTGAAGTGGTGGTTTGTAGTTGAAGTGATGGGTTGTAGTTGAAGTGATGGTTTGTAGTTGAAGTGATGGTTTGCAGTTGAAGTGATGGTTTGTAGTTGAAGTGATGGTTTGCAGTTGAAGTGATGGTTTGTAGTTGAAGTGATGGTTTGTAGTTGAGGTGATGGTTTGTAGTTGAGGTGATGGTTTGTAGTTGACGTGATGGTTTGCAGTTGAGGTGATGGTTTGTAGTTGAAGTGATGGTTTGTAGTTGAAGTGATGGGTTGTAGTTGAAGTGATGGGTTGTAGTTGAAGTGATGGTTTGCAGTTGAAGTGATGGTTTGTAGTTGAAGTGATGGTTTGCAGTTGAAGTGATGGTTTGTAGTTGAGGTGATGGTTGTAGTTGAGGTGATGGTTTGTAGTTGAGGTGATGGGTTGTAGTTGAAGTGATGGTTTGTAGTTGAAGTGATGGTTTGTAGTTGAGGTGGTGGTTTGCAGTTGAAGTGATGGTTTGTAGTTGAAGTGATGGTTTGCAGTTGAAGTGATGGTTTGTAGTTGAAGTGATGGTTTGTAGTTGAGGTGATGGTTTGTAGTTGAGGTGATGGTTTGTAGTTGAGGTGATGGTTTGCAGTTGAGGTGATGGTTTGTAGTTGAAGTGATGGGTTGTAGTTGAAGTGATGGGTTGTAGTTGAGGTGATGGTTTGTAGTTGAAGTGATGGGTTGTAGTTGAGGTGATGGTTTGTAGTTGAGGTGATGGTTTGTAGTTGAGGTGATGGGTTGTAGTTGAGGTGATGGTTTGTAGTTGAGGTGATGGTTTGTAGTTGAGGTGATGGGTTGTAGTTGAGGTGATGGGTTGTAGTTGAGGTGATGGGTTGTAGTTGAGGTGATGGTTTGTAGTTGAAGTGATGGGTTGTAGTTGAGGTGATGGGTTGTAGTTGAGGTGATGGTTTGTAGTTGAGGTGATGGTTTGTAGTTGAGGTGATGGTTTGTAGTTGAAGTGATGGTTTGTAGTTGAGGTGATGGTTTGTAGTTGAAGTGATGGTTGTAGTTGAGTGATGGTTGTAGTTGAGGTGATGGTTGTAGTTGAGGTGATGGTTTGTAGTTGAGGTGATGGTTTGTAGTTGAAGTGATGGGTTGTAGTTGAGGTGATGGGTTGTAGTTGAGGTGATGGTTTGTAGTTGAGGTGATGGTTTGTAGTTGAGGTGATGGTTTGTAGTTGAAGTGATGGTTTGTAGTTGAGGTGATGGTTTGTAGTTGAGGTGATGGGTTGTAGTTGAAGTGATGGGTTGTAGTTGAGGTGATGGGTTGTAGTTGAGGTGATGGTTTGTAGTTGAGGTGATGGTTTGTAGTTGAAGTGATGGGTTGTAGTTGAGGTGATGGGTTGTAGTTGAGGTGATGGTTTGTAGTTGAGGTGATGGTTTGTAGTTGAGGTGATGGTTTGTAGTTGAAGTGATGGTTTGTAGTTGAGGTGATGGTTTGTAGTTGAAGTGATGGGTTGTAGTTGAGGTGATGGGTTGTAGTTGAGGTGATGGTTTGTAGTTGAGGTGATGGTTTGTAGTTGAAGTGATGGGTTGTAGTTGAGGTGATGGGTTGTAGTTGAGGTGATGGTTTGTAGTTGAGGTGATGGTTTGTAGTTGAGGTGATGGTTTGTAGTTGAAGTGATGGTTTGTAGTTGAGGTGATGGTTTGTAGTTGAGGTGATGGTTGTAGTTGAGGTGATGGTTTGTAGTTGAGGTGATGGGTTGTAGTTGAGGTGATGGGTTGTAGTTGAGGTGATGGGTTGTAGTTGAGGTGATGGTTTGTAGTTGAGGTGATGGTTTGTAGTTGAGGTGATGGTTTGTAGTTGAAGTGATGGTTTGTAGTTGAGGTGATGGTTTGTAGTTGAAGTGATGGGTTGTAGTTGAGGTGATGGGTTGTAGTTGAGGTGATGGTTTGTAGTTGAGGTGATGGTTTGTAGTTGAAGTGATGGGTTGTAGTTGAGGTGATGGGTTGTAGTTGAGGTGATGGTTTGTAGTTGAGGTGATGGTTTGTAGTTGAGGTGATGGTTTGTAGTTGAAGTGATGGTTTGTAGTTGAGGTGATGGTTTGTAGTTGAGGTGATGGTTTGTAGTTGAAGTGATGGGTTGTAGTTGAGGTGATGGGTTGTAGTTGAGGTGATGGTTTGTAGTTGAGGTGATGGGTTGTAGTTGAGGTGATGGGTTGTAGTTGAGGTGATGGTTTGTAGTTGAGGTGATGGGTTGTAGTTGAGGTGATGGTTTGTAGTTGAGGTGATGGGTTGTAGTTGAGGTGATGGTTTGTAGTTGAGGTGATGGTTTGTAGTTGAGGTGATGGGTTGTAGTTGAGGTGATGGGTTGTAGTTGAGGTGATGGTTTGTAGTTGAGGTGATGGGTTGTAGTTGAGGTGATGGTTTGTAGTTGAAGTGATGGGTTGTAGTTGAGGTGATGGTTTGTAGTTGAAGTGATGGGTTGTAGTTGAGGTGATGGTTTGTAGTTGAGGTGATGGTTTGTAGTTGAGGTGATGGGTTGTAGTTGAGGTGATGGGTTGTAGTTGAGGTGATGGTTTATCGTTGAGGTGATGGTTTGTAGTTGAGGTGATGGGTTGTAGTTGAGATGATGGGATGGCGTTGAGGTGATGGTTTGTAGTAGAGGTGATGGGTTGTAGTTGAAGTGATGGGTTGTAGTTGAGATGATGGGATGGCGTTGAGGTGATGGTTTGTAGTTGAGGTGATGGGTTGTAGTTGAGGTGATGGTTTCTATTTGAGGTGATGGGATATAGTTGAGCTGATGGTTTGTAGTTGAGTTGATGGTTTGTAGTTGAAGTGATGGTTTGTAGTTGAGGTGATGGTTTGTAGTTGAAGTGATGGCTGTAGTTGAGGTGATGGTTTGTAGTTGAGGTGGTGGTTTGTAGTTGAAGTGATGGTTTGTAGTTGAGGTGATGGGTTGTAGTTGAAGTGATGGGTTGTAGTTGAAGTGATGGTTTGCAGTTGAAGTGATGGTTTGTAGTTGAAGTGATGGTTTGCAGTTGAAGTGATGGTTTGTAGTTGAAGTGATGGTTTGTAGTTGAGGTGATGGTTGTAGTTGAGGTGATGGTTTGTAGTTGAGGTGATGGGTTGTAGTTGAAGTGATGGTTTGTAGTTGAAGTGATGGTTTGTAGTTGAGGTGGTGGTTTGTAGTTGAAGTGGTGGTTTGTAGTTGAAGTGATTGGTTGTAGTTGAAGTGATGGTTTGTAGTTGAAGTGATGGTTTGCAGTTGAAGTGATGGTTTGTAGTTGAAGTGATGGTTTGCAGTTGAAGCGATGGTTTGTAGTTGAAGTGATGGTTTGTAGTTGAGGTGATGGTTTGTAGTTGAGGTGATGGTTTGTAGTTGAGGTGATGGTTTGCAGTTGAGGTGATGGTTTGTAGTTGAAGTGATGGTTTGTAGTTGAAGTGATGGGTTGTAGTTGAAGTGATGGGTTGTAGTTGAAGTGATGGTTTGCAGTTGAAGTGATGGTTTGTAGTTGAAGTGATGGTTTGCAGTTGAAGTGATGGTTTGTAGTTGAGGTGATGGGTTGTAGTTGCGTTGGCGTGACAACGTCGCACACATTCGCAAGCATGTATGGGCACCTCAAGCGCGTGACCGGCAAAAGCCAAAGACAATGTTTACTCAACATCCCTATATAGAATTTTAGTTTTACGTTTAACATTTTTACATTCTACACCAACAACACGATAGTGTACAGTGAAAACACTATACAGTAGTAGAATTTGTGAATAGTTAATGGAAGAATAGACCAGGTTTTCCTCAAACAATTAGATTACGATAAAAAAAATGTCCGATTCTGCACTCTCCTACCTCTCTCCTCACGTCTAACTTTACTCTCAACACAATCTCCTAACTCTCCCCTTTCATCTCACGTGATCACCCTCAATGCACTCTCCTACCTGTCCCCTCTCAACTCACTCTACTCCACACACTCTCCTGCGTCTCCCCCCTCCCATCTCTTTCCAAATTCGCACGTGTGACTGTGAACTGGTGGTATCGACAAGGCTGAGTGCACTGCACTGCATGTGCCATGCGGTGATCACATGGCATGTGCGCAGGATAAACCACCATCACGCGAACTCCGCTCATCCTCACAGGAACAGCGGCAGCTTTTGGATGGCCATCAAACAAATATGGTTGCTGCATTCACGCGGCGCTTTCAGATGCACTTCTGCAGCTGTCTGGAATTCTCTTCCTTCCGATGTTAGGAAGCCACTGGAGCTGTGCAATTTTAAATCATCTCGGTTGAAATCTCGTTCTTTAGAACTGCTTATTGTGTTTAGTTTGTTGTCCTTTACCCGCAACTCTGATTAGCAAGGTTGGCTACGTACGGTGCAAAAGAAATTCAACATACCAGGACTACTTACGAACATTCGACTTACAAACTATCATAGATACGAACAAACATGTCCGTATGTCCAGTTGCCTGTTCGGACTGAGAGTCGTAAGTTCAACCGCAGTGCAATAGATGGTGGCAGTGGCATCTACATCTGCAGAATGTGAAAAACTAGTGGCATCTACATCGGCAGAACATGAAGAACCGGTGGCATCTACATCTGCAGAACATGATGAACCAGTGGCATCTACATCTGCAGAACATGAAGAACCGGCGGCATCTACATCTGCAGAACATGATGAACCAGTGGCATCTACATCTGCAGAACATGAAGAACTGGTGGCATCTACATCTGTAAAACATGATGAACCAGTGGCATCTACATTTGCAGAACATGAAGAACCAGTGGCATCTACATCTGCAGAATATGAAAAACTAGTGGCATCTACATCGGCAGAACATGAAGAACCGGTGGCATCTACATCTGCAGAACATGATGAACCAGTGGCATCTACATCTGCAGAACACGAAGAACCGGCGGCATCTACATCTGCAGAACATGATGAACCAGTGGCATCTACATCTGCAGAACATGAAGAACTGGTGGCATCTACATCTGCAAAACATGATGAACCAGTGGCATCTACATTTGCAGAACATGAAGAACCAGTGGCATCTACATCTGCAGAACGTGAAGAACTAGTGGCATCAACATCTACAGGAGATTATACAACTTTTAAAGCCATTCCCCGTTGTTAGTGTACATGGCGTACAACGTGTTTGTACAGGAGTAAAGTTGGACTTGTGAACAAATCGGCTTACGAACAGACCTCGAGAACTAAACTCGTCCGTTAGTAGACGAGTCTCCGTACATATGTACGTACGGACGGGAGTCAGGCGCTCGAACATTACTCCGGCGAGCGAGTGTCTAGGGAACGCGTTCGGGCAGTACCTGCTTGTTCTTCTCCAGCAAGTCCTTGAGCAGGGCGTCCAGCTCGTTCTCGTCGATGTAGCCGCTCCCGTCCTGAAACGATGAACGCACAGAGCAATGCCTCGGCCGTGAAAACTTTCACACCTCGCCCCCCCCCCCCCCCCCAGCATCAAGGGGAGGGGTGGGGGGATTGGGGGGACACCGGAACCGACTTCCAGACTGCTCCGGCCAAACGTGTAGCCTAACCTTTGGGGGCTCTTGATTGGTCAGGGATTATATATTAATCATGTACATTCATTACACCACACTGAATCTTTGAATTGGTGACATAAAACCTCTGGATGAGGACGAGATCAATGCCATAAACTGGATCTCAAAGCTCACGAACAATGTAATGTAGCGGGCGGTGTTGTAGTGGCATAGGCACTGCGCTAAGAACCCAGAGCAACATAGGGTTTAACTCGTAATCAGAATCTTTATTCAGACTGCAGGAATCCGATGAGCTATGAAGCTCTTTTTTGCAGATGGCCAAACGGGAATGTCGTCCATCCCCCGTTACGCGATCTTTCCCACGCCATGTCCATCGCACGGGCCGTCCATAAATGACGTCACGCGATTTTGGACGATTTTTGACCCCCCCCCCCCCCCTTCGTCACACGGCGTCACAAAAAGTCAACCCCCCCCTCAAATATGACGTCACAAAGCTCTGCCCCCCCCCCCCCCAATTTTTGTTAAACATGCTTCAAATCGCTTTAAACTATTGTCATTGTAGTGCGTATTTAATGTGGCGCTGCACTCTGATGTTGTAGGAGAAAACATTTATTAAAAAGTCTATTTAATTAAGTAGAACGTGTCGTCTGTATTTATTTAAAGTTGCGCATTTTGATGTGACGTCATATTTCTCAAACCCCCCCCCCTCGTCACACATCGTCACAAATGTCTGACTCCCCCCCCCCCCCCCTATGTGCGTGACGTCATTTATGGACGGCCCCTTACTATCTGTCCGTTCTCTCCCAATCTTTCTCCCCTCGTTCTCTCGCCCTCTCCTGCCTCTGCTCCTTAGACCATGGCCACTTGGGGGGGGGGGGGGGGGTGTGACCCTGGCTCTTTGTGCCTCTGTGTTGCTGCTAGAAGTTTCTGTTTTTGTTAGGGGAAAAAACTTTTGCTCGCTGACTGGCTGGCAATCGACGATTATCCCATCGCTCCCGTGCGCCGCTTTTTCATCTCGCGATTTATGTTGCGCCAAGTGCCCATTACGCACTCAACGTGCAGCATCAAAGCGACGCACGCACGTTTGAGTCATCAAGGCATTCGCAGGACGCTCGCCCCTCAGAGATTAAAAAAACCCTTTCATGCGTGTGAACAAACAGAAGACACGTTGATCAACAACACTTCCACCCGAACGGATCTAATGCCGCTCGCAAACGTCAGCTCCCCACTTTGCCCTGCGTGCATGGACGTGCGCACACCGCGCTTCGCACGAGCAATGCTCTCTCAGCCTTGTCTAGACCACCAGCTCAATACGTGCGGCAGCAGCCGCATTGTCGCCGACACCGGCGGCTCAGGGAGTGCATGGGATGACGCGGTGGTCACATGACGCACACGCGAGGCATCGTGGGAATTGTGCCGTGTGACGGCAGCTTATGGGTTTTTTCAAAATCAGAATGTTTATTTATACTGGAGGAGGAATCCGATAAGCTATGAAGTTATTTTTCACAGATGCCCAATAGGGGCAGGTCAGAAGATTACAACAACAATGCAAAAACATGATAGGAGTGCAAAGTATTGGAAAGGTAAACAAATCGCTTAAAACAAATAGACAATTAAAACAATAACAACTTTTATCCTGTCGCAATGGTTTTTTTTTATCATCGGTAACACAGAGTTGGATTTCAACGAACACTTTCCCTTTAAAGGAAACGATTTACATTTAAAAAAAACAGGCGACAGACATCCATTGGGAGTCGTCCGCAGTTGCGAGTGGCAAAAGCTTGCCAAGCCAAGCTTGCGATGCCCATCCCGGAAATCCACGCATGCGCGATTGCCGCTCCTACTTCTCCGCAGCCTGTACGCGTGATTGTCCAGCTCTGTGCCGGGGAACGCCAAATTAGCCGGTACCAAAAAAAAAAAGCACGAAACGCCGCAGATTTCCTTCCGCCGTACCTTGTCGTAGTACGCGAATATCTCGTTGAATTCCTTGGCTGTCATTTTGACTCCCTGCAGCAGAAGGGGAAAGCGTTCCACGGTTAGGGGGGGCAGCAGTTGTCTCCGCTCACACTGCTGCGCACACACACGTGAGGGGTGTAGCCCCGAGAGGGAGGTCTGCAGGGCATCTTGGCACCGCTCTGCCAGGCTGGACGGACGTTCTTGGAAGAGGTGGGGGTACCCACATTTGGCGAGATGTTAACTACCTCGCCTGGTTATACAGGAGGTCGTGGGTTCGATCCCGACCCTGACGCCTGTTGTATATGTGGAGTTTTTCGTGTTTCTCTCCCTGTGGTAGCAAGGATTTTTTTCCTCGGGTCTACCGTTTTTTCCTCCACATTTAGAATCAACATGCGTTTAGACGATTTGACTGCTTATAAATATACACATGGTAAGCCACTTCGTTGAGCTATCATTTGTGATAGCCAGACAGCTTCAGAAAAAGAGCTATGTAGCTCTGTGGGGCCTTCCCTGGTAAAATAAAAATTAGCTTCGTTTTGTTCGTTTCATTTTTACCGCACCACATGCGACCTGCCGGTTGACGAACTGTGGTGACCCCATTTATGCTGCTGGGTGGACAGAGGCGGTAGGGCGATTTAAGAAACTTGCACCGTTATTTCAACTGCGACCTCAGGATTGCACGTTCGATTCCGGGAGATGGAATCGAACCAGGAGAAGGACTCGAACCGGCGACCTCACGATTGCAAGTCCGGCATGCCGCTGACCTTTACACCACACGGCAGTGCGCATGATTTACATCAGACCTATACGGAGGAGTGACGTTTGACAATACTATTATTGTGATTTGGATCAATATTCAGTTCAAGAATCAGTGTTTTTTCAGCCCTGTGTGTTGTCGTCTTGCTCTCTTGTCGAAGCACAAAGGTGCATTCGTATTGATGTGTGTATAGTTTTTGTCTCAAGTCGTCACATTATGCACGCGTCGTGAGCAGGACGCGTCTCCGAATATTCGCATTTCGCGAAAATCCTAAAATTGGGCCTATAAATATACAGCATGGATGTTTTAGACCACCGAGATTTCGCTTTGTATCCGATCGATCCCAAAACCGGAAGTGACATCACAACGGTATGCCGCCACTTCCGCGCTCTTCTCCACCACGAGGGTGATGTCACGTTGGCATGGGGCGACGTCACTGCTGCCAGCACGAAGACTTTTATAACATTGGAAATTGTCCCGAACAAATCCCTATCCTTTCCGTGTGTTTGTGTGTACGGAGCGGTGGCACAGCTATTAGCGTACTGCGCGACAAACCCGGTCGACCCGAGTTCGATTTCCGCTTACGACCAATAGTAGAGGTGATTATCTGAACCGGTCCTGGACCTCCCATAGGTCGACTCAGCTTTAAATGAGTCCCTGGTGCAGTGTGTGAACATCACCCTCTGGGGAGACAAAGACAGCCGGGCATGGTGTTGGTCACCCACCCCCTCGTGTGCCATGCCAGCCTTCATAGGTGCTACTCACCACCAGCACTTGCCCCAACGGTGTGTTGAGGCTAATACGGGGGTGGGGATCTTTGTGTGAATTGCGAGTGCACTCACCTGAAACTTCAACAGGAAGTTTTCCTGCACAGGAAGCAACCTGCGGTGGGCGGAAAACAACAACACAGGTGTACACAGCGTGGAGATGTCGATCCAATATGGGATAGGGTGAGATGACCCGATAGACGAGACAGGAGTGTGGGGGCGGGGGGGTGGACGGGGGGGGCTTAACGATCGGGGGGCCTCCCACTCACCTCGCCATTTCACCCAGACCCAACTTGCCGTCACGGTTGGTGTCGAATATTCTCAACTGCAACGAGCGACGCGGACACACAAACAAAAACACAACGTCAAAGCGGTGACGGATTCGGCATTTGGCTCGAGCTGAACGAGGCTCAACACTCGCGACGAAGCGGCTCAGCGGCACCGCACCCTGCCGATGAGACCGGAAGACGTCGACAACCCGTGCGGGGTTCGCTTCATTGAAAGCAACCCCGCGGGAAAACACTGGCTGCCTGGAATCCAACCCCAAGTTCTCGGCGGTGCTGACAGGGTATGCCGCCCTCTGAGCCAGCTCATGCCACCTTCGAGGGAGCCAAGTAAACGTATCGATGGGTGGAGCGGTGACGGCGGCGGTGAAACTCGCTGCACCGCGAACCCGGCGATCCGAGATGGATTCCCGGCCACGGATGACATCAGGGAAGAGTTGAGAGTGATCATCTGACCCGGAGCTGGCGATTCCATCGCTGGGTTCGCGGGCGTGGCGCGCTAACCGCTGCGCTGCCGCTCCCCGTAATGTGCACGTACACACACGGATGCTCGCTGGTGGGCACCGAGTGTGTGAGCCGGGTCGGGAGTAAGTGCAGAGAGAGTGAGAGTGGAAGGAGGGGTGCAGACGGAGGAGTTCGGAGGGTGTGGAGGGAGGAGTGTGGCGCTCACGATGGTGTGCGTGTACTCGTCCAGCTTCTCGTTGTCGTACTTCTTGCGGGCCTTGGTCAGCAGGTCACGCAGGAAGTTCTAAAAGCGCGGCGGCACACACAGGGGGCACACGCTGGAGACTAGATACTAGAGTGACACACACACACTCTAGACACTAGACACACACAGGGGGCACACGCTGGAGACTAGAGACTAGAGTGACACACACACACTCTAGACACTAGACACACACAGGGGGCACACGCTAGAGACTAGAAACTAGAGTGACACACACACACTCTAGACACTAGACACACACAGGGGACACACGCTAGAGACTAGAGACTAGAGTGACACACACACACTCTAGACACTAGGCACACACAGGGGACACACGCTAGAGACTAGAGTGACACACACACACTCTAGACACTAGACACACACAGGGGACACACGCTAGAAACTAGAGTGACACACACACTAGACACTAGACACACACAGGGGACACACGCTAGAGACTAGAAACTAGAGTGACACACACACTAGACACTAGACACACACAGGGGACACACGCTAGAGACTAGAGTGACACACACTCTAGACACTAGACACACACAGGGGACACACGCTAGAGACTAGAGACTAGAGAGACACACACACACTCTAGACACTAGACACACACAGGGGACACACGCTAGAGACTAGAGACTAGAGTGACACACACACACTCTAGACACTAGGCACACACAGGGGACACACGCTGGAGACTAGAAACTAGAGTGACACACACACACTCTAGACACTAGACACACACAGGGGACACACACTAGAGACTAGAGACTAGAGTGACACACACACACTCTAGACACTAGACACACACAGGGGACACACGCTAGAGACTAGAGACTAGAGTGACACACACACACTCTAGACACTAGACACACACAGGGAACACACGCTAGAGACTAGAGAGACACACACACACTCTAGACACTAGACACACACAGGGGACACACACTAGAGACTAGAGACTAGAGTGACACACACACACTATACACTAGACACACACAGGGAACACACGCTAGAGACTAGAGAGACACACACACACTCTAGACACTAGACACACACAGGGGACACACACTAGAGACTAGAGACTAGAGTGACACACACACACACTAGACACTAGACACACACAGGGAACACACGCTAGAGACTAGAGAGACACACACACACTCTAGACACTAGACACACACAGGGGACACACGCTGGAGACTAGAGACTAGAGTGACACACACACACTCTAGACACTAGACACACACAGGGGACACACGCTGGAGACTAGAGACTAGAGTGACACACACACACTCTAGACACTAAACACACACAGGGGACACACGCTGGAGACTAGAGACTAGAGTGACACACACACACTCTAGACACTAGACACACACAGGGGACACACGCTGGAGACTAGAGACTAGAGTGACACACACACACTAGACACTAGACACACACAGGGGACACACACTAGAGACTAGAGTGACACACACACACTCTAGACACTAGACACACACAGGGGACACACACTAGAGACTAGAGTGACACACACACACACTAGAGACTAGAGACTAGAGAGACACACACACACTCTAGACACTAGACACACACAGGGGACACACACTAGAGACTAGAGACTAGAGTGACACACACACACTAGACACTAGACACACACAGGGGACACACACTAGAGACTAGAGTGGCACACACACACTCTAGACACTAGACACACACAGGGGACACACACTAGAGACTAGAGTGACACACACACACTCTAGACACTAGACACACACAGGGGACACACACTAGAGACTAGAGAGACACACACACACTCTAGACACTAGACACACACAGGGGACACACACTAGAGACTAGAGTGACACACACACACTAGACACTAGACACACACAGGGGACACACACTAGAGACTAGAGTGACACACACACACTCTAGACACTAGACACACACAGGGGACACACACTAGAGACTAGAGTGACACACACACACACTAGAGACTAGAGACTAGAGAGACACACACACACTCTAGACACTAGACACACACAGGGGACACACACTAGAGACTAGAGACTAGAGTGACACACACACACTAGACACTAGACACACACAGGGGACACACACTAGAGACTAGAGTGGCACACACACACTCTAGACACTAGACACACACAGGGGACACACACTAGAGACTAGAGTGACACACACACACTCTAGACACTAGACACACACAGGGGACACACACTAGAGACTAGAGAGACACACACACACTCTAGACACTAGACACACACAGGGGACACACGCTGGAGACTAGAGACTAGAGTGACACACACACACTCTAGACACTAGACACACACAGGGGACACACACTAGAGACTAGAGACTAGAGTGACACACACACACTATACACTAGACACACACAGGGAACACACGCTAGAGACTAGAGAGACACACACACACTCTAGACACTAGACACACACAGGGGACACACGCTGGAGACTAGAGACTAGAGTGACACACACACACTCTAGACACTAGACACACACAGGGGACACACGCTAGAGACTAGAGACTAGAGTGACACACACACACTCTAGACACTAGACACACACAGGGGACACACACTAGAGACTAGAGACTAGAGTGACACACACACACTATACACTAGACACACACAGGGAACACACGCTAGAGACTAGAGAGACACACACACACTCTAGACACTAGACACACACAGGGGACACACGCTGGAGACTAGAGACTAGAGTGACACACACACACTCTAGACACTAGACACACACAGGGGACACACGCTAGAGACTAGAGACTAGAGTGACACACACACACTCTAGACACTAGACACACACAGGGGACACACACTAGAGACTAGAGACTAGAGTGACACACACACACTATACACTAGAAACACACAGGGAACACACGCTAGAGACTAGAGAGACACACACACACTCTAGACACTAGACACACACAGGGGACACACGCTGGAGACTAGAGACTAGAGTGACACACACACACTCTAGACACTAGACACACACAGGGGACACACGCTAGAGACTAGAGACTAGAGTGACACACACACACTCTAGACACTAGACACACACAGGGGACACACACTAGAGACTAGAGACTAGAGTGACACACACTCTAGACACTCGAGTAGTGAAGGCTATGTTAGTGACTGAAGAAAACTTACCACAAAGACAAAGATTCCCCGTGTAGCTTACCCAGGCTGTTGGGGCAAGTGCTGTTAGCGAGCGCCTATGAAGGCCCACACGGCACACAAGGGGGTGGATGGCCAACACCACGCCCGGCTGCTTTTGTCTCCCGAGTGGCGATGTTTACACACCGCACCAGGTACTCATTTGAAACCGAGTCGACCCAGGGGAGGTCCAGGGCCAGATGGCAACGCATTATGGTGTGATCGTGAAGATGGTGGTGGTGATGCTGGTGGTGATGGTGTGGTGGCGGTGGTGATGTTGACGGTGGTGGTGATGCTGGTGGTGATGGTGGTGGCGTTGGTGGTGATGTTGGTGATGATGGTGGTGGTGATGCTGTTCATGATGGAGTTGGTGGTGGCGAATGGCGGTTGTTGATGATGGTGGTGGTAGTGATGCTGGTGTTGATGGCGGTGGTGATGATGGCTGATGGTGTTTGCGGTGGTGGAGGTGATGCTGGTAGTGATGATGATGGTGTTGACGGTGGTGGTGGTGGTGGTGATACAGCATCAGGAGGAGTAGTGTGGGAGGGTGGGCGTCGTTTTTCCCGAGGCATTCTGCGGACTTCACCACAAGCCACGGCGCTCTGCCGCACAAACCGACGGATCGACCGCGCGCCACTCATTGCTCGATCTCGTATCCGAGCGCCTCCGCATACGCCTCGGCGCACCTTCAGCTCGTTGGCCTCGATGTAGCCGCTGCGGTCCGTGTCGTATCGCCTCCACGTCTGCAACGAAAAAAGGGGGGGGGGGCGGGGGGCAGAGGTGTTAGCAAGGTCAACAGCAAAGGTCAAGGTGGATGTCAAGAGGTCCATCAACGCCGGCACGGCCGCCCGGAGACCAAGGGGCTCGAGAACCGGGCCGGAAGGCCACGTGCGGCGATGGAAAAGGAAAAACAAATACTTGGCTCCTGATTGGTGGAACCTCTTTGTGTGTTAGGCACGGGGCACGTGCCCCCGCCCCCCGCACCCCCTGCTCCTCTCTGGGCAGCTGTGAAGGCCACAATCCCCTAACTATCAAACCTGGCAGGACCCTCCCAAAACAAACGAGGCTATCCTGGGTAATCAATCAAGGGTTTGTGGTATAATCGCAGATGTGTATGTAGATAGGGGTGTTGTATGTACGGGGGAGTGGAGGTGTAGCGGTTAGCGTGTTGCGCTACGAACCCGGCGGAACCCTGTTCGATTCCCGCTCACGGCCAACACCTAGTGGCGATCATTCATAATGAAGGTTTTTGGGTTTCGCTGGTAATTTACTCTCCAACACACCGTTGGGCTGAAGTGGTAACTATTTGGCGTTTTGTTTACGTGACAAATCCCTTACTAATTGGCTGTGTCGGGTGGTGGAGGGTTTTGACACATTTATATTTACGCGATCTAACCCAAAAACCTTCATTATGAATAATATTGGTCGTGAAAGCCTTCGTGTTAAACTGAGTGACGATCATCTTAACAGACCCTGGGATTCTTCCCCTAGGTTGACTTAGCATCAAATGAGTACCTTGTGTGGTGTGTAAACATCACAAATAAGGAGATAAAGGCAGTCGGGCGTGGTGCTGGCCACTCACCCCCTCGTATACCGTTCCAACCTTCATAGGTGCTACTCGCTAACAGCACTTGCCCCAACAGTTTGTTAACAGCTATACGGGGGATTTTTGCCTTTGTATGTACAAGGTAGCCAGTAAGCATGTTGCATCACGAAGCCATGCGGGCCTAGTTCGAGTCCGGGCGCTGGCTAACATCAGTGGCGAGTCACATAGACATCTGTGAACTACTGGACATGTGTGAAAAAGGGCGTTATAGCTCATCGTATTCCTCCAGTATAAATACGTACAGGGACTCCTCTGTTCGTAAGTTTATTTGTTCGTAAGTCCAACTTTACTCCTGTCGATTCTAAACACGGTGTACACTAAACATGGTAAATAGCTTTAAAAGTTGTACAATCTCCTGTAGATGTAGATGCCACTGGTTCTTCGTGTTCTGCAGATGTAGATGCCACCACCGCCATCTATTGCGCGGTGGTTGAACTTATGATATCGGTTCCAACAGACTCGACATATGGACAGGTTTGTTCGTATCTCTGGATGGCCGTAAGTCGACCGTTCGTAAGTCGAGGAGTCCTGTATTCCGATTCTGATATCCTCATCGGTTCTCCCACCACAGCACCATCGCCAAGCGGCATTGGACTGCCAAGCGGAAGTATGGTCAAGACAACCTCATAACCAACGGCGCCAGTGAGAGGTCTCCTCCACCCGTTGGTGGATTACGAGCGGTTGGAATGAATTTGCGTTTTCTGTTAAATGAGACACCCGCTCGCCCCCATCCCCCCCCCCCCCAATCAGCCTAGAGCCGTTAAATGATTCATTGGTAAAAAAAAAATTCGAAGCATTCATTAATTTGTGATTCACTCCATTAAACTGTGGGAGGGGTGGGGGGAGAGGAAGCATATGCACGCTTCCCTATTAGCGAACAAAGAAAACGTCGAGTTGATCGTGCGAAATGCGCGCTGACGTTTCGAGAAAAAAACCATGAAAGCGTAATGATAACCCGAAATGTTTATGAATCTCCGAGAGGCTTTGCCATTTGGACCATGAATAAAACAAGCTTGCAGGACGTGCCTCCGTGCCCAAAGTGTCCCTCGAGCTCAAGCGAGTCACGCCAATGCGCTCGTTTCCATCGGTGGCCTAGAATCAGCGGTGGAAAGTCCACGTTATCATGGATGCGAACCAATTGACAAAGCTGCTTTTCATATTATTGACTCAAGAAGAATGATAGTTCTGAGTCAACCGTTGACTGGGATTTGAACGTGTGCCCTTCTGATTGAGAGCCAATCAGCGATTTTTTTAAAATGTATTTTGGATTTAGTTATTTATTTAAAGGACACTTTTGGATTTTCCATCCCAGTCTGATCTGGATGAACAATGTTCCCCTTTTGTGATCTGGATGAATAATTTAACGGGCAATTGATCGCTAACCCAACCGCAGAGCCGCCCGGTGTCAGTTTCCCCTGCGGATGGTGGTCCAGCGCTGAATCGCGATCGCCTGGCGAGTGACAGGCGCGGCGATCGCGAAGCGCCGCTGCCGGCGATGATAGAGATCTGAGACGGTTGGCGCTGCGGGCACCAAGCTCAACCCATGGACCACGCAGCAACGCTACTGCCCGGTTCAATCATTCGCCGGCAGCTTTTCAGATATTCGCCGTGAGGCTACTCCTGAAGCCGTGCCGATTTGAGTCAATGGGTGTCTATATAGGTCTGTGGGTCTCTATGGAGGAGGCTCGTGAAGGACGCTGCTCGTCAGTTGGAAGCAGTCGCCCTCCAACAACAACGGAGGGCAGAGGAGCCAAGCTCACAACAATGAGCGGAGCGCCGGGCGGGTCAACGCAGCAAGTTCACACAGTAGGGGGCACAGATGGTGCATCTGCCGATCATCTCAGTCAGCAAACCCATGGTACCTGAGTCTGTCCCGTGACCTGCTGTTAGTGAGCCTTTGACACATCAAGTGGCCTTAAAAAGTGAACCCTGGCCTGGTAACAGGCACCATGGTGACGTCACTGCCACTTAGTGGTGCATTGCGGGTGTTGTTGTTATGGGTCTCTATGCAAGTCTAGGAATCTCTATGTGAGTCAATATCTCAATCCATGGACCGACACAGTAACGCCACTGTCCTCTTCAATCATTCAGTCTATGGGTGTTATCTAGTCCTGTGGGTCTCTATGCAAGTCGAGGCATCTCTACGTCAATAAATATCTCAATCCATGGACACACACAGTAATGCCACTTGCTACTTCAACCATTCGCCGGCAGGGTTTCGGAAATTAACTGCGAGGCTGCTCCTGAAGTTGTCCACTGGCCCACTCGTCAAGAGCGACATGAACACCAACACGCATCGCCGTTCAACTCCCCGCTTACAGATGAAGTAGAAGATTAATCTCATCGGATCCGGATCGATATTTTTTGCTTGCACCACCACGCTGTGATAATGATAAATACGATGATCATGATGATTTGATGACGATCATGATTATGATCATGATGTGTATATATGAACTTCTTTCGCACAGTATATAGCGAACTGTGCTAATCGGTGGGGCGAGATGACGCTCATGATGATGACTGTGATGATGATGATGATCGTGATAATGATCATGATGATGATTGTGATTATGATGCGGTTATCATGATGATCATGATGATGATGATGGCGATGATTGTGATAATGATTATCATGATGATGATGATTGCGGTGGTGGTGATGGCGATGATCCCAACTCATAGTGGACCAACTCACCTCCATGAACTCGGCGCTGGACTTGACGTGTTGCCGGAAGAAGAGAAGGAAATTCTCTTCGGTCGGGAGAATTTGCGCCAACTGCGGATTTAAACAAAAACACAAAAATATAGAAATCGAATAAATCACACGGCTTCAAAACTACAATACCTCGACAAAAGTGATGGGAATGACCACGCTCTCTTGTCAACATCCTCCAACATACTCCTTTTTCTTCCTCGTGATCGAAAACAACGACTTTGTTCATCTCTCTGTTCTCTTTTGACGTTTAACTTTTAAGTTTATAATCTCGATTTACATTCCAGTGGCGCTACCGCACCGGATGGGAACGAGTGGCTCACGGCGATCGGAAAGGTCGCGAGTTCAAATCCTCGCTGGGGGATGACTCGGCCCATCATCCATCCCTCCAACGGGGGTCGATAAAACGAGTACCGTACAAACGGCAGCTTGCATAGCCAACGTGATTCTCCGTGTTGGTTTTTGGGCGATGTCCGATGCAAAGATTCTTGTCGTTAGGCCCTCCGCCACCTGTTAGGATGGTGACCTCGAGGCAGATAACATCAATCCCGCCACATGTCATGGTGCGCCAATCGCATTCTCCTCGAAGTGCACGAGGTTCGAACTCTTCCACAAAAAACTTGAACGACCCCCAACCAACCGCTTGAGGACAAGGCCAGAGGAAGAAGATGCGACCATTTGTTGCGTGAGTGGAACACGCGGGGAGCGGAACAGATTGTCACCGTGGCCACCACCCAAGTCAGACGATGGATCGCTCCACATACCACCGAACTCCTGTCCCTGAGAGATCCAGTCCCGGTGGCATCGCGACCGCTCGCTCTGCCTCGCCTGAAGCCGTTGAATGGATTGCTAACCTCGACAACAAACTATGATTAACATCACACTGTAACCTTATTAGAAAGCCACTAGAGCTACGCACTTTTAAATCTAGGTTGAAAACTCATTTTTGTAAATATGTTTTTTGTGTTTCGTTTGTTGTACTTCCGCCCGCACCTCTGATTAGCACGTTTGGCTATGTACGGTGCGAAAGAAGTTCAACAAACATACGCACGTACATCACTGCTTCCCCAGCCGTACGAAGATAAAATTCTGACCATTCAAGCGCCACCCCTCCTCATCGGCGGCGCGAGACCTTTCACGGCTGAATTGAACGTGAACGTGCGACGACGTTCCGCTCCAACTGCTTCAAGTCTCATCGAGGTTGGCGAACACCGGAAATTCGGATCGCTCCCTAAAGAAGCTCAAGGCGTTGGCATGTGTACATAACAATGGTCGTAAAAATACCTGCGTAAATAATGTCGTCGGGTGGTGGAGGGGTTAAAGACAATAAACTAGTCAAACTATTTTTTATTTTACCAGGTAAGGCTCACTGAGCTATTTCAGAAGCGACCTGGCTATCACAAATGATAGCTCAACCAAGTGGCTTATCACGTGGACATTCGCAGCAGCCAAATACTGTAACATTCAAAATAATCTAGACGCACGTTTGTTAATGTGGAGGGAAAAACCGGAGGACCCGGAGAAAAATCCACACGACCACGGGGAGAGAGAGAGACACGCAAACTCCAAATATACAGCAGCAGCAGGCGTCAGGGTCGGGGTGGAACCCACAACCTCCTGTATACCAGGCGAGGTAGTTAACATCTCCTAGCCACTGTCACGTTGGCATCAAACGACAATCACTGGCACGAGGCTCGGCCCAAAAACATGCACGTGGGTCACAACAAGTCAACAGTGCTTAGATGGACTCATCCCCGCCGTAGGAATGTGTAATTTCCCCCCACTGGCTCTGCAGGGGCTGTAAACGTGAGATGAGCACCAGTGAAATGCCTCGACGCTCATTTGAGCGGCAGGAAATGGCTCTTGACGTTTGATCCGATAAGGGGCGCTCGCTCGCTCGCTCGCTCGCTCTCCGAGCCACCTGGCATCTCCACATTTTACTGCATTTACCGCCGTCACAGTGGAAAATATCGACGGGAAATTCACATTAAGTGGCCGGGATTAAATCAGCATCATCATCTTTCCATTTGGAGAGAAGTCAATGGAGGTTGTTGCCTTGTGGGTGAATAGACCTGGCTCTGTTGTGCACGCGTACAGCCAGCACTGATGGATGAAGGCCCCCCGACGCCGTGTGGATCGTGGGGGTTATTTGACCATACTTTACCACGCTGGTCAGTGTGCGTTTGGGCAAGCCGAGGAGCATAGGCGTGGTGCATAGAAGCGCAGTACAACAATGAATTGTCTGCACTGCCCTCTGCTGCCCACCACGTAGCCCCCACAGCAGCCTGGAGCAACTGGTTCTGCATGGCAGTCGCCCATCCAAGCACTATCCGGGCTCAACTGTGCTTAGCTCTGCCATAGGAATGTCGAGTTTCCATCACGAGTTCAAGACTGCCAAAGAGAGTGAGCCACTACGCGAAGGCCAACCGAGCGTGGGAGAGATTGGACCTGCATGCTTGAGCAATGAGCGACAGCCTACGCTGTTGTTTCTGTCTGTGTCTACGACAGATCAACGGGTAATTGATACAATAATGAACGCCCCATTCCCATATTTGTCTCTGCACATGAAAAGTCAGAGTATTTGTTTTACACAACCCATCAGCTAAACGACCTTCTGGGAGTGCAGCATTGGTTCAATGCAAGCAAACTCTGGACTGGTTTCAACTTTCAGTGTCTCATCCGTAGTCAGCCGTGATCGAAACCAACGCTGGCAAGAAGCCTTTCTGTCAGAAATAGGTTCTAGTTTTAACTAAAACACTGGACCCATTTCGGCAATCATTGTTTCATCATCCATAGGGGGTGTGTGCGGGGCCCGGTCCAAATCCCACTCTGTGGTGCCCCCCAAAGTGCGGGGCTCGGGGCGGTCGCCCCCTATTCGCCGTGCCCTTAGCGAACAGTTCTGCCCATTAGCAGTGTAGCGGGGTTGCTTGAACCGATGCTGGTGAAACTGCCCCATGTTGATAGGCGAGGACCCTCTCTGCAATAAACGGGTCCTGGCTCGACACAGAAACTTCACGCGGCAATAGGCAACCCGGAATCGCAATCGTTCCGTTGTCGCGAAGGATGTTCGTGGCAAAATAGATTCAAGCTCACCTCTGCCATCTCTATTTTTCCGTCCGCGTTCTTGTCGTACTTTTCCATGAACGATTTCATCTTCTCTTTTACCACACTCTCGGGCAGTTCCTGCGCTCGTTTATAACGGCACGAAGAGAGGGGTGGCGGGGGGAGAGGCGTGGGGGGGATGGGGGGACAAAAACACGTCTGTCATTGGCATCGCCCCGGGACGGCACTTGGGCCCAGCATCTATTTATCTATTAAAAACTAAACCCAATTTTTTTTATTGTACCATGTAGAGACCCACTGAGTGATATCGCTATTGTTTTTAAAGCGACCTGGCTATCGCAAATGATCGCTCAACGAAGTGGCTTATCATCGTGTCGAAATTTAGAGCGGCCAAATATTCTAAATGCATGTTTTATAACGGTGGAGGGAAAAACTAAAAGAAAAATCCACGCGACCACGGGGGAAAACACGCAAACTCCAAATATACAGCAGGCATCGTCAGGGTCGGGATCGAACCCACAACCTCCTGTATACCAGGCGAGGGAGTTAACATCTTGCCACTTAGACAAGGCCCCAATCGCACCGGAGATGAATCGATGGCCCGGCGATGTTTCACCGGATCCAGCGTGCCTGCCATAGCGAACAGTTAACGGCAAGTCCCGTGATGCATGTCGGGGTGAAGGCGAGTTGGGGTCGCTGCTCACCACCCCCACGCCGCGCCGCGCCTGCTCCAGGTCTCGGAAGAAGTTCTCGAGCTCCTTGCCCTCGATGAAGCCGTTCTCTGCAGCACGAAGGGGAAGCAACAGGGGGGGGGGGGTCTCGAGTTGAACACAAGCAGATCGATTGTTGGAATCCCATCGAGGCGATAATTCGTTTCCACGGTCACCGTTTACTGTCGGGGTGGGGGGGGGCGAGGGATACGTTCCTGAAAGGTGGGACGACGTATATTGAAACGACGTTAAATAATTATCCAAGCAATTTACAGGGCGGTAGGCGGCGGTGGAGGCGAGGGATAACGACAAAGGGACGGACGACGATGCTGTCAGCGACGTGAGAGTGTGGGGGCTTGAGGCGACGCGAATCGACGGCCACGCTCTTCCCCACCAACGAGCGGCTTCCACCCGCACACCTCCACGTCGCTGGTTTAACACCACCTAGTAGTAGTAGTTGTTGTAGTAGTTGTAGTAGTAAAGTGGTTTTCGCGACCAATATCATCCACAATACAGGTTTTATTTTTAGTTTAGATCGCGTAAATATTTAACTGTGTCGTTAAACCCACCACCACCCGACACAGCCAACTGGTAAGGGTTGTCACGTAAACAGAATGTGCCAATTCGTTACTGGTACAGCACTAGTGTGTAGTGTATAGTGTAGTGTATAGCAGTGTAGTGTATAGTGGAGTGTATAGTGTAGTGTACTATAGTGTAGTGTATAGTGTAGTGTACTAGTACAGCACTAACCGGTGTGTTGGAGAGCCAAGACACAACATTTACAATCTGAGTACGACGTTTCGTCTGTGATTACAACAAGCTTCATCAGGTGACAGACAGATTTATTCTCTTGCGTGGAGCCTCGAGCAGCATCACGGACCGACTGGCTCGATATTTCAATGTGGAGAGACGAATGTTGATGGGGGGGAGGAGGAGGAGGCATTGGTTATTGTCATTAACATTCTCCAGGCGACCCCCCCCCCCGCCCCCCCACGTGATTATTTTGTGCCGCGTGTTGCTGCGTTTAGTGCGAGCGTCCAGCGAGGATCCCGGTCCTTGCAGAGAGGGCCCCTTTGCCGATAAACAGTCGGCAATTCGCTCACGTTGATTCAGGCGAGCCTGACTTTGCTGATGAGGCACTGCATGTCGAAACCAGCCCTTGCCTACAAACTTCGGGCAGTTCGTCCGTGTTGGTTCAAGGGAACATGGCTCTGCTGATGAGGGACTCAATGTCGAAACCAGCCCTTGTCCACAAACATCGGGAAGTTCACCCGCGTTGGTTCAAGCGAGTCTGGCTGCTGATGAGACACTGCACGTCAAAACCAGCCCAGAGTTTTGCTTGTATTGAACCAATGTTGCTGATAGGATGCACTCCCAGAATTCCGTGTGGGTGGCTGATGGGATGTAAATACATACGGTTTGTATATATATATATATTTTTACGTGTTGAGACAAATATATGAAAGAGGCACAGTGTCTGCGCACCAACTCTGCCAAGAATGCCACCTGGGCCAATCATTCCTGGGTGGGGACTAAAGGCGATGGTGATGAGATAATACGAGAAGAGATGCGGACAAGATGAGATCGATTATTGAGATGATTTTATGATGTAAATTATCACGTGGAATGTTTATGTGGATTTGAATTCGAGCTATTCAGAATCATTCGTTCGTTCGTTTCACGGTCCGCTTGTCCTGGTGAGGGTCGCGGCGGCAGCATCTTGAGAATCACAATCAGAATCTTTATTTATGCTGGAGGAATCCGATGAGCTATAAAGCAGTTATTCACAGATGTCCAGTAGAGGCGGGTCAGAAAGTTACAACAACAAACAATACAAAAACACGATAGGAGTGCAAAGTATTGAAAATGAAAACAAATCCCTTTAAAATATTTTTTGAAATAAAACCAAACATTTTTTCTTTTTATCTTTCCAGGTAAAGCCCGTTGATCTATTAGCTTTCTTTTCCGAAGCGGTCTGACCACAAATGATAGCTCAACGAAGTGGCTTATCACGTGGACATTTATAGCAGCAAAATAATCAAAAGAATCTGGACTCACGTTTCAAAATGTGGAGGAAAAGACCGGAGGACACGGATACAAAATCCACGCGACCAAAGGGACAGAGACGCACAAACTCAAAATATACAGCAGCAGGCGTCAGGGTCGGGATCAGGCGAGGAAGATGACATCTCGCCACCGTGGTGCCCCTTAAATGAATAATATATATTGCATTCTCGTGCGTGATGGCAGCAGCAATATGTTTAGAAGCTAGATGCCAATGTTGAGGTCTGCTGCTCGTCACGACAAGAGGGCTTCGGGAGACAGAGTTCGTGTAGCTTTGATGTTTCATCCGTTGAAGGAGCTGATTCTGATATTCCGTCCACTCTTGTGCTGTTGTTTTTCCCCATGTATGTACATATGTTGAACTTCTTTCGCACCGTACATAGCCAACCGTGCGCACGGGAGGGAATGACAACAAACTGAACACAAAAATCAGTTCTAAAGAAACGACTTTCAATCGAGATGATTTTAAAGTGCATAGCTCCAGTGGCTTCCTAATATCAGAAAGGAAGGAGCGTTCCAGACGACCGCAGAAGCGCATCTGAAAGTGCGCGGATGCGGTGACTGCCGTCTTTGTGCGATGGCCAGCCAGGTAGCTCGTGAACCTCTTGAGCTATTTGGGAGCGATAATTGTTTTTTTACCCTTTTATCTGGAAACAAAACTGACACCTTTTTCACAAGGAGTCATGTTTGCATAGACCACAATACCTGCAGTCATAATGCAAACAAAAAACATAACTCTGATAATGCATGTACTGTCCTTGAAGTTGATTGGTCCACACCCGAGACAGCTTTCCTTAGAGCCTAGTCTCACATGGGTTGGACCAGATGACGCCAAAAGGCGCACAACATTGTTTGCATAAAAGGCGCACAACATTGTTGTGCAAACATGACTCCTTGTAAAAAAGGTGTCAGTTTTGTTGCCAGATAAAAAGGTAAAAAAACAATTATCATATTTTTTACTGGCAAATGAGGCTCCAATGGTCTACTTGGGAGCGTTGCACCTTTGGCTCGCTTCACCCAATGTGCTCCACGCGGTGCGCATTGCATCCTCGCTCGCACGCACATTTTCCCTTGCGGCGTTCAGTTGGTGCTCACGGTGTTTTAAATTAAATTATAATCATTACAATAGCAGCCCGGTTGGGCACTGGAATCGTGTCCCGGATAGTATGAGAACCATTCATGATATTTAAGTTAACATTTTTTTTTATTGTATATATGTTGTTTTTTCTGAAATACCGCGGGAGCGAGATGTTAACTACCTCATCTAGTATACAGGAGATCGTGGGTTAGATCCCGACCCTGATGCCTGAATATTTGGAGTCTCTCTTCCCGTGGTCGCGTGGATTTTTCTCCAGTTTTTCTCTCCACATGTAGAATCAACGTCACGCGTTCAGAGTATTTGGCTGCTATAAATTTCCACACGATAAGCCACTTTGTTGAGCTACCATTTGTGGCCAGGTCACTTCTGGAAAAGGCCTATGAAGCCCAGTGGCCTTACCTGGTAAAATAAAATATAGTTGATAGTTTTTATTGCTTGTTTCAATGTTGAATCAAGAAAGACGTATTCTGTGCTGCTCTCCAGTCGCCTGGGTGAAAAGTGGGGCGATACGTTTTGCCCAATCCTAGCCGTGCTGGCTCTACAAACTTAACACACATTCCTGCGGAGGGAGCTGGTAGGAACGTTGGGTTGCTCGGTCAATGGCCACGGTCAACGGCGGCGTGGTGTATTCCGCAAATATGCCCGACTGTGAGGGCGGGTGCAAGCCGGCGTAAGTAGGTTAAACGTTGAGTTTTATAAGGGCACCACGGGGTGACCAGCCCCTCCCCACCCAGCCCCACCCCTCCCACCCCACACCCAGCCCCACCCTCCCCACCCAGCCCCTCCCCACCCTCCCCACCCAGCCCCTCCCTCCCCCACCCAGCCCCTCTCTGCACAACGGACGGACGGACACAATAATCCCCTGTGGGTTGGTGTAACCAGGAGGTTCCTACCAGTACGAACCAACTAAGTGAATGCACTTCGTGTGTTGAATAACGAGCGATGCCGTGCGGCTTGGCGTGGCCTCGGCATCGCCACGGTGACGCGCGGAGAGACGGGCCCTGAGTGGCGGCTCTGATAATTACCCCGGGCCGAGCGCGCAGATGGTGGCTGGCTGCATTACCACTGTCAAGATGAGACGCCCTCTCGCTCGTTCGCTCAGACAAAGCATTGTAGCAATAGCAGCGGTCCGGGTGGTTTTGACCAAAATGTGCCTCTTCAATCAACGGCGGTCACCTAGGCTACACAAACAGTAGAAGAAAGTGCAGTGTTTTTTGTAAAGATGTTGATTTTGTAACGATGTTTATTTTGGGGTGGGGAGATGTTAACTGCTTTGTGTGGTATACAGGAGGTCGTGGGTTCGATCCCGACCCCGACGCTTGTTGTATATTTAAGTTTGCGTGTCTCTCTCTTTCAAATTCGTGAAGCGTTCTCTCCCGGTGGCCGTGTTGATTTTTCTCCGGGTCCTTCGGTGTTTCCCTCGACATTTCGAATCAACATCACGCGTTTAGAGTATTTGGCTGCTATAAATTTCCGCATGATGATAAGCCACTTCGTTGAGCTATCATTTGTGACCAGGTCGTTTCTGAAAAAAAGCTGTATAGCTCAGTGGGCGTTGGTAAAATAAAACATAGACATAGTTTAGTGTAACTTTATTTGGCGATACTGCTGTTGGCAGTGGTGTATAGCCACCACACACAAAAAAAACACTCAACGCCTTCATCGATGTATGCTCTGTGTGTGTGGCCTTAAAAGGATAAATATATCAGGTGTCATACCGGGCAATGGGCCTTGTTCATAGGACATGAAATGGTCTGCAGGCATCTCTAATGATGATGATGACTATTATGGCGGTGGTGGTGTTGTAATGATGAGATTGATTCTAGATTTGAAGTTTTCGTGACTGCAAGGATCCATAGGCTTAACTTAGCTTTCTTATCTACTTCCACCCCCTGCATCACAAAGCTTCAGTTTGAACTCCAGGCGTTACCTCCAAGCCCACACCCCGCCCCCACACCCCGCCCCCACACTCACCATGCCCCCTCCCCCCCTCCTTCCCCCGCAACTATATAATTCCTCGTCACAGCCATCTCTTAGACACACTTAAGCGGTGTGCTTTCGCTGCGTTGTCCCCACCTGAAGACGGACGCTTGTGTTGCGCCCGAAACGTCGTGATTTAATTTAGTTGTTTTAATTTTTATTTTATTTTATTTTTTACCTACGTGACTTTACCGAAAAAACCAAAGAGATGAGAGTGATGTAGTGATGCGGACTTCTATGTTATTGAGTCGTACAAATTATATTTATCATAATACATTTGCTATTATATATTATAATATTGTACAACACATTTGATATTCACGCTGTCGTTCCTATAGCGCAGGGCGATCATCGCGCAGCAAGGCGCTGCTGTGTTTCACAGGCACAGGCTGCGGTAGTTTCACAGTAGTGGGCGATGCTATTGCTGTGTGTGTCTGTGTGATGATCCCAATCGAGTGATGAGCAGTGTCATTTTTTGTTCAAATGTGGGACCGTGACGTTGGCACACAATGGCCGACTCACCTCGAGTAGCATCGCGGCATCTTTCACATTCACTGTCAAGCAAAGTGGCGCCATTAGCTTCTTTTCAGAAGCGACCTGGCCACAAATGATAGCTCAACAAAGTGGCTTATTACGTGGAAATGTATAACAGACAAATACTCTAAACGCATGTTTCTAAATGTGGAGGGGAAAACCGGAAGACCTGGAGAAAATTCCACGCGACCAATGGGAGAACTTGCAAACTCCAAATATAAAGGCATCAGGGTCGGGATCGAACCCACGACTTCCTGTATACCAGGCGAGGTAGTTAATGTCTTCCGCACCATACGTAGCCAACTGTGCTAATCGAAGGCGTGGGGATGGACAACAAACTCAAACACAAAAAGCAGTTCTAAAGGAATACGTTTTCAATCTGGATGATGATTTAAAAGTTCTCAGCTCCAGTGGCTGCCAAATATCGGAAGGAAGAGCATTCCAGATGGCCGCAAAAGCTAATCTGAAAGCATGCAATGCAGCGACTTTTGTTCGATGTCTAGCCAATAACACGCAACCGTAATATAGTCTTGGAAGTGTTCACCTGGGCGGCCGTGTAACAAGTGGCGAATGTGTTACCGCTGGGTGGCTTATCACCACCCGGGCAGTGATGCTTATGATGATGATGGTGGTGGTGTTGGTGATGAGGGCTATTGTGATGTGGCAATGCGCGCTCCTGCGGGGCTGATCATTAATCATCGCCACACGCCACTGATTTGAGCCAAGCGGTGTCGCCTCTTGCGCTTTGCACCACTCGGGCCGTTGCGGAGAATCGTAGGGAGCCGTGTGGCGTGCCGCCAGTGTCCCTTTGGTAACGGGCGGCGGCGATGATGATCGGTGACAACGCTGGCGGTCTCTGCGGAGGCCTCGCTGATCGATGTGGTTATGGTCCCCCAGGGGCGGGCAGGGGGGAGAAGGCATTTGCTCCCTGGGGGCATCGTTAAGGCCCGGGACGCGCGAACGTTCACGACGTTGCACGCACGGACGGCTGAGATCCGCGTAAACCCACACAGCCGCAGAATCAAACCAGAGCGGAGGAGTTCCATCAAACCCCCAATGCAAAAACACACGAAGGGGACATTTTTCCTTTCAAATCTGACTTGCTCATCACGCGATCTCTCCCCGCCATCAGCTAGCTTCCCTTTGTATGTTACGTACGTTGAATTTTTTATTCGCACCGTACGTAGCCAACCACGCTAATCGGAGGGTGCTTTGGTCTCCTCCATGTTTGGTACTTTTGGTGTTTTCTGTTAAGTTTTCGCGTGGAGTTCTGTCTGTGTAACTTGTTGTTGTTTTTGCTTGTTGTTAGTTTGCAAATTGCCTCCATCATGCAATGGCCCTTTCACTGCCACCACTACAACAGAGCTGCTAGGCTCAAAGGAGCATTACAAAAATAAAGTTTGAGTTTATGAGTCTCTGTGTAACTCTTTGCGTCTCGATGTGACTCTGTGTTATCTGCAATCGGCTGTGACCGTGGTCATCCCTTGTGTAGAATGACTTAGGACCCCAACGTCGGATATGAGGACCTTTAATTGTAGCACTCCGATTCACAAGCCTCCAGCCGCCATTCCTCCCAGCCGTCTCCCCCTTCGCGACCCTCTGCTTTTATCCCTGCCCCCCTCCCTCCCGCACCCCCCCCCCCTCTTCCTCCACCAATCCCATCTCTCCCTGCGTGTAGTAAGAGGCTAGCAGTAGAGAAGCTAGCAGAGTGTATAGTGAGAGGCTAGCAGTGGAGAAGCTAGCAGAGTGTATAGTGAGAGGCTAGCAGTGGAGACGCTAGCAGAGTACACTGTGACAGGCTAGCAGTAGAGAAGCTAGCAGAGTGTATAGCAGGAGGCTAGCGGTAGAGAAGCTAGCAGAGTGTATAGTGAGAGGCTAGCAGTGGAGACGTTAGCAGAGTACACTGTGACAGGCTAGCAGTAGAGAAGCTAGCAGAGTGTATAGTGAGAGGCTAGCAGTAGAGAAGCTAGCAGAGTGTATA
The DNA here is from genome assembly GCF_015708825.2 of Lethenteron reissneri. Lineage (NCBI taxonomy): Eukaryota > Metazoa > Chordata > Hyperoartia > Petromyzontiformes > Petromyzontidae > Lethenteron > Lethenteron reissneri. The sequence continues at coordinate 10,059,959 of NC_083830.1, read as the reverse complement.
GTGAGAGGCTAGCAGTAGAGAAGCTAGCAGAGTGTATAGTGAGAGGCTAGCAGTAGAGAAGCTAGCAGAGTGTATAGTGAGAGGCTAGCAGTGGAGAAGCTAGCAGAGTGTATAGTGAGAGGCTAGCAGTGGAGAAGCTAGCAGAGTGTATAGCAGGAGGCTAGCGGTAGAGAAGCTAGCAGAGTGTATAGTGATAGGCTAGCAGTGGAGAAGCTAGCAGAGTGTATAGTGAGAGGCTAGCAGTGGAGACGCTAGCAGAGTACACTGTGACAGGCTAGCAGTAGAGAAGCTAGCAGAGTGTATAGTGAGAGGCTAGCAGTAGAGAAGCTAGCAGAGTGTATAGTGAGAGGCTAGCAGTGGAGAAGCTAGCAGAGTGTATAGTGAGAGGCTAGCAGTAGAGAAGCTAGCAGAGTGTATAGTGAGAGGCTAGCAGTAGAGAAGCTAGCAGAGTGTGTAGTGAGAGGCTAGCAGTAGAGAAGCTAGCAGAGTGTACAGTGAGAGGCTAGCAGTAGAGAAGCTAGCAGAGTGTGTAGTGAGAGGCTAGCAGTGGAGAAGCTAGCAGAGTGTACAGTGAGAGGCTAGCAGTAGAGAAGTTAGCAGAGTGTATAGTGAGAGGCTAGCAGTGGAGAAGCTAGCAGAGTGTATAGTGAGAGGCTAGCAGTAGAGAAGCTGGCAGAGTGTATAGTGAGAGGCTAGCAGTAGAGAAGCTAGCAGAGTGTATAGTGAGAGGCTAGCAGTAGAGAAGCTAGCAGAGTGTATAGTGAGAGACTAGCAGTAGAGAAGCTAGCAGAGTGTACAGTGAGAGGCTAGCAGTGGAGAAGCTAGCAGAGTACACTGTGACAGGCTAGCAGTAGAGAAGCTAGCAGAGTGTGTAGTGAGAGGCTAGCAGTGGAGAAGCTAGCAGAGTACACTGTGACAGGCTAGCAGTAGAGAAGCTAGCAGAGTGTATAGTGAGAGGCTAGCAGTGGAGAAGCTAGCAGAGTACACTGTGACAGGCTAGCAGTAGAGAAGCTAGCAGAGTGTATAGTGAGAGGCTAGCAGTGGAGAAGCTAGCAGAGTACACTGTGACGGACTAGCAGACGAGCAGTACAAGCGAAAGAGTTGCGACGGAGATGCGTGGTGTTGAACGCGTGGAGTTCTGTACGAATAAAGTGACACGGGAGAAAAATAAGTTGTCTGCGTAAAATAACACCACTACATATATACTGTAGTTTTTTTTTGCTTTTAAAGGAAACAACATCGTACATATGGATGCATGGGTTTCGCATCGCTTTCCAGTCACTGTACCTGTGTGCTCGGTGACGTTTGATATTGAATGCACCCCGAAAGCTCAAACTCCTATACCCAACTGTTGTATTAACACTCGCCATAACACTCGCCCTAACACCAGGCGTGTAATTATTCACCGTTGATTAAAGTAGTTTTTTTTTATTCTCATGATACGCGCAATCAAATTGTGCATGTAAGATCCTATTTGTGCAAATGTTATGCAAATATAAGACTAGGCGAATTAAATTAAGGCCTAACAGGACCTCACAACAGCACTAGATGGCACAGACAAACAAGTTTCCACAAATGAGATGGATTATTGAAAAATAGATTCTTGAATTTAATCGTGAATTGTATTTGCAATAGCATTGCATAGGGATCAAGTCCAACAGCAGAATGTACAATGTTGACACACGTCCCCGCCATAGGAATGTGGATTATCCACCACTGGCTTACAGCCATAAAAAGGAAATGAGCCACAATCTTAATGCTCCATTGAGCTGGAAACCAATGTTTTAAATTTTTTACCAAACACTGATCACAAAACTTGGCCCTAACCCGAACACCTCCCGCCAATCCTAGCTCTTACCTTAACATAAATCATAACCTTAACAGTAATGCTAACCCTAACACCTACTACCAATTCTAGCTCTTCCCTGAACAGCAATCCTAACCCTAACACATACCGCAAATTATAGCTCTTAGCTTAACAGCAATCCTTACACTACCACGTACTGCCAGTACTAGCTCTTGCCTTAGCAATCCTAACCCTAACACATACCGCAAATTCTAGTTCTTAACTTAACAACAATCCTCACCTTAACACCTACCACCAATCGTAACTATTACCTTAACAGCAATCATAACCCTAACACATACCGTAAATCCTAGCTCTTAGCTTAACAGCAATCCTAACCCTAACACCTACCACCAATTATAGCTCTTAGCTTAACAGCAATCATAACCCTAACACCTACCACCAATCCTAGCTCTTACCTTAACAGAAATCATAACCCTAACACCTACCGCCAATCTTAGCTCTTAGCTTAACAGCATTCCTCACCCTACCACGTACTGCCAATACAAGCTCTTACTTTAGCAATCCTAACCCTAACACATACCGCAAATTCTAGCTCTTAGCTTAACAGTAATCATAACTGTAACACCTACCACCAATTCTCGCTCTTATCTTAACAGCAATCCTAACCCTAATACCTACTGCCAATCCTAGCTCTTAGCTTAACAGAAATCTGAACCAGAACTTCGACAGCCAATCCTAGCTCTTATCTTAACACCAATCTTAACCCTAACATCTACCGCCAATCTTAGCTCTTAGCTTCACAGCAATCCTAACTCTAACACCTACTGCCAATTATCGCTCTTAGCTTCACAGAAATCCTAACCCTAACACCTACTGCCAATACTAGCTCTTAGCTTAACAGCAATCATCACCTTAACACACTGTAAATGTTAGCTCTTAGCTTAACAGCAATCCTAACCCTAACACCTACTGCCAATCGTAGCTCTTTAACAACAATCTGAACCCTAACGCCTACTGCCAATCCTAGCTCTTATCTTAACAGCAATCATAACCCTAATACCTACCACCAATTATAATTATCATTGCCAATCCTAGCTCTCTTACCTTAACAGCAATCCGAGCCCAAACTCCTACCACCAATTCTAGCTCTTATCTGAAGAGCAATTCTAACCATAAAACTTGTGGCCAAACCTAGCTCTTACCTTAACAGCAATCCTAGCCCTAACACCTACTGCCAATCCTCGCTCTTAGCTTAACAGCAATCCTCAATCTAACCCCAAGCGCTAAATACTACCATAACTCTATCACTCACTATACCCCTAACCCTAACCCTCAACAATAACCCAATCCCTTAATCCCAACACTAGTGATGAGGAGAGAAATACGCAGTGTGCACAGTTAAGCGGGTGCAACGGAGGGCAAACAGGTGTGCGCGTTGCAACATGAGGTTTGCACCAACAAACCTATAGTAGTTCAGGGGAAAAGCGGGTGCAACCGAGGTCGAACAGGTGCTACGCTGTGACCGGAGGTTGGCGCCTAGGAGACGGGAGATGGGGGGTGATGATTAGAGATTAATGGGACAACTGGCGCCGGCCTCGCGGAAGCTTAAGTGGAAGCACGTGAGGACTCGGGATGAGCAGGGGGATATAAGCGGAGTCTGTGTGAGCGAAGGGGAGTTGTTGCCAGGAACCAAGAGTGAAGACATCTCGCCGCTGCCACTCCAGCGGTCAACGGGACCACAACCCTCACGCCGTCGCCGGGCAGGTGTTGGCTGAACCCCCCACCCGGGACAGACGGGTGAGCAGGTCTGAGGGAGCGTAAGTGAGGGCAGCGGTGGAGATGCGAAGTTGCTGTGTGCAGAGTCGCTGAGTGTGGAGCTGCTGAGTGCGAAGACGCTGTGTGCAGAGACGCTCTGTGCGAAGACGCTGTGTGCGGAGACGCTGTGTGCAAAGACGCTGTGTGCGGAGTCGCTGTGTGCGGAGTCGCTGTGTGCGGAGTCGCTGAGAGCAGAGCTGCTGAGTGCAGGATAAGTGAGGTGCAGAATAGATAGGAGCGGGGAGAAGTCAAGTATATGTGACCGTACAGATAGTTATAGGAGTGCCTATAACTGGCGCAAGAACAGGTGAATGAAGTGTAAGCAGGTGACTTGTTACAACGTGTCGGTGTGAGTAATATTTGAAGACCCTACACTAGCATGAGCTCTAACAGCAGCCCTAACACTGACCATACTCCCTGCTGCCCTAATGCCAAACATAACGCAACCCAACCCTAATCCAGATCCTAATTTCAACCAAAGCGTCAACCCTCACCCTATCACCAACCCTAATGCTGCCACGACTGATCCCGATGCTTAGCGTAACCCAAACTCTCACTGCAACATTCTGCATGCAACTTAACCCCAGCATAGCACCAACAATAACCCGAACGAAAAATGTAACCTAACACTCACCCTAACCTACACACGACATTTAAATATGACATCAGAACTCATCCTCACCCAAAAACACAACATTCGACGTCGTCAGTCATCGCAGCAGCAATCCTGACCCTCGCACTCAAACGCTGTCTCGCTGCATAACCCGAACCCCAGCCCTCATTATTATGAACCCAAACGCCAACTCCAGCCCTGACATCAGTCCTGTCACATTAGCCCTATCACGTTAACCCTATAACGTTAACGCTATCACGTTAACCCTATAACGTTAGCCCTATCACGATAACCCTATAACGTTAGCCCTATCACGATAACCCTAACAGGTTAACCCTATCACATTCACCCAATCACGTTAACCCTATCACGTTAGCACGATCACATTAACCCTATTACGTTAATCCTATCATGTTAGCACTTTAACGTGAATCCTGTCACATTAGCACTATCACGCGAACCCTATCAGGTTAACCCTATCACCTTAACCCTATCACCTTAACCCTACCACATTAGCATTAATACATTAACACTATCACGTTAGCACTATGACGTTAACCCTATAACGTTAACCCTATTATGTTAACCCACCACGTTAGACCTATCACGTTCGCCCTAACACGTTAACCCTATCCCGTTAGCACTGACAAATTCACCCGATCACGTGAGCCTTGCCATGTTAGCACTATCGCGTTAATCCTATTATCTTAACCCTATCACATTAGCAATATCACGTTAACACTATCACGTTAACACTATCACGTTAACACTATCACGTTAGCACTATCACACTAACCCTATCACCTTAAGCCTATTACGTTAGCACCAACACATCAGCACAATCACATGAACCCCATCACGTGAGCCGCCTCCGCCTACCTTACACCACCCCAGCCTACGCCCCTGCCCTACTGTGTCTCAGGTGGAGCTCTCTGGTGGAGCTCTCTGGTGGAGCTCTCTGGTGGAGCCCTCAGGTGGGGTTCTCTGGTGGAGCTCTCTGGTGGGGTTCTCTGGTGGAGCTCTCAGGTGGAGCTCTCTGGTGGAGTTCTCTGGTGGGGCTCTCTGGTGGAGCTCTCTGGTGGGGCTCTCTGGTGGAGTTCTCTGGTGGAGCTCTCTGGTGAAGTTCTCTGGTGGGGCTCTCTGGTGGAGCTCTCTGGTGGAGCTCTCTGGTGGGGCTCTCTGGTGGGGCTCTCTGGTGGAGTTCTCTGGTGGGGCTCTCTGGTGGAGTTCTCTGGTGGGGCTCTCTGGTGGGGCTCTCTGGTGGGGCTCTCTGGTGGAGTTCTCTGGTGGGGCTCTCTGGTGGAGCTCTCTGGTGGAGCTTTCAGGTGGAGCTCTCTGGTGGAGTTCTCTGGTGGGGCTCTCAGGTGGGGCTCTCTGGTGGAGTTCTCTGGTGGGGCTCTCTGGTGGGGCTCTCTGGTGGAGCTCTCTGGTGGAGCTCTCTGGTGGAGTTCTCTGGTGGGGCTCTCTGGTGGGGCTCTCTGGTGGAGTTCTCTGGTGGAGCTCTCTGGTGGAGCTTTTTGGTGGGGCTCTCTGGTGGAGCTCTCTGGTGGAGCTCTCTGGTGGAGTTCTCTGGTGGGGCTCTCTGGTGGGGCTCTCTGGTGGAGTTCTCTGGTGGGGTTCTCTGGTGGAGCTCTCTGGTGGGGCTCTCTGGTGGGGTTCTCTGGTGGAGCTCTCTGGTGGAGCGCTCAGGTGGGGCTCTCAGGTGGAGCTCTCTGGTGGAGCTCTCTGGTGGAGTTTTCTGGTGGGGCTCTCTGGTGGAGCTCTCTGGTGGGGCTCTCCGCTTGACCCAGCCCTGGAATCCATCCCAATTGTGGTGGCCGCAACAAAACCCACTCGCGATCGATGTCCATCCACTCTCTGCCCAGGTGGTTGTTGGTGTTATTATTATTACTACTACAGTATTCGTTTAATTTTTGTATCTTACCACTCTGATAAGGCGGCGGTCGGTGGGTCGCGCGTGTGTGTCCACTACGGACCTGGCGACCCCAGTTAGATTCAGGCTCATGGCCAACATCAGTGACGATTTTCTGAACCGGTCCTGGGCCTCCCCTAGGCAGACTCAGCCTCAAACGAGTGCCTGGCGCGATGCGTAAACATCACCACTGGGAAGACAAAGGCGGCCGGGCGTGGTGTTGGCCACCCACCCCCTCGTGTGCCGTGGCGGCCTTCAAGGGCGCTACTCGCCAACAGCACTTGCCCCAACAGTCTGTTACAGGCCACACGGGGGGGGGGTATGGGGGGGGTCTTTGTTGTGCATCTGGATGTGAACAATAAACACTCCCAATGGAGAAGCGAGACAGCCATTAAGGCCGGTGACGGCATGCGGCAGTCACTACATCCGGTCACCACCACCGCGCCCGGCCGCCTTTGTCTCCCCCCAGTGCTGATGTTGTTGCAGCGCACCAATCGATCACCGATAACAGGGGGTGGCCAACCAGCGATTTCAGACTTCACAGCTCGCCACTGATGTTAGCCGTGATCGGCAATCGAACTCCGATTGACTGATGGGGTTCTTAGCGCGGTGTGCGTTCAGCACCTCGTCACATATTTGGCAAAGATCCCCCATATAGCCTCGTAGAATGTTTGATCAGTGGCGCAGTAACGACGTTTTCAGCCCAGGGGGTCCCTGGAATCGGTCAGGCCCGCCACCCCAATATTTGTTTCGTCTGGCGCGGTCGCGCAAAAGGCGATTCCACATCGCGGCTCCCTTTGCCCTAATCAGCGACCCTTCACCTGGGGTGGACGCTGCACCCCCAGAGGGTGCGAGATGCCCTTTCTGGGGGTGCGAGGCATGGGCAGATGTTCTTTTTAGAAGGTGAATCATCGAAGACGAATTAAGCACGGGCACCTAAGTACAACGACTTGGTTTCATCAAACCCGACGTATTTATCAACAATTGAGACCCAAAGGGGTGCAAGGCTGCAGTAAAGGTTAATAAGAAGCACTGCCCCAATCACGGTGGTTGTCAAGATGGGACTCAACTCGTAGCTTTCGCCACCAGGTGGGGTGGGGATGGGGGCAAGGCACCCCCCAATGCCCTCGCCCCCGTCTCATCCCGCTGCTGGGCTCGATGTTTGTGCCACCGGCAAAGCCACCATCGCGTGCCGCGCCTCGCAGCGCGACAGAGCGGCGGTCGAGCGAGCGGCTCGCAATCGACGACACTTTTGAGAGTTCGACTCCTGGTGCAGGGTCGGACGATATATTAATGACTCAACAGCAGTTGTCCTATAGCGGGAGTGGGGGAGGGGGACTCGACCCCCCCCCACTATAGGAGTGTGGAGTTATCCGCCACTGGCTTCACGGCTGTGAACGGGAGATCACTTCGCCAGCAGCACTTTCCCCAACATTCTACAAGGCTCCATGGGGGATCTTTGTCTTTGCCAAAGATGTGGTTAGCGCGCACCGCGTTATGAACCTCCGACAGTCTGAGTTCGAGTCAAGGCCACGGCTACCATCAGTGGCTAGCAGTGACATCTGAAACCGCCGGTTGACCATTCCCGTTATAGGTCGTCGATTGTTGCGGTGCGTAAAACATCAGAACTGCGGGAAGACAAAGTCGGCCGGGCGTGGTGGTGGTGACCGGATATAACCACTGACGCATGACGTCACCGGCCTTAATCGGCGCTCGCTTCTCCACTGGATAGACAAAAGACAAATATCCCCCGTGTAGCCTTACGAGACTGTTGGGGCAAGTGCTGTTAGCGAGTAGCACCTATGAATGCCAGCACGGCGCACGAGGGGGTGTGAGGCTGAGTCGATCTAGGGGAGGCCCAGGATCGGTTCAGATAATCGTCAATGATGTTGGCCATGAGCCTGAATCTAACTGGGGTCACCAGGTTCGTAATAGACACACACACACGACCCACAGATCGCCGCCTTTTCAGAGTAGTAATATAAAAATAAATACTAATACTGTCATAATCGAACCCAGGATGGCCGGGTTCTGTAGCGCAGCGCGCTGACCGCTACACCACCGCTACCCACATCCAGATGCGTACGCGCAGTGGTGCACAAGCACAATTAACAACAACAAACAACGCGGCACATTCGTCAATAACGGCACCGTTGTGACCGAAATCGACGACGTTTTTCAGGCGATGACCCTTTCTTCACAGCAACATGGCCTCGCGATCTACGTGCCATGAAGAAAAGAATGTTGCCAGAAACGTCGCCTATTGTATACGCGTTATATTTGAGGCCAAATATAAAGATTCCCTGTATAGCCTTAAACGACTTGGGGCAAGTGTTGTTGGCGAGCACTTATGAAAGCCGGAACGGTACGCGAGGACATGGGTGGCCAACACCACGCCCGGCCGCCTTTGTCTCCCCAGTGGCGATGTTTACACATCGCACCAGGTACCCATTTGAGGCTGAGTCTACCTAGGGGAGGCCCAGGACCGGTTCAAATAATCGCCAAGTTCGTAGCGCAGCGCGCTAACCGCTACACTACCGCTCCCCATATTTGAGGCCGCACACACGCACGCACACACACACACGCACACGCACGCACACGCACGCACACACACACACGCACGTACACGCACGCACACACGCACGCACACCCACGCACACACGCACGGACGCACACACCCGCACACACACGCACGCACACGCGCACACACGTACACGCACACACGCGCGCACGCATACACACACACGCACACACACGCACGCACACAGGCACACACACACGCACACACACGAACACACAAGCACGCACACACACGCACGCCCACGCACGCACACACACGCACACAAGCGGTGTTCTTGACGAGTGTGTTGAGTTGAAATTTGTTTCTTTTCTCGTCGTGTACAAGAGGCCGGCGCGTAACAACATCTCAAAACCAGCTCCCAGTCAGCACGTGGACAGCGAACAGGGTTCACTCCGCGAGTCGCACCGCATTCGAGGCCACGGCGTAAATATTAAAAAAACAGAATGCTGCTTTTCCCCGTGAAGATAGGCGATGATGATTCCGCTTACGACAGACACATACATAACTGGATACGTCCCTTTCATTCGCTGCGTCGTAAAAGTCGCCGTCATCATGATCGGCAGCAGCAGCAGCCATGGTCAGTCCACTGCTGGATGCATGCATGCATCCCTGCGTCAATCTCTTATTGTGTGCACCCAGAAAGCAATGCACGAACGTGACACGTGTTGCATGCGTGCACATGCACATATTCACCTGCGCGTCCGTGCGCGTGCGTGCGCGTGCATGTGAGCGCGCGCGCACGTGTGTATTTACGTGCGCGCAAAGATAAAATGATCCCCTCCCCGTATAGCCTCTAGCCGATTGTCGTGGCAAGGGCTGCGAGCGAGCAGCCCCCGTGAAGGCCGGCACCGCTCACGACTGGTCGTGCTTGGGCAGCAACACCGCACGCCCGGGCCGCCTTTGTCTCACCTAGCGCTGATGGGGTTTTTTTTGTTTTACACCGCACCAGGTACTCGTTTAAGGTCGAGTCGACCTAGGGGAGGAGGCCCAGGACCGCTTCTGATATTCGCCAACTGGTATTGCTCGTTGCCGGGAGACGAATTCTCGTCGCCGGAGAGCGGATGTGTCTGTGTGCGTGGGTGTGCCGAAGCGCCTGTGCGTGCGTTGTTGTTGAGAGACGCGCGCGCGCGAGCGTGCGTGCGTGCGTGCGCCTCTTCGTTTCGTGCGGGAGCGGTGGCGCAGTGGTGAGGGCGCTGTTTACGCCCCGAATGAGTTTGATTCCTGGCCACGGAGCCACGTCAGCGGCGAAATTAAATCTGAACCTATCCCGGGCATTACCCCCTGGGTCGACTCAGCCTCAATTAAGTACGCGGCGTGGGGTGTAAACGGAACAGAGCTCAGGTTCACAGGATTTAGAGGCGCAGAGCTTAACCCCATGCACGGCGCCACTGCTCCAGCCTGCCATCTGCGTGTAACGATGCACGTGTTGCGTGTTCCAGGTGCGCATCTGAATGTAGGTACATGTACACGTGTAGGTGTGTGTGTGTGTGTGACAGTAGGTATGCGTGTGTATAAGTCAATAGTGGATGTCCCATGGATTAACTCGCCCCCGCCATGTGAATGTGGAATTTCCACCACTGGCTCAGGCGCTGTACGCGAGAGATGAGCATGCTCGATTGCTCATTTGAGCAGGAAACCACAATGTGACTGTGAGTGTGTGGGTACGTGTGTGTGTGTGTGTACGTGTGTGCGTGTGTGTGTATGTGTGTACGAGAGCGGTGGTGTCGCGGTTGGCACGCTACAAACCCAGCGAACCGAGTTCGATTCCCGCTCACGACCAATAACAGTGGCGAACACCTGAACTGGTCCTTCTCTAGGGCCACTCAGCCTCAAATGAGTCCCTGGTGCGATTTGTAGCAATCATCGCCACTGGAGAGACAAAGAAGGCCGGGCGGGGTGCTAGCCACCCACCCCCTCGTGTACCGTTCAAGCCTTCATAGGTGCTCGCTCACGGCACTTGCCCCAACAGTCTGTTAAGGCTATATGGGGGGTCTTTGTATGTGTGTAGGTGTGTGAGGTGTGTATGTGTGTGTGTAGGTGTGTGTCTAGGTGTGTGTATGTGTAGGTGTGTGTGTATGTAGGTGGATGTGTGTAGGTGTGTGTCTAGGTGTGTATGTATGTGTAGGTGTGTGTGTGTATGTATGTGTAGGTGTGTGTGTGTATGTAGGTGGATGTGTGTAGGTGTGTGTAGGGGCGTAGGTGGTTAGGTGTATGTAGTTGTGTGTATGGAATCTCACCATCCGCATCGTAGCGGCTCCACGCATCCAGAAACTGCGAGGCAGAGATCTCCGCCTGTTGCAGGAACGAGCTCTGCTTGTCTGACATCTTCTTCAGCGGTCCCCGTTTACGCAACTTATCTCTATATCTCTCTATCTCTATATATCTCTATGTATCTCTTCCCCGTGTGTCTCGGGCTCTCCAATGGAGCTAACAGCCGTGGCGGCTGCACACTGCGAGTACGATGAGCCTTGAGTGTGAGCGAGCGAGCAAGCGTGAGTGAGTGAGTCTCTCTCTCTCCCTGTCCGCGAGTCGTCCACTCTGTGGCGATGGCCTCTCGCTTCTCGCTTCGTGTCCACAGCACGAAGGGCTCGCAGCGAGGGCGCGCTCGTCCTTAAACGCGCCCTCGCACCTGCCGCCCACCGCACCCCTCCATCCCACCCCTCCCTCCCCGCTCTCTCCACCCCCCCAACTCCATCTCCAATCACGATGGTCTCCCCCCCCCCCATCACACCACCACGCGCGTGCTGCACGCTCGATGCGTAATTTCGTATCGTGCGGGAGCGGGTCGCGCAGCGGTTGAAGGGTGCCGCTGACCGCGACGAATCCGCCCGCAGCCGAAGTTGGATTCCTGGCCGCGGCTATTACATCAGCGGTGAATTGTATCCGAACCGATCCCGCGGGAATCGCCCCTGGGGTCGACTCAGCCTCAACTCAAAACTCGGCTCCACCCTCCCGCGCCGTATTAACGCTGCCGGGGCTGTTAGCGAGCACCTATTAAGGTGTCGGCAAAGGGGTTGATGGTGATGCTGGCGATAACACCACGCCCGGCCGCCTTTGTCTCCCCCAACTCTCCTCCGAACACCCACGCACACACAAAGACCCCCCCCCCCCACATAGCAATGCACGAACGTGACACGTGGTGTACGCATTCGCAATTAAATCACTCTTTCGGCAACGCGTGCGCGTGCACATGCAAATATACACGCGCGTGCACATGCATGTATGCACACGCGCATGTGTGCCTTTACGTGCGTGCAAAGATAAAAGACCCCCTCCCTGTATAGCCTGCAGCTGACTGTTGGGTCGGGCTGATCGGTTTATCGATTTCAAATCGAAATCGCAATTTGAAACAATGTGATTTAGCAAATTGAAAATGCTGCGATTTTTTGCGATTTGAAAAGTCCCGTTACTTTCTTACTGGAATTGCTTTATTATTTTATTTTATTGCATTATAATATATAAAGCAGTTCATATTTTGATGGTATCACGTGGTAATGCTCCATCACATGTTTTAAATCTATTACACAGTGAATATTGAACTGAAGCTTGACTTTTAAAAAAAATAATCGCAAATCAAATCGCAATATCTGTCAAAAAAATCGCTATTAGATATTTTCTCAAATCGTTCAGACCCACTGTTGGGGCAAGTGCTGTTAACGAGTAGCCACCTACGAAGGCCAACAGCAACCACGCCCGGCCGCCTTTGTCTCCCCCGTGCTGATGTTTTACACACCGCACCTGGTACTCATTTGAGGCTGAGTCGACCTAGGGGATGCCCAGGACCGATTCAAAGGTGCTCGCTAACAGCACTTGCCCCGACAGTCTGTTACAGGCGATACGGGGGATCTTTGTCTTTGTGTATATGTGTATATATATTTGCGTGTATATGTGTGTGTGTATTTGCGTATGTGTATAGGTCGATTCAGCCTCAAATAAATACCTGTTGCGGTGTGTTAGCATCGCTACTGGGGAGACAAAGGCGGTCGAGCGTGATGCTGGCCACCCATCCCCTCGTGTGCCGTGCCGGTCTTCATAGGTGGCTACTCGCTAACAGCACTTGCCCCCACAGACTATTGAGGCTACACGGGGGGTCTTTGTATGTGTGCTTGTCTAGTGCTGGCCGTGAGCGGGAATCGAACTCGAGGTGGCCGCGTTCGTAGCGCAGCGCTAAACCCCCCCCCACACACACACCACCCTCACAACACCCCCACACACACCCCCACGACACCCCCACACACACACCCCCCGACACACACACACCACCCACACACATCCCCACACACACCCCCACACACACACCCACACACATACCCCCACGACACCCCCACACAAACACCCCCACGCACACCCCCACACACACCCCCACACACACCCACGACACCCCCTAGACACCCCCACTCACACCCCCACACCACCCACACACACCCCCCACACACCCCCACACACACCCACAAACACCCCCACGCACACCCCCACACACACCCCCACACACACCCACGACACCCCCTAGACACCCCCACACACACCCCCACACCACCCACACACACCCCCACACACCCCCACACACACCCCCACACACCCCCACGACACCCCCACACAAACACCCCCACGCACACCCCCACACACACCCCCACACACACCCACGACACCCCCACACACACCCCCACACCACCCACACACACCCCCACACACACCCCCACACACACCCCCACACACACCCCCACCGACACCCCCACACACACCCCCACATACACCCCCACACACCCCCCACACACACCCCCCCACCCACCCCACACACCCACACACACCCACACACTCCCACACACACCCCCACACACACCCACACACACCCCCACACACACCCCACACACACCCCCACACACACCCCCACCGACACCCCCACACAGACCCCACACACACCCCCACACACACCACCACACACACACCCACACACACCCCCACGACACCCCCACACACACCACCATACACACCCCCACACACACCCCCACACACACCCCACGACACCCACACACACACCCCCACACACACACCCACACACACACCCCACACACACACCCCTACACACACCCCTACACACACACCACCACACACACCACCACACACACCACCACACACACCACCACACACACCACCACACACACCACCACACACACCCCCAAACACACCCACACACACACCCCAACAACAACAACCGTGTTGTGTGTAAGGATGTAGCCGCCCGATGTTGTTGTTTGTTTGTTTGTCTGGGTTGTAGAGGCGTGCTCTTGTTGTTGTTCGGGCGTGACGTCCGACGTTTCGCACCCGCGTGCTTGGGAGCTTCTGCAACCGAAGGGAGCAGAGCTCTATCGCTACGACAGCGGCAAAGGCGCGGTGTCACCCCCGAGTGCTCGCGAGGTCACCGGCGGGGCTCGGTAAGCGTGGCGAGAGTCGGGAGGGAAACGGCGTCGAGGCCATTGGAAAGGGACCCAAAGGAGTGGGGGGGTTGGTGGGGTTGGTGGGGTAACGCGCCCCAGGTGAAGGCCTCCCCCGGGGGGACGGAGCGATGAGGCCATCCGACTACGCCGCGAGACGTAACGCCCGGCTCGGAGAGAGGTTTTCATCCAAGGCTGCTGATGATGATGATACTACACGTTAGAGATAACGCCGGCTTAGAGAGAGGTTTTCATCCAGCAGTGGATAGATCAAGGCTGCTGCTGCTCGCGCCGCCGCTGCTGATGGTGACACTGCACGTGCCTGATGATTGGTAGCCGCATCCCGCGTGACGTGGAGAGCGCTGGTTTAAATTAACGTCAAATTAAGATCGCATATCGCGAGCGCACAGGCGCGCACGCGTACACAAGACAAAGGTCCCCCGTTTAGCCATTAAGAGACAATTGGGCCAAGTGTTAGCGAGCATCAATGCGGGCCAGCACTGTACATGAGCGGATGGGTGGCCAGCACCACGCCTTTGTCTCCCCAGTGGCGATGTTTACACACCACCGCATCGGGTACTCATTTGAGGCCGAGTCGACCTAGGGGAGGCCCAGAACTGGTTCAGATGATCGTCACTTGGTGTTTGGTGGCCGTGAGCGGGAATCGAACTCGGTCGGTCGGGTTGGTAGCGCCGTTGGGTGTTCGCTACGGCTACATTTGTAGTGAGTCCAACTGAGTCACAGACGTTGTTCCTTTGGAGGCAACACTTTTATTGTTACACCGTGACACAAAGGGGTAACTGCCCCTTTACCAGATACAGCTTATGGTGGGGACCACCCAGCTAACTACCCTATACAGAGGAGTTACTGCTACGAAGGGTCGGACCCTCACTCGGGTATACGACCACGTGGTTGCCTTGTAGGACAAAGAGCTTCAGCTTGAGATGTAGAGCTTCCTGCTTGTAGATGTTGAGCTTCCAGCTTGTAGATGTAGAGCTTCCAGCTTGTAAAATGCAGCGACCCCGGTCCCTCTCAGGGACCCGCCTTATATCCCCTACGGTCGGGGCCGCTCCGCCCTCAGCCCCGCCCGCCTACTCGAGCATTCTCGTTCCCTCTCGATCCTTCTCAAGAGCTCTCCCTGGACGCGTGATCACCCACTAGGCCCCCCAACTGGGCCCCTTTTGTGGACACTCCGGATCACGTGTCTACGGGGTCAACTAGAGTGCCATGGCCCGGGGCAACCCTGCCCCTGGGCTGACGCTCACCCCCTCCCCCTCGTGGCAGCCCCCACCACACGCTGTGCGTGGTGCCCGCACTATCCCAGTGATCAGCAAGCCCCACTAGGGCTGGTGTTACACACAGCCACCAACATGGTGCTGTCCACGATGTAAGAACATCAAACGGCATGGCCCTTCTGGGCCGGCACCATACAGTGACATCCCCTATGTCACTACATCACCCCCCCCCCCCCCCTTGTAGCATCCAGCCATCTCGGCTGTCAACTCCCCCTTTAAACGAACAACAAGTAAAATGCAACGAGTAAAAAAAACACAGTGTGCCTCAACAATAACAAGAACAGAAATAGATACCCCAACACACCTGTACAGAAATTACACTATATACAAATGTACAAACCAGCAGGGAGAAGGGTGGCAAACAACGAACCAATAATAACCACACCATCTCACGGGATCCCCCATTACCATCACACCTCCCACCTTCATCATGTAACAACGGACGCAAGCACAATGGCGGCAAGGATCAACCAATAACCGCAGCGACTCAACAAGCGCGACAAGCAACCGACAGCGTGGGAGCGTGTGTGCAAGCGAATCATGAAAACAACACCATTCCCACAATAATATTAAAAAAACGCGTAACCCACGAGATCCCCCATACCATCGCACCCCCCACCTTCACCGTGTAGCAATACTCGTGAGATTCAATGGCGGCCAGGTTGAGCCAATGGCCGCCGCGACTCAACGAGCGCGACAAGCAACCGACAGCGTGGGAGCCGGGCTGTCCCTCGGCGCCGACGGCGCGTCTTCAATTTTGGCGGGCTGTGCGCTCCGCGCCGGCGGTAAATGGCGGCCGATCGCGCAGGCTGCGTCACCGAGTTTCCCGCCCATCGTGGAATGGCGGCATAGTCGTCATCCACGAGCGGTATCGCCGCTCCTTCCGTCGCCGGCGAGACAGCGAGGCTAAACTCCGCAAGGAGCGAAGTCGCCACCTGTAGGAGCTTCGCAAGATGCTCGTGCGCCTCCTGTAGGGTCGCCACCGCCGACGGCGAAGTATCGAGCGCTTGAATGGCGCCCGGCTCCGCTGGCAGCGTCTCCCCCGCATTCTCCGGAGCTGTAAGCTGCACGAAGTCCTCGTCCTCGTCGTCCGACATCTAGGTACTTGGTCCGCAACGTGTAGACATAGTCTACAGCTAGTTGAATAACTAGCGTGTTGGACACTTCTGACACCAGTTGTAGTGAGTCCAACTGAGTCGCAGACGTTGTTCCTTTTAGAGGCAACACAGTTATTGTAACACCATAACACAAAGGGGTAACTGCTCCTTTACCAGATACAGCTTAGGGTGGGGACCACCCAGCTAACTTCCCGCTTTTAGATGTTGAGCTTTAGACTTGTAAAATGCAGCGATCCCGGTCCGCCCTCTGCCCCGCCCGCCTTCTCAAGCATTCTCGTTCCCTCTCGATCCTTCTCAAGAGGTCTCCCCGGACACGTGATCACCCACTAGCCCCCCCCCCCCTCACCTGGGGCCCCTTGTGTGGACACTCCGGATCACGTGTCTCCGGGGTCAACCAAAGTGCCATGGCCCGGGGCAACCCTGACCCTGGGCTGACGCTCACCCCCTCCCCCTCGGGGAGCCCCCACCACATGCTGTACGTGGTGCCCGCACTATCCCAGTGCTCGCCAAGCCCCGCTAAGGCTGGTGTCACACACAGCCACCCACACGGTGCTGTCCCCGCTAGGGCTGTGTCATACACAGCCACACACACGGTGCTGTCCCCTCTAGGGCTGTGTCACACACAGCCACCCACACGGTGCTGTCCCCACTAGGGCTGTGTCACACACAGCCACCCACACGGTGCTGTCCCCACTAGGGCTGTGTCACACACAGCCACCCACACGGTGCTGTCCCCTCTAGGGCTGTGTCACACACAGCCACACACACGGTGCTGTCCCCACTAGGGCTGTGTCACACACAGCCACTCACACGGTGCTGTCCCCGCTAGGGCTGTGTCACACACAGCCACACACACGGTGCTGTCCCCACTAGGGCTGTGTCACACACAGCCACACACACGGTGCTGTCCCCGCTAGGGCTGTGTCACACACAGCCACTCACACGGTGCTGTCCCCGCTAGGGCTGTGTCACACACAGCCACTCACACGGTGCTGTCCCCGCTAGGGCTGTGTCACACACAGCCACACACACGGTGCTGTCCCCGCTAGGGCTGTGTCACACACAGCCACACACACGGTGCTGTCCCCGCTAGGGCTGTGTCACACACAGCCACCCACACGGTGCTGTCCCCGCTAGCGCTGTGTCACACACAGCCACCCACACGGCGCTGTCCCCCCTAGGGCTGTGTCACACACAGCCACCCACACGGTGCTGTCCCCTCTAGGGCTGTGTCACACACAGCCACCCACACGGTGCTGTCCCCGCTAGGGCTGTGTCACACACAGCCACCCACACGGTGCAGTCCCCGCTAGGGCTGTGTCACACACAGCCACCCACACGGTGCTGTCCCCGCTAGGGCTGTGTCACACACAGCCACCCACACGGTGCTGTCCCCGCTAGGGCTGTGTCACACACAGCCACACACACGGTGCTGTCCCCGCTAGGGCTGTGTCACACACAGCCACCCACACGGCGCTGTCCCCCCTAGGGCTGTGTCACACACAGCCACCCACACGGTGCTGTCCCCTCTAGGGCTGTGTCACACACAGCCACCCACACGGTGCTGTCCCCACTAGGGCTGTGTCACACACAGCCACCCACACGGTGCTGTCCCCTCTAGGGCTGTGTCACACACAGCCACACACACGGTGCTGTCCACGCTAGGGCTGTGTCACACACAGCCACACACACGGTGCTGTCCACAATGTAGGAACATCGAACAGCACGGCCCTTCTGGGCCGGCACCATACAGTCACATCCCCGATGTCACTACACATTTTCGCAAACTAAGAACAACTAAAGACCAACCGAGAAATGTCATCTCATTATCGTTGTCACCATTCTATTTTTTAGTGGCGAAAGACGTGAAAGTTAAACAAACGTAGGCTCCAGCGTGTGACCGTTTCTTTACAGTATCATTGTATGGAAAAATAAGAATAGGTGTTACCCTTTCTGGTGAAGAAAAAGTACGTGTGGTTAACGAAGACTTGATTTCTTGCAAAAGGTTTCTATTTGATGAAGCCTATTATGTTCTTCATAAACGTAGGTTCATTCGGCAAAATAAAGGGCTATAAATAGTTGAGAACCATTGGCCGCAGGAGAACAATATTTTTTTGTTTCACCAGGCAATGCCCACTGAACTACGTAGCTCTTTTTCAGAAGCGTCCTGGCCACAAATGACAGCCCAACGAAATTGGCTTATCACATATGGACATTTACAGCAGCAGCCAATAACTCTAAATGCGTGGCGATGTTGATTTCTTAATGTGGAGGGAAAATCTCGGAGGACGCGGAGAAAAACCCACGCGACCACGGCGAGAGAGACACACAGACTCCAAATATACGACAAGCATCGTCAGGGTCGGGATCGAACCCACGACCTCCTGTATACCAGGCGAGGAAGTTAACATCTCCTCGCCACCGTGGCGACCTGCCAGAGGGGTTTCTCGCAGTGGCATATAATTTCAATCTTGACATTGCAAGTCTCTCCACGGGGGCCAGTAGTAGCACGTCATCGATAGACCCCCTACTATTTTCGGACTCACCTGTAATCAACCGGGGGTATCCGGGTGGCCGAGGGTGGTTGAGTGATCTGAGCCATCGGGTTCATAGCGGAAGGAAATATTCAAATATTCGCTGCACGCGTTGAGTTGACTCAGCCCCAAACATCGATCCAGGGTTGACAGCATGACTCCTTGCTTCGTGACGACCCGCCCAAGGTGCTTTTGCCTATTATTTTTTTTTTACCGCAGCACAGAGGGTAACTTTGTTTCTCGTGTTACCTACTCACGATGCAACGGTGTGTTTGTTTTTCATTCAAATGAAAAAAAAGTCACCATCAGTCATCCTATGGAAATACTGGCTCCCTGCCATATGAATGTGGAATTGCCACCATTTGTTCAATGTCATCAAATAATCCCAGTTGTTGGGAGGTGGGGGGGCAGAGGGGATCGACACAAGGCCCATCATCCATCCTCGGTCGATACAATAAATGAGTAGTAACGAACCACTTTGTGAGAAGTAAAAAAAAATGTGTGTGCGTCCTCCAGACCGGGTTCCCGCCATAGCAATGTGGAATTTGCACCATCGGTCTCAGGGCCACCGACGAAAACGAGCGCTGCCCGATGCACGTTGGGAGCCAGGGGGCGCTGCCACCTCTGAGTTGGGAATCTTCTGCGCGAATGTATGCACAGGACGTTGAACTTCTTTTGCACCATACGTACTATGTTGAACTTATTTCGTACTGTTAGTATGTAGAACTTCTTTCGCGCTGTACGTGTCTACGTTGAACTTCTATCGCACCGTACTTATGTACTGTACATTGACCTTGTTTTGCACCTTACGTATGTATGTTGGAATTCATTCGGACCATACGTATGCATCTTTAACTTCTTTCGCACCGTACCTTTGCATGTTGAACCTATTTCGTACTGTACGTCAGGGACGTGCGGTCAGGGGAGGCAGGGGAGGCAGAGCCTCACATGTCATACTCCAATGAAAACAGCTGTTACGAAAAGTAAAAAAAGAATAATCAAATAAAATAAATATTAAGATGTTTCCACTGATCTGTGTTATAAATATAATTTCTGTACTATTTCAATAAATTTCATAGTCAAAATCGCCAAATTTGCGGAGCTTCGCTGCAAATACAGGAAGAGACGAGAGGTAAGGCAGCGACGAGCTCAGCCTCCCCTCTGATTGCGCAACCCCTCAGTACTGTAACTGGATGGAGCGCGGGCAATAAGCGCGTGCCTGTTACTGTCTCAGTATGTCACCAATGTGATGTTTGTAGACCACTTCACTTCATGTCCTCGCCTTCCATACTCCAGGTAACTTATTTCACGTATGTGTATAAAGATATTTCGGCTCGCCGGTCTCATGAAACTGCAATGAAAAAGCACCAGGGGAGGCAGCTATCACATCTGCCTCACTGAGGGGGACGTGTTTAACACGCCCCCCTCCGTGAGGACACGCCCCCCTCCGTGAGGCCACGCCCCCCTCAGTGTGTGAACCTGGCTCTGACACGAGCCAGTGCCTCCCCAGCCATTGACCTCACCGCCCGTCACTGTTGTACGTTGAGCTTCGCAGCGTGCAATGTCTGGTGAGATGGTGAGAGAGGTGCAGCCTAGAGATGGTGAGAGAGTGATGCATCGTCGCATCTACGACAGACCGTGAGAGGCAGCGACAGCTTTGGGGAGGCCTTCATCCAGCAGTGGACAAATCATGGCCAGAGTTCGGCTTTGGAGCCACACGCGGCTCTTCAAATGCTGCTGTTTCGTGGCGTTGTTTATTGAGGACCGCCGGCATCTTGGAGTCACCACACGGCGCATTGTAGCTCTTGAAATGTTTGATGGGTTTATTTTTTACCGAATAAAAAAAAATGTCTCTTCTTGTTGTTGTTGGATCCAGATTTGAAGTTTTCGTGACTGCAGGGATTCATACTCTTTGGTTCTTTCGGTAAAGTCACGTAGGTATAAAATAAATTACATCGTGACGTTTCGATGATTGCTTGTGTTGCAATCGAAGCGTCGTGATTTAATTCATTTTATTTTGTTGTTGTTTGTTTGTTTGTTTTGCCGAGCCCTGGCCACGGCACATTGTGATGAGGAGGGCCGCACGATGTTCGCGTCTCGCGCAACCGCAGACAGCGACAAACAAACGGAACGCAACTGAAAAATGTCAGAGACTAAGCAACCAAAAATCACTGCGCTCCACACACGAAAAAACAAAGATAAAGACCCCCCGTATAACCTTGACATACTGTTGGGGCAAGTGCTGTTAGCGAGCACCTAAAAAGGCCGGCACGACACACGAGGGGGTGGGTGGCTAACACCACGCCCGGCCGCCTTTGTCTCCCTATTTGCGATGTTAACACATCGCACCAGGTACTCATTTGAGGCTGAGTCGACCTAGGGGATGCCCAGGACCGGTTCAGGTCATCGTCACTGGTGGTTGGCCGTGAGCGGGAATCGAACCCGGGTCGCCAGGTTCGTAGCGCAGCGTAGCGCTATCCGCTACACACACACACAGACACAAACACACACACAGACACACACACAGACACACACACACACAGACACACACACAGACACACACACACGGGCGAGCACTACACACAGTGTCCAGGAGACGAATTAAGGGTAGCGGGGACGGCAGAGCAGGACAAATGCTGTCAAACATCCCAACTGATTTGGCCATTATTTCTGGATCCTCTCGAGTTACGCCGGATCGGATTGGCCGCATTACCGCCTCTCTGTGCTGCGGAGGAATCGAACGCTCCCCCCCCCCTGCAACCCCCATAGCCATCTGTCAACCGGCTCGCCGGCATCCACCACGGACGGAACGGGGGATGCGTATGACAATTGAAACAGGGGGGGGGGGGTGGCTGGGAACGTGTGGCTCGCGATTTGAAGGTCACAAGGGTCAAATCACGTTCAACATTTTAAATTAATAAAAATGTTACCTCCCCCCCGCCCCAGGTAGTCCATCATCAACATCATCACCATCATAACCATCATCACCATCATCACCCTACAGCCGAGGGGGGTGGGTCAATAAAATCGGCATCGCTTCGTTGGAAAGGCAGCGGGAATATCGACGTCAAAGCAACAGTGCCGCGTCTCTTCCGCGGTTCATGACGTTAAAGATCCCGTCCGTGGCGGTATTCAGCAAGGAGCAGGGGATTGTGTGGTGGCTGCTTCCCCCCCACCCCACACATCCCGAGCTAGCGATGGAAATTCCACATTCCCCTGGCACGGTCAGCCTCGCCGACAAGGAGCCGTGACTTCTCGCGGTGTGCTACTCGTTTATCGGACGGTGGAGGAATGATGGGTCGTAAGGCGGACCCAAGCGGGGAGTTGAACTCGCGATCGGAGACCCACATGGTGGGGCGCAGTCCCTCGGAACCAGACGACCCCCGAGTTCGATTCCCGGCCAGGTCTGCCATCAGCGGCGAGTGATATCCCAACTGGCCCCCGGTCCAAACAAACTCCGTTCATTGGCGCTGGCCGGCGTGGCGAGGAATGGTCGAGCGGCTCCCGCTCGCCGACAACGCGCCACGTGGAGATCTTCGTTGAGCAATGTACTGGAAGTAAATGAATCGTAGTTATTATATTGCTATTGTTGTTGTTTATATTTTTAAATCCGCACACCCATTGCCACCCAGCGTGGCAAGGGAAGAATTCTCCGCGGGCCTTGTAACACAAAAGAAAATCCCACAACGGGGCTTGGTTCCCTTATTCGGCTGATGGATACGGGAGGCCCCACGTGACAATATCCATGGGCCTCCATCAACCTGTGCGTGGGGCTGCCACACATCCACACACATATTGTGGGTGTGTGGGTGGCCCTGTCACACACCCACACACATCTTGTGTGTGTGTGTGGGTGGCCCTGTCACACACCCACACACATCTTGTGTGTGTGTGTGGGTGGCCCTGTCACACACCCACACACATCTTGTGTGTGTGTGTGGGTGGCCCTGTCACACACCCACACACATCTTGTGTGTGTGTGGGTGGCACTGTCACACACCCACACACATCTTGTGTGTGTGTGGGTGGCACTGTCTCACACCCACACACATCTTGTGTGTGTGTGGGTGGCACTGTCACACACACACATCTTGTGTGTGTGGTGGCACTGTCACACACACACACCTTGTGTGTGTGTGTGACAGTGCCACCACACACCCACACATGATGTGATGTCTGTGTGTGGCACTACCACACACACACACACACCTTGAATGAGGGTCACAGAGAGCAGCGCAATATACAGTCGCTTTTTTGTAGTCCCGCCTTTCTTGACTTGACGTTGTTGTCCCTACAAGTGGACAGTAGAGCTGCGTGTGTTTGAATGATGGAGGGAGAGGGCCCGGTGGTGGTGGTGGTGGTGGGTGTGAGATCGTGAGTCCGTGCAGCAGCAGCAGCAGGGCGTGCTCACGGCCGACTCCCTGCGGCTCTCCGAGCCCGTCTAATGGTCCCATTAGCGCGCTAATTGCGAGGCGAGCGCGGGCTGATGGCTCTCGCCACGTAATGCCACTGAAATGGCTCATCCGCACCCCCCAAATCACCCCACCCCCCCAATATACCCCCCAGCCCCGCCCCCCTCCACCCTCAAATATCCCCCCCCCCCGCCTGCCCCCACCATAAACGCACACGGCTCCCCTTTCATCAATTCTGTTTGTGCGGACAAGTCGCTGAACAGATGACCCGGGGCTGAGAGTCAGCGCCCCAAGAGGGGGGGGGGGGGGAGTCTGTCAATGGGGGTTCGCAGGAGAGAGGGAGGGAGGGAGCAGGAGACGCGAGTGTTGTTAACTCGATCATGCACGCGGGTGGATCACCCGGGTCGCGGATTGACAGTGCTTTAGGCAACACAAATAAACAATAACAACAATACATAGTAATAGTGCATCTCCTTACCGCGTGCGTTTGTTTGATTAGCTGTCCGTCACTCGTCGACGGTCAGGTGACTGACTCAATGCCCACGTGACAGCACGTCGGTTATAAGCAACAAATACGTTTGCAGAGCGAGCCACATGACCCAGCCGACACAACCTCGCCCGCCTGACGAACTCATCGATGGAACTGTGTTCAGGTCTTTGCAGTGTCACGGTTTGGTTCTGGCTCTTATGAGCAAATAGCCAGTGGACCCCCCCCCCCCCCCGTACCATGCTGGCTCGGGTCAGATATTCCAATGGAAAACTACCTGTACCGTGCTGGCTCGGGCCAGATATTCCAATGGAAAACTACCTGTACCGTTATGGCTCGGGTCAGATATTCCAATGGAAAACGACCTGTACCGTGCTGGTTCGGGTCAGATATTCCAATTGAAAACTTCCTGTACCGCGAGGGCGACGGGCAGGCTCGGCTCGGATGTACCATTGTGAAAGGGTTACTAGTGTGACTATTATATACACACATGTTCTAGTGAGCTCCTGTGGCATTATGGGTGTTCCCACGTTGCATTGTGGGATAAATTATGGACGACATATATTACATAATTCACGTGGAACACGTGTACACACACAAAACACTTTCGCACACACAGAACACGTGCACACACAGTAAACGTGCACACACACAGGACACGTGTGCACACTCAGAACACGTGTGCACACTCGGAACAACTCGATTAACGCAAACAGCGCTAATTGCTTAGCGGCAACCTGCGGCTCTAAGGACCGCTTCGGAACGTTATGTATTAAAGAGTGATTCGTTATGTATTAAAGAGCGCTTCGTGATGTTATGTATTAAAGAGTGATTCGTTATGTATTAAAGAGAGCTTCGTGATGTTATGTATTAAAGAGCGCTTCGTGATGTTATGTATTAAAGAGTGATTCATGATGTTTTGTATTAAATAGAGCTTCGTGACGTCATGTATTAAAGAGAGCTTCGTGACGTTATGTATTAAAGAGAGCTTCGTGACGTTATGTATTAAAGAGAGCTTCGTGACGTTATGTATTGAGGACTGCCTCATATTCCCACGCATCGCGGCTCTTGAAATAGTGAGGAGTGTGTTTTTTTGTTCACGAATTTTCGACAAGCAATAGTTGTTCATGTTTACTTGGTTTGCCGACCTCTGGCTTCGCATGTCACGCAGGACGTGTGTAACAATCATCGGGCGCGTGCAGTGAGTTCATTTGAATTGGTGGGGGGGGGGGGAATAAATTGGTTCATAATCATAACTCAAAAGTATAATGGGCATTCGATCCTAGGATCCCAATGCACAATGCACGACAAGCAGGAAACAAAAGCAGAACCAGGAGGCAAGCGACCAAACTAAAGAGGGAAGAAGGCCACTTTAAAAGATGCGGTTTGAAAGCAGACTTACGTAGTGGTCATAGTAACGTGGTGGTGGTGGTGGCCCGCATGGACTGGAGTTCAGGAAGCCCTGGACTTCGGGGCAGCGCACGACGCGCTCTCGGCGCGCCTCTCGTCGATGTCGTGAGACCGCTACAATATGTATTTGCCAAATAGTGGTCGGCTGTCAACGATCGATTTTCACATTAATATCGCAGGGAAAGTGAGCTCACAATGCTCCATGCTCTATAATGACGTGGGGGTCGGGGGGGGGTTCAGCTGGTTAGCTAATGCGTGTTCACACACAACAACAACAACGACACCAAAATAATAAATATTTAACATGGTTTCTTTAGCTGCCGCGTGTAACGCTGGGAAGGAAATGGGAGCGGGGTGGGGGGTGCAGGAGACACGAGTGTTGTTAACTCGATCATGTACGGGCGGATCATCTGAGTCGCAGTGCTCTCGGCAATAAGAAATCAACAATTGTAACGAATCTCCTCGACGCGTGCGTTTGTTTTGTGAGCTGCTCCTCACTCGTCGAGGGTCAAGTGACTGACTCAGTAACCACGTGGCTACAATCGCGTCGGTTATAAGTAACGAGAACGTTTGCAGAGCGGGCTACTTGACCCAGCCGACGCAACTTCGCCCGCATGATATAGCTCACTGATGGGGCTGTGTTCAGATCTTTGGAGTGTCACGGTTTGTTTGATTCTGGCTCGGCTGAGCAAATAGCCAGTGGAAAACTCCCCGTACCGTGCTGGCTCGGGTCAGATACATCACCACATTTCACATCCGTGCCGACGTTTTTTCTATCGGCTCATTCAGTTGAACGTCGAAACGGCGTCAACACCGCCAATAGTTCGGGCGGTTTAACAACAACAACAACAAATACTTGCGGAACTTAAACATTCGATTGCAAAATGTGATTTAAAAAAACGATCCAGATGATAGAGGCGATGTTCTTAAATTACCCCTCCACTGTCCACCCAGCAGTGACGTCAGCTTCACCACAGTCAGTCGCATAAAGGCAGGCCGCGTGTGTGTGTGTATGTTGAACTTATTTCGCACCGTACGTGTGTATGCATGTATGTTGAACTTCTATTGCACCGTATATATTATGTTGAACCTATTTTACACCGTACGTATGCATGTTGAACTTCTTTCGCACCGTACGTATGTATCTTAAACGTCTTTCGCACCGTACGTAGCCAACTGTGATCATCGGATCTGACCCGTCCGGCCAGCGTGGTGGAAGAGTAGACCAAATACCCGCTATCGCTCCAGTCTAGTGGAGGAGGCTCTTCCGCCAACAGTGACGCGAGCCAGGGCATTGCAGGGCTGCGCCTTCTCTATCTTGTTTGCAGCCCCCTTCTCTCATCTCACAACGAGTACAAGGGCTCATTTAAGGCTGAGTCCACCTAGGAGAGCCCCAGAAGTTCAGATATTCGTCACCGAAGTTGGCCGCGAACCAGAACTGGACTCGAGTCGCCAGCTTCCTATCGCAGTGCGCTATCCACACACAGACAAAGATCCCCCGTATAGCCTTAACTGTTGGGGCAAGTGCTGTTAGCGAGCACCGATAAAGGCCGGCCTTTATAGGGCGTGGGTGGCCAGCACCACGCCCTAATGACGATATTTACACACCGCACCAAGTACTCAGTTGAGGCTGAGTCGACCTAGGGGAGACCCACGACAGGTTCAGATAATCGTCACCGGTGTTGGCAGTGAGCGGGAATCGAACTCGGGTCGCTGGGTTTGTAGCGCAGCGTAGCGCAGCGTAGCGCTAACCGCTACACTACCGCTCCCCCACACACAACACGCGCACACACGCATGGACATTGCTCCATACGGCATTTCTCAATTCAATTGAAGGCAGGCAATTAAAATGTGTGCAGCCCTGACCCCCATCTTTCTTGCAAAAGGTCAAAGATAATTGCAAAAATGGAATGCAGCCGAATGGATAAATTGTTGATTCAATGGAGCGAAATAAAATTCACGGCAATTGTCGTGGTCCTATTATTATTATAAAAATAACCACAATCAGCAATACCCTCCAAGCCATTGCGAAAATTATCCCACCGACCCACGAATGTGGTGCAATGACAATGAAATAAAAAATAAAAAATAATTATTGAAAACAGCCAGACGCGCGCCGCTGCATCCGTTTGCGATGATTTCGCGAAAATCTTCTTCGAGGATTTATAAAGTGCCTCCTTCATCCAAAGCGCTTCACAGCAATTACGTTAGATTAAAAGAAAAACGGTGCGTACGATGAGAGTGGTTGGTGTAAAGAGTGGGTGGTGATGGTGGTGTGGTTGTTAAAAGTGGCGGTGGTGTAATCCCCCCCGCCCAACCCTCTCCTCCCCTAAAATGACCGCGTTCCCGATCGATACCCC
Organism: Lethenteron reissneri; assembly: GCF_015708825.2. Lineage (NCBI taxonomy): Eukaryota > Metazoa > Chordata > Hyperoartia > Petromyzontiformes > Petromyzontidae > Lethenteron > Lethenteron reissneri. The sequence goes on along the minus strand of NC_083830.1, from coordinate 10,032,180 downwards.
TTCGTGAGGAGGGGGGGGGGGCAGTGAGCCCGGTTGTTCTTCTCTCCCCCTACCCCCTTGGCACCGAGTCACCACCGTACGTAGCCGAGCGTTGCTTAGTCGGAGGTGCATGGGGGTGACACGACGCACGAAGACACGAAAACGCAAATGGAGCAGAACCCCTCTCTACGGCCACCCCTGTTAACGACTCATCGCCTAACGACGGGCCTCCATAGAGACCAATGCGTAGTGTATAGTGTAGTGTATAGTGTAGTGTATAGTGGTGTGTATATAAGTGTATAGTAGTGTAGTGTATAGTGGTGTATAGAAGTGTATAGTAGTGTAGTGTATAGTAGTGTAGTGTATAGTAGTGTAGTGTATTGTGGTGTATAGAAGTGTATAGTGGTGTAGTGTATAGTAGTGTATAGTAGTGTAGTGTATAGTGTAGTGTATAGTAGTGTAGTGTATAGTAGTGTAGTGTATAGTAGTGTAGTGTATAGTCGTGTAATGTATAGTACTGTAGTGTATAGTGTAGTGTACAGTAGTGTATAGTGTATAGTAGTGTAGGGCAGTGGCGGCTCCTGCAAAATCTCTCAGGGGGGGCAAATGTCTGGATGATTGATAAGGATAAGGTCCACCCATGCAATGGATAAATTAACAGCTTAAGCATGTAAAGGCAACTTCACTTCTTTAATATTAATGAAAAATAAAGTGACTCTTACAATACATCTTGTTTGTTTCTATACTCACTATTAATACAATCCACTCAAGTTTATTTTATTAAAGATTCCACTAGGTGGCGACAAATTATATTTTTGGATGAAACGTGCTTACGTATGATGACGTAAGCACGTTAGGGCGAGCCCTCCCGGAAGCCATAGAGAATGCATTGGAGCGCCCCCCGTTCGAAAAAAAACATCTTTGAATGTAAGTCTATGGGGCCACTCGGGGCGATTCTCAGCCGGAGTGAAATCGCCCAAAAAGAGGCGGTACTCCACAGAACGTGATATGACGCTGATTGGACTATATCCAGAGGCACAGTGACGGCTAGCGTGACTCTGTAGTTGAATGACATTGGTGGTGCGTCGCCCAATCGCCCTAATGAAGAAACCGCCCCTGGTGTAGGGTATAGTAGTTTAGTGTATAGTAGTGTAGTGTATATTAGTGTAGTGTATAGTAGTGTAGTGTATATTAGTGTAGTGTATAGTAGTGTATAGTGTAGTGTATAGTAGTGTAGTGTATAGTAGTGTAGTGTATAGTAGTGTAGTGTATAGTAGTGTAGTGTATAATAGTGTAGTGTATAGTAGTGTAGTGTATAGTAGTGTATAGTAGTGTAGTGTATAATGTAGTGTATAGTAGTGTAGTGTATAGTAGTGCAGTGTGTAGTAGTGTATAGTAGTGTAGTGCATAGTAGTGTATAGTATTGTAGTGTATGGTAGTGTAGTGTATAGTATAGTAGTGTAGTGTATAGTAGTGTAGTGTATAGTAGTGTAGTGTATAGTGTAGTGTATAATAGTGTAGTGTATAGTAGTGTAGTGTATAGTAGTGTATAGTAGAGTAGTGTATAATGTAGTGTATAGTAGTGTAGTGTATAGTAGTGCAGTGTATAGTCGTGTATAGAAATGTATAGTAGTATAGTGTATAGTGGTGTAGTGTATAGTAGTGCAGTATATAGTGTAGTGTATAGCAGTGTCGTGTATAGTAGTGTAGTGTATAGTGTAGTGTATAGTCGTGTAGTGTATAGTAGTGTAGTGTATAGTGTAGTGTATAGTAGTGTAGTGTATAGTGTAGTGTATAGTAGTATAGTGTATAGTGTAGTGTATAGTCGTGTAGTGTATAGTAGTGTAGTATAGTGTAGTGTATAGTGTAGTGTATAGTCGTGTAGTGTATAGCAGTGTAGTGCCTCCGTAGAGCCCAATCTGTTCGCTTACCGACCATTCCCCTTATAAGGTACAGTAAGTATGAATTAATGCATTGATTATCCATGTTCATTTTAATGTTTATAATGTTCTGAGTATCTTCATGTGTTAATATCCATTGTTTAAATATTACAAAGTACGTTTTTCGGCACCGACGAAGGGAAACGTTCGATGCTTTCGGAACGAATTCAGCCTTTCACGCGCATCTCCTATACTGATATACTCGCTTCACGACGAAATCAACGAACGACCCGTTTCGTGGGAGCGCAATCACCGCCGTGCTTTGTAACGGGCTCTTGTTCGACTAAAGAAAAACACGCTTCTTTTTGAAATGTGTGTCAGTGGTGGAGCGATGGTGAACGTTGAGAGAGCAGCCTGGAGATGTTCAGGAGGGGTTGGGGTAGGGATGTTCGTAGCTGGGGGTGGGGCGGGCGGTGCAAGGGGTGCGCAGGCGGTGAAACTGCGTAGGGGACCCACTGGCCACGGGCAGAAGGGAGCCTTAGGCGCTGGGTTGGGCGCCGCGGTGGCGAGATGATAACTACCTCGCCTGGTGTACAGGGGGGTCGTGGGTTCGAACCCGAGCCCTGACGCCTGCTGCTGCTGTATATTTAGAGGCTGCGTGGTCTCTCTCTCTCTCTCGCTCTCTCCCCGTGGTCGCGTGGATTTTTCTCCGGGTCCTCCGGTTTTTTTCCTCTCCACGTTAAGAATCAACGCCGCGCGTATCGAGCACCTATTTGGCTGCTGTACATTTCCACGTGATGATGATAATCCACTTCGTTGAGCTATCATTTGCGGCAGCCAGGTGGCTTCTGAAACAGCGATATAGCAGCTCAGTGGCGCCTTCTTACCTGTGTAATAAAAGGACTCGAACACTTCTCTCTGTCTTCGTGTCTTTATTCAGGTTCACGTCTTTACCCACACGGCACTCTGTTATAACTCCTGTATTTGTAGCCCCCGGCTATTCACTGCTATTATAGCTTCCTCTCCCCTCTGACTCTCTGCTTCATCTACTGTAACCTCCTCCCTGCAGACTCGCTGCTACCCCTATGCAGACTCCCGCTGCTACCCCTATGTGCAGACCCTCTGGCTGTCACTGTATGCAGACCCGCTGCCCACCCTCTCTGTGCAGCCCCGCTGCTGACTGCAGCCTCCTCGCTGCTTCGGGTCGGTCACCGCTGGCCAACGGTGCCGATCCTCGCTCCCCCCCGTGTTCGTGGCGATCTCGCCACACCCCGCTTCGCCCTTCGTGGCCTTCCTCTGTTCCTGGTTCCCCGTCACTCCCTTGCTCTTCCGGTTCCCCTCCTTCTATACTCAACCCCTCTGCCCCCCACGTGACCTAACTCCTCCCCCCCTGACGGCACCTCAGAAGGGCCGTTTACAACCGCATTACATCACCCTCCCCCCTAAAGAAAATCCAGCCGACCTCGGCTGAATTGCAACCTGAAAAGCAATGCGGGTGTAAAGGGCCAACACGCAAAAAGACACGAAGCATTGAAGAACATTATAACAATAACACAACACAACACAATCTAACGAAACGTGAGGGATTTCGAGCGAGTACGGGTAGCCGGGCCGTCCCGGACGGTCGGCGGCCCACCCGCCGAGCGGGAACGTGGAAGGGTTTTAGGGGCGACGGGCGCAAGTTCTTCCGTCGCCATTGGAGGCCCGCCACTGTCCCGCTCGCGTCCAGAAACATCCCGTACTCGCGTCCGCGGAGGGATAGGAAGAGCTGCAGGTCCCGTGGGTTCTGCGGCTCCGGTCGGCGTCCCACAAGCGGAAGGTCCTCCTCCCTGCGCTGTCACGGCCGGATTGTCTGGGAAGGGTACGACAGGCGCTCTCGCAAGGTCAGCAGACACAGGCAAGGGCGAGTCGGCAGCAAAAGACCCCGGCAAGGCAACTTCGGGAGATGACGCATCCGGCCGTGGGGCAATGTATGGCTTCAACCGGGACGTGTGCACGAACCAACGCCGTGCACCAACCTGAACACACGCCGACTGTGGGTTGGGAACCTCAATGAGGCGGACCGGACCCTGCCAAGGTCGATGTAATTTAGGAGATGTACCTGGCCGCACCTGTGGGCAATGAAGCCAGGCCAGGTCCCCCTTTTTCCAGGGACACTCCCCCTTTGAACGTCGGGCACACCGCTCATTCCTGGCCTGAGCCTTGGCAGTAGCCATGCGGGCATTTTCCCTCGCCTCAGCGACACGCCGAACGTTGTCCTTAATATACTCAGGAAGAGGCTTAACAGGCCCCCTCGCACCGGTTCCCAACTGGTCATGAATCGGCGGCACGTTCTCACGGCCGTACATAAGGAAAAACGGCGAGTATCCAGTAGCCGCGTGCGGCGTCATGCGATACGCCGAAAGCACCCCAGGGATATGCAAATCCCAATCAGATTGGTTTTCCCCGACTGTATGGCACAGCATGGCGGACAGAGTCCGATTCAACCGTTCCACCATACCATCCGTTTGCGGGTGGTAGGGGGACGTCCGTATCTTTTTAGTTCCAAGAGCCGCACACACCTCCCCCAACAATTTAGACGAAAAGTTACGTCCCTGATCCGTAAGGAGCCTTTCCGGAGCCCCTTTGTCCATTACATACCCAAATAGAAAGGCGTCAGTGATAGACGCCGCTGACTGGTCAGGCAAGGGCCAGGCCATCGGCCAGCGAGAGAGGTACTCCACCCCCACCAGTAAATACTTATTCCCTTTAGCTGATGGCGGAAAGGGTCCCAAAATATCTAACGCCACCAGCTCATTAACCCGAGATACTTTAATCGATTGTATCGGCGGAACATATGGATGTTTAGGCGGCTTACGGCGGGCACAATCGGGACACGCGCGAACGTGACCGACGACATCCGTCGTCATGCCGTGCCAATAATAGTCTCGTTGCAGCGTCAATAGGGTTTTCTGCACCCCCAGGTGTAAAAGTGTGTCACAGTGCAAAGATCTAATCAGCTCATAGCGCAATGACGCGGGCACAACGAGACGCCAGTGTTCCTGTATCCCTTCCCTCCACATCAGTAACCCATCTCGGAGAGCAGTTTCCGAATTACCACCCGCACCGACTTCCTTACCCGCCCTCTCCGTTCGTTTCCGTAACGACACCAAAGAATCGTCCAACATTTGCTCCCGAATCCACACAGACCTTGGAAGACGCAAAATCCCGTCAGCCGGTCCCCCTTCAACCGGTCCCGGTGTAAGCGGAGGTTCGAGAACATCCACTGCCCGCGCGACAGGCTGAGGGGGGGGCTGAGCCGGTCCACACCTATGCGTCCCCGATGCACACGCACAAGGGGATTGTTGCGGCAACCTGGACAGTGCGTCCGCGTTAGCGTGACGCACACCCTTCCGATGGTGAATTTGGAAGGAGAATTCTTGCAACGTGTCCAGCCATCTCGCCAATTGTCCGGATGGCTGGTCCATCTTAAGAGCGTACTGCAAGGCCGCATGGTCCGTTCGGACAATAAACGACCGACCGTACAGATACGGTCGAAATTGGCGGAGAAAATACACAATAGCCAAAAGTTCCCTGCGAGTGACGCAGTAACGAGTTTCCGCGGGAGACAAAACCCGACTCCCGTACGCCACCACACGCTCAACACCACCTTTTGACTGGGACAACACCGCCCCAATCCCGGTGTCACTCGCATCAGTATCCAGAATGAAGGGATGTTCAAAGTCCGGATAATCCAACGTCGGCGCAGTAGCCAGTAGATCGCGCAGGCTCCGAAACGCCGCCTCCTCCGGCGGTCCCCACACAAATTTGTGCCCCTTCCCAGTAAGGAGATGCAAAGGCCTGGCGATAGTAGCGAAATTCGGAACAAACCTCCGGTAATATGAGGCGAACCCCAAAAACCGACGCACATCACCCACCGTGGCGGGGGTTGCCCAATCCCGGACACACGCAGTTTTCTCTGGATCCGTGGCCACCCCGTCCGCACTAACAATATGTCCCAAGTATCGAACGGAACGTTGCAGTAGATGACATTTCTTAGGCTTAAATTTCAAATTAGCAGAACGCATTCTGGCAAAAACGGCCTCCAACCGCAATAAATGCTCATCAAATGTGCGGCTGAAGACAATAATATCATCTAAATAAATGAGACATGTCTCCCACTGCAACCCCGTCAATACCAACTCCATCAATCTCTGAAAGGTGGCAGGGGCTGCATTCAACCCCATCGGCAGACAGTTAAATTGGAACAACCCCTGCGGCGTACGGAACGCTGTCTTTTCCCGCGAGGGCTCGTCAAGGGGAAGCTGCCAGAAGCCCGAAGAGAGATCTAGCGTTGAAAAAAACTTAGCCCCTGACAAGGCGTCGAGAGAATCGTCCATACGCGGCAGGGGATACGCATCTGCCACCGACACTTTATTCAACTTCCGAAAATCCACACAAAATCGTAATTTACCATCTTTCTTTTTAACCAACACGACAGGCGCGCCCCACGGGCTATTAGACGGAGATATAATATCCGCTTTCAACATGTCTTCCACTGCCCCTCGCACGTGCTCACGCTCAGCCGGACTCATCCGACGCGAGTTCAAGCGGATAGGGGCCGCGTCCCCCGTTTCGATGTGATGAGAGAGCAGCGAGGTGCGTCCCAAGTCCAAATCGTCCGAGCTAAACACATCGGAATAGCTCGCTAATAATTTATGAATCGCACAACGCTGCTCAGCGGAAAGGGCCGAATTTTCCGCACATAGTTCGGCGATCCAACGATCGTCCACCCCTCCGTCGTGTGAAACACCACCCACCAGCCCCCCGTCCGGAATGTCACTCTGAGCCGTAAACGCCGTAGTGGCGTGTGCCACAACGGTACCAGCCGGCACACACACGCTTTCAGAACTCGCATTTAACACCTGCAAAAACGGGCGTTGATCCGGACGGACAATGGTTTGCGCCCCCACCAGTGCCAATCCGCCCGTAACAGCGGCGGACGGCGACAGCAAAATTCCACAAGCACCCTGCCGACCCGGAACCGGCTTCCGGTATCGTAGGGGAATGAGCATCTGCGAGCCAGGTGGAATATCAACTGAAACTTCCGATAACGCCTGCACCTGGGCAACCGGAGCCGGTCGCCCCCAGGTGGACTGTAAAAACGCCAATTTGCAGCCCCCTGGTAGTTCAATGCAATTTTCATTGATTCTAATTAGAATGGGCATCTTAGCCAAAAAATCCGTGCCCAACAAGCAAGGGACCGCCAGGGACCTCGAAATTAACACAACGCCCGAGGCCGAGACCCCCCCGATAGAAATATTAGCGTCCACCTGTCCCACGATGCCCATACTACCCCCGTTCGCAGCGATGCAGGAAGCGTAAGCCGGCCTCACGGCCCCCGGTGGGATGTTCAAAAGATGGAATATGACATCCGAAATAATGGTCGCGGACGCCCCGGAATCCACCAAAATACGCACGTCCACCCCTTGGATCGACCCCGGTACAGTGGACGAACCTGTAGCGGCCGCGACAACCCGCCGAGCCAACTTACGCCACTGCGTTATCGAGCGACAAGGCGCAGATACTGGCCTCCCATATTTTAGAACATCCGCGTCGCACAACAACGGCGATGAGTGAGGTGTCAGGCCTTGCCGGGTGTCTGGTGCGCACCGACTTGCCTGTGCCGGAGGGTCTTTCTTTGGGACGTCCGCGATCGAGGCCTCCTGCTGGGGCGGCCCCGGAACCCGGGCCCAGCAGTCCCTGGCATAGTGGCCCCGACGGCCGCAGCGGAAACAGTCGACGTCGGGTCGGCGCGCAGCAGGCACCCCGTCCCGACGTGGCCGCGCCGGCGGCGGAGCCCGCAGCCCCGGCCCGCTTCGAGCCGGCCACGGAGTGGAGGCGGCCGACAGCTCCTTTGGGCCGGTCACATCCGGCACGTACACGGCCTTTGTAGGGTCCCACCCTACGGCCCCCCCATCGACGACAGGACCGCCCGTCCACGCCGTGACTTGTTTCCAGCGGCGGAGATTGAACTGGGCGTCCAAACACTTGGCCGCGGTCCGGGACGTGAGTTTCTCGTGACCGCACGCCGGCATAGGAATGCCCAGATCCCGGGATAACTCCAACATCTTCCCCAAGATGAGAGGTTCCAGCAGGTCAGGCTCCGTCTCCGGGTAAGCGGCCATCGCGAGTTCCAGCACGGCGCCCCTGTACGCTACAGGCGACTCCTCCGGTGTGCGTTGCCGCTGCACGAAGCGGCGATGGGCGTCATCCGGTGGCTCGTACGCGTCCGCCATTTCGTCGAACACTCCACGCAATGTTTTCTTCTTCGCAGCTTTTATAGAGCGAAAAAAACGAACAGACTCATCGTCAAGGAGAGTCGGAAGCACCTCCAGCGCCTCGGCGTCCATCCACCTTGCCGTTCGTACCGCCGCCAAAAATCGACAAGCGAACGCACTCCAATCGCCCCCGATGGAGAACTCCTTAACAGTTGTAAGGTGACGACTGCGGCTCCTTGGCCTGCTTCCGTCCGTCACCGACTCTTCCGGCGGCAAGTTCAGCAAGGCGTCGCAACGTGGTGTCGCCAAGATGGCGGACGATCCTCGTGGCGGCCCCAAAATGGCGGCTTCCCGCCTTCCGTGGTGCGCCACGCCCAAGATGGCGTCTTCACGCCGCGTGGCCGATGGCGGCGCCATCGAAGACGACCCGGGCTCCTGCCGATCACCACCATCACCTTCCAACGCCGCCCTTGGCGTGACAAGGTCACACAACTCCGTGATGACGGTTTTTAGGGTCGCCAGTTGCTCCGCCATCCGGGTCCATCTTAAATCTTCGTCCTTCAACGCAGATGGGTCGGACGCAGCGGCAACCTCCTCCACACCCGGGCCCTCACGGATCTCTCCCTCCTGCCGAAGTGAAGCCGACCTCAGGAGGAAGATCGTCGTCGTCCGATGATGAAGCCGACGCCGGAGATGGGATATTCTTCTTCCTCAGTTGTTTCGCCATGCCGTTTCACTTCTGACTCCAGTGTAATAAAAGGACTCGAACACTTCTCTCTGTCTTCGTGTCTTTATTCAGGTTCACGTCTTTACCCACACGGCACTCTGTTATAACTCCTGTATTTGTAGCCCCCGGCTATTCACTGCTATTATAGCTTCCTCTCCCCTCTGACTCTCTGCTTCATCTACTGTAACCTCCTCCCTGCAGACTCGCTGCTACCCCTATGCAGACTCCCGCTGCTACCCCTCTGGTAGTGCGTTGTCTTGAACTGTGCGCCTTTTGGCGTCATCTGGTCGAACACCATATGAGACGAGGCTCCAAAGAAAGCTGTCTCTGGTGTGGACCAATCAGTTTCAAAGACAATGCATAAATTACCAGATTATTCTTCTTGGTTCTTTCGGTAAAGTCACGTAGAAGGGAAGTAATAAAATAATAAAAATAAAACATAATAAAACAATTCTCACGACGTTTCGGCCACAACGCAAGCAGCCGTCCTCAGGTGAAAACCAGGTCCGTCGAGGCGACAGAGTCTGAATGAAACAGCACACGAGCTTGGAGCATATATATAAGCTGGGCGCATTGACAAAGGAAGAAACCAAACGACATGTCTCGGACCGCATCCGTGAACATAAGGCAGACCTGAAACACGGTAGGACAAACACCTCAGCCGTGGCAGATCACTGTTACAATTCAGTGGGCTCACATGACATTGACTTCTCCAAGACAGAGGTTCTCTGCAAGCCATCTGGCTATCATGAGAGATTCGTTCATGAGGCGATCCACATATACAAACACAGAGACAATTTCAACCGAGAAGATGGATTCTGGCTTAGCAATCATTGGAAGGACGTAATAAACCATTTCGGATCTTAACTGATTGTGTTCACGTTAACGGTGACTTTCAGACCGCGTTCCACTCACTGGCATGGTGCAGTGTGCAGAGTAATGTATGGTGTCGTAATTGTACAGTAAACATATAGCAGTATGATACACATTAGGGTGGGTAGAATAATACATAGTGTTATATTAAAATGGATAAGGCAGCAAGTGCAGCAGCAGCAGCAAGTGCAGCAGCAGCAGCAAGTGCAGCAGCAGCAGCAGCAACTGCAGCAGCAGCAGCAACTGCAGCAGAAGCAGAAACTGCAGCAGCAGCAGCAACTGCTGCAGCAGCAGTAACTGCAGCTTCCTTTGATGCTGTTAATCCTGCATAATGCACATGCATATGCAGTACTAATCACATTCCTGCATTTCCCATAAATATGCTAAATTCCTTTTGATATGCAAATTCCTTTGTCAATGCGCCCAGCTTATATATATGCTCCAAGCTCGTGTGCTGTTTCATTCAGACTCTGTCGCCTCGACGGACCTGGTTTTCACCTGAGGACGGCTGCTTGCGTTGTGGCCGAAACGTCGTGAGAATTGTTTTATTATGTTTTATTTTTATTATTTTATTACTTCCCTTCTACGTGACTTTACCGAAAGAACCAAGAAGATGAATCCCTGCAGTCACGAAAGCTTTAAATCGAAATTTTACCAGATTATTGTTTTTTGTTTGCATTTGACTGCAAGTATTGCGGTTAATGTAGACATGATTCCTTGCAAAAGGTGTCAGTTTTGTTGCCAGAAAAAAGGGGAAAAACCCTATTAGTATATTTTGGTACTGGCAAAGGAGGTCCCATGATGAAAAAAGTAGCTTAGTTTGGGGATTTGGGGTGTTCAGGGAGGGGGGCTGAACCTGGCCAAGAGCGAGGTGTCAGCTTCGGTGCATCCGGAGTGCGCAAACAGATAACACCTCAACCCGGGTTGTGGACATCGCGTTGGGTGCATTGCCGCTAACCGAATGGATCGACGACAGAAAAAACGGCGGTTACCGGTTTCGCCGCACGCAGAGAAACGCCCGCGGCAATGGACACGGCACGTTTCGATTTTTAACCGAGGACTGCATCGGCAGTCGTTCACCCGGTGATGTGTTCACCTGGTGATGTGTTCACCTGGTGATGTGAGTTGATCGGCAGGTCACGGGCGGTGGGGCAAAGTGTGGGTACTTCCACCTCTTCGAAGACGTGTGGTCAGCGTGGAAGAGTAGGCCAAGTCAGGGGCGCAGCGACCTGTTTCAACAGGGGGGGGGGGGCAAGATGCCATTGTGGGCCCCATCTTTTTTCTCCCGACTCACTTTTACTGAAATAGTTACGGATCGTTTTAAACCCCGTATACAACAATAAGTGAGGCTATAACTCGACTGTGTATGTATTGTCATAGTTACACCGTGTCTTGAGTTTAGAGGAAGAAAGTCTTGGTTCTTTCGGTAAAGTCACGTAGAAGTGAAATAATAAAATAATATTGATATAAACAATATTTTTTTATTGTTTTAGATTAATATCATTTTATTATTTCCCTTCTACGTGACTTTACCGAAAGAGCCAAGAATATGAATCCCTGCAGTCACGAAACCTTTAAATCAAGATTTAACTATTTAATGGTTACAATATTCACAATTAAGTTATCGTGCGTCTTGCTTTCACGCGCATGTCAGTTAGAAAACAAGCCTGGCAGTGTTCAGTAACAAACACCAGCAGTAGCATGACCACATTTTACGCTGCGTGTATTTTTTGGAAATTTTATTTTTCCATCTTATAACAGGTTTTTTTGGCATTTATGCTTAATTGTTGTAATATTAGTTTTTTTTACACGTTTTACTTATTTATTTATTGATTCGGCCCCCCCCCCTTGCGTCCGACTGGGCCCCCCGATGCGTGCCACATAGCCACCCTCACCCCCCATAGTTGCGCCCCAGCGCTGTGGTTACCGGGCGTTGCGTAGCCACCGGTGCCAATGCGGTTCCTGGGAGATTCAAACGCTCCACTATATTTCACGCGGTGTGTATTATTTCGGAAATCTATTTTTTTTTATCTGTAACAATTTTTTTTTGGGGGGGGGCATTGATGGTTAATTGTTGGAATTTTTTCTGTTCTATTATTTTTTTGCTAACAAAAAAAATTAAAGGTTTTTACCCTTGCTGACAATAACACAGGAGGTGTTAAGATGTCAAAACGCCAAATAGATTAAACCTTTTGCAAGGAATAGAGTCTTCATTAACCACACGCAGTGCTCGTGGTGAACATGCATACGTACATACATGCGTAGTTTTGGTACCTGTTGATCTTGTTGAATTCGGACCCACCCTTGTGGCCGACTGCGATGATGCACCACGCGCTACGATGATGCACCACGCGCTATCACTGCCCTTGCATGCGGTGCCGGATGAAGCGAGTACGTGGCCTGTACCAGATGTTATCAAAGGGCCCTACATAAAAAAAAACACGTAAATATTAAAACACAAATTTTGTACTTGCATAGTAAAGAAATGTTATTTTTTCATTTGCTATACAGGCAGATAATAGGACAAATTGCTAACCTTAAACACCCAGTCGTTCATAAAAGTTAAAGGCGGTATAGTACTATAGTAATAGAGCAAGTGCAGAATCACTCAACCGGAATTGACAGCTTGAAATCATTTAGCGCGGGGCCCTTGAAAGTGCGGGGCACTTTCATATGTAGCTGCTACACGTGTAGCTGCTACACGTGTAGCTACTACACGTGTAGTAGCTACATGTGTAGTAGCTACACGTGTAGTAGCTGCATGTGTAGTAGCTACTACACGTGTAGTAGCTGCTACATGTGCAGTAGCTACTACACGTGTAGTAGCTGCTACACGTGTAGTAGCTACATGTGTAGTAGCTACACGTGTAGTAGCTACACGTGTAGTAGCTGCATGTGTAGTAGCTACTACACGTGTAGTAGCTGCTACATGTGCAGTAGCTACTACACGTGTAGCTACTTTTGCTACGATGATAATCCGGCACTGCTTGCACGTCACACAATCCTCCTCTCTCGCTGCCTTCCACTCTTCTCTTACACCCCACGGATTCTTCTCTCTCGCCCCCCACCTCCTCCCCTTGCTGTCCTCCCCACTCGCACGAGCGCCGCCTTCGCTGTCCCCCCGGTCACCCGCCATCAATCCACTCATCTCGTTTCCATCTGCGTTCAGTCCGCACATCGTCGCTCTGCGGATTTGGGGCCGTCCAGAAATGACGTCACGCGATTTTTGACGATTTTTGACCCCCCCCCCCCTCGTCACACGTCGTCACAAAAAGTCAGACCCCCCCCCCTCAAATATGACGTCACAAAGCTCTGCCCCCCCCAAAAAAATAAAACATGCTTCAAATCGCTTTAAACTATTGTCATTGTAGTGCGTATTTAATGTGGCGTTGCACTCTGATGTTGTAGGAGAAAACATTTATTAAAAAGTCTATTTAATTAAGTAGAACGTGTTGTCTATATTTATTTATTAAAGTTGTGCATTTTGATGTGACGTCACATTTCTCAACCCCCCCCCCCTCGTCACACATCGTCACAAATGTCTGACTCCCCCCCTTTGTGCGTGACGTTATTTATGGACGGCCCCTTTCCCCGGCGTGGTGGATGTTGGCTCGTGCCGTGCGGTGTTCGGTTCCCAGGGCGCGGGGCAGAACGTCGGACTCCGTGCCGAACAAGCCGGCGGTGAAACCGGAAGCCACACGGGAGAGCCGCTTTCGGGGAATCGCTCTCTTGGCGTCACACGCTCACGAGACTCGAGCGATGCATTCGCAAACCTCGCAGAGCAGTGCAACCCCGTGGTAGAGAATGATCCGCGGAAGCAGACAATGCAGAGCTACTTCCGAAAAACGATTTCTCGAACGTTATCTTCGCGCACGCGTGGCTGTTTCTTTTTATCCGCACGCGAACTTTTTTTTCCAACATCCCAAAACACGATGAAGGTGCAGCTCTGCAAGTCTTTGGCCTACTCCTCCGCACTGGTACCAGACATCATGGAAGTGTGCGGGAACACCCACGCTTGACGCCGCCGCAACGCGACCTGTCGATCGACTAAAACGGTGGTGCACCCCTTTAATCACCTGCTGGGTGGACAGAGGTTTGGTGAGAGTGGAGAAACCTGCACCGTTGTTGCATCTGCCGCGTCGGCGAGATTAGATTGAAGCCAGTCCCCTCTGGGTTGCAACTCCGGTGTGCCGACCATCGACACCGCCGCCGTAAAGCAATCGCTAAGTTAATTGATTGTGTTCACGCTTACGGTGACTTTCAGACCGCATTCCATTTTCTGCTCCCCCCTCTTCTTTTCCGAACATAGATGGACTCGTCCATCTGGCAAACCGCCAAATCGCTGTCCGTGGTGCTGATGTTAGGAAAATCCGCCACTTTTTTCAAATTTTCTTTCTGTGGATTTCACACCTGATGATGATTGCTTGTATTGCAGTCGAAACGTCGTGAGAATTTTTATTGTTTTATATTTTATTATTTCCCTTCAACGTGACTTTACCGAAAGAACCAAGAATATGAATCCCTGCAGTCACGAAAGCTTTAAATCAAAATGTAATCCCTAAGTTGTCGACTCCGCAGGAATGATGAGCCGTGGGGAGACGCAACTGGGCACGTGGTGAGAAAAGCGCTTCATAGCTCATCGGATTTTTCAAGTCCACATAGAGAGTCTGATTCTGAACTGCCACCCGAACTCACAACTCCAATTCTTCAGTTTTAGTTTCATTTATTTGGTGGTATAGCCCTGTGAGCCATTCGGCTCTTGAATCGGGTGCAACCGCAAAAAAAAAAACTAAAACATGAACAAGAAAACATCTTAAAGTGACTACGCGCAAACAAAAAAATCCAGAAAAAAAGTGCAAAGTCTTCCAGAAAAAAGCACCGTACACCAACGCTGTGCAAAAATCCCAGTGGGATGCAAGTCAAACAACAACAACAAGACAACTTGTATACCTAGATTAAAGCCATCATTCTAACTCCGTACTACAACAAACAAACATGGCCAAACCAAAACACTTTTCGAAATCACCAAAATAAATTCATAAGCAATGTAATGGGTGATCATAGGAACTGAACCACACCGGAGGATGTGGTTACGGGCAGCCTCCCATTGCGAGCAGCGTCCTCCTGAGAGAGGCGCCTTGAGCCCCGAGTCTCTGCGCGAGGCTTGCGCGGGTCCACAGCGGAGTTCCGCTGGTCACGTTGACCACATCGCGCCTCCGAAGCGAAGTAGACGAAGTGCCCCATCTAGGGGTGGCTGAGATGACGGGTCTCGAGTTGGCTCGCGATAGATGTTGTGCCTTTGCCACGAGACGTGCCCCTGGATAAATGCCTCTCGGAGTCCGCCGTTCAGAGCGAAGCGTTTTAAAAAGAAAAACTTACAAACATGTTCGGCGATTTCAAGTACTGTACATTTACCGTGTACGGCCACTTCCCCTGCGGACTGAAATCGATCTAGGGCGGAAAGTTTCACGATGGTGAAGAATTTCGATTTAAAGCTTTCGTGACTGCAGGGATTCATCTTCTTGGTTCTTTCGGTAAAGTCGTCACGTAGAAGGGAAGTAATAAAATAATAAATTTTTTATTGTGTTTTATTTTTATTATTTTATTACTTCCCTTCTACGTGACTTTACCGAAAGAACCAAGAAGATGGTGAAGAAAATGATGTTTTAAAAAAGAACAAAGCCAAGTCTGATATTTGTGTGGCTCTGTAAGTTTCTGCGCTGCGTTTTTTTTTGCGTCATTTACATTACGAGAAGGCAAAGAGGAACGCGTGGTTTAGAGAAGGTGCGCATATTAATGCCATCATCATCATCCGAAACTGTTCAGGAAGGTGAGTCCGGCTTGGGCAGGACGCATCACGGCTGGACGATGACGGGAGCATTGGTGGACAGGGTGGAGGAGTTCCCATACCTGGGTAGCGCGCGTGTGACCAGCCGAGGTCTCACTCCGAATCAGTCGAGCGCCATTATCATTATCATGGGCTGCGTAACGACGCCGTGTGGAAAGCTACCCGGTCTGTCGCTTCACACGAAGCTCCGGGTCTTCCCGGCCACAGTCATGCCCTCCCTTCTCTACGCTTGTGAAACGTGGAGCCCTCTAATGGGAACATCTGTGCCAGGTTGAAACATGCAGGCTGGCCTGCCGACGATCTATCTTGGGTTTGACCAGGCTAGATTGGGTGAGGAGCTTACAAAGTCCCATCGGGAAGCTCCTCCTGATGCCCAAACAGCTTCAGTTTTCCCGGATAGAGGGGGCTAACCGGGCACGGCACGGGCTGGAGAAGAGCTGGAACTGATGCGGTCCAAGAGAACGTGGAGCCGAGTGGACTTGCCGATGACCGGTACCAACGGTGTCAAGATCAGCCTCTGTGGAGGAGGAGGAGGCTCGTGAAGGACGCTGCTACTGGGCAAGTTGGAGGCAGTCGCCCTCCAGCAACAACGGAGGGCCGAGGATCGACGCTCACAACAACCAGCGGAGTCCCAGGAGGATAAAACGCGGCAAGTTGCTACCGTGGGGAGCACAGGCGGTGCATCTGCCAGTCATTCAACTCGCAACCCCTGGGTCTCTTCTGTGACCTCCTGCCAGCGAAACCTCATCACTTCACGTGGCCTCAAAGCGCACGAGCACCGTGTTAGCGTCGTAGCCGCGCGGTGGCGAATGCGTCGATGTTGTTGCTGTTGGGGAGCAGCGGTGTCGCGGCGAGCATGTAAACTCAGCCTTACACCCGCTGCCCTGATGCGGCATGTCAACATCAGCAGCGGGGACACGAAGCCGGCCAGGCGTGGTGCTGACCACGCGACCAGCGCAACGTGCGCCGCGCTGGACTTGTTATGTCGCTCGCTGACAGCACTTGCCCCGAGTGCTGTTCGCGGCTCTACGGCGGGAGGGGTGGTGGTGGTGGTGGGGGAGCTTTGTCTGTGCCTGCGCTGTGTGTGCGCTGTGTGTGCGCTGTCACCATCGTCGCTGCGCTGCAGCCGCAGCAGCAGCAACAGCGCTCGTTAGCGGCTGCTGCGGCTGCTGCTGCTGCGGCTGCTGCGGCTGCTGCTGCTGCGGCTGCTGCTGGTGTCTCGCGCCGCTAATTGCCCCGAGTGCAGACACGGAGGAGAAGGCGGTGGGTGGAGGGTTGGTGGGGGGTTGGTGAGCGGGGAGGTTGATGAGGGGTTGGTGGGGGGGTTGGTGGGGGGTTGGTGGGCGGGGAGGTTGGTGGGGGGTTGGTGGGGGGGTTGGTGGGGGGTTGGTGGGCGGGGAGGTTGGTGGGGGGTTGGTGGGGGGTTGGTGGGGTGTTGGTGGGCGGGGGGATTGGTGGGGGGTTGGTGGGTGGGAAGTTGGTGGGTGGAGTATTGGTGGGCGGGGGGGTTGGTGGGGGGTTGGTGGGTGGGGGGTTGGTGGGGGGTTTGTGGGTGGGAGGGTTGGTGGAGGGATGTTAGGCGGAGGGGTTGGTGGGTGGGGGGGTTGGTGGGTGGGGGGTTGGTGGGGGGTTGGTGGGCGGGGGGGTTGGTGGGTGGCCGCCGCTCGCGCAACAGCAACAGTCGCAATTCCGTGACCAGTGGGAGTGAGGGACGCGGCCCGTGCTGGTCGTGGGACAAAGCCGACCGCCCCCTGTTGACTGCGTTCCTGAATGAATCAATGATTCGTCTTTATTTTTGTTCAAAATTTATTTCACTCATATTTAGACCCCCACCCACGAACCCCTAGACACACACAGAGACCCACAGACACGCACAAAACCCCACAGACACGCACATAAACCCACAGATACGCACAGAGACCCATAGACACGCTCGGAGACCCACAGACGCGCACAGAAACCCACAGACACGCACAGAAACCCACAGATACACACAAATTCTTACAGACACAACAACAACAACAACCGCCATTCGCCACTAAGTGGCGGTGACGTCACCACGACGCTTGTGCCAGGCCAAATGCACCTTGAGGCCACGTGAAGTGTCGAACGCTCGCTGGCAGGAGGTCACGGGGCAGACCCAGCGGGTGCCACGGGTCGACTGACCGAGATGACCGAGATGACTGGCTGATGCACCACCTGTGCCCCCTACTGTACCAACTTGCTGTGCTTTAGCCACCCGGCGCTCCGCTCGTTGTTGTGAGCGTCGCTCTCCGCCCTCCGTTGTTGTTGGAGGGCGACTGCAGACACACACAGAGACCCACAAACACGCACAGAAACCCGCAGAAACACACACAGTGCCCCATAGACACGCTCAGTGACCCGCAGACAGATCTAGTGGTGGGTGGGGGCAATCATTAATGAGTTCCTCCAGTATTGTCTTCCCATTTCCATTCCTGGGTATGATGATGATTCCACTTGGGTACCCGTGAAAGAGGCTCTCATTCGGGGGGGGGGAGGGGGGGTCCGGCCAGGGGTTGTAGAGGAAGGGCGACAGCGACCTCTACGTAGATTTCAACGGAGTCGACTTGCGTTGTGGTCGTTCAAATTTAGCAAAACGTGGACCGGAGTCGCCTGGCAAACAGCGGCGGCAGCGCTCTTGCCGGGCATCTTGAACGTCCGCAGCAGTTACCAGGGCGGCCTGCTGGATCCGAACCGTGGGATCCTTGCATCGAGCCGCGAACGCAGCGGTACCGATGGTCCGCAAGAGAAGTCAGCAGTGGTTAAGCTGTGCATAGGTTGGCACCCGCCACAAGAACGTGGAATTTCCATCGCTGGCTTTGGACAAGTGGGTACACTTCTCAATACCGCTCTCGGAGTTCAACAATGTGCAGGCCTTGGTCAATCCACTGCTGGATGAAGGTATAGCCCACACCAGCGCCACGGTGGCTATGAGATGCTAACTACCTCGCCAGGTATGCAGGAGGTCGTGGGTTCGGTCCCAAACCTGACGCCTGTTGTGTATTTGGAGTTTGCGGTGTCTCTCTCTCATCATCATCATCACGGTGGCTATGAGATGTTAACTACCTCGCCAGGTATGCAGGAGGTCGTGGTTCGGTCCCAAACCTGACGCCTGCTGCTGTGTATTTGGAGTTTGCGGTGTCTCTCTCTCCGTTCTCGCGTGGATTTTTCTCTGGGTACTTCGGGTTTTTCCCTCCACGTTTAGTATGAACGTCACGCGTTGAGAGTGTTTGGCTGCTCTAAATATCCACGTTATAATAAGTCACTTCGTTGAGCTATCATTTGTGATAGCCAGGTCGCTTCTGATAAGGAGCTATATAGGTCAGTGGGCCTTACCTGGTCAAATAAAATAAAAAAAATAGTTTAGGATTTTTTAACCTTTTCACCATGCGTAGCCTACTGGGCTAATAGGAGGTGCGGGGGAAGGACGACAAACTAAACATAAAAAGCAGCTTTAAGTAAATGAGTTTTCAACCTAGATGATTTAAAAGTGCATAGCTCCAGTGGCTTCCTAATATCGGAAGGAAGAGAGCGTTCCAGACGGCCGCAGAAGCGCATCTGAAAGCGCCGCGCGTTGATGCGGTGACCGTCATCTTTGTTCGATGGCCGAGCCAAAAAAAATCCGCAGCTGCCGCTACTGCTGCTGCAGCCGCTGCGAGGATGACTCCCAAGTGGGATGAAGCGGGACGTCCACTGACATTTCCACTCCGCCGCCCCAATTCCCGAGCCGGGCTCCGACGGCTTCCGAACCTCCGACGGCCGATTCGGTTTTCGGTTTGAAAGTCACGAACCCTGCAACGCCGAGGACGGAGGAGTGGGCCACGCAGACGGTGGAAGTTGCGTGCCCGTTCGCCGGATACTTGGCGAGTCGCGAGCAATTCATGTCGGAGATTCGCGGTGGTGATGATGCCGATGATGATGATGATTTCCGCCACCGCCGCTGCTGGTGCCAAAGTGTAAACATCTCTCTCTCTCTCGTGGCCGCGATGATGGATCGGGCCCATTTGAGGCGACGCGTTTTGGCAATCGAGACAGGGGAGGCTCGTAATCACCACCTCATTACTCCAGTGCCCGGTAACCAAGGTTAATGAGGAGACGCATTAGCAACGCTGATGGCGCTTCCACTGAACCCGGGTCACATCCGTCACCGTGCGCCGATCGGTACCCGCTGGTGGGATGAAGGGGATCGTACCCAGGGCCTGCCTTTGGGTAGTGGTGCGCACAACGCACGCGTTCGCTCGGTGGCGAGATGTTAACTACCTCGCCTGTTGTATGTTGTTTCATGTTGAACCTCTTTCAACCGCGTTAATTGGCGATGGGGGCCTGATCGCACTTTCCGCAAAGTAGTACGCATTCTACCGACCCAGATTGGATGATGGGTTGAGCCGACCTCCAAGTGGGATTTGAGTTCGCAACCTTGCGATTGCAATGATAAGCACTCTGGACAAATTGTTGTTGTTGTTGTTTTCTGTTGAGTGTAACCTGACTCGTCTCCTCGAGTGAGCGTTCATCCTGTGGTGGCCGGCCACGTGGTCGCCAGTGCACCACCCAGAGAAGTGGCCCGGAAGTTGATGTCACAGAACAACTACTTGAGAAAGCCACTGACATGGACCTCTTTATCCACGCTTAGGGGTTACGGTTTCCTTTCTTCTTCGTCTTATATTCCCTACAGAAGGGTGACGCGTCGCATGTCCAACTCGTTCCTTTTATCATTCATCATTCTCGAATGTAGCCGGATTGAGTGTACACACTCATTGAGTATGATGGGGGGTTTTTTGGTTTGTCTTCAGTCATCAGTGACTCGGCAAGGCCCAGCAGCTTCACGACATTTGAGAATGCCGTATCTCAGCGTTGCTGCTTCAATGCGTGGCCTGTGCCCTTTCTGACTGTAAACAAAACTTTGTACGGTTGGAATAAACTTGTCGATGAGAGGTTCATACATCAAAAGGAAAAAAGAGAGGAGCCATTGATCCAGTGTGATTAGATCTGTATCCTGTGCGCCCGGCTTCTCCTGGCACATCAAGGAGCAATTCCAAGGACAAATGCGCACTTAGCCAACCAACACAGCAGATGGTTTTATTCGATTGGAGTGGGAAATATTAATGGCAGAGACATTTCCCCCGGTGCTTTATTTAATAGTTCCTCTAACTCGTGAGTTTGCTTAGCCGTGAAAAAGGGGGGGGGGGTTTGTTTACAAAGGTGACAACGTGATCGGTTGTTCGTGTGAGTTACTTTCGTGTAGAGATCACTCACTCTGTCCCACCACTCACTCTGTCCCACCACTCACTCTGTCCCACCACTCACTCTGTCCCACCACTCACTCTCTAGAGACCACTCACTCTAGTCCCACCACTCACTCTGTAGAGACCACTCACTCTGTCCCACCACTCACTCTGTAGAGACCACTCACTCTCTAGAGATCACTCATTCTGTCCCACCACTCACTCCCTAGAGATCACTCACTCTGTCCCACCACTCACTCTGTACCACCACTCACTCTCTAGAGATCACTCACTCTGTCCCACCACTCACTCTGTCCCACCACTCACCTCTAGAGATCACTCACTCTGTCCCACCACTCACTCTGTCCCACCACTCACTCTGTCCCACCACTCACTCTGTCCCACTACTCACTCTGTCCCACCACTCACTCTGTCCCACCACTCACTCTGCCCCACCACTCACCTCTAGAGATCACTCACTCTGTCCCACCACTCACTCTGTCCCACCACTCACTCTGTCCCACCACTCACTCTCTCGTGACCACTCACTCTGTCCCACCGCTCACTCTGTCCCACCACTCACTCTGTCCCACCACTCACTCTGTCCCACCACTCACTCTCTAGAGATCACTCACTCTGTCCCACCATTCAGTCTGCCCCACCACTCACTCTGTCCCACCGCTCACTCTGTCCCACCACTCACTCTGCCCCAGCCACTCACTCTGTCCCACCACTCACTCTGTCCCACAACTCACTCTGCCCCACCACTCACTCTGTCCCACCACTCACTCTGCCCCACCACTCACTCTGTCCCACCGCTCACTCTGTCCCATCATTCACTCTGTCCCACCACTCACTCTCTCGTCGTTTCCACCAGACCACTCATTCTCTACCACACCACTCACTCTCTAACAGACGAATTATAATTATAGAATCATTATAGAATCATTATATAATCATTATAGAATCATCATGCGCTCTCTCACTCAGTCACTCGCCCGCATAACCACCCTGGTGTTTATATACTTATTTTTATCCTCCTCAAAATTGTAACTAATAATGAGTTAGCATCAATGACTGTCATATACCAACGTTTGGCACACCTCGTATGTCATAAGTTTCGGAGCGAACCGCACGAAGTTAGACTTTTCATCGAAAGTCAAAATCCATAAGCCCAACGCGAGAGCCAACCGGAGTTCAGATATCGATTTCCTCCGCTGATGGATTCGCTCCGGGTGCCCGAATCGAACTCAGGTCACCGGAATCTCAGCGGCATGCGCTTCGCACCGCAACCCGCTCACCCTGAGTTCGATTCGTGCGTTGACAGAAGGCGCAGCGTACGGAAGACATCCGTGTCGCCACGTGCCCTGCCGCACGTGGCGTCCGAGGCCAGCGCCGCTGTCAGTGAGCGCCTGTTAAGGCCCGCAGGGCACAAGACGGACGCGGTGGGTTGTGGCCCAGCATCTTTGCTTGCATCGTCCGCGTCGTCTCTCTGCCAAATGTCGATCGCGATGCAGCAACGCTCGTTCATTTTCGGGGCCATAAAAAAAGTGTTTTTTTTGTTCTCCGATACCAATTACCGCTGGCGCTGTACTTTGTCACGGGTTCGTCGTTGAGCCTTTGCTGACCAGTCCCCGACTGAACGTCTGTGACAAAAAGAAGCTTATTCATAACTCATCGGATTCCTCCAATGTCAAATAAAGGTTCTTCTTCCGCGCTGCAAACCCTGTGTTGCTCTGGGCTCTTAGAGGGCAGTGCCTTTGCCACAACAACACCGGCCACCCGCCCGCCTGCCCGCCACGTGACAGCGACGGTGTCCGCTCATCCGCGCAGACTGGTGGAGCAAGCGCTGTTGGTGAGCACCTCTTTCGGCCAGGGTGACGCATGACGGTGTCGCTGTGTCCGGCACCAAGCCCGGCCGCGTACGCCTCCAAAACTGCCGATATTGGCAATCTACGCACCACAAATTTGCCGATATTGGCAATGCACGCACCACAAAACTGCCGATATTGCCAATCCACGCACCACAATACTGCCGATATTGGCAATCCACGCACCATAAAACTGCCGATATTGCCAATCCACGCACCACAAAACTGCCGATAATGGCAATCCACGCACCACAAAACTGCCGATATTGGCAATGCACGCACCACAAAACTGCCGATATTGACAATCCACGCACCACAAAACTGCCGATATTGCCAATCCACGCACCACAATACTGCCGATATTGGCAATCCATGCACCATAAAACTGCCGATATTGCCAATCCACGCACCACAAAACTGCCGATATTGGCAATCCACGCACCACAAAACTGCCAATATTGGCAATCCACGCACCACAAAACTGCCAATATTGGCAATCCACGCACCACAAAACTGCCGATATTGGCAATCCACGCACCACAAAACTGCCGATATTGGCAATCCACGCACCACAAAACTGCCAATATTGGCAATCCACGCACCACAAAACTGCCGATATTGCCAATCCATGCACCACAAAACTGCCGATATTGCCAATCCATGCACCACAAAACTGCCGATATTGGCAATCCACGCACCACAAAACTGCCAATATTGGCAATCCACGCACCACAAAACTGCCGATATTGGCAATCCACGCACCACAAAACTGCCGATATTGGCAATCCACGCACCACAAAACTGCCGATATTGCCAATCCATGCACCACAAAACTGCCGATATTGCCAATCCATGCACCACAAAACTGCCGATATTGGCAATCCACGCACCACAAAACTGCCAATATTGGCAATCCACGCACCACAAAACTGCCGATATTGGCAATCCACGCACCACAAAACTGCCAATATTGGCAATCCACGCACCACAAAACTGCCGATATTGGCAATCCACGCACCACAAAACTGCCGATATTGGCAATCCACGCACCACAAAACTGCCGATATTGCCAATCCATGCACCACAAAACTGCCGATATTGGCAATCCACGCACCACAAAACTGCCAATATTGGCAATCCACGCACCACAAAACTGCCGATATTGCCAATCCATGCACCACAAAACTGCCGATATTGCCAATGCACGCACCACAAAACTGCCGATATTGACAATCCACGCACCACAAAACTGCCGATATTGCCAATCCACGCACCACAAAACTGCCGATATTAGCAATCCACGCACCACAAAACTGCCGATATTGCCAATCCACGCACCACAAATTTGCCGATATTGGCAATCTACGCACCACAAAACTGCCGATATTGCCAATCCACGCACCACAAAACTGCCGATATTGCCAATCCACGCACCACAAAACTGCCGATATTGCCAATCCATGCACCACAAAACTGCCGATATTGCCAATCCACGCACCACAAAACTGCCGATATTGCCAATCCATGCACCACAAAACTGCCGATATTGCCAATGCACGCACCACAAAACTGCCGATATTGCCAATCCACGCACCACAAAACTGCCGATATTAGCAATCCACGCACCACAAAACTGCCGATATTGCCAATCCACGCACCACAAAACTGCCGATATTGCCAATCCACGCACCACAAAACTGCCGATATTAGCAATCCACGCACCACAAAACTGCCGATATTGGCAATCCACGCACCACAAAACTGCCGATATTGGCAATCCACGCACCACAAAACTGCCAATATTAGCAATCCATGCACCACAAAACTGCCGATATTAGCAATCCACGCACCACAAAACTGCCAATATTAGCAATCCATGCACCACAAAACTGCCGATATTAGCAATCCATGCACCACAAAACTGCCAATATTGGCAATCCACGCACCACAAAACTGCCGATATTAGCAATCCACGCACCACAAAACTGCCAATATTAGCAATCCATGCACCACAAAACTGCCAATATTAGCAATCCATGCACCACAAAACTGCCGATATTGGCAATCCACGCACCACAAAACTGCCAATATTAGCAATCCACGCACCACAAAACTGCCAATATTAGCAATCCATGCACCACAAAACTGCCGATATTGGCAATCCACGCACCACAAAACTGCCAATATTAGCAATCCACGCACCACAAAACTGCCGATATTGGCAATCCATGCACCACAAAACTGCCGATATTGGCAATCCACGCACCACAAAACTGCCAATATTAGCAATCCACGCACCACAAAACTGCCGATATTGGCAATCCATGCACCACAAAACTGCCAATATTAGCAATCCACGCACCACAAAACTGCCGATATTGGCAATCCACGCACCACAAAACTGCCAATATTAGCAATCCACGCACCACAAAACTGCCAATATTAGCAATCCACGCACCACAAAACTGCCAATATTAGCAATCCACGCACCACAAAACTGCCGATATTGCCAATCCATGCACCACAAAACTGCCGATATTGCCAATCCACGCACCACAAAACTGCCAATATTGGCAATCCACGCACCACAAAACTGCCGATATTGCCAATCCACGCACCACAAAACTGCCGATATTGCCAATCCACGCACCACAAAACTGCCGATATTGCCAATCCACGCAGCATCAACTCTTCACTCAAAGCTGAGTCAACCTCGGGGAGGCACGCAACTCGATTGATGCGCACCAATGAAGTGCGCGTCGCCGGACGCCTCGTTACGTTAATTGCCCCCCTTTTTGGGGGAGGAGGAGAGGACGAAATGGGAAATGGGGGGGGGGGGCAGAATGGAGAGAGCAAAGCACCTGGCCGCCTCTGTGCCTCCACATCCACAGGTGGTTCGCTTGGCAGCCCCCGGTCACAGCTGCCGTTGCGTTTACCCCCCACCCAGGGGTGATTGTGGTGGCGAGATGTGAACTACCTCGCCTGGTATGCAGCAGGTCGTGGGTGATATCCAGACCCTGGCGATGCCTGTATTGAGTTTGTGTGTTCTCTTTCTCCCTTTCTCTTTTTCTCTCCCTGTGGTCGCGTGGATTTTTCTCGGGCTCGTCCGGTTTCCCCCATCCACATTTAGAATTCACACCACGCGTTTGGAGTATTTGCCTCCTGCTATAAATATCCAACACGACAAGCCGCTTCGTTGGACTGTCATCTGTGGCCAGGTCGCTTCTGAAAAAGAGCTGCGTAGCTCAGTGGGGCCTGACCTGGTAAAATAAAATAAACAAATATTTTCTGATGATGATGGCAATATGCAATGTTAAGGTACATGAAGACGCAAGGCGAATTTTGAGAAAATGGGGAAAACATCGAATTTGTCCGATGTCAAGTGTCAGGCCATCGCGAGAGAGCACGCGATCTGAGATGCTGCCCGGCTCTGGGTGTGAAATGGAAAAATCTGCCTTGGTAAGGAGGCAACTGACCAGCAGCACTGTTCCTATTGTCACCATGCTTGTTTGTTGTAGTACAGAGTTAGACTGATGGCCTTAATCTAAGTTGTCTTGTGGTTGTTGTTGTTGTTGTTTGACTTGCATCCCACTGGGATTTTTGCACACAGCGTTGGTGTACGGTGCTTTTTCGGCAATATTTTGCTCTTTTTTCCTGGATTTTTCTGTTTGCACTTAGTCACATAGTCACTTTAAGATGTTTTCTTGTTCATGTTTTTGTTTTTCGTTTGTTGCGGTTGCACCCGATTCAAGAGCCGAATGGCTCACAGGGCTCTACCACCAAATAAATTAAACTGAAACTGAATGATTGCACTCAAAGGTCACCGCGCATCTCTCCCCACGCCGTCTGTCGCCGCGTGGTCTCTCGGTCCGTTGTCTGACAACGCCCACCGCTGATCTCAAGACAAACGACGTTGCTGCTGCTGCTGCGGTTGGCAGTGGTGCACAAACACAATCGACAACAAAAACAACAACAACAACTGTTTATAACACACGTGCTGTGAAGAAGGGACATTGCCCGAAACGTTGCCGGTTATATATGTTGTTTTTCCTTTTCATGCCACGGTGTTATTGACGAGTGTGTTGGGTTGTTTGTTGTGTTAGTCTCACAACAGTCGGGACCAAGCATCCCAATGTAGGACCCCAGAGCTTGGAGAATTGCTCCCGCCAGCTGTGTCCCCCTCCCCGCTCGCCTGTGGCTTTCCACGCTTCTGAATCTTCCTCTCTGTCTCTATCTAGCTGAGCGTGGACCACGGAAACCACAACCACAACGCCGCTCTATGGGACACGGTGAAGGTGCATGATCATATCCCGTTGACGGCCCCCTTCTCGCGTGTGGAAATTCCACATTCCCGCAGCGACGCTGGACGGCAGCCACTGGTGATGAACTTTCGTTTTAGTGAGTGGACACCCCTGCCGGGATTTGGTGAAGTGTGGTCTCGTCACTGCTGCTATAACCAACCACGAATGGACCACAATGCATCGCTGATCTCGTCAAGGAACTCAAACCTTCATCACACGAACACCGCTCATCCTCGCAGCAGCAGCAGCGGCGACCCTTTGGCTCGACATCTAACAAAGGGGCAGTCCATAAATGACGTCACGCACCTAGGGGGGGAGGGGGTCAGACATTTGTGACGATGTGTGACGAGAGGGGGGGTTGATAAATGTGACGTCACATCAAAATGCGCAACTTTAAATAATTATAAACAACACCTTCTTGGTTCTTTCGGTAAAGTCACGTAGCAGCCGTCTTCAGGTGAAGACGGCTGCTTGCATTGTAGCCGAAACGTCGTGAGAATTATTTTATTTTATTATGTTTTATTTTTATTATTTTATTACTTCCCTTCTACGTGACTTTACCGAAAGAACCAAGAAGACGAATCCCTGCAGTCACGAAAGCTTTAAATCGAAATTTATAGACAACACGTTCTACTTAATTAAATAGACTTTTTAATACATGTTTTCTCCTACAATATCAGAGTGCAGCGGCACATTAAATACGCACTATAATGACAATAGTTTAAATCGATTTGAAGCATGTTTTATTTGGGGGGGGCAGAGCTTTGTAACATCACATTTGAGGGGGGGGTCTGACTTTTTGTGACGAAGGGGGGGGGGGTCAAAAATCGTCCAAAATCGCGTGACGTCATTTATGGACGGCCCCTAAGGCGTTGGTGGCCACCGCATCGCGCCTTTTCGGATGCGCTTTAAGCGGCCGTCTGGAACGTTCTTCCTTCCGATATTAGGAAGCCACCGGGAGCTGTGCACTTTTTAAAATTCATCATCGAGATTAACAAACTCATCTCTTTAGAGCCGCTTTTATGTGTTTAGTTTGTTGTCCTTCCCCTGCACAGTTGGCTACATACGGTGCGAAAGAAGTTCTACACACGTACTGACGGCAAGGAGCCGAGAGGTCCCGGTTGAATACAAATTAATTCATTGAAACAAAATTCCGTATGGAGCAGCTCTGCTTTGTTCTTAGATAACTTTTTAGAATC
Organism: Lethenteron reissneri; assembly: GCF_015708825.2. NCBI lineage: Eukaryota > Metazoa > Chordata > Hyperoartia > Petromyzontiformes > Petromyzontidae > Lethenteron > Lethenteron reissneri. Next base: position 10,003,999 of record NC_083830.1, on the reverse strand, counting down.
GGCGCCTCTCCTCACTTCATTGACAGCAGATGTTCATTTTTTTTCGTCTGAATCAGCAAGCAAAGTGGTTTAAAAACGGAACCAACGACGTCGTTGTTGCTGTTGGTGTTGTGACTGAGTCGAGTATGGCGCCGTGCAATCACTCTGAGTTCGGCTAATGAGAAATTAATTTAAGTTTATAATCTAAGCGCAGCTTGCCGAGACATTTGGCTCGAGCATACGAAATGTGGCTTAATTGGGTTATCAGCCTGAGTGCGTATTCTTTAACGTAATGATTCTAAACGGCTCATTACTTATTTACTGATTTGAATAAATGTTCATGTGGCGCGGTGATCGACTCACAGACGGTTAGAATGTTCGAGATGATTAAACCCATCGCGGTCTGTCAACTAAAGCTCCACTCCATGAGAAGTCAGCAGTGGTTAAGCTGTGCGTAGGGTTGGCACCCATCATAGGAACGTGGAATTGCCATCGCTGGCTGTGGACAAGTGGGTACACTTTTCGATACCGCTCTCGGAGTTCGACAATGTGCAGGCCTTGGTCAATCCACCGCTGGATGAAGGTATACCCCACACCGGCGCCACGGTGGCTATGAGATGTTAACTACCTCGCCTGGTATGCAGGAGGTCGTGGATTCCATCTCGACGCTGCGCCTGTTGCTGCTGTGTATTTGGAGTTTGCGTGTCTCTTTCTCTCATAATCATCACGGTGGCTATGAGATGTTAACTACCTCGCCTGGTATCCAGGAGGTCGTGGATTCCATCTCGACGCTGCGCCTGTTGCTGCTGTGTATTTGGAGTTTGCGTGTCTCTCTCTCTCATAATCATCACAGTGGCTAGGAGATGTTAACTACCTTGCCTGGTATACAGGAGGTCGTGGGTTCCATCTCGACGCTGCGCCTGCTGCTGCTGCTGTGTATTTGGAGTGTGCGTGTCTCTCTCTCTAGCATTGGTCGCGTGGATCTTTCTCGGGGTCCGTCGGGGTTACCCTCCGCATTGAGAATCAGCATCACGCGTTTAGAGTATTTGGCTGATACAAATTTCCACGCGATGAAAAGCCACTTCGTTCCTTTGTGGCCAGGTAGCTTCTGAAGAAGAGCTGTATAGCTCAGTGGGCCTTACCTGGTAAAATTTATTTTAAAAAGTTTAGTGTTCAAATGTTGGTTATAGTAGTAGTTACTCGACCATACTTCACCAAGCTGGTCATTGCTGCAGCCTGGTTCAGATACCACTCGTTCACTGATGTTCGCCAGATCACGGAATCGAACTCAGACTGCAACATTCACCGCACTGCGCCACCACTCAGGAGAAACTTCGCGCCTAAATACAGACTCCCCATCGGGCACCGATTCCCTTTTTCATCCCTTAATTTAGTTAATTAAACAGTAAAATATCACGTGGTCACGTCTCCGTGCTCTCCGTTGGCGACCCTTGAGCCAACGGTGGAAATTCCACATTCCTATGACAGGGGGCCGTGGCGGGTTGACTCTTCACGGGGTCAACCGCTGTTGACTTTTAACGCAAAGCGGACTTGACCTCAGGGTTTCGCGGTTCAAGTGGTCTGGCGGGTGCAGCCCAACTGGTGATTGATAATCGTACGGGCGCAGAAAGCCTCTGCGTCGATGGGCAGCGTCTCTCAGCCGGTGTGGTTTTATATTAAAGCATCTGTCCGGGAGGCATGGCTCGGGTTTGTTGATGAATAACGTGGAGAGGGAGCCTCGCATTCGTGTCAACACGGGCTTTTCGTGCCACTTGCTAAAACTTTCGGCTGATCTCAAGAACAAACGGGGAAGCTTCGAGTGTCCGGGTAGCGCGCAGGTCACAGGCGCTGAGCTCGGCACCTACTGAGGACCTGGGTTCGACTCCAAGGCAGCTCTTTCTTCTCTTGATTCGTATCCAGATACAAATCGCTGCTATGCTCAGTCCATCTATTTTGTTGTTGTTGTCTTTTCCTATGCCCATTAACATCTTGCTGTTCTTGCCTTTCATCGCCGCTGCTTGCCTCGGTTTTCCACGTCTTATTTGTGCTCTCGATGACTTTTCAAGCCATCAAGCGAAGTGAGAGAGAGAGAGGTTAATGGTCTCTCCGCCTGGCCACCCCATGACAAAACCCACAATTTGGTTTCGGACAGTTAATTTGGAGAAGGTACAGCCTCTGGGGATTTACAAACATTGGTTTAACTGTTTCGTGGGATGAAGATCGCTACGCCAAGATAGGTGGAAGAGCGCTATGGCCCCTCGTGTTTAGAGCTCATCAAGGGGGTCTCCAACTAAAACAACAAAACAAGAATATTCTTGGTTCTTTCGGTAAAGTCACGGAGAAGGGAAATAATAAAATAATAAAAATATAAAACAATTAAATTCTCACGACGTTTCGACTGCAACACAAGCAATCATCATCAGGTGTGAAATCCACAGCAAGAAATTTTGAAAAAAGTGGCGTTTTTTTTCTTAACGTCAGCACCACGGACAGCGATTTGGCAGTTGGTCAGATGGACGAGAAGAAGAAAATAGAATGCGGTCTGAAAGTCACCGTAAGCGTAAACACAATCAATTACGACCCGAAATGGTTTATCAAATCCTTCCACACCTGATGATGATTGCTTGTGTTGCAGTCGAAACGTCGTGAGAATGTTATTGTTTTATATATTTTTTATTTTATTATTTCCTTTCTACGTAACTTTACCGAAAGAACCAAGAATATGAATTCCTGCAGTCACGAAAGCTTTAAATCAAAATAAAACAAGACGTTTAAAAAAATCTTATTCGGTGGGGAAAAAAACGCCCTTCAATATTTTAAGAGCCGCAATGCACTTTGTGCACTTTGTGGTGAATATGAGACGGTGGTGGTCCGGAATAAATAAAATCACGGAACAGCAGCTCTTCAAGAGCAGCATGCCGGTTGCCGACCCCTGCCCATAGTAAACAGGACTTCCATGGTAAACAGGACTTCCATGGTAAACTGGACTCCCATGGTAAACTGGACTTTCATGGTAAACTGGATTTCCATGCTAAACTGGACTTCCATGGTGAACTGGACTCCCATGGTAAACTAGACTTTCATGGTAAACTGGATTTCCATGCTAAACTGGAATTCCATGGTGAACTGGACTCCCATGGTAAACTGGACTTTCATGGTAAACTGGATTTCCATGCTAAACTGGACTTCCATGGTAAACTGGACTCCCATGGTAAACTGGACTTTCATGGTAAACTGGATTTCCATGCTAAACTGGACTCCCATGGTGAACTGGACTCCCATGGTAAACTAGACTTTCATGGTAAACTGGATTTCCATGCTAAACTGGAATTCCATGGTGAACTGGACTCCCATGGTAAACTGGACTTTCATGGTAAACTGGATTTCCATGCTAAACTGGACTTCCATGGTGAACTGGACTCCCATGGTAAACTGGACTTTCATAGTAAACTAGACTTCCATGGTGAACAGGAGTTCCATGGTAAACTGGACTCCATGGTGAACTGGACTCCCATGGTAAACTGCACTCTCATGGTAAACTGGACTTCCATGGTGAACTGGACTTCCATGGTGAACAGGAGTTCCATGGTAAACTGCACTCTCATGGTAAACTGGACTTCCATGGTGAACTGGACTTCCATGGTGAACTGGAATTCCATGGTGAACTGGACTTCCATGGTGAACTGGAATTTCATGGTGAACTAAACTCCCATGATGAACTGGACTTCCATGGTAAACTGGACTTCCATGGTGAACTGGACTACCATGGTAAACTGGATTTCCATGGTGAACAGGAGTTCTATGGTAAACTAGACTCCCATGGTAAACTGGACTCCTATGGTGAACAGGAGTTCCACGGTAAACTGGACTCTCATGGTAAGCTGGACTTCCATGGTCAGGGATCGGCAACCACAACCACAACAAGAAGAAGAAGAGAGCCACTTTGCTTGTCGAGTTTCCACAGCTGCCACTGCGCAGTCCTTAAAGAGCCACCGCTCTGGACCGGACTCACATCGTAGAGAGAGAGACACACAAAGGGTCAAGGGGTCCCTGTCCGTAACATCGGCAGGGTGCCAGCATTGACTCAGGCGAGCCTGACTCTGCTGATGAGATACTGCGTGTCGAGACCCCTCCAGAGTTTTGCTTGTCTTGAAACAACACGGCTGAAATGCGATGCACTCCAAGGAAGGGGATCGTGAGTTGTGTGAGAAATGTTTTTTAAAATAAAAATCTTGATTTGAAGCTTTCATGACTGCAGGAAACCATACTCTTTGGTTCTTTCGGTAAAGTCACGTAGGTAGAAAATAAAATATATATTTTTTATATTTCATGCGAACAGACGAATGAACGACGGAGACATATTGTCTGTTTATTTATCACTTTGTTGTGCAGACCGGAGTTTCACTTGACGACATTTCAAAAGTAGCTCTGTTACATCAACTTCCACGCGAGCCGTACTCTGAAGACGAATTGCCGTGCCGCTCCGCGCAATACCCAACCCCCCCCCCCCAATAGATTCTCCGTCTCCTGGTGTGACGCTGGGAGCACAATCAGTACAACATTGGAGGGGGGGGGGAATATAACATAAATAAAAAAATAAAAACAAAAATACAACGATAAATAACCGAGAGTTCCTACAACGGGGGGGGGGGGGGGGGGGGGGAGTCCTGTGACTTTCCACCGCGCGTCTTGGCTGAGGAGCAGTCTCCCGTATCCATCACCACCACGAGCCGTCGTCTCTCCACTGCTGGATGAAGGCCCTCTCTTCTCCGAGCCGTGGCCACCCGCTAGCGCGCCGCACGGCCCGGCAGTGCCGCATGAGGCGAGTGCGGGGCCTGTAGCATGATGATATGAAGGTGCCCTAAATAAAATAAAAACATTATTATTAAAACATAAATTTTTGACTTGCATAGTAACGTAATTGTTTTTTTTATTTGCTATACAGCTAGAAAATACAACTCGCTAACCTTAAACACCCAGTCGTTCATAAAAGTTGAAGGCGGTATAGTACTATAGTAATAGAACAAATGCAGAATCACTGAACCGGAATTGAAAGCTTGAAAGCATTTAGCTCGGACCCCTTGAAAGTTCGGGGCCCGTAGCTACTGCTTATGTTTCTACTACACGTGTAGCTACTACTTATGTAGCTACTACACGTGTAGCTACTACACATCTTTTACAGACGGAACCAGATCACGGATTTTATGTTATGTGTTGAATCGGACCTGGATCTTGTGTTTATTCAAGATTTTGGAGATCTTTTTTGTGATCCCCGCAATGTAGGGTAAGGTGATGGTTTTGAATGGCTCCTCAAGAGGGTTCTTCTTCATGGTTGGAGTGATGGTTTTGCGGATTGTGTAGTCGGAGTAACCATTAGCCTTAAGAGCTTGGTGTACGTGCTTGAGTTCACTGGCAATGTGTTCATGGTCAGAGATGCATTGGGCTCTATGGTGCAAAGTCTTGATGAGGGAATTCTTCTGGGATGGATGGTGGTGGGAATCCGGTTTCAGGTAAGCATCCGTATGGGTGGCTTTCCTGTAGATAGAGTGGCTCATTGCACCATCAGGTCTCTTTTGTATTAGGACATCCGAAAAAAGGTAGCTTGCCATTTTTTTCGACTTCCATGGTGAATCTGATGGCTGGGTGTATGGAATTGATGTGGTCGAGGAATTGGTCTAGAGCAGGCCGGCCATGTGGCCAGATGACAAAAGTGTCACCCACGTACCTCTTACATAAGGTCGGGTGTAGAGTGGCAGTCTGGATGGCGTCAGTCTCAAATTTCTCCATGAAAACGTTGGCTACAACCGGAGATAGCGGGGAGCCCATTGGGGTGCCCTCAGTTTGTTTGTAGAAAATTCCATTCCAAGTGAAGTATGTATTGGTTAAGCAGTGTCTCACCACTACTTTAGCCCACCGGTATGTTGAAGAGTGAATCCACAACATTTACAATTTTTGAGTAAAAAAATTTGTAGTAGTGAACTAATTATCTTTTGTCAACGTGACACTTTTTTACTCATTGGCCGTGTCGGGTGGTGGAGGGTTACGACACATTCATAAATAATAACGCGATCTAACCCAAAAACGTTTATTATGAAGCTACTACATATGTAGCTACTTTTTCTCGGAGGATAATCCGCAGTGGACATTTTTTGCAGCAATTAAAAGTCGAATCACGGTGAGAAGTGGGCCGCTTATGTTTTCATTATTACGTTTTTAATTGAAGAAAAAAACATACACGTGGCATGTTATTAGAATCATGTTAAAATAATAGTGTGTGAGAATGTTTGCAGTTAAAAGTGGGCCATTGTGTTTTATTTGTATTAAATTTGTCAAATTACGATAATAAAAGCATAGCATATTATTGTAATAGTGTTATAATAACAGTGCAGTATTATCATAATGTTTTGCAATTAAAACTGGAACCACAGGGAAAAGTGGCCCACTATGTTTTTATTCCAGTATTTTTGTTATATTAATAATATAAAAATGCATTGTATATTATGTTACAACGAGCCTTTTGCCCGTCCAAGGACGGATATATTGCAGTAAATCTGAAACTTGCAAGCGAAGAGCAGACCGCGACGTGATATCCATTGCATCGATTCGTGTGCAATTTGTAAGGCCGCGGTGACACAGACATATTTCATTTTAAGGTGATAATCCCTTGTTCATCACAACGTCCTTTTTACTTCTATGTCTCAACAGCGTGACGGAGATCGCGTGACGTGAGGGTTCTTCTGCCTTTGTAGTGAGGGTTGTGAGTTGACGCCGAGGAGGGGGGAGGAGGCGCCTCGCCCCCCCATGTGGAGTGACGTCACCAGCTAATTATTATTAATGAGGGGGGGGTGCTACATGTGGAGTGACGTCACCTGCTCATGATTATTAATGAGAGGGGGATCCATGTGGAGTGACGTCACCCACTCATGATTATTAATGAGGGGGGGGGTGCTACATGTGGAGTGACGTCACCCACTCAAGATTATTAATGAGGGGGGGATCCTTGTGGAGTGACGTCACCTTTTCATGATTATTAATGAGGGGGGGTCCATGTGGAGTGACGTCACCTATTCATGATTATTAATGAGGGGGGGGGGGGTCCATGTGGAGTGACGTCACCTATTCATGATTATTAATGAGGGGGGGGGGGGTCCATGTGGAGTGACGTCACCTGTTCATGATTATTAATGAGGAGGGGGATCCATGTGGAGTGACGTCACCTGTTCATGATTATTAATGAGGGGGGGGATCCATGTGGAGTGACGTCACCTGTTCATGATTATTAATGAGGGTGGGGGTCCATGTGGAGTGACGTCACCTGTTCATGATTATTAATGAGGGGGTGCTACATGTGGAGTGACGTCACCCACTCATGATTATGAATGAGGGGGGGTCCATGTGGAGTGACGTCACCTGTTCATGATTATTAATGAGCGGGGCTGGCCGACGTGGAGTGACGTCACGCGCGGGACACACAGACATTCTCGGCTCATTATAGTAGTAAATAATAGCATTCTTATAATAGTAGTAAATTATTACTTTATATTATTATAATACATTATTGTAATATTATGAGAACATAATTTTTTTATATTTAACAATATACGACTGCTGCGCTGCTTCTAAGGCGATTTGACATCCACTGGAACGTCACCAGTATCTTTACCTAGTTATATATTTTAAAAACTAGTTTAGTTATATTTGTGGGTTTTTTTAGTGATTTGTTTACCTTTCCTATACTTTGCATTTCTATCGAGTTTTTGCGTTGTTTATTGTTGTAACGTCCTTACCCCGTGCTACTTTACTCGACATCCGTGCAAAAAGAGCTTCACAGCTAATCGGATGCCTCCTGCAGTACAAATACAATGTTCACATTCTAATACTGACAGCCGTGCAAAAAGAGCTTTACAGCTAATCGGATTTCTCCTGCAGTACAAATACAATGTTCACATTCTGATACTGACAGCCGTGCTAAAAGAGCTTTACAGCTAATCGGATGCCTCCTGCAGTACAAATACAATATTCACATTCTAATACTGACAGCCGTGCAAAAAGAGCTTTACAGCTAATCGGATTTCTCCTGCAGTACAAATACAATGTTCACATTCTGACACTGACAGCCGTGCTAAAAGAGCTTTACAGCTCATCGGATTCCTCCTGAAGTACAAATACAATGTTCACATTCTGACACTGACAGCCGTGCAAAAAGAGCTTTACAGATCATCGGATTCCTCCTGCAGTACAAATACAATGTTCACATTCTGATCGACAGCAGCCACTTATCCAGCGCTGGCTTCAAGGCCCTCCTCAAATCCGTCACTACCGCCGCCGCCATCGCCACGTCTCCGTGTCGCTCCAGTGTGCGACAACGACGATCAGCCGTGGCGATCACCGCATCTCAAGGCGGGGGGGGGGGGGGTCACGGTGTCCACCCTCCACCCCCCTCCGCGTGAACTTCCAGCAGCAGCAGCAGCATCACACAAAATCGAGTCGATCGATTCGGCGATAAACAATGGAGGATGCGCACGATGAAGTTGATGAGGATGCGCACGGTGAAGTCCACGTGCCTTGGTAGCAGGAAGGTCTAAGATTGACCGATGCGTGTCGCCCGGTGATTCGCGGCGGGCGTGCGGTCAATAGCGGCGACCTCGGGGTTGATTCTCGATCCACGTTTTGGGGCCACCTCGGAGGAGATTGATGGAGAGCTCCGTTTGGCAAAGTCGTTTGGGGTAGAAAAAAACGATGTTTACGCGTAACGCGGCAGAATATGAATTGCCCTTGCGGGCAAACTTCGTGCGACGTTGGGCGAATGTTTTCCCCAACCACTGTAGTGACGAGAGGCAGCTGGCGTTGCGGTAACAGAGTCATTGTTATTACTAAGAGAGTCATTCTTATTCTTGGTTCTTTCGGTAAAGTCACACAGAAGGGAAATAATAAAACAATTAAATTCTCACGACGTTTCGACTGCAACAGAAGAAAATTTTCTTGCTGTGATTTCACACCTGATGATGATGATTGCTTGTGTTGCAGTCGAAACGTCGTGAGAATTTTTATTGTTTTATATTTTTATTATTTTATTATTTCCCTTCTACGTGACTTTACCGAAAGAACCAAGAATATGAATCCCTGCAGTCACGAAAGCTTTAAATCGAATTTTAGAGTCATTATTATTATTAAGAACAGAGTCATAATTATTGAATCACTATTATTATTAAAAGAGGCATCACTATTATGATTAAAATAGTCATCACTATTATTATTAAAAGAGCCATCACTATTATTATTAATAACAGAGTCGTTATAAACAGTCATTCGTGTTTGTGTCGCTGTTTTCGGTCCGGGGGCTGCACCTACAGCAAGTTAAAAACCCAGCGTCTGGTGGCTCGCGGATGTCAACTCCCTCGCCCGGTACGCAGGAGGACGTGGGTTCGATCCCGACCCTGATGCCTGCTGCTGTAGATTTGGAGTTTGCATGTCTCGCTCGCACCGTGGTCACGTGGGCTTCTCTCCGAGTCCTCCGGTTTTTTTCCTCCGTATTTTGAATCAACATCACGCGTTCAGACTATTTGGCTGTTATCAATGTCCACGTGATAAGCCACTTCGTTGAGCTATCGATTGTGGGCAGGTCGCTGCTGAAAAAAGAGCTGTATAACCTGGTAAAATAAAAAATAGTTTAGTTCGACGTGCCGGTGCAGGAGGATTCTAGGGATTTCAGGGACCGGATGGTGTAAGCAACATGGAAGCTCAGAATATAATGGCAGGATACGGCTGTGGATGTAATGTTTGTATGGAAGAATGTTGAACTTCTTTTCGCAGCGTACGTAGCCAACCGCGCTAATCGGAGGTCAGGGGGAAGGACCACAAACTAAACACAACAATCAGTTTTAAGTAAATGAGTTTTCAATCTATATGATTTAAAAGTGCATAGTTCCAGTGGATTCTTAATATCAGAAGGGAGAACGTTCCAGACGGCCGCAGAAGCGCATCTGAAAGCGTCGCGCGATGCGGTGACCGCCGCCTTTGTTCGACGGCTGTCAGCCAAACGCCGCTGCGAGGATGGCCAGAGTTTGCGCGATGATGGTTCATGTTCCTCCGCATGCCCCCACCCAAGGATACTTCGCCGATCGGATATCCGAGCTCTCCTCTCGATATTCCCCTTCGCAGCAACAGAAGCGACCCAGCAGCAGCACTCACTCGGTGGGGGAGGGGGGGGTTGAGGGGGGGTAAGGCGGGGGCTGACGCAGGGAAAAGCGTTTGGCGAGGTAATGCGATTGATTTGTCCTTTCCCGTAAATTTGCCGGGTGACCTGGATGCACCTCCAAATCACGCGCCCCGCCCGTCGCTCCTTCCTCCTCCTCCTCCCCATTTCATTCAAACTGCCGCTGACAGATTGAGGGCGGCTTCTTCCAGAGCCAGGGACGGATTCAGATGTTGTAGGCCCCTGGGCTAACCCCACCCCCCCCCCCCCCCCCCCCAGTAATATTTTTAAAAGGAAAAAAAAGTTAAAGACATATCAAATGTATTTTTACGAGGCTATCAACAAATAAAATTCAGCATTCGCAAGTGAAATAACTTTTCGCTTAATCCGGCCCTGTCCAAAGCGTTGGGTCCCGGCGTCAGGGTTAGCTCGGCCGAGCACAGCGCCAAGGGGTCGGTGCCGTGAGTGAGGGTCACAGTTGGTGCACGTTTGCTTTCAGACAACAACAAAAACCCCATGCCATTATCATCGTCGTCGTCATCATCGTCGTCATAATTTAGCACCACGAGATCCCATCGACAGCGTGTGGCCCTCGCACAAAGACGACGGTCACCGCATTCTCATCTGCGCGCTTTCGGATGCGCTTCTGCGCCTGTCTGGAACGCTCCTTCCTTTCCGATCTTAGTGTAATGAGAGCCTATGTCCGGCTCACGTGGTGATTGGCTCTGCCGGTCCTGCTCTACAGCCAATGGGGGAGAGCCTGGGAGCATGGCCCTGGCGTGATCGAGGGATGTCAGCTAGGATGATTGGTTCTGCTGCTCTTGGCCTCAGCCAATGGGAAGACAAGTCAGGGGCGTGGTCCCGGGAGTTGATGGGGAATCTGGAACATTCAGCGCAGGCTATTAAGGATTGGCTGGAGCGTACCACGTGACCCAGGCGTTAAATAAGGGAAGAGCCGAGGGACACGTGGTCAGACGAGGAACGAAGAGAGAGAGGGGGGCCGCGCGCGAGCGGGGCTCCGAGTGCCACGTGGCGGTGCGTCTCTTGCGATCTGTCTGCCCACTTCCCGTTGCCTGCCAGCAACGGGGAGTGCTTGTGAACTCAGAAAAGTAAATAAAAGGACCGATTCCACAAGCCGTCTCCAGAGTGTTATTACAGAAGCCACCGGAGCTGTGTGCACGTTGACATCATCGAGATTGACAAACTCATTTATTTGGAACGGATTTCTGTCTTTAGTGTGTTGTCCTTCCCACGCACCTCCGATTAGTATGGTGCGAAAGAAGTTCAGCATGTACGTTGAAGTTCAACATGTATGTTGACAATTGTTTTTTTACCCTTTTATCTGGCAACAAAACTGACACCTTTTTTACAAGGAGTCATGTTTGCATAGACCGCAATACCTGCATTATGACTGGCAACAAAACTGACACCTTTTTTACAAGGAGTCATGTTTGCATAGACCACAATACCTGCATTATGACTGCAGGTATTGTGGTCTATGCAAACATGACTCCTTGTAAAAAAGGTGTCAGTTTTGTTGCCAGTTAAAATGGTAAAAAAACAATTATCATATGTTTTACTGGCAAATGAGGTTCCAATGGTGTAAATGCTTACCCCGAGCTCTCATACTCTGATGGTGCATTGTCTTTGAGTTGTTTTGGCGTCATCTGGTCCAACACCATGTGAGACTAGGCTCTAAGGAAAGCTGTCTCGGGTGTGGACCAATCAACTTCAAGGACAGTGCATACATTATCAGAGTTATGTTTTTTGTTTGCATTATGACTGCAGGTAATGTTGTCTATGCAAACATGACTCCTTGTAAAAAAAGGTGTCAGTTATGTTGCCAGATATAAGGGTAAAAAAACAATTATATTTTTTACTGGCAAATGAGGTTACAATAATGTATGTTGACATTCTTTCGTACCGTACGTAGCCAACCGCGCTAATCGGAGGGGGTTAATGTTACATCACCGCACTGAGCTGGCAATAGGGTACTGAGATTCTGGGTTTGAACCTGGGTTTGAACCACCACCACCATTATAATTATTAAGCTGGGTTCTCGCGTGCAGTGAGTTGATGATAGCCGTCCTATTCATGTGGTTTTCACCCCATAAAAAACTAAACCTTGGGCCAATTCAGCCACACCGTAAAACAACACCAACACGGCCACACGAAACCCGTGCTATTATTATATCATCATCAACAACACAGAGCTTGAAATCAAGCTGTGCAAACATTTTACACGGATAGATACCTCCTGTGGGACGGGGATTACGACGAAGTAATCCGGCTCGGTCGTACGAATTATTTTTTTATTTTACCAGCTAAGAAGGCCCACTGAGCGTTTTGCTCTTTTGTCAGAAGCGACCTGGCCAACGCTGAATGATGGCTGCACGAAGCGGCCGGACGTCGTGCGGAAATTGTTGATTCTGAATGTGGAGGGGAGGAAATCCGGAGGACCCGGAGGTAAAACCCGCGCGACAAGCGCCGGGGTCGGGATCGAATCCACGACCTCCTGCCTACCAGGCGAGGGTGTTAACATCTGGCCACCGTGGAGCCCTGAACTGCACTGGCGCCGCTGTGCCCGCTGTTTGTATCCCTGCAGTATAAATAAACAAATGGACCGGCTCGTGGGTTGGGGCCCCGGAGCGGTGCACCGCTGTAAGGGATCGTGGCCAATAGCCGAAGACTGGCGACGGAATCGCAGCCCAAGGATGGAACGCGCTCGAGCGGACGAACCGCCGTGCGCAGGAGCCCGATGGATGATTGTGGCACGGGGGCTGCTGTGTGTGGTGCGGTGACCGTGTGGGGTGGGAGGGTGGGGGTCCTTCATCCAGCAGTGGATAGATCGTGGCTGATGATGACACAGTAAAATCTGACCACGTGCCAGGCAATGTGTAAACCATGGCAGCAGTAAGATGCGGATACCTTGATGCACAGACCAGACCGCGACTGCTTTATTGTGTTCAGTTTGTTGTCCTTGCCACGAACCTCCCATTAGCACGGTTAGCTCGGTACGGTGCGAAAGAGGTTCAACATACATAGACTCACACAGAGACCCATGTCTGTGTGTGTGTCTTTGTGTGTGTTTGTGTAAATGTGTCTGTGTGTCTTCGTCTATGTTCGTCTGTGCGTGTGTGTGTGTCTGTGTGTCTGTTTGTGTGTGTCTGTGTGTGTTGTGTGTGTCTGTGTGTGTCTATGTGTGTCCGTGCAATGGGGAGCGGTAATAGTAGAGGTTAGCGCGCTGCGCTATGAACCCGGCCACCCGAGTTCGATTTCCGCTCACGGCCAACACCAGTGACGATTATCTGAAACGGTCCTAGGCCTCCTCTAGATCTACTCAGCCTCAAATGAGTACCCGGTGCAGTGTGTAGACATCGCCACTCGGGAGACAAAGGCGGCCGCGGGTGGTGTTGGCCACCCACTCGTGCGCCGTGCCAGCCTTCATAGGTGCTCGCTAGCAGCACTTGCCCCAACAGTCTGGTCAGGCTACACGGGGGGTCTTTGTCTTTGTCTTGTGCAGTGGCTCCCTCTGGTGAGCGCAGGGCTATGGGGCGGCACGGGCCTCCTCCTCCTCACTTGCCCCAGTGGATGGGAGAACTTGAAGCACATTTATTGGATACATTTTTTTGTTTGGCCAGTATCAGAAAAACTAAGAATAGGTTTTGGCCTTTCTGGCGAAAGAAAAAAAATAACAACAGGTGTTAAGATGTTCAAACGCCAAATAGAGCATGTTTTTAACATTTTTTGCATGTTTTTTGCATGTTTTTTGCATGTTTTTTGCATTTTTGCTTGCATGTTTTTTTGCATGTTTTGCCGACAGGATGTGTGATTAATGCAGACTTGATGCCTTGCAAAAAAGGTATCTTACCTGTGTGGAGACAGTGCGTGCGTGGACTAGCGGTCACGAGGGGAAATTAACAGGTGATTGATAAATAATGAGAGGGCGAGTTGTCACAAGGGGGAAACCATCAAGGAAGTTCCGGGACGGGACAGAGAGTTCGAGAAAGGGGGCGTGGCCGAGGGCGGGGTGAGGGCCACGCCGGGGATAAAAGGAGGCGAGGAACAAGGTTCGGGGCTGCCGTGGGATCGGGGTCGTCGCTGTCTTCGCGTCGTCCCTACTTGCGTGTGATCCCTAGCCCAAGTTATCTGCGTGTTATCCCTGGCCCAAGTTATCTTGCGTGTTATCCCTGGCCCAAGTTATCTTGCGTGTTATCCCTGGCCAAGTTATCTTGCGTGTTATCCCTGGCCCAAGTTATCTGCGTGAAGCGCCCTGATCAAAATAAAGCAACCCTCTACAGTTCGTGTCTTCCGAGAGTCATTACACCTGTATTTAGTGCGTGGACATCTTAACACAACTCTTGTTTTAGTGCCAGAAAGGGGAAAGCATGCAAACAAACATGCTCTAATAACATTGACTTGACGCCTTGCAAAAATGTACAGGTTTTGCCGGAAAGGGCAAAACCTGTACATTGCCTGGCACGTGGTCAGATTTTACGGTTTCATCATCAGCCACGATCTATCCACTGCTAGATGAAGCCCCCACCCCACACGGTCACCGCACCTCACACAGCAGCCCCCGTGCAACAATCATCCATCTGGCTCCCGCACACGGCGGGTCGTCCTCTCAGGCGCGTTCCATCCTTGGGCTGCGATTCCATCACCCGTCTATCGGCCACGATCCCTTCTAGTGGTGCACCGCCGGGGCCCCAACCCTCTGCTCGCTCAGAGTCAGTCATTGTGACGTCTCCCGTCGACGTCACTTCTCGGGTGCGAGTCTTCCTCCTTCAAAGGTCGAGGATCCACCCCCACCTTGCTTCTGTGCGCACTTTTCATACCAATACAGAGACTCATCTCCTTACGAACGCTCGACTTACGAACATCCAGAGATACGAACAACCCTGTCCGTATGTCCAGTTGTCTGTTCAGGCCGAGAGTAGTACGTTCAACCGCCACGCAATCTCCATCTGCAGAACTTGCAGAACCAGTGGCAACTAAACCCACAGGAGATTATACAACTTTTTAAACCATTACCCCGTGTTTAGTGTACACGCCGTATATGTCTGGAATCGACAGGAGTAAAGTTGTCATTACAAACAAATCAACTTACGGACAGAGACCTCTGGAACCTAACTCGTTCGTAAGTAGAGGAGTCCCTGGACTCTATGAGATCCCGTCTGCCGTGTCGATGCCCGCCATGTTTCAGATGCAGATTATGTAGCCGCCGGTAATGGTAAAAAAATATTCATCGTGGGCGGCGCGGAGCCACTGGCTGTCCCTGGTGGCCTTTAATGCGGTTCCTGACGCATCCCATCGCGCTGCTGTCAACCCCCAAATGGTTTCTAATGGTGTGGGCGGCCCTCGCACGCCGACTGATGTCTCCGTTGCTTTTCACGATCAAGTTCCGTTTCCCAAATGCCGCTCCAAATCCGCACGACCCCTTAAGTGTCACCACTTTGATTCCGTTCCGCCTTGAAGAAATTCCCCGGGTTATTACAAACAACTGTTCCCCGTACTCTGGGTGAATCGCAGGCTTTGTCTGAACATACATCACCAAGCTGGGCAATGAAGGGTCCACTGAAACGGGGCAACAGAGAGAAAGTGATATTGGGATCTTTCTTGCCAGTGTAGTGGGTCAATAACTAGAGGAGAGTCGCTCCGAGGCAACACGTATTTTACTTATCAAACCTTAACATAAAGGGGTAACGGCCCCTTACACCCGATATGCCTCTCACTGGCTATTCTAGCCCTTCTTGAGTGAAGCTTGTTGGTCTTCACTGGTCTATAACCTGGAGTCGACCCTTGCCAGGGGTACGGTTCTGCCCATCGGACTCTTCTCTTCAGCAGGCTCTTGGTCTTCGGGTGGACGACGACTGCCTGGGACCGTTCAGAGGTCTGGCTTTTATACAGCTTGCTCCGCCCTGGCCACGCCTTCCTTCCAGAACCTTCCACCGGGTCGCGGGAGGGTGACATCATCCCCCAGCCCTGGGTCCGTTATCCCAGGGTTGCCGTTGGCCCCTCGGGCCATAGTCCTTTAACATTGGGCTTAGTCACTCTTCCGCTCCCTATTGACATGTGAGGGATACTACCAGCTGACAGCATGGGGAGTGCATAATAATACCTCGACACCAGTATCAAAATATAACAATAGGTTTGACCCTTTCTGGCAATCAAATAGTTGTGTTAAGATGTTAAAGCACGAAACAGAATACGTTTTCAAGATCTTCCGTTTCACAATCGTAAAGCTCGTCAGTGACGTTATTTATTGACCCGCTTTTTTGTACCAGGACGGGTGTAGATTGCAGTAAATCTGAAATATTCAATAGAAAAGTTGTTCAGCTTATGATTATTAATGAGGGGGCAGGGGGGGTTGCCCCATGTGGAGTGACGTCACCCCCTCATGGTTATTGTGGAGGGGTGCAGCATGTGGAGTGACGTCACCTGCTCATGGTTATTAATGAGGGGAGGGGTGTGTTAGTGTAAATTTCCACGTGGGTATAATATTAATGAAGGGGGGGCTCTTTGCGGTGACGTCACACACGGATGTAGCACTGTGCTGCTTAGATTTATGTTTTACCGTCACTTCCTGTAAAGAAACGTCATATTTGAAGCGACTTTGCGTAATTAATTATTTAATTCCGCTCGACCTTCCTCTGCGTTAGTGTAAAGATCCATACACTCATGAATATTAATGAGGGGGGGGGGGTCTCATGTGGAGTGACGTAACGTGGGGGTGGGCCTCATGTGGAGTGACGTCACGCGGGGGGGTGGGCCTCATGTGGAGTGACGTCAGCAGGGGTGGGTCTCATGTGGAGTGACGTCAGCAGGGGTGGGCCTCATGTGGAGTGACGTCACGCGCGGGACACACATTCTCGGCTCTAATTTATTGATCACTTAAGACTTCACATATGATTCATGTTATCGAACCTGTTAGCAACAATGCGAAAAACCAATGGCAATCAACAGCACAATTTATAATTGTTACATTTGAGTGAAATTAAAGATAATTTAGAATTTGTAATGCACCCAGTTTTCATTCGTATTTCTTAGAGGCACCGTTAAAACCGCACGTAAGTAGGAAGGATTCCAGAATCGGCGCCGGCTATCGTCCAAGCTCCCGTGGTCCGACATTGGAACGTTTGGCCAACTCCATTATGAATTATGAGTTAAACGGGAGAGCAACGTGAGAGTACCAACTACAAAGTACGTAATTCTAATTCTAGATTTGAAGTTTTCGTGACTGTAAGGATCCATAATCCCTTGTCAGAGCCATCTCTTCTGCATACCTCAGCAACTGTTTTCGCTGTGGTTGTCCCCACCCGATGACAGGCGCTTGTGTTGCGCCCGAAACGTCATGATTTAATTTAGTTATTTTCATTTTTTTTTCACCTACGTGACTTTACCGAAAGAACCAAAGAGTATACGTAATTCTACTTGCTGTACTGCCATAGTCTGGCAAACCAAGAGATTGTTACTTTGGCACCCACAAGAACCTCGTGTGCTCCATCCGGGGGTAGATTCACGACTTCGTGTGATCCACCAGGGGAGATTCACCACCTCGTGTGATCCACCCAGGGGGAGAACCACGACTTCATGTGATCCACCAGGGGGAGATCCACGACTTCGTGTGATCCACCAGGGGAGATTCACCACCTCGTGTGATCCACCCAGGGGGAGAACCACGACTTCATGTGATCCACCAGGGGGAGATCCACGACTTCGTGTGATCCACCAGGGGAGATTCACCACCTCGTGTGATCCACCCAGGGGGAGAACCACGACTTCATGTGATCCACCAGGGGGAGATCCACGACTTCGTGTGATCCACCAGGGGAGATTCACCACCTCGTGTGATCCACCCAGGGGGAGAACCACGACTTCATGTGATCCACCAGGGGTAGATTCACGACTTCGTGTGATCCACCAGGGGGAGATCCACGACTTCGTGTGATGCAAGATGCAACTGTGAGCCCCCCTCCTTTCTACCGACTGACTTTCACCAAAATAGCTCCGGATCGTTTTTTATAGTTGCACTGTGTATTGGGTTTAGAGGATGAAAGTCTTCACCAGTGTTAATAAAAACTATTTAAAGGTCACAATACTCACAATTAAGTTATCGTGCGTCAATAGCTATTGATATTACATTGCATAGGGCACCTTCCCACCTGGAGGTGAAGGAGTGTAACGATGTGAGAATGCTGTTTATCGATTACAGCTCAGCATTCAATACCATAGTGCCCTCCACCCTAATCTCCAAACTGGAGGCCGAGGGTGTGAACGCCACCCTCTGCAGACCTCAGGTGAAGGTGAGAAAATAACATCTCATCTTACCCGGCCGTTCACAAGGATGTGTGCTTAGCCCCCTCCTGTACTCCATCTACACTATCGACTGTGCTGCCAGGTACAGTTCCAACTCCGTCGTCAAAATCGCCGACGACCCGACAGCCGTGGGCCTGATCACCAACAACGACACCACGGCACACGTGGATGAGGTGAGGGCACTCTCGACGTGGTGTCTAGGAAACAACCTTGAGCTCAACGTCGGCAAAACCAAGGAGCTGATTCTGGACTTCAGGAAGAGTGGTAAGCACGTGCCACTAACCATCAACGGGGCCTCAGTGGAGCGGGTCAACAGCTTCAGGTTCCTGCGAGTTCACATTTCAGAGGACTCAGAACGGTCCCGTAACGTGGATACACCAAGTCCCAGCAGCGCCTTTAGAACCTCAGAAGGCTGAGGGAATTTGGCATGCCCGCACCTGTCCAGGTGCACCATTGAGAGCATCTTGACTGGCTGCATCACCGCCTGCAACGGTAACTGCACCGAACGGGACCCTCAGGGCCTTCGGAGGGTGATGCGGTCCGCCGATTCCAGCCAGCCGGGCCACGGCTTTTTTAATCAGGAAACAATCCAGAGGAAGCCCGGCCACATCAGCATTGCGGCTACCACCGACCGCCTCAGGGGGGGGGGGGCCGGTTTCTATCCCCCCAGGCCATCCGGATGCTGAGCTGAGCAGTGCCCCACGCAATATTTGCCCAAGCCCCACCAACCCAGATTTTGCCCCCCCCCCCCCCTCGACATTAACCAAACAAGAACATTTTGCATAACAAGATAATTTATAAAGCTCACCCGCAGGGGGCCCTATTTCTGCGATGCACGTCACTTTTATCATCAGCACAGCGATTGTACTTAGTTTTGAATACATTTTTATATATTTAAAAATATTGTTGTTGCTGTTTACATTGCTGTTGTTGATTTGTACAAGCTGAGAGAGCGACACAGGAACAAATCATCTCACTGCCACGTACCTCATGTATGCATGGCTATGTGATTAATAGAGGGGACTTGACTTGCTTTCACACGCATGTCACTTAGCAAACAAGCCTGGCAGTGTCCAGGAATAAACACCAGCAGTAGCATGACCACATTTTACGCTGCGTGTATTTTTTGGAAATGTAATTTTTTTTTCACTTGTAACATTGTTTTTTGGCATTTATGCTTCATTGTTGGAATATTTTTTGAACTTTTTTTTACACGTGTGCCCCCCTATGCGTCGCACGACGCTGCCACATAGCCACCCTCACCCCCCATAGTTGCACCCCTGGCCCCACCGACCATCGCTCTCCAGCGCTGTGGTTACCGGGCGTTGCGTAGCCACCGGTGCCCAATGCGGTTCCAGGGGGATTCAAATGCGGCATGTCGCCTGATGGGCTCGGAAAGGCTCGGAGCGCGAGATGTTGCTTTACGGAAGGCTCGTAGTCGGCTCATACCGGGCAGCTATCGGATCCGATGCGATGGTGACGCAGGTCGGGAGCGGAGGCGCAGTGGTTAGCGCTACGCTGCGCTACGAAACCAGCAGAAACCCGAAGTTTGATTCCCGCTCACGGCCAAGAACCGGTGCCGATCATCATCTTAACCGGTCCTGGGCCTCCCCTCGATCGGCTCGGTCTCAAATGAGGAACCTGGTGAGGTGTGTAAACGTCGCCACTGGGGAGACAAAGGCGGCCGGGCGTGATGCTAGCCATCCACCTCGTGTGCCGTGCCGGCCTTTATAGATGGTGCTACTTGCTAACAGCACTTGCCCCAACAGTCTGTCTGTTGTGATACCAGTGTGAGAATCCGCATGAAAACGGGGGCGAATGCCTCAAACCAGATGGCCTCAAACCAGATGGTGAGTGATGATGAGAGCGCAAGCAAGGAACGTGGCAGTGAGGCGAGGCGTCGTTAAAGACGAACACGTCCAACAACACGGAGGCGCTGCTCACTAGAATCAGGAAGGCACTTCGCTCCCACCCTGCTGTGCATGCATGTCCACGGCGACATGGACATTAACTACTTAAACGATGTTTTTATGTTACCAGGAAAGGCCCACTGAAGCTACATGGCTGGAGGTTGTTTCTTTCCAGAAGCGACCATGGCCACAACAAATGACAGCTCGACGAAGGGGCAAACATTCATAGCGGCCAAATACTCGAACGGCGTGTCGATCCTAAATGTGGACCCGGAGAAAAATCCACGCGGCCACAGCGGAGGGGCATGCAGACTCCAAGTATACAGGCGTCACAGTCGGGATCGAACCCAACGACCTCCCGCATGCCAGGCGAGGTAGTCAACATCTCGCCACCGCGGGTCCCCACGCACACACCCGCACGTTGCGGCTACTCGCAAACACCCGGGCCGCATGGCACTGTGGCGGAGAGAGGGCAGAGCTGAACGCTTCGCGTCCCATTGCCGCCGCAATGAGCGTACGCTGGGCACAGTTACAAAAAAAAACCCACGAGACCATTAGCATCACGGTGTTTTGCATATTACACGTTTTTGGTTACATGATTGACGCGCGCGCGTATTTTGGCTGGGACATGCTAAAGGACCCCCCCCCCCCCTACCACCCCGGGTTCAACTTCCACCCCTGCTTTCACCAACGCGACCGCAATGTCCCCGTCGGCGCGACTGGAGGGCCGCAACAGCGCCGCTGAAGGTGCACGACCCTGCAATTCCCTTCTCACTTCACTGCTGGCAGAAACGGCCGCCTCCACTGGCGCGCGCGATCCAGTGGAGACCCCCCCGACTCTTGCACGACGTTGAACTTCTTTCGCGCCGTGCGTAGCCAGCCGTGCGAATCGGAGGTGCCAGACGTCTTGGCAGAGGTGGGTGTACCCACACTTCACCCCACCGCACTCGTGCCCATACTGCTGGGGAGATAGAGGCGGGGGTGGTGGTGGATTTCGGATATTTGCCGATCCTTACAAGTGGCACGCAGGGAAGAATGAACCGCAAGTCCAGTGCGTTAACCATCACACCACGGCGAGATCACATTTCATTGCGTAGATTAAAGTGATGTAGCATGCACCGTAATATATTTAAATAAATAGAAACTCTTTCAATGTTTACAATAACTTTCAGTTTTAAAATCGGGAACATTATGGTGCCAGTGGCTTTGCGCGAATGAGAAGAGGCAATGCACACACAGAGGCCACGACACCTCGCCTCGAGGCGAGGCAATATACTGCAGCGGGCTGCTACGTCTGGGGTTACACCAACGTGATATATTATCTATAGAAAAAAGAAAAAGTTACTCTGAACAAAACTAAAAATTTGATTTCAATCATTCCTTTCATTCAGAAAAAAAATTTTGTTCAAATCAATGTTAAATATCGTACTACTTGTCACAAGTAGCCCGCGCTTTTATAAGTAACTGTGGACACAACGTGGGGTCTCTTCACCTTCGTTCCACAAAAGCGCCGTGCGTACACCGAGCAGCGCCGCGTTACGGTGACGATGGCCAACACACCTCGTCTCGTGCGGGCCCAGGGTGAAATGGGCTGCGCGGTGGAAACGGCTTGTCGGTAGCATTACTGTTGTTACATTCTACTTTATAGCTTCATTTTGGCGATTTCGAAAAATTATGGTTAAGCCACGTTTCTTGCGGAAGTGCGTAGTTGGCCTGATAACTTGAATCTAAATTGTCTTATGGTTGTTGTTGTTGTTTGACTTGCATCACACTGGGATTTTTGCACACAGCTTTTAATACGGTGTTTTTTTTTCTGGAAGATTTGCTGGTTTATCCAGGATGTTGCTGTTGCGCGTCGTCGCTTTAAGACGTTCTCTGTTCATATTTTGTTTGTTGCGGTTGCACCCGACTCAAGAGTCACATGGCTCACAGGGCTACAACTAATAAATTAAACTTGAAAACCGCGCGGGAAGGGGGTGCAGAGGCGAGGACGTGATGCTGCTGCACATTTCCACGCGATGGGCCTCCTCTCGTCGAGCAATCATTTGTTGTGTCAAGGGTTGCTTATGAAAAATAAGCTTATAGCCAAGTGGGCTTTATCTGCTCAAATAAACGTAGATGTACGTATATGGTTCTAGTGATTTGCTCATCTTTCCTATTCCTTTGCACTCCTATCGTGTTTTCGTTCTGTTTGTTGTTGTTGTAACTTTCTTGACCCGCCCCTACTGGACAACAGCGACAGAGAGCTTTAGAGCTCATCGGATTCCTCGAGTATAAACAAAGATTACGATTCTGGCGAGTTGCATAAGATGTCAGACGGGACACAGTGTGCGAGAGGGCGAAAGGTTTGCAGGGAAGGAGAGCCCCGAAGGCGGACAAAAGAGGGCGCACGGCTCAAGATGAACAGCAGCAGGAAGAAAGACGGAGCGCCGTGCAGGGAGGGAGGATGGGAGAGAAGGAATGCCTGGGCGAAGACGTTGGGGATGACGAGAGGGGAGGAAATAGATGGGGAGAGAAGGCACGGGGCAGAAGTGAGCTCCACGGAGGAGCTGAGGAGTTTACTTTCACAGGCGGCGCGGAGGCGGGGAGAGAGGAGGAATTGAGAGTGGGGGTGGCCACACAGAAGCCACGTGATTCACGGGATGCTTGAGCCGATTTAGATAAGACGTAAGCCAGCACCAGAATATTAACCCTTTCCCATTCCGATGACGTACGTGTACGTCATCAGTTTATCTTCTGATTCTGTTCCGTTGGCGTATGTGTACATAGGAAGAAAAAATAAAATAACTTCATCGGTACTGAGGCTCTCACAAGGCAATGCAGGAGGGCGTGTGGCACAGTTTAGTGCCAGCTATCATAGAGTGCGGTCGTGTCGCGACAGTTCTCTGCGGTGAGTACAATCTCTATAAAAACAACAGCACTACGCCTCTCTAAATATAATTCACGCTGAACCGCTTGCGCGTTCCGAGATTCAGAGATGAACGGGACACCCACCCTTCAACTTGCAGACGTCTTGGAACGGGAAAGGGTTAAAGAGTATTCCTTCTCTATGCGATGGGTGGCATAGTTTAATGAGAGATAGGCCAATTGGTCCTACGTATGAATTATTTGAACAAAACGATCAGGCATTTACTAAATACACAGGAATGGAAACAACCTCAATTGTGGAATGATGCTTCAATCATTTCATTCAGAAAAGATAAAACGAATGTTAAATACCATTGTACATTGCTCTGCAGGCTATGAAAAAGCATTTGATTCAGTCGCGATGAAAGCAGTCGATAAAGCTGTCACAACTAAACGCCTAAAGAATACGAAAATAGAAATGATCAATAATTTACAAAGACGGAAGAGCTACACGAGAACTAAAAAAAATCACAAGCGGAGCTATGCAAGCAGCAGCGTAGGCTGTTTGCGACCATTATTTTGCATGCTCATTTTTTGGGGGGGTTAGACGGCGTTAATGTATTCCCGGCATGATGATGCCGGTTGTTGTAATGGTTAGCGAGATGTCGTTAACTCCAATTGTAAATGTCGTGGGTTTGCTCTCCAACACAGAGCC
Organism: Lethenteron reissneri; assembly: GCF_015708825.2. Taxonomy (NCBI): domain Eukaryota; kingdom Metazoa; phylum Chordata; class Hyperoartia; order Petromyzontiformes; family Petromyzontidae; genus Lethenteron; species Lethenteron reissneri. The sequence continues at coordinate 9,980,034 of NC_083830.1, read as the reverse complement.
GGTAGTGCTGAAGTAGTAACTAATTGGTACGTTTTGTTCACAACGTGACAAACCTTGCGATTGGCTGTCGGGTGGAGGTGGGTGTACGGCACATTTACACGATCTAATCCACGAAACCTGATCATGAATCGCACAATCAGCTTCACACACTCTCCCCAATGCTATTCACAGTGGCATGAGACGCACTCCAAAAACTAAATTATAGAAATAGAGGCATAAATATGAACGGTCATTATAAAGACCATTGAGGACGGGGGGGGGGGGGGGGGGGACACCATAAAACGATTGGAGAACGTAACCAAGGAGGGAACAAAACTGGGCTTGGGTTATCCCATTGCGATGACGAACATGTACGTCATCGCAATGGGAAAGGGTATGTCATCAGATTTCCTACCGATTCCGTTCCGATGACGTACACATACATTATTGGCAAACTAAAATTAAATAACAAGACCATGCGGGAGGGGGGCATGTGGCAGTTTGGCGCAAGCTGTCGTAGAGCGCGGTCGTGTCGCTACAGTTCTCTGCGGTGACGTCTTTAAAAACAGCGGCGCTACTACGCCTCTCAATAAAACTACCGCCACGCCACATGCGCGTTCCGAGATTGAGCGGTGAACGGGACACCCGCCCTGCAACTTGCAGACGTCTCGAAACGGGAAACGGTTTAAGATTATTGATCAAAACAAGTGCATGGCGTACGATTTAGTTCGTGAGCACGAGAGAAAAAAATCGACGGAGAGACCCAAATGGACAGGAGCACAGGATGTCAATATGCAGGGCGGGGGGGGGGGGGGGAGCAGCTGTGGCATCGGGACCCAAATGGTGGAATAACGAAAGGAGGATAAGCGACAGCAGGGAGGATTAGAGGGATCATTGTACCCCAGTGTCCATATGGGGATGCGTTCCCCGACAGCATTATTCCATTCGTACGACCAATACACGAGAGCTTCGTTGGGGTATCGGTAACAGCGCTAATAACAATACAGATGGTAAACAGTCTTTCACGAGAAGAATGTATTGTAACATCGGTAAGCATTACGCACTGTACTCACGAGTGCATTCTAGTGTACTCGTGCCACAAGGCAGCGGTAGGAGACGAGGTTGGAGGAGCTGCTGCCCTCCCAATCCGGGCCATTCTCAGGAGGCGGCTTCAGGGCCTCCGTGACCTCAGCGCTGCCCGCCCCAGTCGACATTTCTGTGGCGAGGTTTCTTTTAGGTGGAGACTGAGACTGTCCTGGTCTCGTGAGTTCTCGCCTGGCTAACACTGGAAAAACAAAGTTTAAAAAGAAAGGTGTTTTTACTCTTTGGGTCTTTCGGTAAAGTCACGTAGATAGGTTCAAGGAAAATATTTTTTGTTACCGAAAGACCCCAAAAATATGAATTCCTGCAGTCACGAAAGCTTTCAGTTAAAATATGTTTTTGTTTATGTAATCGTGACGACAAATCGTGACAATCGAATTGCGGGAGCTAGAGGACTGTTTGGCTCAGAGCCATACGTCGCTCTCATAGGCTGAGAGAATGAAGGGGGGCAATCTTGATTTGAAGCTTGAATACCCTGTTGTGTACCCTTTGCCTGATGACGACTGCTTGTGTTGCGATCGAAACGTCGTGATTTGTTTTATTTAATTTCTAACTACGTGACTTTACCGACAAAACCAAAGAGTAGAGTAATGAAGGGAGCGGCTACGTTTCCTCGGCCTGCGCTGCTGCTGCTCACAAGCGCCTTATAGACCTTTTGCTTTTCTTCATTTTAAAATTTTTTTTATCAAAATAAATTTTCTCCAGGACAAACGAGCGCAAATAACAAATCTGCGGTCTACGGGGTCACGCTGAGAGGCATGTCACTGGCATCATCAGGGCTATCGCCTGCTGTGGCACAGCGATCAGAACGACGGACACCCCCCCGGCAAAGCAGAATTAAAGACGCGTAAGAAAACACGCACAGCACCGTGACCGTTCCCTGATTACAAGGCTGCGTTACGTCTGGCCTGTTATACGCTACATGCTGTTCCTCCCTCCTTTTGATGTTCCCACTGTACTCTGGGTTCTTGAGAGGAGGGGAGTGTGGTGTTCACTCCACGTAAAAGGGAGATCTGGATAACTGCGGCTCTACTGGGGGTGGAGTTTCTTTAACTTGCTTGCGATTTTTGGTTTGTGAATCGAGTTGAATTTTTGCAGGCTGGTGAATTTGACCACTGGCACCGCCACACAATGGAGGGTTCACTCTCTTACAAAGTGCCGCAGCTTGTTTATATTTCCATTTTCTCTGGCTGCTCCGTTATGCTTTGCCAATGAGACTACGGAAATTTGGGGCATCTGAGGCAGGAGGCAAACAGTGGACTTCGTGCACACTGGCTCATCGTCGAGCATGTTGTATACTCGGCCACCCAGCCACGCAAAGTGGTGGAAATCACACATTGCGATGGATGTTTAACTTCTTTCGCACCGTACGTTGCCAACCGTGCTAATCAGAAGTGCGGGGGGACGGGACAAACTAAACACAAAAAGCAGCTCTAAAGAAATGAGTTTCCAATCCAGATGATTTCAAAGTGCATAGCTTCAGTGGCTTCCTATTATCGGAAGAGCGTTTCAGACGGCCGGAGAAGCGCATCTGAAAGCGCGCGATGCAGCGACCGTCTTTGTGCGATGTCCTTCATGAAGACAACCACCAGATATTGGGAGGAGTTCCGCTCACGTGATGGACATGGACGGGAAAAGTCACGTCACAAGGCTGAGGGATGGCGTCGCCACGAGGTGGGGGGGGTTCTTCACCCAGCGGCTCCCGCGCCTTCACCAACCCACACCGACCACGTCGTGCGGAGGCCCTCGTCCAGCAGTGGATTGACAAGGCCGCTGAACACGACACCTGCTTTGTAGTGTGATTGTGAAGAAAAAGCCACGTGATAAGAAGGGTCTGCTACGATTGGCCACTCGTGATCTTCGACACAAAACTCAGTTTTTCTCGCCGCAGAAAATTAACTCTTCCGAGGCGTAAAACACGCGAGGAACAAAAAAACACAGGCAAGTTTAACGTATAACTTTAACTTATTTCAACATAGAAGTAAAAAAAAAACTAAAACGACCCTCAAAGGTGTAAAAACATCATCAGGTGTACCACCACACTCCTTGCGACAGACACGTAGTGTGCAACAATGGCAATCTGGTTAGGAGCTGTCCATAAATGACGTCACGCGATTTTGGACGATTTTTGAACCCCCCCCCCCCCGTCACACGGCGTCACAAAAAGTCAGACCCCCCCCCCACCTCCCAAAAAAAACCATGCTTCAAATCGCTTTAAACTATTGTCATCATTGTAGTGCGTAATTAATGTGGCGCTGCACTCTGATGTTGTAAGAGAAAACATTTATTAAAAGTCTATTTAATTAAGTAGAATGTGTTGTCTATATTTAATTAAAGTTGCGCATTTTGATGTGACGTCCCATTTCTCAAACCCACCCCCCTCGTCACACATCGTCACAAATGTCTGACCACCCCCCCTCCCAATAGGTGCGTGACGTCATTTATGGACGGTACCCCTTATAACAAAAATGATGAAAGCGTTCCGCGCCGTTGAGGTGTTGCGGCCGCGCCGCTGCGCGTGGCCCGTCGACGTCACTCCCGTGGTGCCGCACGCGGCGCTCCATCACGCTCGGCGGCTCAAGTCTGGCACAGCACGCGCGCAAGTTCATTTTCAGAAGCGACCCGGCTTCAACAAATCATCGCCCAAGTTGATTTTGAATTTGGAGGGGGAAAAACCCGGAGGAGCCCGGAGAATAATCCACGCGACCACGGGGAGAGACACGCAAACTCCAAATATACGGCAGGCAACGTCAGAGTCGGGATCGAACCCACGACCTCCTGTATACCAGGCGAGGTAGTTAACATCTCGCCACCGGTACAGCACAGGTACCCCAGGCTCCGGCAGTCGCGGGTGCGACCCTGCGTGTAATTTTTCAGGGTTGGGTTGCGTGTTGGGACGCATCTGGAATCGATGTGTTCAACTCCTGAAGGTGGGCCTGCAGCGCCGCGTGGCGAAAGCTTCGGATAAGGAATGCTCAACGCTCAGCCCCAACAACCCGAACCAACGCACTCAGAGTGCGCGCGGATTTCTATTGGCACCACGGGGCAAACACTCGCCGATTCAGACTGACAACAACAATCATAATGTATACTCCCAGAGCGATGATTCAGCCCGGGAGAATTGTGGGAGCGACGACAAGGGGACTCCAATGTGGCCAGGACTGCGGTCGAGTTGACGGGCTCGTCAGCCTTCACGATTCAGCCTGTCGGGCCACGTCCCTAAACATGCGCCGACGGTCGCCCTGCTGCCGTTGCCAGACACGGGAGCACAGGGGGGGTGAGCCCCGTTGTTACATGACCCGAGGTTAAGCAGAGCTCCCCTTTCCCACATGGTCAGATCCAAGCCAGTGCAGGGCCCACGACGGTACGGGGTGGATCTCCACTGGCTGTTTGCTGTGCCAAGCCTGAACCAAAACCGTGCGACCCTCTGGTCTCACAAGTTATCTAAATGTGGCTCGGGTGGCCAAGCAGGGCCAGGGGCGGCACACAACTCAAACCAAGCGGCACCGCGTCACATACACGTGTCTCGACTCGTCCATCGCACGAGACGTCGCAGAAATAAACCGTGCGATCTTCTAGTCTCACAAGACATCTGAACGTGGCTCGGGGGGGGGGGGGCAAGCAGGGCCAGGGGCAGCGGACAAGTCAAACCTAAATTTTGATTAGTTGCTGCAGCTCCATACCATTAACATTCCTTCCCTTTATTAATGCTAACCCTACTCCCTCCCTTTGATGCTGCTAATCCTGCATAATGCACGGGCATATTATGACTTTGAAACCCCCCGCCCACCTCCTACACATTCAACAAGTAATGACTAATCCCATATCTGCATTTTCCATAAATATGCTAAATTCCTCTTGATATGCAAATTATTTTGTCAAGGCGCTCTTCCCCCTCCAACCCAGCTTAAATATACGCTCCCAAGCCTGGTGGTGTTCACTCAGACGCTGTCTTTCCGACAGACCTGTTCTTCACCTGAGGACAGCTGCTTGCGTTGTGGCCGAAACGTCGTGAGAATTATTTTATTATGTTTTATTTTTATTATTTTATTATTTCCCTTTTACGTGACTTCATCGAAAGAACCAAGAAGAAGTCAAACCTAGTGTCACATAAACGTGTCTCGACTCGTTCATCGCACGAGACGTCGGCGGCTCGGTTCGGCTCAGCTCGGATTCCGCGGTGGAAAAGGACAAGCTGGCGCCTCCCGAGCCGCCTCCGACCCAGCTCGGCACATGCCCCGGCACGGCTCGGTTAGAGCAGTAGAAAATACACCGTCGAGACACGTCTGAATATGTTGCCGTGAAGGCTTCGGTGAGTAGCGTGCGCCTGTGAACGCTTCCGCGTGTGTGCACCAGGAGGCTTAGCTTAGTTACGCGTCTTTGCTGAGCAGCACTGCGTAGCACGTCAGTTTACTGGTAAACAAGGTAAAAGCTCAACTATTTAGACATTCGAGGGGGGGGGGGGGTGAGGTTAAGTAGTGGCATTTCAAGAACGCTGAATTACAAAATAGCTTTTCAAAACTATAGGTGGGTATAAAATGGCTCACAAACACATGGGTCGTAAAAAATTTCAAATCTCGCCTGGAAATATAAAAGTTTTGCTGACACACACAGGAGGCCGTTGAACAGGACGACCAGACGGGTAAGGGGCGCACAAGCTTTGTTTGGTTTCTGCAAATCGAGGAAGCGGCCGCGTGTTTGACGTGGCGGTGGTGACGGCGAGACTAGCAGTGCCGTGGTCATGATGCTGCCCATTTGATAATGCTCCCCACTTGATAATGCTCCCCACTTGATAATGCTCCCCAGTTGATAATGCTCTCCATTTGAGAATGCTCCCCCATTTGATAACGCACCCACATTTGAACTGTGGATGAAATCTCTAAGAAAACTTTATCACAAAAATGGAACATTGTTGATTTGAAACTGTCCGCACCATGAGGGGAATGTGTATGCTCACGTAACCGCCGATGATTTTGAACTGAAAAGCATTAAAATAAAATAAATATGATTGCTAGTTAAGCTTAGTGTTTCTTAATCTGTATTTTAGGAGGAATGTGAGAAAGCTAAGCCTTCCCCACCCCACCCTATGCAAGTCACACGATTTTCCTGTACAGAAAGGCAATGCCTAAGGCTCAAAGAGCCAAACTAAGGCACCTTAAAGCACGTCCTTGTGAGCCTCGTTACGGCCAAATACAGCTGAAATTGGCCAACAAGAGCCTAGCCCAGCCAAACTAAACGCACAGAGCACGCCGAGACGTAGGCTCAGCGTGCCGAGGACAAACTGAGCCCCAGTCCTTCCGGGTTTAACCCAACGTGCCCCACGGCGGTCAGTGGATTCTTGGCCTGCCCCAAGTCAGACGGACGCAACGTCGCGAAGGGGAGGCAACACAGCTCGGCCTCACGTAGAGCCAAGTACATTCCAGCGCGGCGCATGGGTTACGAGGTTGTCGCGTGCGTTTCTCCGTGGAGGGCAGTGCGGGGCGGGAGATGGCGGGGGTTGGGGGTCGCGTGGGACAGCTAGGGGTAGCGCCGGACGGGCAGGGGTCGTGCCGGACGGGCAGGGGTCGTGCCGGACGGCCAGGGGTCACGCGCTCGTGTCCACATCGGCCATGAACTCGGCCCAGACGGGGCAGTGTCGTGATGCCGCCCCCCCCCACTCCCAGCCGTCGGGGATCCAGCTGCTGCAGAGGCCCTCGCGCACGGCGCACGCACGGCCTGGCACGGGCACGCAGAGACGTGGACGCGGTTAAACACACGGGGACACACGCAGAGACACGCATGTGCGGGTAAACACGCGGCCACGCACGCAGATACACGGATGTGCGGGTAAACCCACGGGCACCCACGCAGAGACACATATTTGCAGGTAAACACATGGGCACGCACGCAAAGACACGCACGCACGGGTATACACGGGCACGCACGCAGAGACACGGACACGGGTACACGTGCGTGCGTGCGCGCATAAAAGGCACATGAGGCTACAGAGACTTACACAAGCCGACGACAGGGCCGGTCACGTGGCCCGGCGGTTAGCAGGTTAAACATTTGTTGCGGGCCACCCTGGTTAATGCTGCACATGTATTAATTATACCATACGCGCCATGTTCTAAGAAGAGTGGGCCACTGCGTGCCCACGTCACGGTCCAATTTTGCTCAATTCGAAAAATCACTCGCAAATTACCAAAATCAAAACACACAGCAATCATCGCCCCTGAGTAAATAAACTTAAAATAACACAAAGCCAGACACATAAACGCACCGCCGAAAATACACACACAGACACACAACAACAACCGCCATTCGCCAATAAGTGGCGGGGACGTCACCATGGCACCTTGTGCCAGGTTATGTGCACTCAGGCCATGTGAAGCGTCCAAGGCTTGCTGGCAAAAGGTCACGGGACAGACCCAGGTGCAATGGGTTGACTCGCTGAGATGACTAGCAGACACAAAGAACAAAAATCCCCTGCATAGCCTTAAGAGACTGTTGAGGAAAGTGCTGTTAGCAAGCACTTATGAAGGACGGCACAGCAACACCATGCTTGGCTGCCTTTGTCTCGCCAGTGGTGATGTTTACACACCACACCAGGTACTCATTTGAGGCCAAATCAACCGAGGGGAGGCCCAGGACCAGTTTAAATTAACCGTCACTGCTATTTGCCGTGAGCGTGAATCGAACGCGGGTGGCCGAGTTCACGCGTACAAATGGCCAGGTCACACCGTGCCGCGGGTGTTTGTGCGTGCGTGCACGTGCGCGTACCGGTGAAGATGCGCTGGATCGCCGGGTTGATCCAGATGTTGTCGACGCAGCCTCCCGCGCCGAGCTCCGTGGCCTCGCCGGGCGGGAGGCAGTGGCGAAAGCCGGCGTCGCGCAGAACGTCGAACGCCGCGTCCTCGGGGGAGCAGGAGAAGCCGCCCATCAGCAGCACCGCGCGCTCCTCTTGACGACGGAACGCGGGCGCAGGAGGACAAAGGCGCACACGCGCAACGTTCGTCGACCGCTTGGACGGCGCACTCGGCAAAAACTCAGAAAGTGTCTCCGCGCCACTGCTCCCACCCGCATTGTGGGCACCGTGAGTGATTAACCCCGACGTTGAATCCAGCCTCTCGTAGGTGCTGGCAACACTACGCTTACAAAGCCAGCGAGTGAGCCACAGACTCCTCACGAAGACACCCGGCCCCTCCGAGCCAGCGAGTGAGCCACAGACTCCTCACGAAGACACCCGGCCCCTCCGAGCCAGCGGGGCGAGCCTCACCTTTGATGTGCTCGTCCAGCGCCCTGAGGCACTGCTCCACGAGGGCGCGCCGCACCGACGGGTCCTCGGCGGGGGCCGCGTCCGCCGTGGCCGCTCGACGCGTGTGCACGTTGAGCAGGATGAACTCAAACCCGCCGGCCTGCGCGCAACGCGTTCATACACCAGCAGCGGCACCGCTCGAACATTCAGTTTTTTATTTTACCAGGTAAGAAGGCCACACTGAGCTATTATATGGCCCTTTTTCAGAAGCGCCCTGGTTATCACCAAAGAGAGCTCAACAAAGTGGTCTATCGTGTGGAAATTTATAACAGCAGCCAAATACTCTCAACGCACATTGATTCTAAACGTGGGTGGGGGGGGGGGGCGGGGAAACGGGAGGACTCGGAGGAAAGATCCACGCGACCACGGGGAGAGAGAGACACGCGAACTCCAAATATACAGCAGGCGTCAGGGTCGGCATCGAACCCACGACCTCCTGTATATGAGGCGAGGTAGTTAACATCTCGCCACCCCGCCTCTCTCCTCTACTGCATAAACCTCAGCAGGGCCCTCCTGTTGAAGGGTTCCGAGACTCGGCGAGGCTATGCTGGGCAAACACCAGTGAATAAACATCACAACCACCGCGAGTCGGCCAGATGGCAGGACAGCAATGGATTCTTCCATCCATCTGTGCAAAGGTTTGAGTTGCACACCGCCTGCATGCCTGCATGAATTTTCTCCAGCTACTTGAGATCTCTCCCACGTGGAAGGCAAACACTCGCGAATGAAATTGGGCCAAATATCCCAATGCAAAACCTGCCTGAAAATTACCACGCCGCTTAGCCCCAATACAAGCATCCTCAATGTTTTGGCCAAGAATAGTAATGAAACACATTGAGAGAAGTGTTTTGTTATCCAGAAAAAAACATTTCAATATGCAGTGTATGTACCAGTAGGGCTTCTATATATATTTTTGTGTTTAATTTGCTGTCGTTCTCCCGCACCTAAATTAGCACGGGTGGCTACGTGCGGTGCGAAAGAAGTTCAACGTACATAAATACAACACGCTTAGCATGTTAAGAGAGCGTGTACCTGGGCGTGAGCGGAAATGCAAACCGCGCGTGCGCGCGTGTGCATTCATATACGCATGCTCACATTGCTCTTCAGTCGAACCACCGGTTTAACCGACGCTCCCTCAACGGACCAGCCCACCGGCCTGTTTGCAGCGGAAGCAGACCCTCGCTCGTCTCCTTGTTACGGCTACAAGGAGCGCACGCCCCTGGCCCGTGGCAGAGCCGCACGACGCACGGTTACCGTGAAGTGGCCCAGGAACGGGGCGATGTGGGTGTCGTGTCCGAGCGCGTCGCGGTGCCGGAGGTGTAGGGAGGAGGCTGCGAGCAGCTCGATGCCCGTGTCCGTGTCCCACAGGAAGCCCAGGCGACCCTGCTCACAACCAGTCCCATCCTGGGGTGCCAAGAGCCACCGCCACCACCACCGCCACCATCACCGCCACAATCAAAAGAAAAAGACAAAGACTCCTCCCGTATAGCCTATTAACAGTATAGACAAAGGCAGCCGAGCGTGGCACTCACTCGTGCACCGTGCTGGCCTTGACAGGGTCTCCGCGGATGTCACTTGCCTCAACAGCCAGTAAAGAGCTACGCGGGGCATCTTTGCCTTTGTGTGTGTACTCATACCTGTCCGGGGAGTTGTTGCGGAGGCTCGGACAGCACACCCCGCCACGAACCGCGGAGGAGGGGCTCCCAGCCGCTCACTTGCGGCGTGATGGGCTCATTCATCTCCATGCAGATCTGTGTGGACAGTCGCGCACACACACGTCAAATACAAATCCTTAACCGACTGTTGGGGTAAGTGCTGTCGGGGAGCACCAATGAAGGCCGGCACAGCACGCGAGGGGGTGGGTGGCCATCAGTGGCGATGTTTACACATCGCACCAGGTATTAGTTTGAGGCCGAGTCGAACTAGGGGAAGCCCAAGACCGATTCAGATAATCGTTGCTGGTGTTGGCCCTGAGCAGGAATCGAACCCGAGTCGCCGGAGTTCATAGGGCAACACACTAACTGTTGCACTACTGCTCCCCACACACACACACATCACGCACATGTGTGTGTGTGTGCATTCGCACACAAGTCCCGTTCTTAGCCTTGTCAAGCTGCGGGGCCTAGCGTAATCACGAACCGTAACTTGGCGTCGCACCCCCCTGCCTTGCATCTCCCTGCTCACACAAACAACGGAACGACGCTCATCTCTGCTGGAGAACAATGGGATGGCCCTGATCCAGTGGTGTTAATTATATTCCTGTAGCAGAGCCAGCGTATCCATAAGCACCGCGGACTTACTCGCAAATGGTCCTCATTATACTGACCCCGAAGGAAAGATGGGTTGGGTGAACTGGGATCTGAACTTACTCTGTGGGATGCCCAATTATCACGCTTTGGCGAGCACTGGGAATAAACGTAATCTGCCGCACCAGCCTTACCTTTTCCAAGGAAACTCTGTCCATGACATCCTGAACAGCCAAGAGTTTGATCCTAAAGATGGGGAAAGGAATATTGATTATTTGTACGGTGAATGACACCATGGATATCGTATGTTCAAGATTCCCTGTTGTCAGGCAGTCAATCCCCACAATTAAATTAATTTTCCAGATTTTTGTTATCACTTTGTAGATAATCATTGTTAGATTCAACGATCACTTCCAAAAGCCATGGAAGTGCCCATCAGGTTCATGTTATGTAACAATTGAAAGTGCCAACCCATTGCGTTGAAAATATAGTTTTTAAAAAACCGTAACATCCCCTTTGTCAGCCCACTGCTGGATGAAGGCCTCGGCCACGCTTGTGTAGCTCATGGGGCTTGCACTAGTCAGGTCGTTCATTGTTTATTCTTTTTATACATCTCATTGTCGACAACGCAATCAAAATCAGATTTTAAAACCTGAATCCGAGCTGTGTTTGGACCATATCTCATGTTGGGCTTTCGCCACGCACGACTGCGGGTGTCTTCCCCAGTTGATAACGGACACAAGAGGCTGCGAACACCCACACGGTGGATTCAAAACCGTCAATCCAAGGCGTTCGGGCGTCGTGGGATGACGGACACATGCGGTGGGGGGGGCAGAGTGTGGGGGACCAGGGGGCGGCACCCACCCGTTCTCCAGCAGCGTCATGCCGATCACCTCCCTGACCCCAGGGTTCTCCGCCTTCTCCGCCGTGCACCTCGTGAGGTCCCACGTGCCCAGCCGCACTGAGGGTCGGCCCTCCGCTCCGTCCGCGCCAGGCAGGCACGGCGACGGAGGCCGCCCCACCCGGCCCGACCCGGTCGCCGCCGCCGCCGCCGCCACCCCCACCGCCGCGCCCGCCGCCCCGTCCGCGACTCCGTTGGGGCCCTGCGGCACGTTGGCGTAGAGAGACGCCGGCCGCGGCCCGTTGCTGCGCGCGCCGTCATGCTTGCCGTTGCTCTCGTTCGGGACGGCGCCGCCGTCGGGCGGGGCCCGCGTTTGGGCCCCCGGGGCGGACGTCGTCGCCGCCGTGTGCTCGGCCGCGTCGGCGCCCAGGGGCCCCACGCAGATCTCGGGCTGGATGTGCTGGAGCTTGGCGGCGCCAATGCCGCTGACCAGCGCGAGGTCTTCCACCTGGGGCACGGGAGACAAACGAAGTGAAGCTGGCGGCCCCATTTGGGGAGGAACGCATTCGGCCCCCGTTGAGTAGGACGTCTGGAGGGAAGGGCAGCGGTACAGGACATGGAGGGGGGGGGGTTATGCAGTTTGTGGGGGCACGACGCAGCTTAGCTTGGCGCAGTTCTCATAGCAACAAAACTTTGGGCCATTTACAAACTGTTGTGGATTCTGGGTTCAAATCTGAGGCCGTACACTTACTACGCTCATTTCAATTATCGGTCATCAAGCGAATCGATCGTCTCAACCTGGCTACCAATGTCATACTATATGAGATAAAAGTTTATTGGCTGGATTTCTGCCTTGCAGGCTGGTGCATGTGTGCGTGGTGATCACGTCACCGTGCACATCTGCGCGGTGACGTCACACGCGCCCCTCCCCCCCCCCCACAGCGTCAAGCTGACGTCACGCCTCCCCTCTCTACCCACCCTCCACCATGGCCGTGTCTCCCGTGCAAATGCAAGCGATACTCATCATACTATTATATCACACTATAATGTCATACTTTATCATACTATAATATCATACTGATGATATCGTACTGATGACATCATAATTTATCATCGTATGATATCATACTATATTCAGAATCAGAATCTTTATTTAAGACTGGATTAATCTGATTGGCTATTAAACAAAGGTTTCGCTGGAGGGAGGGAAGCGTCTTAAAGATCCGCCGGCAGCTCGTCTATACAAAAATAACCCCATAATATTACATTTTATTTCACTAAATGATGCACATTTCCAGCTCTGAGGATGAAAATTAAATATCAGTCTGGCACAGAACCTTATAGTGGGGCGCAAAGGAGAGTGCAGCACCCCTAGCGTGTGTTCTCCATGTTTCACATCGAGGTTGATGAGCACAGGCCACAAAATACAAATCGGAACATTTATTTATTTAAGACACAGATGTCCAGTGGGTGTCCAAAACCACAAATCCCACGGATGTCCAACGCCCCAAATCCGCTGAGCATTCCGCGAAACAAGGGCTCGATTAAACGTTGCGGCATCACAGGTTTCACTCCTTTCTCAAGTTGGGCAAAGTTACAAAAAATGTTGAGGGGGGGGGGGGTTAAAAATAAATAAATAAACGACCGTGACGGTGGTGTGTGTGTGTGTGACCACGAGAGCGAGGCACCAATTCACCCAGCTCTGCCAATGACCTCATCCGGCCGTGTCGGCAGTTTTCCTCTCTGCCGCATCGGTGAGGCAGCGAGCCGCATCACGTCGGTGTGCGCATTAGCGGCCGACTGCTCGGCAGCGAACACACACACACTCACCTCACTCCTGGACGCCAATCAATAACGGGCTTCAGGCTTTAAGTGGATTCAAACAAAGCTGAGGCGAAGGTAAGACGTAACGGTTGAAGAATATCCTTGAAAGAGGTGATGTGTGTGTGTGTGCATCTATCACGTTCAGTTTATTGATTAGCGCACTGCGCTATGAACCCAGCGGCCCGAGTTCGATTCCCGCGCACGGCCAATACCTGAACCGGTCCTGGGCCTCCCCAAGGTCGACTCAGCCTCAAATGAGTACCTGGTGCAGTGTCTAAACATGGCCACAAGGAAGACGACCGGATGTGGTGCTGGCCACCCACCCCTTTATGTGCCGTGTCAGACTTCATCGGTGCTCGCTAACAACACTTCCCCAACAGTCTATTAAGGCTATAACGGGGGATTTTTGTCTTTGTCTATCACGTTCGTATCTTTCTCAAAAACCTCCAGACAAACAATCACCATAATCCATTCTCTATCAAGAGCTGGGCGGCGAACGACCATTTCCACACAACGTAAAAGTGGGCCGCAGCGACGGAGAGGAGAGCAGGCGAGAGGTCACGGCCCAAGTGGAGACAGAGCGACGGCAGTGGGGGGGGACGCGCGACAAACACGAGAGGCTGATCAAGCGACTCGCATTCGGAAGATCGTCGAGTTAGAATCCTGGTTGGGGGTTGGCTCGTCAAGACACGTTCGTCATTAATGCTGCCCCCAAAGGAGAATATACACAAGAGGAGACGTTTTGGGAAATGGCCCTTTACTCAGCATAGCAGAGGAAAAGCCATCACCAACACCCTCGGTGATCACGTCAAAGAATATAAACCACCACGCGAACTGCAGTTATCGTCGCAGCAACGGCTTTTGGCTGGTCATCTAACAAAGAACATCACCGCATCGTGCACTTTCCGATGTGATTCTGTCGCCGTCTGGAACGCTCCTCCCTCCTACATTACGAAGCCACTGGAGCTTTGCACTTTTAAATCATCTACATTGCAAACTCGTTTCTGTATAAAGCTTTCTATGTTTAGTTCGTTGTCCTTCCCCTGCACCTCCGAATAGCACGATTGTCTGCGTACGATGTGAAAGAAGTGCAGCAACATACCTAACTTACAACCTCACCGATTATACACGATTTCCTCTCTCGGGAAGTGCTATTGACGTGCGTGAGTTTTTGGTTGTTGTGTGTGCGCTTGAGCAGAGCTGCCAAAGTAGAACGCACGCACCCAAAACAAAAAACGTTTTGTGCACAGTGGTCCCCTCCCCCAGGTCTCACAGGATCGGGGGACATTCCAGGTGAGTTTGGGCACAACAGTGGCTTGATATTAACTACCTCGCCTGGTATACAGGAGGTCATGGGTATATTGCATGTTCTCCCCATGGTGGCGTGGATTTTTCTTCGGGCCCTCTGGTTTTTCCACGCCACATTTAGAATCAACGTGCGTTTAGAGTATTTGGCTGCTATACATTTCCACATGATGATAAGCCACTTCGTTGAGCTATCATTTGTTGCCAAGTAGCTTCTGAAAAAGAGTTACACTAACTCAGCGCGCCTGACCTGGTTAAATAAAAATAGTTTTTTTACAGAACTAAAACCAGCTGAGTGTTGTGTGGGTGTGTTGGCGTGTGGGTGGATCATCTGTCAGTCATCTCAGTCAGTCAAACCCATAACACCTCTGGGTCCGTCCCTTAACCTGTCATCAGTGATTTCTTCCTCACTCCACGCGATGGCCTAAAACTGCACCTCGCCTGTCGCAAGCGCCGTGGTGACATCACCGGCCACGCAGTGGCGAATGGCAGCTGCTGCTGTTGTTGTTGTAGGGAAAGTCAGGGCGGGGGGGAGGGGGCACCTTGCGGAAGCCAGATATCTGCTGCCGGTACTCGACGATGCTGTGCGCGATGGCGCGCGACACGCCCGGCAGCGTCATCAGCTGCTCCTCCGTGGCCGTGTTGATGTTGATGCGGTCCACGCCGTACGGGAGGCCTCCGTACTCCCTCCCGGGGCCACCACGGTGGCAGCTCAGCGGGCCCCCCATCGCGCCGCTAAACAAAAGACAAAGTCCCCCTTTAACAGGCTGCTGGGGCAAGTGCTGTTACCGAGTAGCACCGATGAAGGCCGGCACAGCGCACGTGGGGGTGGGTGGGAAGCATCACGCCCGGCTGCCTTTGTCGCCTAGTGGTGATGTTTAGACACCACACCAAGTACACTTTTGAGGCTGAGTCGACCTCGGGGATGCCCAGGACTGGTTCAGATATCCGTCACCGATGTTGGCCGTGAGCGGCAATCGAACTCGGGTCGCCGGGTTCGTAGTGCAGCACGCTAACCGCTACACCACCGCTCCCCACACATACACCAAACACACACACGCACGTACGTGCGTAACAGGATGAAGAAAATTATTGCGCGTGCGAACGGATTTAAAACACAATTATTTTTTGCGGCCTTTCCTCCGTTGTGTTCTTATCGTCTTTTCTCCTCTACGACGGCAAGATAGCGTGCGCATGTCATTTGGAAAAATAGTACGCGATTAGTTTCTTGCACGCACGATTTGATGCACGTATCAAATTTATCTATTTATCAGCTTAGGCGACAGTAACACCCGGCAGAAAATACCGAGGGAAGGTGGGGGGGTAGGTGGCTAAAAGTGAACCCCAATGCGTTGGCAAAGCACATAAGGACAATCTGCTATCCAGCCACCTAAATTTAACCACTTGCATAGCAAATGTTCCAAACGTTCTACGCCGTTATTGAACATTCGCAGTTTCGCTTTAGCAAGCTGACGCACGGCACTGGCTAATGTGGAGGGAGCAGGCAGTCCCGGCGCAGCGGTTCCCAACTGGAGGGCTCGCCCTGCCTGGGTTGTGAAGAGGGGTGGAATTGTTTGTAAATGTTCGCAAAATCCGGCGTAGATATTGAAGCGCATCAGCAACTTTGACACCATTTGCATTCTTAAGATGCGGTGATAATACCTGAAGCTTAAGAGTCTAGTCTTTTATGACTGCCTTAAAACCACATAATTCAGAGCTGGAATTAGCCAACAGAAGCGACATGGGGTTTATTGTGCAGCTATTGGTGACCAGGCTGAGACCACCAACTTGTAACAAGTGAGACATCTGTCAAAGAGTTTCATAGCTCATCGGATTCCTCCAATATTCTGATTTGAAAAACGAAGCTTTCATCTGGGTGGATAAAACCCAAATTCCACTGTGGCATCTCAGCGCTCCAATGTAGAACTCTCACCCTCTGAGCCACACGGCCACCTCTGAACTCCTCGCAACAGTCCCAACTACGAGCTAAGCGCTCGAACGACACACGGCGCCAGCCGACACGACGATGCCAAATGACAACGCGCAGACCAGCGTCCTCCAGCGTCCTCCAGCCGACGGCTCAGAAGGGAGCGCTCGGTCCTCGACGCTTCAGACACTCTCTCGAGAGAGAGAGACGGCGGGAAAAGGCTACGGCGGCTGCAGCACGGGGTGGGTGGGGGGTGGGATTGAAGAATGGTGCACTCCAAGTGCTCTGCGGAGCCGCCCATTGCACAACCGCCACCCGTTTGCACGTCTATTTTACAACGTTTTCACGAGTCATCAACATGGCTGGCTTTTGACCGAATACGCCCGATGGCTGGCATTGGTTACTCACGAGTCGTTTCAATTGTGAACATTGTGTGTTGGGCGCAGGTCCGTGAAAGTGATATGAGGGTTGACATTGGGTCCGCGGGTCCAGAGGGGATGGGAACCGCTGGACGAAGGGGGTGGGCGGGGGGCAGGGGGGGGTGGGCGGGGGGTGGGGGGGGTTTGGCAGGAAGGGGGTAGCGGTACCTGCTGCGAGCGAGGTGCGCGCCGCCACCGGCTCCGCTCCCTACTCCAGTCTCCTCTCCGTCAGTGACACCCGGCGCTGGTGCCGCGAGCCCGGCGCCGGTGGCATCCGAGAGCGAGCGCGGCGGGACAGCCCCCTGCCGACGAGCGTGGCCATGAAAGGCAATGGGCAGACACGCGGCGGCCGTGTTAGCGCGACTACCCAAGACAACTCCCACCACTATCACCGCAGTCTCACCACGTGACCACATCCCCGCCCGGTTCCCACTCAGGGCCCCACAAGACGTCCTCCCGTGGGACCATCTCTCACCGACTGTCACCAGAGTTGTGCTCGACCCCGACCGGATTTCCCACCGCTCTCTCCCCATCCTACTCCCAGCAGACAACAGCCCCAGCCCTGTCTCTGGGCTCCGTGCCTGAGGCTTAAGCGAGTCAAACGCCATTAGCAATAGACCGGCATACCGGGATAGCCGAGTTGTTTATTTTGTTTCACCAGGTGAGAACTCAAGCGGCCACGAGGAGAGAAAATGCGAGGCATTAGTCCGCCAGTCGGCGGACTAATGCTTGCTGTGTTGTAGTCTCAATTGAGTCATTTGGGGGGAGGGGGCATTTTCTAATTTGGCATGTGGTTTTGCCAAATTCTAACATTAAGGCCTACGTGTTAAAATGTCTGGCCATCACGCGCTTCTGCGGCCGCCTGGAACGCGCTTCCTTCCGATAAAGGAAGCCACTGGAGATACGCACTTTTAAATCTAGATTGAAAACGCATTTCTTTAGAACTGCGTTTTGTGTTTAGTGTAGTTGTCCTTCACCCGTACCTCCAACTAGCACAGTTGGCTACGTATGGTTTGAAAGAAGTTTAATATACATACATATAAATTGGAGGCACTCTAGAAATCAACAGCTCTGCACTGCGTATGCAAACGGTGTGCAACATTTCATGATAATAACACGTACAAGTACACGTAAACCAACCTTCTAAAAACCCACAAATCATCCACCGATGAGAAAAACAGATGCCAGCGAATGAGACGAGGGCTCGGTAATCGCGTGGGTTTGCTCAAGTCACACCGTGGCCTTGACATCACGTGGGGGCCGTATTCAATGAGGGCCCTCCTCTCGCCGACTCGCGCTCTCGTCGGCTCGGGCACCGAGCACTTTAAATCCGGCTGGGTGGCTCTTTTGAGATTCGGAGCGCTCGGCTCATGATCGCAAATGTCCCCACGTGGAATGTCACAACGCCAGCCCATCATCTTTCAGGGGTTGCCAAGAGGGCTACCGCTTTGTTGAAAGGCAAGAGAAGACTGTTTTGGATCGTAGCCAAAAATGTAATTTGCACCTCTGGTTTGGGGCCACCAGCTGAGACAAAGCCCCCCCCCCAGAGAGAAACACTTTTGATTACCATTTTGAAAACCATTGCAACTCATCCGTTCGTTCCAGCTGTTATTGTACAGGGCACATGAACACATCAACTCAGACCAACAGATTGCTCTGTAGTTGGGCAGGCAGGCAAGCGGCCATTCATTGCTCCGTACAGGTACAATTTGTTGCCTTTATTGGACCGAAAATATCCACGCAATAATAATGATAGTTTAACATTTTTTACAATGAGGCCTATAGCGTGGTAAGCGCTGCTCAATGAAAGCCTTGTGGGCCCGTGGAGGAGTGGGAATGTTATTTTTGTTTAAAAATAAAAAAGACGTTTTTATGCATCCATCATCTTGCGTGCATGCACCGCTTCCAAATATGTCCACGGCAAACGCGCGATGACGAACTGTGTTTGTTTATTTTCCGCAGCTGCTTGCAACTTTTGCAAAAGGACGTCGCCGTTTATTTTACTCGGAGTATATTCACCACCGCGGCCGCCTGGTCCCAGCAAGAGAATTCTTTCGCTGCTCACAGTGACGTGCGGTGATCACAAGGCTGCCCTGTTCCATCTCGTGGAGGGTGGGGAGGGGTTTAAAGTTGCCTATGCACTGTAGATAAAAGGTTTGTTCGGCAACTCTGGGGGCCCCTCCAGCCCCCTTTTGCTAAGGCCGATCACGCTCTCCTCGATACCGCATCATCGGCGAAAAACCCCCAATGCCTGCGATGCCTCCGTTTTGTGGAGCGAGGTCACCATGATTTCCTGCTCGAAGGAGCGCCGAGGAAGCACTCGCATCTCGTTCACAGCCGCGAGACAGCTGCGGATATTCCACGATCGTGTGACGGAGGCGAGTCCATCCACTGGAAGAACACTCTTGGCAATTTTCCCCACGAAGCGGTAGTGTTTGTGTCAACTCCGGAGGGATGATGATGATAGTGGGCTGAGTCAAACACCAAGCACAATTTCAACTCGCTACCATACAATTACAAGCCACTCGCTCTTCCGCTAAACCACCTACAACACTATGTTTAATACGACTTGGTAAACAACAACGGCGTTTAACCATCTGTGACAAGACGCAAACTGAACAAAAACTTGAAAACTGTGCAAAGAAGCATGGAGAGATATATGCTTAAACTTTACATTCAATATCAATATCAAGGTGCCATCAGTGCAAAGGCCGTGTTTGCCACCACCACCGCACCTCCACAACGCTCTGTACCCTCCGCCAGATCCCGCAACTGCTGCATGGTAGATACAAGATCTGCCCTGAGAGTGTCCCAGCACCATGGGCATGATGGTGCCGAGATGTTAACTACCTCGCCTGGTATACAGGAGGTCATGGGTTAGATCCCGACCTTGATGCTGTATATTTTGAGTCTGCATGTCTCTCTCCCTGTGGTCGCGTGAAATATTCTCCAGGCCCTCTGGTTTTTCTCTCCACATTTAGAATCGACACGAGTATTTAGCTGCTATAAATGTCCACGTGATAAGCCCCTTCGTTGAGCTATCATTTGTTGCCAGGTCGCTTCTGAACAAGAGCTACTGTACATAGCTGAGTGGGACATTACGTGCTAAATAAAAAGACAATTTTAGTTTTATCTGCTCTCATGCCTTCGCCTTGGTCGCCAGACTTTACATTGATAAAATTACACAGCGCAGCGGTAGGAACCACTACACCACCGTTCTCCGCCCCCTTGTGGGTTTGACCTTCCACGAAGCTCACGGATCCCCTCCTAAATCTCATCCACTGCACAAACCATGGCGGTAGACGCGGATACCTGATGCACAAATGGAAAAAGAACTCCAGTAGTGCGCGACTGTGAGTCATCCAGAACAGACTGTAGTACAACGTGCAACGCCGCAATCCCCCCCCCCGATCCACAAATACGAAGGCAGACATCGCAGTGATGCACTCCACTGCTCCTTGACCAACCTGAACGCGAGATAGTAGTCGTTGCGCCGCATCTACATCGGCCGTACGTCAAGAAGAAGGAGACCGCTCGGATGTACGCAACGACGCCGCTGGCTTTTAATGGGAAACACGTGCGGAGAGAGCAGCTACAAAAAATGTGCGGCGGCCGCGCCATGTAGGGTCATTGCGGCGGCGCGAGGTTAGTTCTGCGCACGCTGCCACCAGCGCCAGCGCTCGGCCCGGCCAAACCCAGACAGGGTACACGACGGCACCCCCTCGACATACCAAACGTGGGCGCGCGCCGCCGTCATCATCACCGCGACAACCACCGACACCCCACGCACGCGGCCCCCCTCACTCCCGCGTCCGTACAGAGCGCGCGCGCGTGGGTGGGGGGAGTCAACGGTGGCCATCCTCTACGATCAGAATCAGATCAGAGTCGGAATCTTCATTTCTACTGAGAGAGGAATCGATGGGCTATGAAGCTCTCTCTCGACACATGTCCAGGAAGAGGGCGCCGGGGTCAGGAACGTTACAACAACAAACAATACAACAACAACACACGATAAGAGTGCAGAGTATAGGAAAAGTAAACAAATCACTGAAAAAATACAAAACTAAACACATTTTTTCATATTACCAGGTAAGGCCCAATGAGCTATATAGCTATTTTATTATACGCTTTTTTAATTATCCTCAAATCTTGTAACTAAATTTTTACCCACTTCCCAATGTGGTATCGATTGCAAACTTGGTATACTTATGTCATACTGATGACAATACTATATTCGATCATTAAAAATAAATAAATAGATTAAATGTTTCGGCTTGGGTCTAATTGTCCACGCTCAACTGACGTTGGCTGTAAATCACCACAGTCCCTTACGCTATGGCAAGCTTCGGGGTCACTAACCTGGAGTCGTGGAGTTCTGCCATTACTAGTACGGTACATTTCATGAAAGCGTGTTTGAAAAAAAGTTTTTTTTTTTTAATATCACTTATTTCAGAAGCGACCTGGCCACAAATGATAGCTCAACAAAGTGGCTTATTGCTTGAAAATATTCGAGCAGCGAAATAATCTAAATGCATTTTTCTAAATGCGGGGGGGGGCGGGGGAACCGGAGGACAACAGAGGGACGTTTGTATGACCAGGATTTCCCAAACTCCAGCCCATGCTACTTAGTCTTTCTGTGTTTAGCCAATTAACTCCCCGCCCTTCAATAACAACCATGCCGCATGCGCCCACACGTCCCACGTGAAGCGCTAATCAATAAACGCTGTCTGCGATGAGCACGGTTGACTACATATGGTGCAAAAGTTGCTCAACATACATTTATACCGAGCACATGCGCACAGGGATCCCATGCGCACGCACACGGAACAAGAGTAAAAAAAAACAAAGGATCCACTGTATAGCCTTAACAGACTGTGGGGGCAAGTGCTGTTAGCGAGCACCAATGAACACCAGGACGGTAAACGAGGAGGTACGTGGCCAACACCACGTGCGACCGCCTTTGTCTCCCAGTGGCGATGTTTTTACACACCGCACCAGGTACTCATGTGGGGCCGAGTCGACCTATGGGGAGGCCCAGGACCGGTTCAGATAATCGTCACTGGTGTTGGTGGCCGTGAGCGGGAATCGAACTCGGGTCGCCGGGTTCATATTGCAACACGCACACACACTGAGATCTCAACCTTAATTCGAACAGGCCCCATTAATGCAGACCGCATGAATTTCTCAGTGCATCGCTCGGGACGCGTTGAACAATCATCAGGCGTATGATTGGTGGTGGGTCACAAGGACTGGAGACTGGGAAACCCTGCGTATGGCAACACTCATAATTATGACCCAGAAGTGCCCCAAGAGACAACTGGGTGTTATTTTATTTCATCAACCAAACAATCGTCGTCCGCAGAAACGTGGTAAAATTTTATTCGTTTACATCCGGAAAGGTCACAATGAACCTCTTTTTCGGGAGGGCATTTGCTACATTGGGATGTGTGGACAACACCAATTACATTGCATCTATTTATCTACGGGAGGAAATTTGGGCACCACATTGGCAAGATGTTAACTCCCTTGCCTGGTATGCAGGAGGTCGTGGTCTCGATCCCGACCCTAACACCTGCTATATATTTGGAGATTGTGTCTCTTTCCCCCTTGGTTGCATGGATTTTTCTCCAGGTCCTCCGGTTTTTCCCCCCACATTTAGAACTAAACGTTTAGAGTATTTGGCTGCGATACAATTTCCACGTGACAATCCACTTCGTTGAGCTATCATTTGTCACATCTGAAAAAGAGCTACACAGCCCAGTGAGCCTTACCTGGCAAAATAAAATAAAAAATAGTTTCGCTTTTAATTTAGAGAACCCAGAGGAAACACACACAGAAGACGGGAATAACCTACAGCCTCCACACAGAAGAGCGCCAGAGTCAGGAATCGAACCCAGGTGCTTCTGCCTGTGATGCGCATGAGTGTTACCACTCCGCCACCACCCTGCTTCTATAAATAACTGCGGGTGTACGGTTCCCAGCGGGGTTACCAGATACATAAGGGCGTGGAGCTATTGTGCATGTGCACGTACACGTACAGTATAGCACCTCCGATAATCACGGTTGGCTACGTACGGCGTGAAAAAAGTTCACACACTTAGCCGTTTGTCACTCCACTGTTGGATGAGTGCCCCCCTAACGCCTGAGTGGGCCATGGGGATTATTTGAGCATACTTCACCGTGCTGTTCAGCACAGGTTGAAGACGGGCAATAAAACAATGATGTTGTTGCACCGCTGCACAGTGGAAGCCCAGAGGTCGATAGAGTCCTGGCACAGAATTCCATTGTGGGCGGAAGAGCGTCAAATCGAGAGGCTCCGTTGTGAAGCCTCCTTTTCAAACTCCGCTCATCCTCGCAGAAGCGGCTTTCGGCTAACCATCGAACAAAGAGTCGTCACCGCATCGTGCGCTTTCAGGTGCGCTTCTGCGGCCGTCTGGAATGCTCTTCCTTCCAATGTTAAGAAGCCACCGGAGGTATGCACTTTTAAATCTAATTTGAAAATGTATTCTTTAAGAACTGCTTTTTGTGTTTAGTTTGTTGTCCTTCCCCCCACAGCGAAAGAAGTTCAACATACATAGATAGGTACGTGTAAAGCCTGGGGTGAACCCTTAATGCCCTCTTCTGCTCATCACGTAGCTCCATGAACCCGATGACAACCCTGCTTTCCTCACAAGCGGAAGCTTTGACGAGAGCGGGACACCGCAGGATACGCAACCTAGGCGTCTACCGCATCTACAAAACAATGAAACTGTTGCGTTTGCATCGTCGGTCGGCGTCGTTTAACATCCGGCCCGGTAAACTTCCACCGACCTGGGCCGATGCTCAGTCACCGTTCCAAGTCGACGGTGACGACGACTTGGGCCGACTGGTCTACGGGGCAACGCGCCAAAATCCCGGCACGCTCTTCTTGCGCCGGTCCCAAGAACGTAAAGGCCGCCATGACGAGCCGGGTGGGGCACGGCACAATTTACACACCGCGACAATAATCCCCCTCGATGTGCCAGAGTCGGATCCGCGGCATGCCAGAATGTCTCCACGCTCACGCCGTTGAGACGTCACGGCATTCATCTTCGTTGGCAACCCCGAGCCAAACAAGTGGAAATTCCACATTCCCAGTGCGGCCGCTTACTCTTTTACTGACCCAGATCTGGTGGAAATCCTGGCTTGCGCCCCCGCCCGCGTGTGCGCAAACACACGCGCGCACACACGCGCGCGTCCTTTCTCGCCACGTAAATGATTCCATTTGCAGCGTCGCTACGGGCAACCGCCTCTATGTGGAATAAACACCGCTGAAGAGAAACGCTATCGGTTTATTCATTATTATTTTTTATCATCATCATCGCATTTTTTTATTTTACAGTCAAATATTTTCTCAGGACACCCACCCACCCTTGAAACGCCTGCCGACCCCCACAAAAAAATCCACCAGCTGTCCTCAACACACAGCCAGGGCTCTTTAAGGAATCCGTGCAGGATTCACAGGGGCACACATTTCAGAATCAGAATCTTCATTAATCCCGGAGAACTCCGGGATTGTGAAGCTCTTTTTACAATGATGTCCAGTAGGGGCGGGTCACATAGTTACAATAGGAGAGGCCGTTTAAACCCAGGGTCTATCTTCTTGGTTCTTTCGGTAAAGTCAAGTAGAAGAGAAATAATAAAATAATAAAAATAAAACATAATAAAATAATTCTCACGACGTTTCGGCCACAACGCAAGCAGCCGTCCTCAGACGCTGTCTCCCCGACAGACCAAGAAGATGAATCCTTGCAGTCACGAAAGCTTTAAATCGAAACCCAAAGTCCAGTCAAAATTATCAATAAACGTGCCTCCGTCCTTCAACGGTGGAACCCGTGAGTGGAAATTCCATATTTCCATGACAGGGGCCAGTCCATCCAGATACTAACCACAGCTGTCTATTCACAAAGCGCTACTAGTTTTTATCAACCCCCAAGGAACACGATGGGCTGAGTTGACCAATCGACCGAACGTATTACTTTCACATTGTCCTGAGCGCACCGAAGACCTCACTGCCACCCGGATCAGATTCCATACTCAAGCAAACAAATAATAATAAAATAATTTTATTCCCTGTCAATCTACTGCTGTTAATCATGGCCACCACCTCTACTCTAGCGATAAATGAATGCCCTGTAGAAATTACTGAGGGGGGTGCAGGGGGGGCGCCAAAAGTGAATCCGATGCATTGGCAACACACGCAAGCGTGTCTCTCTCTCTGACAGCCTGAACGGAGCCACCGAACCCGACAAGGGCTCAAACGTTTCGCCTGCATTTCACTTCAGCACGCCCATCCATTGCGCATTGGCTTGCGTTGCAGTCTGGGGCAGTGGTCCACAAAGCGACCGCTGGTGGCCCGCAAAGGCGTTGGAAATGCCATGGCGGAGCTCCGGATTCTACTTGAATTCACGCTAATGATTCACCTGCTAAGGATTCCGAGGATTCAATGGTCAGGCCCAATGCTCAGAAAGCCACAAGACACTGGAATGTACATCGAGTTCGGTGTTCATGTCTGACGTTGACGGTCAAACTAAGGCACCATTAGACACGTGCAGGGTTCATTGTGAGTGTCAGACTCGGAGACGTTATGACAAATTTGTCATCTTTAGGGTTTAGTGTTCACTATCAAGGCTTAGTGTGGCTACGACACCTTTAGTATTCTTAGGATTCAGGTATAATGCCTAAGACAACTTAAATAATATTTAGGTTCAGCGTAAATGCCCACGGCTCAGAGAGTCTAAGGTATCTTTCAGATTCTGAGGGTTCCGTGATTAAATGCAATGTTCAGGGGGCCAGACTAAGGCCCCTCTAGGACTGTTAGGGTTAAATGGCAAGGCCCGAGGCTCAAGGAGTCAGACTAAAGAGCACATTTACAGCGTTCAATGTCAATGCCCAAACGCTTTAAAGCCTGCTTCAAAGGTGCAGCACTGGTGCAGGCAACCTTCGAGTAAATAGACAAACGAGTAAACAGGCAAACGAGTACCGCCCGCAAGAGTTCCCACTGCGAATGCGTTAATGAGTAACGCCGGTGAACCGTGCGCGCATGCCAATTAACTCGACTCAACGAGCATAACGCGCGTGCCCTGCACGCGATGTTTGTCAAGGTCGAGGAGGCGTTAAAAAAAACAACGCAAGCCAACTTCATTAAATGTTGAAGCTACCGAGCAGCTGCATGATTTATATCCCCAGGCCAGGCCTCTCGCTTCTGAACTCAATCGGGCATCATGAAGCGGAGGAGCTGCAAGCGCGGCCCGTTCTTGGCACGGGTTGGAATCAATACTCAAAAACACCAAAGCTGTATTACGGTTTCCAAACCAGGGCGAAAGAGCAAACGATGCAGTTGAGTGGCCGCTTAACTGACTGCAAGGAACAGACTGCTGATGAGGGCAATGCCTCCGACGTGGGGTTAGTGCGGCGCTCCTGGTTTCCAGTGCGGCAGTAATAATAACCATAAAAAATACAACGTGCCGTCCGCTTCACGGTTGACGTTAAAGATCCCCTGACATCATTCGATACGAGTAAAGCCATTGACTGTGCCAGCGTCAGGATCCCAATAAAAAAAACACATTCCTGCGGAGGGAGCTGGTAGGAACGTTGCGTTGCTCGGTCAATGGCCAGGGTCAACGGCGGCGTGGTGTATTCTGCAAATATGCCCGACTGTGAGGGCGGGCACAAGCCGGCGTGAGTAGGTCAAACGTTGAGTTTTATAAGGGCACCACGGGGTGACCAGCTCCTCCACACCCAGCCCCACCCTCCCCACGCAGCCCCTCCCCATCCTCCCCACCCAGCCCCGCCCCACCTAGCCCCGCCCCACCAAGCTCCTCCCCACTCAGCCCCTCCCCACCCAGCCCCTCCCCACCCAGCCCCCCACCCCCCCCCCACCCAGCCCCTCCCCTCCCAGCCCCTCCCCACCCAGCCCCTCCCCACCAAGCCCCACCCACCCCACCCAGCCCCTCCCCACCCTCCCCTCCCCACCCAGCCCCTCCCTCCCCACCCAGCCGCTCCCTCTCCACCCAGCCCCTCTCTGCACGACGGACGGACACAATAATCCCCTGTGGGCTGGTGTAACCAGGAGGTTCCTACCAGTATAATACATGTGTTGTGTGGTAAATGACGACGCTGAGGCAGGTCTTCAAGTAAGGGCTTGCGCTGGTTTATTAACAAAGGAAGTAAGTAAACACCAGGGGTAGCTGTCCTACACTCGGTCCTTCCCTTGGACCCTTAGCTCTCTCCACTGCTAGCCTACTGGCTGTCCCTTCGCCTTGCGTAACTACAGCCGGCTCCTACAGACTCCCAGAGCTCTACCCCTGGCAGTCTCTTCAGCCCCCTTCAACCGCTCTCTCTATCCCGGGCCCTCCCAACGACCCTGCTTTCGTCACGGGGCCCCCCTTAAGTGTAGAGAAGTAGCATGGGGACGTAACGTCATACGCGCTGTGCGGTGCGATGACGTCATGTCTCCTCGTGGTACTTAAGGGGGACCCCCGTGATGAAAGCGGGGTCGTTGTGGGAGTCCGGGATGGAGAGCGGTTGACGAGACAGCAGAGGGTAGAGCTCTGGGAGTCTGGAGAGAAGCCGGCGGCAGTCGCTGAAGGTGCTGCTCCCCTCGGTCGGTCGGTGTTGGCTGAACCCCCGATCATACTCGAGAGAGAGAGAACCCCAGAGCTAGCCGAGCTAGGGACAGACAGAGCCGAGGGTCCACGTGAAGGACCCAGTGTAGGGCACCTACCTCTAGTGATAGTTGTCACCAGAGGTGTGGACTCGAGTCATGTGACTTGGACTCGAGTCAGACTCGAGTCATGAATTTGATTACTTCAGACTCGACTTGGACTTGCATAACAATGACTTTGTCCCACCTCTGAGATGTGGACTCGAGTCATGTGACTTGGACTCGAGTCAGACTCGAGTCATGAATTTGATGACTTCAGACTCGACTTGGACTTGCATAACAATGACTTTGTCCCACCTCTGAGGTGTGGACTCGAGTCATGTGACTTGGACTCGAGTCAGACTCGAGTCATGAATTTGATGACTTCAGACTCGACTTGGACTTGCATAACAATGACTTTGTCCCACCTCTGAGGTGTGGACTCGAGTCATGTGATTTGGACTCGAGTCAGACTCGAGTCATGAATTTGATGACTTCAGACTCGACTTGGACTTGCATAACAATGACTTTGTCCCACCTCTGAGATGTGGACTCGAGTCATGTGACTTGGACTCGAGTCAGACTCGAGTCATGAATTTGATGACTTCAGACTCGACTTGGACTTGCATAACAATGACTTTGTCCCACCTCTGAGGTGTGGACTCGAGTCATGTGATTTGGACTCGAGTCAGACTCGAGTCATGAATTTGATGACTTCAGACTCGACTTGGACTTGCATAACAATGACTTTGTCCCACCTCTGAGATGTGGACTCGAGTCATGTGACTTGGACTCGAGTCAGACTCGAGTCATGAATTTGATGACTTCAGACTCGACTTGGACTTGCATAACAATGACTTTGTCCCACCTCTGAGATGTGGACTCGAGTCATGTGACTTGGACTCGAGTCAGACTCGAGTCATGAATTTGATGACTTCAGACTCGACTTGGACTTGCATAACAATGACTTTGTCCCACCTCTGAGATGTGGACTCGAGTCATGTGACTTGGACTCGAGTCAGACTCGAGTCATGAATTTGATGACTTCAGACTCGACTTGGACTTGCATAACAATGACTTTGTCCCACCTCTGAGATGTGGACTCGAGTCATGTGACTTGGACTCGAGTCAGACTCGAGTCATGAATTTGATGACTTCAGACTCGACTTGGACTTGCATAACAATGACTTTGTCCCACCTCTGAGATGTGGACTCGAGTCATGTGACTTGGACTCGAGTCAGACTCGAGTCATGAATTTGATGACTTCAGACTCGACTTGGACTTGCATAACAATGACTTTGTCCCACCTCTGAGATGTGGACTCGAGTCATGTGACTTGGACTCGAGTCAGACTCGAGTCATGAATTTGATGACTTCAGACTCGACTTGGACTTGCAAACAATGACTTTGTCCCACCTCTGAGATGTGGACTCGAGTCATGTGACTTGGACTCGAGTCAGACTCGAGTCATGAATTTGATGACTTCAGACTCGACTTGGACTTGCATAACAATGACTTTGTCCCACCTCTGAGATGTGGACTCGAGTCATGTGACTTGGACTCGAGTCAGACTCGAGTCATGAATTTGATGACTTCAGACTCGACTTGGACTTGCATAACAATGACTTTGTCCCACCTCTGAGATGTGGACTCGAGTCATGTGACTTGGACTCGAGTCAGACTCGAGTCATGAATTTGATGACTTCAGACTCGACTTGGACTTGCATAACAATGACTTTGTCCCACCTCTGAGGTGTGGACTCGAGTCATGTGACTTGGACTCGAGTCAGACTCGAGTCATGAATTTGATGACTTCAGACTCGACTTGGACTTGCATAACAATGACTTTGTCCCACCTCTGAGGTGTGGACTCGAGTCATGTGACTTGGACTCGAGTCAGACTCGAGTCATGAATTTGATGACTTCAGACTCGACTTGGACTTGCATAACAATGACTTTGTCCCACCTCTGGTTGTCACCAACCCTTGTTAATAAACCGGCGCAAGCCCTTACATGAAGACCTGCCTCTGCGTCGTCATTAAGAACACAACAGGTAGACTACAGTTTAGTCGACTGGCAGGTCTCATGCGGTGGAGCACACGGCGGCGCTTCTTCTTTCGTATGGATTAATACGATTAGGATTAAAGGTGTAATTTTAGATTTGTTATCCACTCAATTGTTTGTTCAGGCACTCCCACCTCTCCGGAGCTCCACACTCGTGATGGGCCCTTCCGCCAGCAGCGACACGAACAAGTAATTGCGGGGCTGCGCCTTTACCTCTCACGAGTTCAAAACAAAAGGAAAATAGTACACTTTGGCTCTTTCGGTAAAGTCACGTAGAAAAGAAAATCAAATAGTAACAGAATACAAAGTTTCGATTGCAACACAAGCAACCATCATCAGGTAAGAATGAATGAGAGTAAACTTGGAAACACAATGCAACACAACACAGAGAGCCGGCCAACACAACAGCCAACACCCCACCTGGCTGACCACGCTCAGCTGTTGTTGTTTCTAAGTTTACTCTCATTCATTCTTACCTGATGATGGCTGCTTGTGTTGCAATCGAAACGTCGTTTTCTATTATTATTTGATTTGATTTTCTACGTGACTTTACCGAAAGAACCCAAGAGTAACTCCTGCAGTCACGAAAGCTTCGAATCTAGTTTGATAATAGTACAGCGAGCATAAGATCTTTCCAAGGTCATGCTAGGGCATTCAACATTTTTAGAAGTCCACATTTTTAACTATAAACAGCTCGTTACAAGCCCTCGATGATATTCGCTCGCCTTACATGGAAATAACGACCAAAATAAACAAACCTCGGAGTCTCCGGGGTTTATTGAATTTTATGTTTTACTCCCTCGGTCTTCAGTGGGGGCGGAGGGGGGGGGGGAACGAGTGAGTCAATTTGTTCTGTTTAACAAACCCAGCTGACCTCACAGAACTGTGCTTACCGGATGCCCCCTAACAACTGAAATTAGCCAAACGTGAGCTGCGAGCTCAGGGACATCGACGTGTTTACGGTGGCAAACACTCAACTTACGTCGCCTCACGAGCACCCACGAGCAGCAGAAAGCCTCCATTCATTATGCATTATTCAAGGCCAAGGTCAACACGCGAGGTCACGGGGTCACCGACGCGCTGCTACCACCGCCACTGCGTAGGCCGCTTGCGTGCTTCTGCTCGATTCCCTCAGGCTGCCCGTGGACCCAATCCCCAAGGATCTTCTCCCGCAGCTTCTGACCAATTGTACAGGAGAATCAAGGATACCAACGACACCACGCTTGTACTTCCCCAAAAAAACATGCCAACGTCAGGGCAACGTCGGGGCAACGCTGGACCAACGTTGGCCCAACGTTACTCCAGCGTTCCATGCTGGACTAATGGGCGCCGTGGTGGTGAGGTGTTAACTCCCTCACCTGATATGCAGGAGGTTGTGGATTCAATCCCGAACCGATGCCTGTTTGTTTGGAATATGCATGTCTCTCCCTCCCCGTGGTTGCGTGGATTTTTGTCCGGGTCCTCCGGTTTTTCCCCCCACATTTAGAAACACGCGTTGAGTTCTGGCTGCTATAAATTCCCACGTGATAAGCCACTTCGTGATCATTTGTGGAAAGGTCGCTTCCGAAAAAGAGCTATATAGCTCAGTGGGCCTTACCAAGTAAAATAAAGAAAACTGTTTATAGTAAAAACTTGATTTGAAGCTTTCGTGACTGCAGGAATTAGCTCTTTGGTTCTTTCGGTAAAGTCACGACACAGAGGCATTGGGTCTCTGTGTGTATATTTTGTGTGTCTCTCTCTCTCTCTCTCTGTCTCTGTGTTGTCTCTCTCTGCTTGTGTCTGTCTTGTCTATGTTGTGTGTCTCTATGGTGTGTCTATGTTGTGTGTCTCTCTCTGTGTGTCTGTGTTGTCTCTCTCTGCTTGTGTGTCTGTCTGTGTGTCTCTGTGTCTGTGTTTTGTCTCTCTCTCAAATTTAGTTCTACCTGATGACGCTTGCTTGTGTTGCAATCGAAACGTCGTATTCTATTATTTTATTTATTTATTTCTACGTGACTTTACCGAAAGAACCAAAGAGTGCTGTTTATAGTAGTTTATAGTTTAGTTTTTCATGTGCACTGGGTCTTTCCATGTGCACTGGGTCTTTCCACTTGCACGTGCAGCGACTGTAGCGCACGAATCAAGAACCAGTGATGTTTATGTTCGCTATTAGACACATGTCGTTAATATGATCATTTATAATAATCGACGTGTCGTTGCACCCCTACCAACCACCACACCATTGCTATAGCGTTATCAAGGTTAAGATTTTACACTTTTAAGATTTATCGTGCTTATCATGGTTAAGATTTTACATGTTTAAGATTTATCATGCTTATCATGGTTAAGATTCTACATGCACCGCAGCCCATCGTCAATAAACCTCTGGGTGAAGGCCTCCCCTGGCAAACCAGTCATGAGGTTGTTTGATATTTACTCTTAATGATAACATTGACATTTTAGTGTGTATGTGTAATCTTGCTGCCTTATGAGATTAGATGAGCATTGGTAAATGTCACTTTTAATTATAGATACCACTAACAAATCGGATGCATGCACTACATGCAAACATCTACTGGCCTGTATCCAAGCAATGGGAATGACTAATTCATGCGATTTTAATGAAAGCAAACAGTGTCGTTCATTATCAAGTCAAAGCGTCTCGCTGCTCAAACGAGTGACGCTCATCTCCACTGTCAGCCAAGGACACTGGCGAATATTCCTCATTTCCATGGCAAGTGCCAGTCCATCCATAGGACGACCATCGCTAACTCTACCAAAGTAGTCATGATTGCTATCGGCCTGACCAGGATTTAAAACCACAACCTTCCACATTCAAGTCTCTGATCACAATACCGAACACCCTGATAGGACTGTAACAGATACAATTCTACAAGAAGTAATCTGTTGTTATCCAGAAAAGGTTTCGCTGATGCCAAGCTTCCATGACCACTCCGACATTTTTCTTCATCAAATAATTTTATTTTTATCTTTAACAACAATTAATGTACACTCGGGTTTGGCAAAACATTACTGCTATCATTTTGCGCCAACGTTACGAGCTGCAGGGCTCACGGAGCGTGGAGACCTGGCTCTACTCCGCTGGAACGCCTTCGTGTCATCCCCGTGGCGTTCCCACGTTCCCCATGTGGTTATGGAAACACAGCACGAGTCAACACTTTGCACGGCAGGGTTCTACTGGAGATGTTTGTTTAGCCAAATTCGATTCGAGTATTACCGCTTGCACGTATGAGATAAAAAAACTGAGTTGTGCCTGGACAAAACCGACGCACGGTATTCAGCTCGATAACATGGCACGCCAAAAGTGCAGACAGGTTACAGAAAGGTATTCTACGTACTTACAGGCACCTTGTGGGCATGCACGTGGATGTCTCACGCACGCTCCATCTCTGTGTGATCCACCACCTCCACAGATGTATTACAAGCGTGCACCACTATCACTCCTGGTGAAGACTGCATTAATAAGTAAACAACTCAGCAGGCAGCACACTAAAGGTAAAGGTGCAGCACCGCAACTGCTTGCTCTAGCCACTGCTGACAGAAGGGCCTCTAGAAGGTATTTGGCCTACTCTTCTACGAACTGCGGTATAGCCATTTATACTGCTGGCTGGACAAGAGGCAGAAGGGGTGGTGGGGGGATTAAATAAACTCGTACCATTGTTTCAACTGCCGAGCCGGAAGAGGAAATCAAACTGGTGACCTCTGGACTGCAAGTCCAGCGTCTTAACCGTTATGCCACATGGCAGCTCCTTCTCTTCACACTGTACTTGCTAAAATAATCTATATATATAAAATCGCGAATCTGTCTGTCTGTGTGTGTGTCTGTGTGTCGCCGGACCATATGCAGTTTCATTGGACGGCGGTTGCCCCTGGCAATGGGTAGAGACGCCTTCGCCGCGGGGTGGACGCCATTTTTAATTCCCGTTAAAAATAGGCGCACGCATTAACACGCGACTCTGAGGTAAATTCATCAAAGTTTCACGTCCTCTTCACTCCCCCCCCCACCACAATGTGTGCAATTACTATTATAGGGTCGGTAGATTATAAAATTATAGCGATTAGACAGTATTATTGTAGCGCGGGGGGGGGGGGGGAACGGCACCCGTACCCAGCCTCAGCCGGGTGTCCAATTTAGGTGAGGCCGGAGGCTCTGCACGGTGCTAGGCCTCGACACCCAACACGCGACTCTGATGTAAATTCAACAAAGTTTCACGTCCTCTAGAGAGTGGTGAGGGAGGGAGAGTGGTGAGGGAGGGAGAGTGGTGAGAGAGGGAGAGTGGTGAGGGAGGGAGAGTGGTGAGGGAGGGAGAGTGGTGAGGGAGGGAGAGTGGTGAGGGAGGGAGAGTGGTGAGGGAGGGAGAGTGGTGAGGGAGGGAGAGTGGTGAGGGAGGGAGAGTGGTGAGGGAGGGACTCAGCCTCAAAACGAGTAACTGGTGTGGCGTATTAACATCGCCACTGAGGAGACAAAGGCGGCCGGGCGTGGTGGATCCAAGTCCCGGGCGAAGCCGGGTAGTACAGCTAGTTAGAGATAAAAACGCATTTTACACGCAACAAAAGTGCTTGTGTAAAGCAAGTCAGGCTTTTGGCTCAACAGTACTGATTTAAGCGCTGGGTTGGCTCTGATATTTACGTGCAAGGGAAGCCAGGATATCTATTAATTCTGGCAGGAATCCTGCCAAGAGGCTCTTTGTTGAATTATAATCTTCTGTCTTGGAGCACCGGCCAAGAGCAGCGATTTTCGGGGGGAACACTGTACACTCACACTGCAGGGCCTTGCCATGGTTGACGGTCATGCATCAATCACGCTTTTCATCGTGGTCCAATAGCCCGCTGAATGTACCTCTGTTAAATAATAAAAACCATGAGTACACACGGTAATTGCGCCACTCTCGCACAGGGCAAATGCTGTCAATGAAGGCGCTACGTTTGAGACATAAAAGTCCCGTGCAATAATCTATTCTGCTGCCCTGCCATTTTTGCTGCCCACTGTGTAGCCTGTGATGCATCATATCCTATAACACCTGTTACACGTGGTGTTCATCCAAGCACTATCCAGGCTCAACCCTGCTGTGTTTGCGAGATCTGACGAGTTCGGGGAGTAGCCCGAGTGAATTGGTCACTGGCTAAACGATATCAGCGGAATTAATGTCATTAGAACCCACTGGAGAGAAGCAGTGTCTTTATTATGAAGGTGGACCTTTAGCACCCACAAGTATGCCACCTGTCAGCCGGTGCCATCTGTGCACTTGGCCCCATTACATGGAAATCTGTAAAGTTCACCGATACTGTTGTAAGGGATCTGCGAGCCACCCTCACGCACCACGCAGACACGACATCTCCGCTCTCACGACTACACGCACCAATCACACACGCGGCAATGCGCTGGACGGGAGATTGAGGGGTTAAAAGGGGCTGTGGGACGTGTGTTCAAGGTTAGTCTTGGAACGAGTGTTGCTGTGCGTTAGTGAAATAAGGAAGTGCTTAAACCATTTTACGACTCCTCTTCACTGTGTTGGAGCCAAATCACCCAGAATGAGGCCAATCTCATCAGATCTCAGAAGCTAAGTAGGCGGGAGCCTGGATGGGGCTTGGATGGGCAACCACAACGGATAGACCCGGGGTTGTGATAGGCTGCCGTGTCACGTGGCTCACAGAGGGCAGTGCAGCAGAATGCTGTACACCGTCGTACTTTACTACGCTCCAACATCGGCGCTGTCCCACCCTCACAAATAGACACGAACTAGTTTGAAGTTTGATCAACTATCACCGACAACAGGTGGAGGCCATCCTGCAGCAGTGGACTGACAAAGGGCTGTAAATTCTTATGAGTGTACGGTTGGCGACGTACATAAAATAGAATTGGTTAGTCCGCACCTTAATTGTTGATCTCCCCGCACAAACTCAAATCGAGACGGAAGAATCATCTTTTTTGCCAGCCCTGAGCCAACGGTGTGGAAACTCCACCTTCCCATAGCATTGACCAGTAAATAACGACCACTGCTGACTTCCAACCTTCCGACTGTGAGCAATATGATCGAACCAACGAGGCAATGTATTGGATTCACCGCTATACAGTACTACACAATTGTATTGTACTACCACTGCCAATATATATCGTCCACATGCCAAGCCAAGCATCAGAGAAATTGCAGATATTCTCTGCAAAAACTGTCACATGGCAATAGTTGAGGTCTAGAAACAAACCATAATTCTTGTCATATTTCTGCTACAGTTCATTTGTGGAAACACGAGCCTCAGTGCAAACACACCGACATCCACAATAAGTATGTAAGGATAGTGTTGATTTTGTAAAAAGAGCAAGTCAATGCACCTTTGGCTGTAGTTTCTGCGGATTTTATGTGAATGGTTCCCACTTACATCTCGCGAATATCACGGCCAAATAAGGAAGACACACGTACGGTCATAAAATACGAATTGGCTTAATGCAGATTCCCATTAATAATAGTTGAAAGCAGTCGGCTATTATGACCACTGCGACATTACATCATTGACAGTGACTGGTTACATAATACAGTACTGTATACATTTTAATTAAAAAAGAAAAGCTCTTGTCTTGGTCATAGATGCCCAAGCTTGGTAGTGTATCCAGGGATAATCCGACACGAGTTTTGAAGCGTTGCGTAAAGTTAAGAAGAGAGAGGCTTTAAAGCGACGTGAAAGATGACCGTGGCGAAATTCAAGCGTGATGGACAACATCACGGTCATGTCATGCTGTCCTCAGCTGGGGACTGTGCGCAGGCTCCACACAAGCCCATCTGTGCCAGCAGAATGTTTATTTTGTGTGGTGTGTGGGCGCCACTGTCGCGAAATGTTAACTCCCTCGCCCGGTGTACAGGAGGTCGTGGGTTCCGATCGCGACCCTGACGCCTGCTGCTGTATATTTGGAGTTTGGGGTGTCTCTCTCCGTGGTTGCGTGGGTTTTTCTCCGGGTTCTCTGGATTTTTTCCCTCCACGTTTAGAATCAACATCACGCGCGAATCGAGTAAGTGGCTGCTGCGATACATTTCCACGTGATAAGCCACTTTGTGTTTTTTTTTCTGGAAGATTTGCTGGTTTATCCCAGGATGTTTCTGTTGCGCGTTCGTCGTCGCTTTAATGTTCTCTGTTCATGTTTCTGTTTGTTGCGGTTGCACCCGACTCAAGAGCCGCATGGCTCACAGGGCTATACATGATAACACATTCCTACGGAGGGAGCTGGTAGGAACGTTGGGTTGCTCGGTCAGTGGCCAAGGTCAACGGCGGCGTGGTGTATTCCGCAAATATGCCCGACTGTGAGGGCGGGCACAAGCCGGCGTGAGTAGGTTAAACGTTGAGTTTTATAAGGGCACCACGGGGTGACCAGCCCTTCCCCACCCAGCCCCACCCCTCCCACCCCCCACCCAGCCCCACCCTCCCCACCCAACCCCTCCCTGCACGACGGACGGACACAATAATCCCCTGTGGGCTGGTGGAACCAATGGGTTCCTACCAGAATGAAACTTCGTTGAGCTATCATTTGTGGCGAGGTCGCTTTTGACAAAATAACTTTTAGCTCAGTTGTGGCTCACCTGCTAAAAATTTAAACAAATCTCATGTTGTCAAGTGAAGTTGCTCCCAACTCATCCTGATGAGAGGGCCCTTTAAGATAACATTCTCAACCAAGTTGCTTTATGCGTCCATTAACAAAGCCCTTTAGCTCTGCGGCAAGCCGGGTCCATTATTCGGATCATGTTTAAGTATTTTCACTTTAAGGCTCCACGCAAACGGAAAATTCCAATGTACCCCACGCACTCCTTGCAAACGAAATGTATAATCTCCAGGGAAATCTAGGCACTACACTTTAATTAATAAAAAGTATTCGCGTACTTTCTAAATAAAATAACGTATTATGATAGGTTTAGTAAATTTTAACTCGGTTTCATTTGTAACAAAAAAAGAAAATTAGATCGCTGATTTTATAACGGGAAAATCGTTACGCTGATTTATGTCAATTATTACGGTTATTAGGGGTGTTTTTCAACTATAATTTATCTTCTGCTCGTTTAACTTTCCGCTTGTAAAAGGACACGTTATGACGCCTCATCTTTGCCTTGAACAGCCAAGCGACGAGAACACCAATTTACTTAACCAAAAGTACAATTAATAACTTTACTCGAGTGAGTCATTAACGTTGTAGCAGCTACGGGTCGAGAGAGTGGCGAGGCCTAGGCGCGGTGCCGCGACGCCGGCCGCTGGTCTAGCGGCGCCGCCGGGATCAGCGCCCCTCGGCCCGCCAAGGCACCCCGACACCCCCCCCTCCCCCCCCGCGAGAACATAAAAAAACAAATATCTCCCGCCTGTAAACAAACTGTAGGGGCAAGTGTTGTTAGCGAGCAGCAACCTATAAAGTCCGGCACAGCACACGAGGAGGTGGGTGAGCAGCAGCAACAACGTAAACATCTCCCCCGGGGTGGCGATGTTTACGCACCACCGCTCCAGGTACTCATTTGAGGCCGAGTCTACCTAGGCGAGGTCTAGGAGCGGTCACCAGTGGCTGGCCGTGTCGAACTTTTATCAACTTAAACACGCGAGTGGCTGGAAATGATTTGTGTGTCGCCCGGACGCTGCAGGACAAGCGACAAAACACGGGATTCGAGCTCACGTCGCCTGGGAGCTGCGGGGTCGGGGACGAAGACGAAGACGCCGCCGCCGCTGCCACAACCTGCGGCACGGGGACGAAGCCGCCGCGAGTCCAGAGCCCGTGCTGCCGGTGCAGGCCGTGCGCGTTCCTTTCCCGCGGCTACGCGGACACCGATTCCGGAACGGGTGCTGAGAGCGGTGGTGCTTGCTTGGGTGCTGGGGGCCTGGGGTGCCAGATGCCCCCTCGGTGGGGGCTTCCATCGATGACGTCACGCAGCTAGGAGGTGGGAGGGGGCGGGGTCAGACATTTGTGACGAGGGGGGGAGGGGCGTTTGAGAAATGTGACGTCACATCAAAATGCACAATTTTAAATTAATATAGACAACACGTTCTACTTATATTCTTGGTTCTTTCGGTAAAGTCACGTAGAAGGGAAATAATAAAATGATATTTATATAAAAATACAAATTCTCACGACGTTTCGACTGCAACACAAGCAATCATCATCAGGTGTGAAATCCACACCTGATGATGATTGCTTGTGTTGCAGTCGAAACGTCGCGAGAATTTTTATAGTTTTATATTTTTATTATTTTATAATTTTCCTTCTACGTTACTTTACCGAAAGAACCAAGAATATAAATCCCTGCAGTCACGAAAGCTTTAAATCAAAACGTTCTACTGAATTAAATAGACTTTTTAAATAAACGTTTTCTCCTACAACATCAGAGTGCAGCGCCACATTAAATACG
The DNA here is from genome assembly GCF_015708825.2 of Lethenteron reissneri. Taxonomy (NCBI): domain Eukaryota; kingdom Metazoa; phylum Chordata; class Hyperoartia; order Petromyzontiformes; family Petromyzontidae; genus Lethenteron; species Lethenteron reissneri. The sequence continues at coordinate 9,940,999 of NC_083830.1, read as the reverse complement.
CACTACAATGACAATAGTTTAAAGCGATTTGAAGCATGTTTTATTTTGGGGGGGGGGGCAGAGCTTTGTGACGACGTATGACGGGGGGGAGGTAAAAAAATCGTCCAAAATCGCGTGACGTCATTTATGGACGGCCCCTTTGGGGTGGCGAGACAATGGCCAGATTTTTTTTTTAAAGACGGCAAATCATCGACAATACAAATGAGGCACGGGCACTTGAGTTACAACTTTGTTTCATCAAATCCGACGTGTTTATTGACGTTATACCCAATGGGTGCAAGGCTGCGGTGAATGTTAGGAATCACTTGTAGAGAGTGCACCTTGTGAGTGAGCCACACCTGTGGGTAAGTCAAGCGCACTGTGAGTAGTCTATAGTGTAGTGTATAGTGTAGTGTATAGTGTAGTAGTGTATAGTGTAGTGTATAGTGTAGTCTACAGTAGTGTCGTGTATAGTGTAATGTATAATGTAGTGGTGTATAGTGTAGTTTATAGTGTAGTGTATAGTGTAGTTTATAGTGTATTTATAATGTAGTTTATAGTGTAGTGTATAGTGTAGTCTATATTGTAGTTTATAGTGTAGTTTATAGTGTAGTGTATAGTGTAGTAGTGTATAGTGTAGTGTATAGTGTAGTCTACAGTAGTGTCGTGTATAGTGTAATGTATAATGTAGTAGTGTATAGTGTAGTTTATAGTGTAGTGTATAGTGTAGTTTATAGTGTAGTGTATAGTGTATTTATAGTGTAGTGTATAGTGTAGTCTATAGTGTAATTTATAGTGTAGTTTATAGTGTAGTGTATAGTGTAGTGTATAGTGTAGTAGTGTATAGTGTAGTGTATAGTGTAATCTACAGTAGTGTCGTGTATAGTGTAATGTATAATGTAGTAGTGTATAGTGTAGTTTATAGTGTAGTGTATAGTGTAGTCTATAGTGTAATTTATAGTGTAGTTTATAGTGTAGTGTATAGTGTAATCTACAGTAGTGTCGTGTATAGTGTAATGTATAATGTAGTAGTGTATAGTGTAGTGTATAGTGTAGTTTATAGTGTAGTGTATAGTGTAGTCTATATTGTAGTTTATAGTGTAGTTTATAGTGTAGTGTATAGTGTAGTTTATAGTGTAGTGTATAGTGTAGTCTGTAGTGTAGTTTATAGTGTAGTTTATAGTGTAGTCTGTAGTATAGTTTATAGTGTAGTCTGTAGTGTAGTCTGTAGTGTAGTCTATAGACTACACATTGCACCTTGTGAGCTACACCTGTGGGTGAGGCAAGCGCAATGGTCAACAACGCCACGTGTTCACGATGGTCAACAATGCCACGTGGTTGCGATGGTAAACAACGTCACGTGGTCACGATGGTAAACAACGCCACGTGGTCACGATGGTAAACAACGCCACGTGTTCACGATGGTAAACAATGCCACGTGTTCGTGATGGTAAACAACGCCACGTGATCGTGATGGTAAACAACTCCACGTGTTCGCGATGGTAAACAACACCACGTGGTCGTGATGGTAAACAACGTCACGTGTTCGTGATGGTAAACAACGTCACGTGGTCATGATGGTAAACAACTTCGCGTGTTCGTTTACATGCTGCGGGAGTGGTTGCGGTTTGCGTCGCACTGCGCTCACGGCCAACACCGGTGACGATTATCTAAACCGGTCCTGGGCCTCCCCTAGGTTGGCTCAGCCTCAAATGGGTATCTGGCGCGGTGTGTAATCGTGGGGAGACAAAGGCGGCCGGGCGTGGTTGCTGGCCCTGCAACAGTCTGTTGATACGGCTCGACCGGGGGGAGATCTGTAATTCGACACCGCGTTGTTGATGTTTGTTTATTATGGATCGACTGAGCGGTAATCAATACGATTAATCGCGAGTAACGATCCAAAAGACCTTATCTAAAAAGTATAAACTTTGCGTCTATATTATGTTGCTGCTACGAGTGTCAAAATGATTGACCACTTTGTTGAGCTATCGTCTGTGGCCAGGTCGCTTTGGAACTAGAAGTTAAAATACCTCGGCAGGCTTTGTCTGGTACGATTGGGGTGGTTTGTGTTGTTGTATTTGTTTGTGTTTGGGTGATTTAAATTTTGATTTAAAGCTTTCGTGACTGCAGGGATTCATATTCTTGGTTATTTCGGTAAAGTCACGTAGAAGGGAAATAATAAAATAATAAAAAATATTAAACTATAAAATGTTCACGACGTTTCGACTGCAACACAAGCAATCATCATCAGGTGTGAAATCCACAGCAAGAAAAGTATTTCCCTTCTACGTGACTTTACCGAAAGAACCAAGAATATTATGGTGATTTGTTTACATTTCTTGTACTTTCACTCCTACCGCGTGTTCGTTGTAACTGTTGTTGTCACGTGCTTACCCCGTGCCCCCGACTGGACATCTGTGAACAACAAGAGCTTCATTGCTCATCGGATTCCTCCTGACATCTAAATATTATGATGTATGGGCAAAGATTCGCCCCTTAGGCCAAAGCCACACTCACTCTCTTCCACATATGGGGGGGGGGGGGGTAAATCTCTAATCGGTGATTTTCTCGGGTGTACGAGAAATCTCATAATGAACCTGATACGATTGTTTGCTATTTTTAAATCCTTTATATTAAGTTCACTTGCTTGCTTGCTTACGACCGTGCAAATCTTTCGGTCGTTTTTTAACCCACTTCACGTGATCCAATGGAGCTGACATTTTGCACACAGACTCGTTGTGCGTGACAATTAATTTTCGTGAAAAATTTTTTCCAAAATTTTACACTGTTTAGGGAAATTTTTTAAAATATTTAATTACCAATTGCTTAATGGTGGCAGACAATCATCTGACCCATAGGTGGCAGCCATCTCAAGCCAGAGGACGAGAGGACTCTAGCCGCCCCGATGCCACGCATATAAAGGATTTATAGTGAAAAACTTTATTTTTACGGGTTAATTTTTTTAAATCCTTAATATTAAGTTCGCTTGCTTGCTTGCTTGCGTGCTTGCGTGCTTGCGTGCTTGCTTGCAAACTTACGACCGTGCAAATCTTTCGGTCGTTTTTTAATCCACTTCCCGTGATCCAATCGAGATGACATTTTGCACACTCGTTGTGCGAGACAATTAATGTTCGTGAGAATTTTTTTCCAAAATGTTACACTGTTTAGGGAAAACAAATTAAATATTTAATTACCAATTGCTTAATACTGGCAATCATCTGACCCATAGGTGGCAGCCATCTCAAGCCAGAGGACGAGAGGACTCTAGCCGCCACGCATATAAAGGATTTATAGTGAAAAACTTTGTTTTTACGGGTTATACTTGTTATCTATGATGAGACTCTAACAGCTACTCCAAAAATGTGTATTTTTCCGCAAAAAAACTTTAATTGTTGACGACTTGATTCAACTTCTTATATTTAAAGACGTACCCATTGGAAACCGCTCAATGTAAACATTCCTATCACTATTTTTAAATCCTTTATATTAAGTTCGCTTGCTTGCTTAGGACCGTGCAAATCTTTCGGTCATTTTTTAACCCACTTCCCGTGATCCAATCGAGCTGACATTTTGCACACAGACTCGTTGTGCGTGACAATTAATGTTCGTGAAAATTTTTTTCCAAAATCTTACACTTTTTAGGACAAAAATATTATATTTAATTACCAATTGCTTAATGGTGCAATGCAATCATCTGACCCATAGGTGGCAGCCATCTCAAGCCAGAGGACGAGAGGACTCTCGCCGCCACGCATATAAAGGATTTATAGTGAAAAACTTTGTTTTTACGGGTTATACTTGTTTTTCGTTCAAACTCATTTGAATACGAAAAAAACAATATATCGAACAATGGTTCTCGCTTTAACTCTATTTGCTGTTTAATGCTCTATCAAACGAAAAAAACAGAAATGTGATATTATGAACGTTTTCTGAATGACACAAATATTTATGGGGCGCTTAAAATCCAGATTTGGGGGCCTTAAAATGAAAAAATCTCGGATTTTTAGATTTTTCTGTTTGTCTTAAAAGCGAGCTCCGTACCAAATCTCAGCTGTCGTCCGTGTCGGGCAAGTACCCTCGATGTTTTTATTTGAGACCTACAGACGGTAAGTTGTTTTATTTAATATCGAATAAATCTTGATTTGAAGTTTTCGTGACTGCAGGAATCCATACTCGTCGTTTCTTTCGGCAAAGTCGCGTAGTTAGAATAAGTTAGAATAACTACGTGACTTTACCGAAACAACCAAAGAATATCGAATAGATTACAGGCGCCATCTACCGGTGCGTAAGCCGGAGTGCAAACTGACCGGACCACGTGTTTTCTGCTTTGCACTGTACATGCGCACGTGTTTCCTGCTTTGCACTGTACACACGCACGTGTCGTCGTTGCGGGCTGGTTACCGGCATCATCATCAATAGCAAGCAGCGAGCAGGTGAAGTTTAAATTTTGATTTAAAGCTTTCGTGACTGCAGGGATTCATATTCTTGGTTCTTTCGGTAAAGTCACGTAGAAGGGAAATAAAAGAATACAAATAGAAAACAATAAAATAGTGTATTATTTCCCTTCTACGTGACTTTACCGAAAGAACCAAGAATACAAAGCCCGTTTATTTCATGCTCGTCGTCACCATACAAATCTCGACTTTAACGGAGTTGAAGAGTCCGTGGGCGAATGTTTTTTAAATGATTGGTTACAAGAGAAGGCGCAACAGTCGTGTCTGGAAGGCCGAGTGGCTTTCAAAGGCAATGCACGCGTTCAATCGGAGCGTGTTCGTAACACGTCCTGCGGTGTGGCTAATGCACTATAATTAATTGCAAAAGTTGTTCTGTTTATTGCCAGAAAATTGTAAGAGCCGATGTATTGTGATTGTTCTTGTATACAATAGAACTCTTTCTAACAGTCGTGTCTGGGAGGCTTTGCGAGTACTGGACGGTGCAGCGGGCCCGACACTTTAATGTTGTAAGGATTCGTGCTCGGGTCGTTGTGGAGAATACAAAGTAGCAGGGTTAATAAGCAGACAGGGTCGCATGCTGTAACAGAACTGATGGGATGTGTAAACTAAATACATTAATGTAGTTTTTTGTGTTAGATCGCGTAAATATATAAATGTGTCGGTAAAGCCGCCACCAACCGACACAACCAACTAGTAAGGGTTGTCACGTAAACAGAACGGGGCCAATTCTTCACTAGTACAGCACTAGTTTGTAGTGTATAGTAGTGTAGTGTATAGTGTAGTGTTTAGTAGTGTATAGTGTAGTGTATAGTGTAGTGTATAGTGTAGTGTATAGTGTAGTGTAGTATATAGTGTAGTGTATACTGTAGTGTATAGTGTAGTGTATAGTAGTGTAGTATATAGTGTAGTGTATAGTGTAGTAGTATATAGTGTGTAGTGTATAGTGTAGTGTATACAGTGTGTAGTATATACTGTAGTGTATAGTGTAGTATATAGAGTAGTGTATAGTGTAGTATATAGTGTAGTGTATACTGTAGTATATAGTGTAGTGTATACTGTAGTAGTATATAGTGTAGTGTATAATGTAGTATATAGTGTAGTGTATACTGTAGTAGTGTAGTGTATAGTGTAGTGCATAGTGTAGTATATAGTGTAGTGTATACTGTAGTGTATAGTGTAGTGTATAGTGTAGTGTATAGTGTAGTGTATACTGTAGTAGTATAGTGTAGTGTATACTGTAGTAGTATATAGTGTAGTATATAGTGTAGTGTATAATGTAGTATATAGTGTAGTGTATACTGTAGTAGTGTAGTGTATAGTGTAGTGCATAGTGTAGCATATAGTGTAGTGTATACTGTAGTATACTAGTACAGCACACCGGTGTGTTGGAGAGCCAAGCCACAACATTTACAATCTAAGTATCAACACAAGCGGTGTGCTGTAGTAGTGAAGAATTGGCCACGTTCTGTTTACGTGACAAACCTTACTAGTTGGCTGTGTCGGGTGGTGGCGGGTTTAACGACACATTTATATATTTACGCGATCTAACACACAAAAACAACCTATTATGGATGATATTGGCCGCGAAAGCCGACGCTGTAAAACTACATTGATATTGTTAGTGGGGAGCGGTGGTGTAGTGGTTAGCGCGCTGCGCTACGAACCTGGCGACCCGGGCTCGATTCCCGCTCACGGCCAACACCGAGTGACGATTATTTGCACCGGTCCTGAGCCTCCCCTAGGTCGACTCAGCCTCAAATTAGTACCTGGCGCGGTGTGTAAACATCGCCACTGGGGAGACAAAGGCGGTCGGGCGTGGTGTTGGCCACCCATCCCCCCCTCGTGTGCCGTGCCGGCCTTCATAGGTGCTACGCGCTAACAGCACATGCCCCATCAGTTGAAGGCTATATTCGGGGGTGGGGGGATCTTTATCTTTGTTGTGATTGCGCGTGAACCAAGTGGGCCCAAGGGCGGACGCTCGGCCTCCCCCACTTGGGGACAGAGAGGCGCTCGGCAGAGATCGCAAACGGGTTTTGATTCCTTACCCGTACCCGGCCGCACCAGGGTCGCAAATGGGTACCCGTTCCCTACCCGATACCCTACCCGAAATGAGTGACAAACGGTGACTCACCAGTGACTCACGGCCTACCCGTACCCGGCCGCACCAGGGTCGCAAACGGCTACCCATACCCGTACCCGGTCGGGTACGGGTAGCCGGGTATCGGGTAGGGTACGGGTATCGGGTACCCGATTGCGACCTCTGGCGCTTGGTGGTGGCTCTGAGAAACCTGCCCATCGTTTCAGCCGCCGCACCGGGAGATAGCAAATTCCGCTCCGGTTGTGGCAAACCGTTAACGCCGGGGCGGCGGGGCGGTACGGCGGCGGCGGCGTATCAACAACTGCGCTGCGGCTCGCCGCGCGATCGTTTTTTCTGCAGGATGCACGACCTGACGGAGAAGACGCGCATGGTGACCAGCCACCTGAACTTCCTGTGGAAAGCGGCGGGGAGCTTGGCGACCGCGTGCCCCGAGCAGGCGCGGTACCTGCGGTGAGCGAGACGGCGGTGACCCCGGGGCTCGCCGGTGACCCCCGGGGACCCGGCGGTGACCCTGGCCCTGCGGTTTACTGCGGGGCCCAGATTCATACAGAGAGCCATAGACTCACGCAAAGATCCATAGATTCATACAGAGAGCCATAGACTCACGCAAAGATCCATAGATTCACACACCCATAGGCTCGCACAGAAATAAAAAGATTCACACAGAGACCCATAGGCTCACGCAAAGATCCATAGATTCACACAGAGACCCATAGACTCACGCAAAGATCCATAGAATCACACAGACACCCATAGACTCGCACAGAAATAAAAAGATTCACACAGAGAGCCATAGACTCACGCAAAGACCCATAGATTCACACTGAGACCCATAGGCTCGCACAGAAATAAAAAGATTCACACAGAGAGCGATAGACTCACGCAAAGATCCATAGATTCACACTGAGACCCATAGGCTCGCACAGAAATAAAAAGATTCACACAGAGAGCCATAGACTCACACAAAGATCCATAGATTCACACTGAGACCCATAGGCTCGCACAGAAATAAAAAGATTCACACAGAGAGCCATAGATTCACACTTAGACCCATAGGCTCGCACAGAAATAAAAAGATTCACACAGAGCCATAGACTCACGCAAAGATCCATAGATTCACACTGAGACCCATAGGCTCGCACAGAAATAAAAAGATTCACACAGAGAGCCATAGACTCGCGCAAAGATCCATAGATTCACACTGAGACCCATAAGCTCACATTGGAGGCATCATCACAGTGATGCACTCCGCTACTCCCGCCACAATCATCTGGCTCATTAACCACCTCGATGTCAAATTACAGCTGCTACTTCACATCAATTTCAATGTTAGTCCAACGGTTCCAAGCACGTGCCAACGTTGAGCCCAGCGTTGGCACGTCTACTGGGTTGTTGCAGAGGTTCGTGGTTCGAATGCAGTAGGCCACCCTGGTTATTACTGTTGCGGGTGTAGTAACCGTATGGCACTGCGCCCCCGTCTGCTTCGCCGTGGAACTTACAGATCCCCTGACATCCTCTGACGCCATCTCTTCCGCGTTTTTTGCTTTGTTTGCGTTGTCTGTTCTGTCTCCTTTGAACTCTCATTCTACTTTGTACGTTGAACTTCTTTCGCACCGTACGTAGCCAACCGTGCGAATCGGAGGTATGGGGGAAGGACAACAAACTGAACACAGAAAGCAGTTCTATAGAGACGAGTTGTCAATCGAGATGATTTAAAAGTGCATAGTTCCAGTCGCTTCCTAATATTGCAAGGAAGAGCGTTCCAGAAGCGCATCTGAAAGTGTGCAATGCAGTGACCGTTCAATGGCTATCCAAACGCTGTTGCGAGCCAAAAACCTCTGTTATTTATGTATTTATGTTAAACTTCTTTCGCACCGTACGTATCCAACCGTGCTCATCGGAGGTCTTGTACTGTCTGTACTTCTTCTGTCTCGTTTGCTTCATCTCATTTGGTCTGACTGGTGGCCTTAAAAAAGTATATGTTGAATGAATAAAGAATAATTGATTTTGACATGCCCAGTGGGATGCATTTAAGGAAACTTTAAAGTTGAAATATTTCGATTTAAAGCTTTCGTGACTGCAGGGATTCATCTTCTTGGTTCTTTCGGTAAAGTCACGTAGAAGGGAAGTAATAAAATAATAAAAATAAAAACATTATGTTTTATTTTTATTATTATAAAAATAAAACATTATGTTTTATTTTTATTATTTTATTACTTCCCTTCTACGTGACTTTACCGAAAGAACCAAGAAGTTGAAATATTTGTTTTGCTCAAATATCACGTTCCCATGGCAGGGACGATTCTTTTCATAGGACGAGGATTATTGATGTCCCAACAAAGTGACTCTTTATTTTTAACCCCGGAGGGATGATGGGCTGAGTCAACCCCCCCCCTCCCCCCGCACCTGGATTTCAACTCTCGCCTTTCTAGTTGCCGAACTGCTCGCTGTGTCACCTGACCAGTTTGTGTATCTGTCGTGATCGATTAATCGTTTCCGCGCTGATGTGTGGGTCCGTGCTGTGTGCCTGCAGGTGCATCTACAAGGAGCGGGCCACATGGGCAGCTGCTCATAAAGTCACCGTCGGTCAGTCCTCAGTGCCACCACACACACACACAAAGACAAAGGTCCCCCATATAGCCTGATCAGACTGTTAAGGCAAGTGCTGTTAGCGAGTAGCACCTATGAAGGCTAGCACTGTGGCACACAAGGGGGTGGGTGGCCAGCATCACGTCCGGCCGCCTTGTTTACACACCGCACCAGGTAGTCATTTTAGGCAGGATCAACCTAGGGGAGGCCCAGAACCGGTTCAGATAATCGTCACCGGTGTTGGCCGTGAACAGGAATTGAACTCGGCAATCGGACAATGGGGAACCTGGAGGAAACCCACGTGGAACAGGAGGGGAACACACAAACTCCGCATAGAAAAGGCAGCTTAATCGGGTATTGAACCCAGACCCCTTTGTGCACTGGTGCTAACTTTCACCGACCTCCGGCGACCCTCTGCAGACCGGCGGCGGCACCTGACGGGCTTCTGCGCGCTGTGCGGCGCCGAGCTGGGCGCCGGCTCGTGCCGCGTGCGCGTGCATCCACGCGCGCGCCCCCCCGCGTCTCCGCGCGTCTCCGCGCTACTGCGCGATGCGGCGGTGCGGGAAGACCGCAAAGAGCATCTGGAGCGGGGCGCCGCGCGGCGCCTGCGTCGCCACCGCAACGCCGCCGGCACCATCGTGAGTCACGCCGCGCGGACGGCCACGCGAAGTCACCATCGCTCACCGCAAACGCGCGCCGCTTACACGCCCGCACACCACACACGCACCACGTGCACCGCATATACCGCACACACACACACCGCAAACACATCTTGAAAATGCTGCGCGGCACACGCACTGCAGACACCGCACGAACACACCGCACACATAGCGCAAACACATACCACACACACACACCTCACACGCACCACACACCACACACACCACACACACATCACAAACACATACCACACACACCACAAACACATACCACACACACCACAAACACATACCACGCACGTACACACCACATACACCGCATATACCGCACTCGCACACCACACGCACCGCCAACACACCGCACACATACACAACAATATACACCACTCATTCACACACTGCACACATGGCACGCCGCCCAAACTGCATACACATACCGTCAACACCCTGCTCACGCTCACACATACAGCTGTCATTTGTGGCCAGGTCGCTTCTGAAAAATATCGTGGGCCCTACCTGCTAAAATAAAAACAGCTTCATAGTTTATGGGTTACTCTCCCAAACGAGACTCGTCCTTGTCTCCACCTGCGTTCTCACCGGGGTGAACAAAGTTACCTTGAACCTCCGCTCACGAGCATGGGGGTCAAGTACGGTCAAAACAGCCGCCATGACTGGCACAGCGTGAGGGGAAGCCCGGCTCCCCGGAGGGAACACGCAGCGTGCGAGCGAGCGAGGGGACAACTCGTGAGCTCGCTGGCGCTGCTGCCGCGCCTGTGTCCACGCTTGCAGCCCGCAAGCTCTCTGGGTCTCGACACACGAACACAGTCTTCGCCGTGATCCACCAACCCCGTTCGTGAATGGCCGCGTTCCCGCGTGCTCGACTTCTTCTCACCGCTGCCTCGTTAAACTCGGCCCAATCATTCCGCTCGTTCAACCAATCGTTCCGCTCACCCCCCCCTGCCACCTCCCCACCCGCCCCCTCCACCCGCCCCCCCCCCCGTCCCACTTCCCCCGGAAGTCCATAGCGTGCTTCACCTGCAAGAGGACGTCCCGGGTCCGTGGCGGCTCGCGAGCCGAGATCGCCGCGACCCTGAGCCACCGGCGTCACGGCCGCCGCCGCCGCCACGACGCCGGCGCGACGGAGGGTGGCGCCGCCGTCGACGGCGGCACAGCCCGGCGCCGCAGGCGACGCGCAACGCCGGCGTCCGGCGAGTCGACACCATCCGGCAAAACGACGCCGGCGGCGTCCGGCAGAACGACGCCGGCGGCGTCACGGACACCGGGCAACTGGACGCCGACCACGCCGAGGGGCAGGGCAACACCGCGCGCCAGCCCGGCAGCCACCACGCCCAGGTGCCAAATCCCCCCCACAAAAGATGTCCCCTCCTGCGCTTGCGTCCGAGTGAGCGCTGCCGTTGGGTCGCTTCTGTTGCCGTGGAGGGAACATCGAGAGGGGAGCTCTGATAACCAATGGGTGACGTATGCTTGGATGCATGCGGACGACACGAGGAAGTTTGACGCAGTCTGTGGGGGTTGCACAGTCCGATCTCCGCCCCCCCCCCCTCGAGACTCCCAGTGGCAACGCGGCAGGCGACACAGGGCGCGGCCCTCAACGAGCACATGAACGCCGAGCTAAAAAACTCAACGTTAGCGACTAACGCTGTGGCCCTTAAAGGGAACTGTTAGAGGAGACACTTGGGGTAATGGGCCTTCTTCGTATAGCAGTGTTGCGATGTTAATTGCATGTATGTGCGTGTGTTGAACTTCTTTCGAAACCGTACGTAGCCGACCGTGCTAGTCGGAGGTGCGCGGGGTGGGGGGAGGAGGACAGCTGTTTGTAGTAAACGCGTTGCTGGTGAAGGTTTCCATCCACGATTGCCCAAGGCCATGGCCCTAACTGACTTTAAGGGTGGAACAACGCATCGATTAATATCGACGTTCAAGCTCACGGGTGGGTGCGTATATTAAATTGCACGTCCTCGCCCCCGTACAGCGACGAAACGTTCTACCGGTCACCTCAACGTGAACAGAAATAATCGATTTTTCGAAACAGGATCGTGACCCCGAATCTCACCACTCCAACCTAATCACCTGGGTGGTGGGAGTAGACATTTCACGGGACCTGTCAACGTGTTCGTGTGCCACTTTATAAATGGACTACTGTGTGGTGTTATCTTGGTGTGGTCTGGGACTGGCGTTGTTATTGTTTTTTGTTGCTTTGCCCAGTCCTGATAAATCAAACTTGAATATTTATATTTTGTGACTAGCTTAACCATTTTCAAAAATGTTCACTCCCGTCATGTTTTTTGTATTGTTTGCTGCTCTGTTTTAACTCGCTGAACCCGACTGGACGTGTGTGAATAAAGAGCTTCACAGCTCATCGGATTCCTCCTCTTCCTGCAGCAGCAGCAGCAGCAGACAGTCGAAATGAAGATTTCCGATTTTATATCACGACTCCTTGTCGACGCACGGTCTTGGCGCCCCCTGTTATCACCGGGCTTGCCGTGTCACGGCACGAAACGCACAAATTGTCGTCATCATCGTTACGATGAGCCCAAACAATGAGAGCCGCCCCCTTGTTGGGAAAACTGCTACGTTGTTTATACAGCATTGTCTTAGTACGTTTTAGAGGGGCTTTGTTTTGCCCGATTTTTTTATTTAGTATAGATTTATACTTAAATTTTTTATGTGTATTGTATTATGATTGTTATTGGGATCAAACATCGAAATAGATTTTTTTGCACTTTCTGTATGCAGCATGGACGGGTTGTGCTTTTTCTGTAAGATTTTATTGTTTACTACATACGTGATGTCTAGATTTGTGTGCAATGAATTTTAGGTGTATCTTGTAATTGTATTGCTTGTTGCGGTTGAACCCAAATCAAGAGCCGAATGGCTCACAGGGTAAATCCTAATAAATGAAACTGAAACCTTTTCTTTGTCCCACGCCCCACCCCACCAGCAGGTCAACGCAGTCTCCCGCTGCCAGTACGCCCGGCAGCGCCAAGCGGAAACCCTTCGCTCAGCTCAAGCAGCTGCTGCAGATGGAGCAGCAGAGGCAGCAGCAGAAGGGCAGCCTCAAAGACTTCCTGTCCTCCATATAAGCCAACCCACCTTGCTCGGTCTGTTCCTCCTACAACGCGCGTGTTGTTTTCATAACACGAATTGGCTATAATGCGATGAATGTGTTTGGGAATGCGTTTTTTTTCTAACGCGGATACGAATTGGAAATATAACACGATTGAGTGAACTGAGCGACGTCGCGCGAGGAGGAATAAGTGGTTGTACGGCTGCCTCGGCGTAGCATCACACAATGGATGCTGCTGGATGCTTCTAGATGCTACCCACGCGCCTCAGTCTTGGCCCAGCCTGCGTACGCATCTCACGTGTTATCGCGGACTGTGCTTTACCTTATATTATTTATTATCACACGGTTTTTCCATACCGCGGAGTTCTTCAGGAACGCGACAACTACCGAGGCGTTATAGGAGAACAGACCGTACTGTTGGGGATAGCCACGCTTTGAAAAATGTTATCGTGCGACGCGGTTTTCTCGGCAGGAGTTTTTGTTTCCGCAATTGGGCTTCACCCTTTTGAAGTTTGGGTCGAGGCAAAGACGTGAGAAGGCCAAGTCAACTCGGCCCACCATTCCATTTGGGGTTGATAAAATGAGTACCATATTCTTGGTTCTTTCGGTAAGTCACGTAGAAGGGAAATAATAAAATAATACAAATATAAAACAATAAAAATTCTCACGACGTTTCGACTGCAACACAAGCAATCATCATCAGGTGTGAAATCCACAGCAAGAAAAATTAAAAAAGTGGCGGTTTTTCCCAAAAAAAAATCAAATTTTCTTGCTGTGGATTTCACACCCGATGATGATTGCTTGTGTTGCAGTCGAAACGTGAGAATTTTTATTGTTTATATTTGTATTATTTTATTATTTTCCTTCTACGTGACTTTACCGAAAGAACCAAGAATATGAATCCCTGCAGTCGGGAAAGCTTTCAATCAAAATGAGTACCACTGCTATAAGCTACTCAGAGTCATCCTGTGGGGAGACAGGCCTCCCTCCATAGGAATGTGGAATTTCCTCCACTGGCTCAGGGTGGCCAGTAATGATATCCACCGGCCCGTGCTTGTTTGAGCATTTGAGCATGGATAAACCGACTTTGCTGTATTCCTTTACAAATCGGTGGCTGTGATGAATAAAAAAACGGTCTGTTGCATGCGTCTGATTTTGTTTTGTTTTTTACGAGCGTGAAACTACCAGTGAGGTTAAAGGTACACAAAAATTATAGTTACATTAAAAAGTAACGTCCTGAAAGTTGGTTCGTTTCTCAATCCACTTGTCCTGGTGAGGGTCGCCGTGGCAGCATATTGAGTAGGGGGCGGTCTAGACCTGCCTGTCCCTGGCGACAGACTCCAGCATGACACTACTATACACTACTATAAATTACTATACATTCTACACTACTATACACTATTATGCACCGCCTCTAGCTCTTCCTGGAGCATTCCCTGGCCAGCTGAGAGACAGCGTCCTGCCAGCAGCGTGTCCTGGGCCGGCCCTGGGGTCTTCCTGAAAGAGACGAACTTAATTCGGAGCTGTTCTGCCCTGTCTTGGCACAATCTCCAATATGGGGTTCGGCTCAGTATCTGCATGCCAATGGACACGTCCCTCCTTGTGCAGTCTTTAGAAATTAACACGCAATCAGAGACTATTGAATTGCCAACAATTGTTGCAAGTCCGGTGACCAATGGACCTTCTCGACCAGGGGTGGGGAACATGACCTGTGGCAACATGAGGCCACTTGGAAATTGCTCACATTTATTTGTTGCTGCTGCAAGCATCTTAGCCACACAAATCGGGTACGAGAAGGGGGTTATTTTTGTACTGGGCATCAAGGTGGCGAGATGTTAACTACCTCGCCTGGTGTGCAGGTCGTAGGTTCGATCTGGACCCTGGCGCCGAGATATTTGGAGTTTGCGGGTTCTCCCCGTGGTCGCGTGGATTTTTCACAGAGTCCTCCGGGTTTTCCCTCATTTAGAATCGTGACGCCTTTAAGAGTATTTGGTGATAATAGGGGGTTTCCCCTTTGTTTTCTAACAAAACTGAAACCTTTTACAAGGAATCATGTGTGCATTAACCACAATGCTTGTGGTCAAAATGCAAACAAAAAACACACTGATAATATATGCATTGTCCTTGAATCTGATTGGTCCACACCAGAGACGGCTTTCTTTTGAGCCTCGTCTCAATTGGTGCTAGACCAGAGGACGCCAACAGGTTTCAGTTTTGTTGCCAGAAAAAAGGGGGAAACTCCTATTATATTTTGGTACTGGCAAAGGAGGTCGAATGATGTATTTGGTGGCAATAAATTTCCACATGATTGATACGCAACTTCTTAGAGCTATCATTTGTGGCGAGGTCGCTTTTGAAAAACAGCTATACACAGCTCAGTGGGTCTTCCCTGGTAAAATAATAAGTTGACATGCTCGGTACGATGACTGCAAGGGCCTCTTTACGTGCAGTGGACGTGAAAGTTCAATTTTTGCGTTATTATTGGACGACACCAAGGCGGTGTCAACGTGTGGCCCCAACAACATATTTGAAAGTCCTTGGTTTGTCCTGGGAAAAGCTCACCCACTTCTGCTCTAGACTAAATGTTTTTTTTTAATATTCGGGTTATTTTAAACAAAGGTAAACATCGGACCGGTTTTGACTTCTGTGAGGCTCTTAAGTGTTGTAAGAACTCTCCAAAAACACCATGAGGGCCCAATTTGCAATCAGGAGCGTGCAGAAAGTGTCGGCAGATAGCAAATAAATATTTGAATGAATATTAATTATTTTGTTACCCACCAAAGGCTATGCAGAGCCCCAAGATGTTCAGAAGGGTGCTGCACAGGGATGGTTGGAGAATGTACATTACTGGTTTGTGAGACAAAACGTGCGAATACCATTCAAAGCTCCACAGGCAAGCGATTCACCTAAGAATCACCCCTTGCCATCGACCTGTGTGGGCTCCAAAGCCGCATGTGGTGGCTAAGGACCGATTCGTGACGTTATACTGGTTGGAACCTCCTGGTCACACCAGCCCACAGGGGATTAGTGTCCGTCCGTCCGTCGTGCATCCAAAAATGGGAGGGGTGGGGCTGGGTGGAGAGGGAAGGGGCTGGGTGGGGAGGGGCTGGTCACCCCGTGGTGCCCTTATAAAACTCAACGTTTAACCTACTCACGCCGGCTCGTGCCCGCCCTCACAGTCGGCCATATTTGCGGAATACACCACGCCGCCGTTGACCCTGGCCATTGACCGAGCAACCCAACGTTCCTACCAGCTCCATACGCAGGAATGTGTTTAAGGACCACTGTCTGCATTCGCATGCATTGCGGCTCTTGGAAGGGTTTTTCGAAAAAGATGGTTCTTATTTTTGATTGCGGCCTCCTAATCTACATGATCCACCAACCTTACCTCCAAAGCACAAATGTTCCACACTTCAAACTGACTTAAGTGGATTAACATTTAAGACGCGTACAAACCAATCAGGCTAGGAGGGAGAAGGCTAATGCTAAAATATCAAAAGGGGGATTTTAAATTCCGATTGTGCTTTGAGCAATGTCATGAGGCAGAGACATTTCCTTTGAGCACCTGGTGAGCAGGACATCGCCGTGACAGAACGGCCCCGGAGGACAAGACACTACTCGCGAAGACATTAGAAGTCTCACAAGTAGTGTTCACAGCATGTGACATTAAAATGTCTCATGTCAGACATGGAAAGCACCAGGAGAGGGAAAAATACAAACTGTGGATGGGGGTTTTATTTTGTGTGCAGTCGTCGGCGATAAACCAGTGCACTCGAGAACCCAGTCAAATAAATCGAGGGCAGCTGCCCAGATTCGAATCTTGCCAGCTGTACTCTGACCCAGTGAACCAACAAAAATGTGAACATCCACATTGGCGTCTGAAAATTGCACAATGTGTACATCTTAGAAGGAAAATAATAAAATCATAGAAATATTGTTTTATATTATTATTTCCCTTCTACGTGACTTTACCGAAAGAACCAAGAATATAATCCCTGCAGTCACGAAAGCTTTAAATCAAAATTTAATGTATACATCGGCAAAATGAGGTTTCGATGGTTGGACGTTTCCGATCTGCCAGTGCGTGCAAATGTCACCCAAGATTTAGGACCACGTCGATTCAACCTTGGGCGCCCCATCCAGTGCAGCCTGATGGAGCAATGCAATGCGCTGTCAGGAAGAGATAAAGGATGGCTGGTAAAGGGGTAAGATTTTTTAATCAGCACAACATATTTACATCACCTTCCAATGGGCAACACCTGGTTATGAGCAATTACTGCAGTTGCCTTCAAAACACTCGTGTGTGTGTACGCGACCGTTACTCGTATAAAAAGTTAAAATAAAAACACTTGACAACAAATGTTGTTGAAACAATAGGTACCAGTCCAAGGCATGCCCGAACTTTAGAACATTTTAAACGGAACCCCTCTAAAATGGGAAGGGGGGAAAACAAACACATTTTCGTGAAACCCAGCAAGTCCAAAAGAGCAGAAACAGTTAAAATGCCCAAGAAAATCAATTGTTAAACCACGCTGGTGTTATGTATACAATAAAATGTGACGTCATCCACAACTGAGTTTATTTCTTTTTCTGCTGACCGCGTAAAACTGTTGGGCTACAAATGTTAACGGGGCAATTCTGCACACACGGCAGTTGCACGCCCCACCGTCAAAATCTGCAGGAGACACGATGAGGATTTCCTCCCCTCAATCATTGTTTATATGATTTCTTCTCTCGCCCTCTTACAACGACCAATTGAACATGTCCATTCATGACCTCTTGCTTTTTTTTTTAAACAAGATCAGATAAAAATGCTTAGAAGCTTAAAAGTGGATCGCAGTATTCCCTTGTTATTCGCGGACTTTGCTATACGCGAATCGCAACTGGAACCCAAAACGACGACTGCATCGAGAGAGTTAAGTGGTGAGAGAGAATGTGATGCGAGAAAGTGATGATGATGCTACTGTGCAGCATCATATTTTAAAGTAACATTTACACGATAACAATTTTTGTGTTATCATTTCCATGTATATGAGGCTTATTTATTGATTCAAGGAAATTCGTCAGCCAATATCATTATCCGCGAAATTTGCTACTCACGAGCATCTCCGGAACTTATCCCTCGTCGCGAATAGCGAGGGAATACCGTAATTCTACTTTTGGTGGCAAGCGTGTGACCAAATGCGACAAAAATACGTATTACTTGAAACACCGGGATACATCCTAAGCGTTCACAGCTGGAAGCGTGTTTTCTTTAAACCGGAGTCGTTAAAAAGTCCATCATCCCTCCAGGAAAGCAAACATAGGCAACTAATGCTTTTAAGAAACCAAGGGTGGTTATCCTGTTAGAAAACTGGCCCCTAACCATGGATGAACAATGCAATCGATTATCATTTAATCATAAATCCTCAATACCTTTGTTATTAAGGGTACCCCGTTCATGGCAAAGTTATGTTTTTGGTGCGTTTGTGTACACGACAACCAAATGCAGTCCGAGTACAATCTGATAATCAGGCCCATTTAGTGCGAAGGATACGCAGTAGTCTAGTGGAGTTAAGTTTGAACGCATGTCAGGTTGCACGAAAAATCCTGGGTGCAGCAATCTTTACTTTGTGTTTGGGGTCACACTGCACGCACGTCGTACGCAACATCGCGTAAGCTTCAACGTCATCGTTTGACCAGCAAACGTTAAAATAGTTTTTTTTTGCTGTTATCAGGGGATTTTTGCGTGCACTATTTGGCCTTTTTTATATAATTTAAAATGTGCGCGCGCAAAATGGCAACAGTAGGTGGCTGTACCATGGCAAACAGCCCAAATCGAGTCGGAAGTCCAGTGGAAATGTCCATCGCTTTAGTTCGATAAAGTTAGTATTATTTAAAAATGAATAGTGGATTAATCGTAGACACTTTCCATGGGAATGTGGAACTTCCAACCACTTGAGGATCACTATAGATTTGTCACCCACCCCATTGTTTGACCAGGAATATTTACTCTTAAGATAGGAATGTAGATGTATTTACTGATGGATATTTAACGCAGCCGTACGCATTATCTTGATGCGCTCCATCCTCATAAAACCCACGTCTACGAGAAGGCAGCGTCTTAAATTGTGGATGGGGTCTACAATCGTGAGCAAAGCCGTTCTCCCCAATGACATTTTTAAACAAAACACTCATTCGGAGCATTTTTGTTGGGAGCAACTAGTGCACAAAACCATCTTGAATCGACACGTGGATCGGTGGCCGATTGCACAAACACCTTAGCTTGTAATTTAACGCAGTAAAAGTTGAAGGGTGGGGAGAAATAAAGGTATAATATACCATGGGCCACAGTTCCATATATTGTATCCACACACAGCTGATGTATTTTCTTCAACACAAGGCTAATGTGACGTTATACAACACGGGTGGAAATGCAACGTGGTACTCTCCAAAATAGGACGTTTGTAGTCTCCAGTTCTAGAAGAAACGGAGACAAGTTTCATCGTTTGCCAAGTAACACTGGACAGGAGGCTATTCCTCCCCCATACCCCCCCCCACCCCCCACCTATATGCAACAAAGGTAAGCACCTTCACTAATATCACTAAAGTCACAAGACCGCACCCCGAGGCCAGACCCTGGGCATTATTTTTGGGTCTCGTCATTCACCAACTTCTCTAGACTGCCATTGGTTGTTACAACACGCGCGCGCGCACATTGCCACCCGCATAAATACACGACGGACGCACACCCCGTGAGCCGCATAGCATGGGCCTGTGAGCTCACTGTAGATAAACAATCGGGTCTAATTCCTACAGGGTTCGGGGAGGGCGCTCATTGTGTAATAATTACGTATCACTATGACATAACTTGACACCTAACGCATCTACAGGAAACTCTCCTTTACCGCAGCGCCACCCGATTTACATAATGCAGGCAGGCAATGTATTCGTATAGGGTTATGCACTGCCCGTGTTCAGGTTAAAGTCGCACATTTATACATCGAGGAGTTGGGACTACGTTTCAACCAGGAAGCGTGTTTTTCCCCCGACTGCAAAGCGAGATGCACACAACGCAGCATAGGGGCTACTACGCACAAAGTCAACAAAAGCCAGCTTAAATCAAATGACGCCTCTTGCCTGCGTTTAAAACAGTTGGACAATTAAACGAGAAAACGTTACACTTGTTAGGATCTAATAGTGTACCAACCACCTATTGGAACATGTTTGTAAACACATTTCTCAGTTTAGAAAAGGCCAGCGAGGGCAATAATTAAAGTTGCTTCATCCTGCTTGCAAAGTTCAGGAATTACAAATAATTGGAAAACCCCTTTGGTATCTTTGACCCACAGTCCATAGGAGCTCCAATCCGATTTAAATAACAATTGAGCCGAGGAATGCATCAATTAGTGTGGGATCATGCAAAAGCTGGTATCAATAAATATATTTTTTTATTTTAATATGACCATGTCCCGTGGAATACCAGGAGTGGTCTCCAACTCGGGTCCACTCTACATCCCTCTGGGCCACTCTGTGCTCTGAAAGTTCATTGCATGAACGTCACCGATTTTATTTTTTAAGGCTAGTGTCATTGTTATTTGTACTTGTGTGCCACTGCCAACGCAGGCAGCATCACCAAATGAATCAGGAAACATTAGCATTGTTGACTTAATGTACGTAGTAAAGGGCTCTGTTAGCCTGTGCCCTGCTGCAAGTTGAGGTGTAGAATCTTAAAATCCACCAAAACCCAATAATCTGTCTTAAAACAATTGTCTCAAGGGTCCAAGAAATGGACCTGAGAATCCTGGCACGCACGTCTATTTAATGGGACATACACGCTTCCAGATGCAATTGCAGGCCAATGCTCTGGGGACCGAAGTTGCATGAGTTTGAAGAGATCACTGAGACGATGCCTAAACCACCCATACCGACACGGTGGAGTTGAGACATCTCCCACATGACGAAAAAAACATGCAAATTTCAGTTGTCGTTATCCACAAGGCAGGACTGTATCACCACCCACGGAATAAATGATTTTCTAATATCACTGTACGTACTGTGCAAATGTTACAGCGGAGTTACAAATTAGGAATAGAACTGCTTCACACAAGCAGAGCGAATGCTACACAATCTTGATCATGACCAGCCTTAAAATGCGCATAGCAGGCTAACCTGTTGGGCATTGACTCGAAGGCTCCAAAAGATAACAAGTAATGTCATTATTTTAAGGATACAATTTTTTTTATAACCTCAGGCAATGATATGTCTTGGGTTAACAAGCAAATATTGTCCTGTACTTGCTTTTCAGTTTTCAATTTCGCAGACACCGAGCGGTGCATTTTTAACGGTTCATGAAAAAACATTTTTCTTAATTTTCTCCAGCGTTTCCGAATCACCAGGTGCTCACAATGACGTGCGGTATCCAACAAAGTCATTCTGGTTGCCCTCTGCATCTGCCATAACAATGGCAAATAGTACGCCTAAGCCGGTGTTAATGACAGAAGGTGAAGGAATGCTCTCTCGTGAGTAATGTGTAGCGATACCAAGGAGCTGTGGCAAGAGCACAAATGCTGCCAAACACGCCTGCAAGTGCACACACTACGGTATTACCAGGCGGCAATACTAAATACTGATCGGTGTGGTGGCACAGACTTTGAAAATCAGGTTGGTGGATCATGCAGTGGGGGGGGGGGGGGATAAGATCGATAACATTTACAGTTAGATCTACCGTATGCATGAGAGCTATCTGGTTGTAGAAATAAATACAGCCAACACGCTTTTCACATATCTGTGCTTTGAGTGTTCCACACATAAGTAATTCTCTTTGCTTGGCACTCGAGTTTTCCAACAGGACTAAAAATCTCAAAACGGAGTTGGCCGACACTTAAAACAGCCCTATCCTGAAAGACCCCTTCAAGATTTAAGTGGGGCCCCTTCCTTAACGAAGATTTAAAAAGGTAACAATTGTCATTGTTAACCGATGTGGCTTTTGAGTGGAAACTGCGAGCAGGTGTGTACAAATGGACCAATCCAGCAACCCCAGCGATTCAATGACCACAACACATCCACGCAACTCTGGAGAGAAAACAGCGCGATAGTTGCTGGCGTACAACGTTTTGTACTGCATTTTTTTTTACTCATGTTGGCAGAGACGCTGAACCTGAAAACACCATGTGTCTCGATTCACGACAGCGGGGAGGAGAGAGCGTGCATGGCGCACCATGACCGACACTCACAAGGAACAGAGAAGTATAACCTTAGCGGAGTGCAAACGGCAACTACCGTAACGTCCGTTTCACGAAGCCTTGGGGGTATAATTATCAGTATCTAGTTTGTATGAATTTCTTTACGCAAATGACTGTACACAAGGTCTATTTACAAAAAAATATTACTTACAAAAATAACAATATCAACATTACTGTTAATGAGATTTAGATAATGCTAAGGTGTTTTAATTATGTATGTTGGAGCATTAACGGTCATTAAAAGTTAAGCAAAAATAGCCACAAACACCACCACCACCACGAACCTGTGCCAAAAGCGGACGATCAAACGACAAGCACAAGTTGCAAAGATCTACCAGGAAATGCGTCACCCCTGAAAAAAACAGGCTTAACTACTGCAGCTGACCTTGCGAAATGCACGCACAACAATAATCGTGGACTTATTCACAACAAGCACAATGTTCTAAAACTCACAAGCCGCTGTGGGTTATATAAATGGTGAGGAGGGTGGGGGGGGGGAGAGAAAACATGACCCATAACCCGAGTATCCTAGTCAACTCCAGTCCGGTGAAGCCGGGGGAAAAAATCCGGCTGGACTTAAAAAAGATGTTGAGCCAAAGCAACGATACTTGATGACTGCGCACTCGTCACCCGACGCTTCCTCTCCGTTGTCCTGGGGATGGGAGAGCTAACATTTCACGGAGAAAACGAGCACCTCAAAGAAAATAATATTACGGTTTGGCCTTAACGTGAGCGGATGCAATTCAATATTTTAGAGATTATACCGGTAAAAATGTTTTTAAAACAAAAGTGCCAAAAGGCAGCTTTCAAAAATATTTACGTTCACCATTTACTTAAAATGTACTTTTGTTTTTAAAGTCAGTATGATATCTTGGGGGTGAGGTGGGGAGGTTGCAATCCAAGGGGCATCTTTCGTCTCTGACCGAGTGTTGCAGAGGCCAAACATTTTCTTTCAGTGCTTCACGACTCCTCTTGTCGGGTTCCCCCATTCGTAGGGAGGTAAAAAGTTTGCCAAGAGCAACAACCCAAGCAGATGCACATGTCGTACATCAAGTGGTTTAACGGCCTTTCATACCCATGTCGGTCTTACACCATTTTTTAAATGACATTTTTTTAAACACAAAAAAAATAATGCAAGCAACTCCAGAATTTAACAGAAGCCAGACATTTTTTCTTATGCAGACATTTTCTAGCTCAAGCAATATCCAAGCTCAAGCTGCAAATTAACAGATGTAGCCCAAGCAGAACATTGTTTTTTTCATGTTAGTCTATTTGCTGGATGACAAAAAACACACCAATGTTTGTACATTTTCAGAAAAGACTTTGTTAAAACAACGCTT
The DNA here is from genome assembly GCF_015708825.2 of Lethenteron reissneri. Lineage (NCBI taxonomy): Eukaryota > Metazoa > Chordata > Hyperoartia > Petromyzontiformes > Petromyzontidae > Lethenteron > Lethenteron reissneri. The sequence goes on along the minus strand of NC_083830.1, from coordinate 9,917,568 downwards.
CCATGAAACTGTATAAGATTTAGTTTTTTTCAGACTCTTCTCAACTAGCATAAACATAAAAAAACGGCAAAAGATGTTTAAAAGCTCTTCGGCGGTTAAGTGCAGAAACTCAAGAGGTAGTGCTTGAAGGGAAACCAGTGTCAGGTGAAAAATGGGACGGACTGCTCCAAACAAAAAAAACTCAACTGGATATAATTTGACGTGTCTTGAGGATTTGAAAAAAAGAAAAAAAATTCTCCATCAAAACCCTGGGTTGTAAAATGAACAAGGATGAATGTGCAAGTGCATCAACAGTGCATGCAAGCAACTTAACAAACACGTTCCCTGACGTGAAGACAGCCACGCAGCGGGGGGCAGTCGGCCCTCTCCCTAACGTGGGTGGTTGTTTTTTATCCTTAAGACAAATTACACACAGCGAGGCAAACCTTCAGGTTGTGGTGCAAACGTTCCGGCCAATGTTGCTTTCGGTGTCTTGTTGCCGCTAAAATAGGTCCCTAAACTTCTCAACGCAAAGGGTACATGGTAAGGGGAGACAATAAAATCACAAAGTGGCACGCCTAAAGCAACAGTTTCCATGTCTTTCATGTTTTTGGAAGTCGATCCTCGGATGCAATCACGGCGAGCCTCATCGCGGCGGCAGCAAGGCCGCCAGCTTGTTGTTACAATCCCGGCGACGGCATTACCCCACACCAGTGAGCGGGGGGGTGGGGCTCCCAGACAAGCGCGGTCTCCCACGAGCACCCTTGCCCCGCAAGCTCAGATCCACTCCTCAATACTTTCCAGAATCTTATCCTCCTCCTTCTTGGGCTCCTCGGCAGGCACGGCCTGTTTCGTCTCATCGTGGTTCTCAGTCTGCCCTGCTGCTGCAGCTGTTGTTGTTCCACTTCCCTCACCCTGTCCCGCAGATGAGGTCGTGGGGGACACCACTGCCGACCCCCCTGCCGACCCCCCTGCCGAAGACTCGACAGCCGGTGATGAAGTGGAGGTGGAGGCGGTGTGCGAAGGGGTGCTGCTCGGGGCTGTGGCCGAGGGCGTTGAGGGTGTCGCCTGCTGCTGCGCCTGCTGCTGCTGCCGCCCCTGCACGCGGTAAGCTTCGAGCAGCAAGCGCAAACGGTCGGCCGTGGGCTCCCACCTGGCGAAGCCGGCGTCGTTCTGCAGAAAGATGATGGCCGTGCCGTGCACCGCGCGGATGTGTAGGTCCTCCCTACAGATTCAACAGCACCAAGAGGTCATCACAACTAATGACTATCATGCCAACACACCTCACCAATTCACTCTGCATTCTGCTTGGTCCTACAAAAGTTTCAGTTGACAAATGAACGGCAAGGTCTACACCTACGACATCCCACCATCGCAATCTGTCTTACGCCTTTGCTGCAATGTCTGGGTGCCACTCCAACGTGAGTCGAAGCAGCGCTCCTTTACCTGCACAGCCCACCTGTAGCGACCTTCTTTTCCTAATTATGCCTCTAATGCTCTCCTGCTATAGCAGCATTTAAACCTATCATGGCCTTCCCTAGGTTGATTCAGCCCTACATAAGTACCTGACAGTGTAGGAAAAAAATCAGCACTGAGGAAACACAGGTGGCCAGGCATGGTGCTGGCCACACCACACTAAGGTGTGCCAACCTTATCGACGCTCACAAGCAGCGCTTGATGCAGCAGTCTCTATGGCTAAATGGGGAACCTTTGAGTGCATGTATTTGTATGTACGCATGTGTTTGTGAGTAAGCATGTCTGTGCGTGTGCGGAAGTGTGTTTGTGTGCATGCGTTTGTCTGCTTGTGTGTGTGCGTTCGTGGAAGCACGAACCCCTTGCACACGTGCTGCGCGCCGTTGCGGTACTCGTGCTCGAAGGCCGGCACCAGAACCTGGCGCCGCTTGAAGCGGCTCTCCTCCATGCGCAGCAGCGCCGGCGTGACAGGCTCGCGCCATTCGGGCACAAACACGATGAACGACAACGGCTCTGTCGAGCTCGACATCAGATTCTGCCAGTGCCAGTGTAGGGGAAGGGCAGACACAGTGTGAGGCTCACAGACACACTACCACGTGCGCAAAGATCCCCCCCCCCCATGAAGCCTTTTCAAGGTTGTTGGGTCAGGTGCTGTCTTCTCTCCAGTGCCGATGTTGATACTTTGCACCATGTACATGTACTGTAGATGACCGAGTCCATCTAGGCAAGGCTCAGGACTGGTCCAGATATCACTCGTGACTGCTGTTCCTCGTGACCAGGAATCTTAGTCGGGTCACTGGGGTTCATTGCGAAGTGCACTAAACGCTGCACCACTATTCCACCGTGGCTCAGACACCGGGACAACTGCATGCAGAGCACATTTCACCCATGCAAAGATGACTTGCTTGCTTATGAGTGTTGGTGGTGCATGCCTGTAATATGCTTTAGAAATGAGGGTTGGCAGGACAGTAAGTAGATTCGTGAATCAATGTGCAGATCTCATATGTATTGAGGTTTTTAATTAAACAGAGGATTTTTGGGTTAGTTCGTGAAAATATAAATGTGTCGTTAAGCCCACCACAGCCAATTAATAAGGTTTATCACATACACAAAACATGCCAATAAGTTACTAGTTTAGCACACTGGTGTGTTGGAGAGTAAACCCACAACATTTACCATTCGAGTACGGTGACATTTCACCGCTGATTACAACATGCATCAACATCAGGCGACAGCCAACATTGTGGAGAAATCCTCCGGTTTCAGTCTTAGAGGGGGGATTAATGTGGTGTCGTCAATTGAGCCAATTATTACAGACTGGCTCTTGCAAGAGGCACGTGGCATATCCCTCAATGACAACAGATTTCACGGCGGTGGAGGGGAATCATTAAAAGCCAGCCGACTGACAATTCCCCTTATAATTAATCAGAAAAAAGTAAAGCAAGCAAGACGAGAAAAGCAAAACACCGCCTTACCTCAAAGTGATCCACCATGGCATTCATGAGTTCTTCTCCGAAGGGGGGGTTGGCTTCAAAGGAGCCGCTTACTGGATTGAAGTCCAGTATGGGCCTGTGGTGAGCGAGCGCAGGGTCACACGGCACAACGGGCCAGTGCTTTAACAACGGGAGAGTGAATGTCTTCCTCTGTTATCAAACAATCCAAAAAAATTGAGGGTGTGATGGGTGCAACTGTGAAGTTGTTAACCCACGGAAAGACCTACAGAGAGACGCTAGGCAGAGAATTCAAAGGTCATGATATGACTATGCAATCGTCGCAGAATCTATCTGAAGGAAGTGACAGCAAGATAAGGTGACAAAAATACAGCAGTGGCCGTGATAACCCCTGAACCAAGACCCTCGCGCCTACGCCGCTCGTGCACACGACTCTCACCCTCGAGAGCCAAAGTATCCGTCCGTGTCGGCGAAGGCGGAGCAGTACTGCCGGAAGTAGCAGTTGAGGGGCGACGCGAAGCACTCAAAGGTGACGCCAAAGTGTCGATGCAGTGCCTCGAACACGGGCACCGGCAGTGCACCGTGCAGTCCTGCGCCCTCGCTGCCGCCCACACCGAACATGGTCTGCTGGCACGGACAAATGACGAGAGCAGACAATGATACCTCTTTCTACCGTACAACAACTGAGCCGCGATGAGCCAGCCCGGCACAGTTCAGCAGACGCCGGATTGTTTTCCCGCCGCAAAACTCGAGCAATGAATGAGCATACAGAGGACCCCTCGATTAACGTCGATTCAATTGACCTTGTTTCTTTATACCGTCGCCAATGCAATAGGAAGTAAATTCTCTAATAATGTCAAGACGTTCCCTTTTACATCGTCCTTGCAAGCAATGGGAACTACTTTGCGAGGTGGAGAGCGTCATTGCGTGTAGCAACAACGGGGCGCTGTCCCAGGATCCCTTGCATCCTATCTCAGTGTTTGTTCCGCTACGCCATATTATTGGCGTAGTTGAAGCTGCGTCACCGGCGCGCTCAGATGAAGGCGAGGCAGCAGACGATTCCGCCCCCCTCCTACTGCCAGTAACATCCACTACCACCCACCATGGACTGACTACCATACGCCCGCTTCACATCATTGGTGAGTGATAACGTATTAGAATTTACATTTCTTGATTAGGATTTATATCGCATTTATTTTATATTACATTATTTTGGTCTTTCGGTAAAGCCACGTAGATAAAAACAATAACAATATCATCGTGGGTATGGCTCAGCTCTCCGATCTTACATTTACATGCAACTTACATCTCTAGCTCCGCCCATTTACCCTTGGGCTACACTCATCTCAAACCTTTATAACATCCTGCCTCAGCAGCGCTCTCGCCATATATTTTTCCTGCCTCAGCAGCTCTCCCGCTAAATGTTTTCACCTGATGACGATTGCTTGTGTTGCGAACGAAACGTCGTGATATTGTTATTATTTTTTCTATCTATGTGGCTTTACCGAAAGACCTAAAGAATATGAATTCCTGCAGTCACGAAAGCTTTAGGTCAAGATTTATTTTATATTGTGTTGCTGTGTTTCAACTTATAACGGTGTTTTTGTCCGGTAAAAAAGAATGTACACTGGAATGTAACCTCCGACTTTACTGTATTTCTTAGGAGGAAAATAGGTTCACTTAACATCGTTCCACTTCAAGTTGCACTCTTCCGGAATGCAATTACGAGATTAAGCGAGTAATCCCTGTACTTCCTCGTGTGTATGCGACGTAACATTGTATGACGCTCTTTAGCAAATTACCTATGACAACCCAATTCACATCAGCTGCTACTTTGCTGATGTGACCAGAGACATTGTGTGCGAGTTCAGAAGAGGCAAGCCGTGCCGACAAGACAGAAATATACGTGGCCAGGAGGGGGAGATAAATATTGTTTAGTTTAGTCTAATTAAGAAACGAAACAGGAGGATTTCTCCATAAATCTGGCTGCCGCCTGCTGATGCGAGTTGTAATTACTGGCGATTGTAAATGTTGTGGATTTGCTCTCCATCACATCGGTGTCCAGTACCAGTAACGAATTGGCATGTTCTGTTTACATGGCACACCTTACTAATTGGCAGTGTCAGGAGGTGGCGGCTTTAACGACACATTTATATTTACGCAATATAACGCAAAAAAATATTTTATGGATAGTTTACTTTCATTTTGACTTATTTTTTTATCAATTTGTTTACCTTTCCTATACTTTGCACTCCTATCGTGTTTTGTATTGTTTGTTGTTGTAACGTTCTGACCTGCCACTACTGGGCATCTGTGAAAAAGAGCTTTATAGCTCATCAGATTCCTCCAGTACAAATAAATATTCTGATTCTGGGTAGAGAGCAACACCCCGACGGCACCTGATTCGCTCAATTACTTCCAACTCCTCCCTTACCCGGTATCGCCGCAGCAGACACCAGACACGCGCCAGGAACTTCTCAAAGCGGGGGTCGTCCGTGGAGCCCAGCCTGTATAGGTGCTCCTGCCGCACACAACAGCGACGACGAGGCCTCGTTACAGCAGTGGAACGGTGACCGTGTCGGCAGAATGACTGGCGCATGTGTACAGGCGACCCCCGCACCTGCGACGATGGTCGCAAGTTGAGGCGTCGTAAGTCTAATCCTTATTTCCCATAGGCACAATGTTATAAATTGGGGTTCTATTCCTGGAAACCGATCACTTATCAATAAAATACCACAACTGACGACAAAAATGTACGTCAATAACCCTAACAAACATTTATTGAAACTTAACATAACTTTTACAAACAATTCAAGTAAAAACAAAAATTTACATCTTAAGTATTTATCTGCACGTGCATCACATTTCCTTTTCTCAGACATCGCGAAAGACGAAAATTTTTCAAAATTTACAAAGAAAGTGAAGAGCGTTGCGAAACAGACACCGCTATCGCTCTACGCATACAGCGGAAGAACAAACCAGCGCCATCAGGCGACTCGGCTTCAGTAACAGTCGTTAGGGGGTCATAGATACGAGTTTTGGTCGTTACTGTGGGGGTCTAACTTACAATAAGTAAGGTCGTAAAAGCGGGGGTCACCTGTACATCTGAACGCTCCTGGCTAAGTTCAAAAAGCAGGAAACTCATGCAATGCTAAATATTTAATGTTGATGCGGAGAGCTGATGAACAATGTTCTCAAGTCTAGAGGGGGTTGATGGTTTCAGCCAAGTCATATCTGTGACTATGCAAAATATATAACTTAATTAACATGTCCACTTAATTCAACTAACATGCAACTATGATAAATCACACAAATTTGCTTATTTTTGTACGCTGAACACCTTAATAGCAGGGCATGTAATAATGTGCACGTGTGGAGGAAGCAACTGTAGGGATTTCAGAAATAGTTCCATGTCATCTTCCAGAGGCCATTCTCTAACACGACGTAATACAATGCTTTCCAGTAAAAGTTCCAAATTACAATTTCTTCATCTCATGATATGATGCCAACACCGTAGCTGGCATTTAAATGACAAAAAGTGACAACAACCGCTTAATGTCATTAATCATGTAGGTAACAGCGTCACTGACACACACACCCCCGTACCAGCTTGTTGAAGTAGTTTTGGTTGATTTTGACCATCTCCCCACGGTAGCGGAGGCAGGTCATGTCATTCTCTGTGTGCATCTCCACACGCGGCAGGGGCCAGGGGGGTATGGACAGGCGCGCTGGGAAGCAGTAAACCAGCCGATCAACGGCTGGAGGGACTGCCACCGCCACCGCAGCAGCCTCTTCTGCACCGAAAGAGAGACACGGGGGGGGGGGGGGGGGATAGGGTGCAAACGCGGTGAGCTGAGCACTGGTGGTAGGTAGGCAGGGACAGTTAGGCAATGAAGTGAAATAGATGGGCAATGCGGTAGGCAGATAATAGATAGGTACACAGTGAAACTGCACAGCAATTAATTAAATAGAAAGATAATAAGCTGAAAGATAGAGATGCAGGAAAAGAGGTAGCTGTATGAATGTTGAACTTTTTCGCACCGTACGTAGCCAACCGTGCGTAGCCAACCGTGCTAATCTCTGTGTAGCTAAACAGAGATAGTCAGAGGTACACAAAGAGAGGCAGATAGCTGGTAGAGATACAGCTGGACAATTACATCAAGAGTAAGATTAGCGTCTGTATTTGTCAAGTCTGGTGGAATGCCATTTCTCTGAGTAGCATTAATTACCATCAAAACCATTCCTGCTAAAATAGTCAAAGACGGTGCTCATCTCAGTGCATAAATGTTATGCATGTACGTTGAACCTAAATAAATCGATATAAATACCATATTGTGTACTCTACAGTACACGAGCGTAGTGCCTGGCCAGGTGGAAATTGCACATTTCTATGGTGGGGCTAAGTGTCTCTACATATGATAACCACCGTTGTTGACTTCCCCACATAGTGTGGTACTCATTTTAAGATGTCCGAAGAACAATGGGCCAAGTCAACCACCAACCAAGTATATCACCGCACAACACCTCCGATTGAGAGCCGCTCACTCTACCGCCGAGTCACCTGGCCAGACACGCTACAAGTGTAATGGATCCGCGAGCCACCCTTCCGCACGCAGACACGATATCTCCGCTCTCACGAACACGCACCAATCACACGCGCGGGAATACGCTGGACGGTGGTCAGGGGTTAAAGGGCAAATGACGTCACCCGGTCCAGAGGCGTACCAGACTTGGATGTGTATTGGGAGCAAGGGCGGAGAGGTTAAAAGGGGCTGTGGGACTTGTGTTCGGGGTGGGTTTTGGAACGAGTGTTGCTGTGCGTTGGTGAATTAAAGAAGTGCTTCAACTATTCTCCGACTCCTCTTCACAAGTGTCCCCGACAGAATACTTATCTTTTTATTTAAATATGTATGCACTGTGCGATGTGTTCCTTGTTTTGAAATCCACTGCCAAGTTTGGCTGTGCAGTGTAACACAGGCCCATAAATGGCTTTCTTCTCTTTATCTGGGTGCTCACTTGCTGTGAATGGCCGTGTGCTAATTACCAAAGATAATCAGGGTTCCTCTGCAGTTAAAGATGCGTGGACTTACAAGGCAAGACTCGAGGGTTGTTTGTATGACTCATTGGGTTCGGCTATGCCAGGCATTTGCTATTTTTACATCCTGCAATGTAATCGTTTAACAAACATTATGTAACAATAATTATTTAAAAGTATGAGGTTAAATAAATCAAAGCCCTACTTCCAAGGGATTTTTATACGTTGTTTAACATTTATACGAGTTAGCTCTATTACTGAGAGCACTTGAATAAAGCTAATAAAGCGAAGCGCCAGTTGGGTTTCAATTAAGCCAATGATCCTTCCTGGGACAATCACATGATTACCACTGTCGAGAAAGCAACACGAGCTGCTTTCAAATGGAGAGGCTGGCTCTCACCACATTTAGAATTTCTCAGTGCAATTAATGGAGATATGCGCTGTCACACACTCAAGTTCGCATAGAGAAGACGATATCTAACTTACGTAATTTTTTGACTCTCTAATGATCTCTAACATTACATCACATTAAAAAAAACCTATTAACTATTTTTCTTTGAACAGGTAAGGCCCACTGAGCTGTATTTCGATTTTTCAGAAGCGACCTCTCCACAAATGATAGCTCCACAAAAGAGGCTTATCTTTCAGAAATGTATAGCAGCCTAAACCAGTTTTCTTCATTGCAAGGCCCGCTGGCCACTTGCAGCCCCTGGTCGCCTTTAGTGCGGCCCCTGAAGTGCAGCCCCCGCCAATACACAAATGTGAAAACATCCCATCATGCTGTCCAAAACCCAATGTTTTCAAATGTGTGGCAGCCCTCACACTGTCTTATTGGCAAAAATGGCCCCCATTTGAAAATGTATGAAGAACACTGCTCTAAACGCGTTTTCCTCAATGTGCAGCAAAAAAAACAGTGGACCTGGAGCAAAAATACACAAAAAATAGCCTCTGGAAGGTGATATCACAACTATGTTTGAGATAATAAGAATTTACTCTCACATTGAGTTCCACATTTGAACCAAACCCCGGTAAACCCTTGCAGACCCAGCCAGTTGTTGGTCTCAGCACCTGGCAGGGCGAGCTTGTTCTCCTTGAGCATGTCCAGGTTCTTGTCTCGGATGCGCTTGACATAGTCGCAGGACAGCGTGAAGATCTTGGCGCAGATCCCCTCCACCGACTCCTTGGCCACCTCAGCCAGATGGGGGCCACACTGACGGCGCAGGTGGTCCAGGCGGTCCTTCAAACCGCACACAAAACATGTACAGAGAGAGATACATCTTATACGTTGTAATTAAACTAGCAAGGTTATTCATTCGTCCAGAAAAGTCTGAGATTTCAAGACACTTTTTCAGAAAGGCCATTGCACTGGGAAGGTCTTGTCACTCATATTAACCGAGTTGTCTGCATGCGCGAGGAAACCACAGTACCCAGACAAAACCACATAAAGAAGATAACAAAGATAACATAAGGGTTCATGAACCCACTTTCTGTGCTATGACTCGGCTACCTGCCAGCTCTATGAACTATTTTTATAGTCCTAGATTACAGGCATGCACCAACACATGAACAACCCTCTGTGCAGAGCTCTTTTTAAATCCTTTATATTAAGTTCACTTGCTTGCTTGCGCGCTTACGACCGTGCAAATATTTCGGTCGTTTTTTAACCCACTTCCCGTGATCCAATCGAGCTGACATTTTTCACACAGACTCGTTGTGCGTGACAATTTATTTTCGTGAAAATTTTTTCCAAAATTTTACACTTTTTAGGAAAAAATAAATTATATTTAATTACCAATTGCTTAATGGTGGCAGGCAATCATCTGACCCATAGGTGGCAGCCATCTCAAGCCAGAGGACGAGAGGACTCTAGCCGCCACGCATATAAAGAATTTAGTGAAAAACTTTGTTTTTACGGGTTATACTTGTTAAGCGTCACCTCCTCATTTTTGGTTTTCCCTACGGCATCTGGTTCCTCTCACATGCTTTAAATGTAACTGCCCAAACATTCCAGTGCAGAACCCTCAGAAAATAGATCCTTATCATCTCAGTGATGATTTCATAAAAAACTCACGTATTATTACCTCCAAAAAACAAAAAGGTACAACATGTGGATTGGGTACATTCTCAGGAGGTGAAAGGTTGATGAAGGAAATTCTGGAAAGATATATATACGTTGAACTTCTTTCAACATCGTACACAGCCAACCGTGCTAATCGAAGGTGTGGGGGAAGTGATTTTGAGAAAGAGTCCAAAAGGTCGAAAAAGGTGCTTCTTGACGACTTGAATGAATCGGGTCCATCGAGTGAAATTAAGCTCAAGATCGGACAGGATGGAGGATATTGGGTCAAAGCCTGGTCATTGGGCAGAGGACTAAAGATTTAAAAGGAGCACCCCCGAAGGTCACGCACCAGGTAGTCCTCCTTGGAGGGCGATGGCTCCTTCCGCAGCCAGTTGAACGTTTCCTCCACGTTCCACTTGACAATCTTGCGGCTGTCTGGGGACGCGTTCCTGGCGACACAAGGACACATGTTCCCCGGTAAGTTAGCTGGGAACCTGAATCGAACTCGCTGGGTTCCAGTGGTATGCAGCTGCACCACCTGATGTTATATTCATTTTCACGGATTAAAACTGGTAATCACAAGCAAAATGTTGTGAGCTAAAGCTATTTAACACTGTCCGTTCCGATGACCTACATGTACATCGTAACTTTATCAGTAGCGAGGCTCCCACAAGGCCATGCCGGGAGGGCGTGTGGCAGAGTTTGGCACCGGCTATCAGAGTGCGGTCATGTCGCTCCAGTTCTCTGCGGCGAGTACCAAAAAACAACGGCGCTATGCTAGTCTAATTAAAATGAACACTGAACAGTTTGCACGTTCCGAGAACGGGACCCACCCTGCAGTTTCCAGTCATCTCCAAACGGAAAAGGGTCAAATGAGCAATTATGTATGAAGCACGACGTTTTTTCTCCCCAGAGTCGACAACCACTTGCCTGTTGTCGATCATGCGTTTTGCTGCCTCGGCATATTTAAACAGCTGCTTCTTCGCATCATCGCGATACTTGATGCGTGACAGCCTTACGAGCGCACACACACACACAGAAACTGTTGTAAAAAAACATCATTACAGAGCATTTATAGTATAAGCATTAAGGCTAGTATTGTTCAATCTACCCACCATAATCTCCACAACACTAACGTCAAGATACATCGGATCAGAGGCAACCCTTCTATTTCCACATTCACCAAACAAAAGCCACTGCTAGATAAACCACAGAGTCTCATTAAGTACAGTGTGAGAATCTAGTCCTGGGTTGTATGGATAGTAACATCAAGTTCTAGCCACTATCTCATAAACACCAATTAAATAGTGAAACCTTGTCATTGTTCCCATTCTCAATAGTGCCTGCTATTGAGCCCACTGCTGGATAATCGGACTTGCACCTAGAGTGCTGGTCATGGGGATTATTTCAACATACTTCACCACACTGCTCAGAGCAGATTAAGGCAGGCAGCATATACGTAGACACGTATGAATACAGCAGCATAACGGCGAGTAACCTGGAATTGACACAGCGTGGGCTGGCGAGCATTACCGTATGGGGATGTCATTGAGGATTTCGCGGAACATGGACACCGACACGACGGGCTCGCAGTCGCTGGGCAGCATGGGGTCGCGACCTTTGTCGATCACTTTGCGCTCCAGCAACCAGCGGTTGAATGACTCGCGTGGTGCGTCCACCCCTGTCCACGGCGCAGCAACGGAGAGGCCATTTGTATGGATTCTGATATTTTAATTACGAATGGCCTGCCCAGGGTTTCATATCTGTGTGCACCTAATGCCATATATTAGACCAGTGTTCTTCACTGATTTTCAGAGGGGGGGTCACTTTCGGCGATAAGACATCGGTGTGAGGGCTACCACACATTTTCAAACATTGAGTTTGACAGCATGATGGAGTCTTTTTACATTTGTGTAATGTCGAGGGACGGACATCAGGAGCCACACTAAAGGTGACCAGGGGCTCCCAGTGGTCGCCAGGCCTTGCAATGAAGAACACTTTATTAGACAATGTCTCGAAACACAACGTTATCGTTATATCATCGATTAATAATCACCATCATGAATGCTCCATCATCATTAACCAATTAATCATAAATCCATGTCAGCGATTCATGGAAGCCACAGATAAATTCTAATAGCAAGAATCTCCCACTTAACACCTCGTATTTTCAAAAAATGCATAGCAATTTAAATTAACATTTTCTATTACTCGGCTGAATTTATCCATAGGACAAGTACTGTTGACTTCCCTGCAAAGCGATTGGCTGAGTCAAAACCACAAACATTTAATCTTAAAAACATCCAAATAGCGAGCAAGTCGATCTACCAGAGGCACCTAAGCGGTTGTCTGAGAAATGGATGCTCATAACGAGTTTTCAAGGACCAATTCTGGTTAAAATAATAAATAATCTTCCTGCGGGAGAAACTAGTAAAGAGCAAGATGGGACCAGGGGGGCAGATGTGGCGCACGCACCCTCTCTCTGCTGGCACAACTCCTGGTACTGATGCCGCAGGCGGACCGTGAGCTGCGCACGAAACAACTCCACCTCGGGGTGAGGGTGGAACGTGTCGAACAGGCCCCGCTCTTTGATCACCGCGTTCGTCGGCACCTCCAGGTTCCAGTAAATTCTGTAGGGATGGCGAAAAGGGCAGGAGCGGAGGGTGTGGCGTTGCAGATGAAGTAACAGAAAGGATGAGGGACTAAAATGTTCAAACAGTGTGAATCGGTCAACTGGTGAGTGTGCTACCTAGTTGGCCACTAGGCTACTAAAATTATCACGGCGAAGTGTTCTTCTCTGTTCGTGACCAGTGGTAGAAATTCTGAATTCTTAAAGCTGAAGTTAAAACAGTACAATTTGAATGATTGTGTTGCGCCACAACTTTGCTGCGTCTCTGCAGCACAGCAACTTTATCTGAACACCTTTTGAAATTTGTTGCACAAGCTACACTGTAAGTGGCTGGAACAGACTACATGACCACAATTGCAATGAAACACTACACTCATCCCTACAAAAATGGATGTATATTGTTATGGATACCAGTGTGGAGCATAAAGAAAAAACACGATTCAACATGAAAAAGTAAAAGTAGTTTTTTCACGTAATTTTTTTATAAAATGCCCAGATATTTTTGTTTAATTCGTGGGCAAGTCAGGCACTTTCCCTTCGCCATTCCTTGCCGAACTCCCGAAGCAAAAAGGCCCGGTGGTGATAGAAGCGGGAGGGGGGTTGGGTTTCCAAACCCATCTCTCTTCTATATAAATAAAGACCATACCCTGTTGTATGTCTTAAAAACCTCGAGTGTATTTCCCAACAAGGTAAAAAGCTGAAACTTGGTACATCGGTTGCTTTTTGAACAAGAACATGAAAAACCTGAAAATCCGAGATTTTTTCATTTTAAGGCCTCAAATCTCGATTTTTAAGTGCCCCATAAACATGTTTGTGCATGTCATTCAGAAACCATTCAAAATATAAGATTGCGTTTTTTTCGTTTGATAGAGCGTTAAACAGGAAAAAAATCAAAGCGAGAACCATTGTTCTAGCTTTTATTATTTTTGAGATATTTCAGATTCAAGCAGGTTTGAATGGAAAAATACGCATTTTGATGTTCAAATCTGAATAATTCGAAAATGGTAAAAGATAGGAGCTTCCCCTCAGAGTATTAAGTTCCCAAATGATTGTGCTTTCTCGTAAAAAAAAACTAATCTTAAATTTGAGCGGTTTCCAATGGGTATGTCTTTAAATATAAGAAATTGAATGAAGTCAACAATTTGATGATTTTTTGCGGAAAAATACACTCTTTTTGGAGTAGTTAGTGTTTGATCGTCGAAAGAAATTATAAAAACTCATCAGTTGAATTCTTATATTTATTGAAAAGTTTTCCTGGCGAACAAGCTTAATGAACGTGTATTGTATAAACGATTAAACAAATGTGCCGTGATTGACTAAAATGGGTCGCTCATAAGAAACGTTGTGCAAAGCAGCAGCAACAGCATTAGTCGCACTGTTCAACTTTAGCTTGATGCCGAAGTCAGTCTCTGCCTTCTAGGCTGATGAGAGTTGACTTCTCAGTGGTATGCAATTCATACACCCCCATATGAATCATGGGATGAGCTCAACGCCATATAGAATCAGAAATTGCAACCACTCTCATTGAGTTTACACCTCGTACAACACCACAACTAAACAACTTAAACTGAAAAATATGCCGGGGAAAAAAAGAGTTCACGAAAAAATAACATTGTTGTTAAAATAAAAACTGACATAGGAGGGCCAGTGGGCTGAATCAACCCCAAACAAGTAAAGATTCTAACTTGCAACCTTCCAATTGTGAACCGATCACTCTTCCGATGAGCCAACTGGCCAGACCAGCTATCCCTGAATACAAACTTAAGAGAACGCAAAACAAATACATCAAATTTTAACAAAAGCACTGAAGAACAATGCAGTGCTTGGGAGTGTAAGCAGGGGACATGCTGGCAAGGCGTACGGGAAGGGCAGGGTGGGAGGCTTGGGCTTCTGTGTGGGACTAGCAAATCCAGCCTCCGCCTTCCAGCCCTTGGGGACAGGCGTCACTGGAGTCACCGGCATCACGTCCTCTGACTGAGTGGTGGGAAAAAAGACAAGGGTTTGGAGGCAGAAGACAGTGGTATGGACAATCATTAGCAAACAAAACATCAACTCATCGCAAGGGTTGATAATAACAATCTTTTGTAGCATAATTCAGTGAAAAAAAGTCACGCTAAACTAACACAATGCAAGCCAATAATTTTAGTGGGTGAGAATCGGTTCGAAGAGACGAGATATAGAGCACTTTTGCCAATCAAGAACTTTAAATTTCAACTAGGAAAGAGCAAAGCAACTGGCACTTAAGTCAATGAATAGTAAAGCATTGATTGCTTGTGTTTCTTGTTAGGCGGACGGAAAAAGGTTTTACTCAGGTACACAAACAATTTAACATTTATGGAATGCATTGGGAGTGACGGCTAAAAAGCAAAGGAGCATTTCAGAGCCCACTGACACCAAATCAGATCCTGGGTAAATGAAATACCAATGAGTTATATATGTAACATTATTTATAAGCCAACACTGATAACATAATTGGCTACGTGGGCGCCTACGACAAAAAGAATACTGTTTTAATCTGATATGGAGCCAACAATTTCCCTTCAGATAACCCAATCTCCTCAAACATAAGTTGTGCTACAAGAAAGGTCCCATATTAAAGTGGTGCTGTGTTACGAAAGCCATCCTGCGTAAGAAATAAATCCATAACCGATGAGGTCCCAAGGTTCATAAATGGCTTTTCCTTGTAACACCAGGCAAGCCAGGGGCTTTGGTTTAACAGGCTACATACAGTCTGATGATGATTCAGAGTCGAGTTAAAATCGATAGTTTAAGGAAATGCTAACTGCAAAACACCGGTTGAAAGGGTCCAGAGGTTGACAGGCCAACATTTTATTTGTGCAATGAAACGGATTTGTGTCTGTTGTTGATTTATAATTATATTGCAGCAACGTTTGACGTTTCACTCTACATGCTGTGGAAGCTTCTTCCGCAACTGAAACTTCTTCACAAAGTGAAGCTTCCACTCAGTACGTGAAGCGAAACCGTCAGACATCACGAAAACACACGGCAAAACTTAAAAACACATCGATTGGAGAGCTAAACAGCGCAACCGTGAAAACCTAAGCAGCACTGTTATTTTATTACACAGAGCTATTACTACATTTTAATCCTTTACAATTCCCATGGTGTATGCGCAAAACAACATAAAACAAAACTGATGACGAACGTGTACATGTACATCACCTTTTCTTCCGATTCTGTTCGATCACGTACGTGCACGTCATCGGAATGGAATCGGAAGAAAGAAATATTGGCATGTCTTCAAGTCGGAACACGTACTGGAACTCCCACAAGGCCATGCGGGATGTAGCATGTGGCACAGTTTAACGCCAGCTATCATAGAGTACACGTTTGTGTCGTGACAGTTCACTGCGGTAAGTACAATGTCTTTAAAAACAGCGGCACTACGCCTCTCTAAATAAAAATAATGCTGAACCGCTTGCACGCTCCAAGATCCGGCGGTGAACGGGACACCCACCCTGCAACTTGCGGACGTCTCGTAACGGAAAAGGGTTTAATTACACACTATCTTTTCTTTCAAAGCTCCTGCCATGCACACCTTGGTCCGCTTGGACACGGCACTCGCTGCCCCTGCGACGCCGGCCCCGATCTCCTCCGACAGCCGGCGCTTCCTGAGAGCAGCATCCTCGACGGAGGCTCCGGTGGCGCCCGCCACAGGTGCGCCCGGCGCCCCGCCAACCGGGGCCGCATTCAGACCCAGCGGATCTGACTGCACGCCAAAAGTACCACACCACACCACAGCATCAGTAACAATGGTTGGTAACACAGCTGTAGGGACCATCTCTTGTGATGCATTACAACGACTTAGCAGGAGTAATACGATTTGCAATGTGGATTTATATCACATCCAAATGGAGCTACATCTCAAGGTTTGGGGGGGGATAACTCATACAAAAAAGTAAACTAAATTTGTATTTTACCAGGTAAGGCCCACTGAGCAATATATCTCTTTTACAGAAGTGACCTGGCCTCACATTATAGCTCAACAAAGTGGCTTATCGCGTGGAAATTTATAGCAGCCAAATACTGTAAATGCATGTTTCTAAACGTAGAGAGAAAAACTGGAGGACCTGAAGAATAATCAACACGACTACGGGGAGAACATGCAAACTCCAAATATACAGGCGTCATGGTCAGTATCGAACCCATGACCTCCTGTACATGAGGCAAGGTAGTTAACATCTCGCCACTGCGGTGCCCTACAAATGTGCAGCCCACTGTATAGACCATAGAAGAATTGTGCACCAAGTCAATGCCTAAAGGTGACCTTAACTCACAACATTCCAATGCTAAGTTTGTAGTTCCTGCCCAAGTGTCAATTAGCCAGACTTTAAAACTAATTATCACCGTCGGCAAAAGGCAAAACACGGGACTCTCCTGTGACGCACTGAAACTCCTCGGTAACAGTGGTAACACGCGTATTAACACAGGCACATTTCAGCAAAAGCGGAAGTGCATGAACGGGGACCAAATCCTATGCTAATTAAACTGCTAGCCTTCAAACCAACATCATTCCAACGCTGGCTCCACCGTGACAGAAACAATTAGCGACATTGTATGTATGCAGAGCTTCTTACGCACCGTGCGTAGCCAACTGTGCTAATCGGAGGTGCCGGGGAAAGACATTCTTTGATCAACAATGCTTTACTAACCATCAAGAATCATACGTTGAGATGTTTATCCTCTTCCTTTGTACGTATTGTTTTGCATTTGGAAAAAAAAAAACAGAATACACAGAGAAACCCCACACCTACAAGGGAATAATAGTCAAAGGCCACACAGACAGGTTCAGGAACCCCCCCCCCCAATTCTTGCACTGTGACTGTCTGCCTCGCAGCCCAAAGAGGGCAAATCTGGTGGATTCATTGTACATGATGAAACCTAGAAACATAGAAACCTTGCCCCTAAAGCACCGTACCACAGGCATGCACCACCACGCCCAGCTCGGTGACCTAATAAGCCACCCAGTCACCCATGTGAACCCTTGAGGCTTGTACTTATGAGGTCAAAAGGGTGTATGTATGCATGAACTTCTTTAGCACCGAACGTAGCCAAGCGTGCTCATAGGTGATAAGGATTTTAACTCGAAAGGGCAACGAAACACAGAAAGTAGTAATAAAACAAAAAGCAGGCGTCTATTGGTGAGACATGTGGCTACAGGTAGGTTTGGAGTAGGGAGGAGGGGCCCTTACAATGACATCGTGCTGTCCCAACGCAGGCAGCTCCCACAGCGACTGCTTGGTGAAGCGGTTGTAAAAGTAGGGCCGGTTCTCCCGTCGGCTCCAGCACTTACTCCAACCGCCTTGGATGAGTTCATCTGTTATTACAATTTTCCACACACGCAAATAGACGTCATTCTGTAGACACATACTGCTGATGTGCGACTCCAAGTGTTGAGCTTCATTACCAAGTAAAATTGAATTGTGAATTTTTTTTTACATTCAAGCGCACCACTGTAGCGCACTCTAGCGACATTACTGGCGTAAGACTGCCAAACATGGTGTACTATACAGGAAAACCTCGCCGTAAGTGGTTTTATCGAACACGTTGTTTCGGCTATACACGGTTTACTTAATGAGGTCTGCTTTCCGTTTCACAAGGGTGATGTTTCGGTGATACACGGTTTGACATTGCTCAGATTGTTACAAATATAGTCATTAGATAGGCTTGAGAGAGGCGAGTGCTGTACGCATTGCCGCATGCATCTAGCTGTCCACTCGTTGGTCACACGGACGCCTAGATGGCAAATCATTAATGTTCAATTGAGTGTTGAAGGGCGAACATTGGGCTGGCAAAAATCAGTGCCAGGATGCAAGCATTGGGCGGGAGTGCCGTGGTGTGGGAAGAGCAACGGAGACGGTGGTTTTGTGTTGAGGTGAAATTAAAGAGTGTACACCCACACAAGAAATGGAGAGCGACTCCGCATCCTTTATTTACAATAAGGGGCGGAAATTATGAAGAATTAGTTCAAAGAAGAACGTGGGTTATAATTACGGACCCAGGAACTAACCCTATTTCCCATGAGGTCAAATTATCATCGAACGCGGTCTTGACCAACATAGCATTTTCCAGGAACGTAACCCGTGTTCGGCGAGGTTTTCCTGTACACTATTATTATAATTACGACTGTACAATGGAAACAGGGAATGTCCAAGTGGACAGATGACACCACGATTACCATGCTTTGTTTATATACCATTACTGCACTACTCCCTCGACATTAGCCCACAGCCTCAGTAATCTTCAGCGCATACTAGAGTACAGTCGTACCTCGGTATACGACCGCTTTGGAATACGTCGAATTTGGTATACGTCGTGTTTTGACGAGAGAAAAAAATGTCTTGGGATACGTCTTGCTTGGGATACGACGCGCTTACTGTTACGGCTCTAACAAGCCGTAACAGTATTGTGTGGAATGACCAGACAATGTCACACTTCAGGAACATTCTTAGAAGGCAAAAACAAACTTCAATGGACAGGTTTTTAGTAAAACTCAAACCTGATGAGCCTCAACCAGGTCCAAGTCAAGAAAAAAGACAGAAAATTGAAAGAGAAAAAAACCCCAGAATTTCATCTTCCTGAAGTTAATGGAAGGGGACTCTCCTTCCAAAAAATATTTTAATGTATGCATTTCAGTAACAAGTAGTGTCTAAATTATTTTATACAACCCCATTAATGTATAATATGCCATATAAAATATAATTTCTTATACTCTGGAACGGATTATGTTCCTTTTCCCTTAATTTCTTATGGAAAAAATTCGTTTGGTATACGTCATTTTCGGTACAAGTCCTACCTTCTGGAACGAATTAACGACGCATACCGAGGTACCACTGTACTTTTACCTACATTCACAAGGTGTGCAGCCATTGACCCGAGATCGGTCACAGCATATGCTGTACAGTGGGAAATCTAATGCCGGCACACCATTGTTGAAAATGGAAGCTTAGGATTTGAGTGGTGAATCGCATTGTTATTTTCTTCAAAGAAGCAAATTTTAACTGTCGCACTGCCTTATTTGTTTTATAGCTAACAAAATGCTTATACATTTAAAGTGTAAAAAACAAAGCTCTGATCTGGTATTTGAATAGCGAGGTTGCATGTCCAGAGCTCTCCCTCATGCCATTATTGGATTGACGTCATATTACCTCATGGCAGTGATGTCTCTTTTCTGCGATAATGTGTCTGACCAGAACCTTTTTGGATAACTTTTAGCACACACGTTGAACAACCAAGACCACAAAACCATCATATTCATCTACAAGACAAGTTTATTTTGTTATTTGGATTATACAGCTTCCTTTAATGAGGAAAGAAATGGCTCCTTAACAATGGCAGCACTTACTGAAACATGTGACATGTACAAATGGGGCACATTCAATGACCCAACGAATGAATAACGCCGCTTGGGCTCTGTGTGCTGACCGGGCAAGTCTTGCACCAGCGGGGGCGACAGCGGCTGAGCGTGCGCCACCGGCACGGGTTGGGGGTGTGCCGGACTGGCTCCAGCAGCGAGGGCTGGCACCGCTGCCACCACCGCCACCGCCGTCGCCGCATGGTTGTTGCGGGCAGAGTTGTGCTGCTCGGCAGACATTGCCAGCTCCGCATCCGGCCTCACGGCCTTGCTGCCTCGAGTAAGCACGCACAAATGCGCGCACGCACAACACGCGTACATACATACACACAATCCTTTATTAGTTGTCAGACAGCTGCTCCCCCTCAAGCTAGAGTGGCGCCTATTTGGTCTCTCCCCTGATGCCCTCTCAACCCTGAAAGCTACCTTTTCTTGGTTCACCACACCCAGAAATTCTAGGCCCTTGTATCCAAAACATTCAATTAACTCTCAGGGCTAAACAAAAATTCTGCAGACGCCTCATACGCCTTAGAGACCAATGGTGCTCAAACTTTATTTTGGCGAACCACTTCAAAATTGCGGGGAGATCTCCGGAAAACGACTTGGTTAACTTTTTTTCTTTTGCAAATCAACGCAAGTTACTCACATTTATAACCACAGTCTTACATTTCCAATGTGATGTATGTGCCTGTTTCTGTGAGCAAAGTTCTGTGAAGTCGAGTGCAACGTTTGGCAGCTTTAGCCTCGGGTGAGATTCAGCATTCATCCTACTTCTGTATTTGGATTTTGAGGGTGGCAAGTGATGAAAAAGTCCTGCTCCAAACAGGTATGTAGTTAGAAAAGAGCATCATAAAATACTGCTGTGTCTGCAAGTTCAACTGAAAAGTAATCTTCAAACGGTTTCTTGGGAGCAATAAGATGTTCTTCGACCTCATCTTTTATTTTGTTGTCAAGAACCAGTTCATTCTCAGACATAAACCCTTACAATGTTGGATATGCACAGAAGTTATCTTTCTGTACGCGACATGCAAACAAGTTAAGTTTCTTGATTTTGTCTCGCATTTCCAAGAGTCACCGAAACTTCCTGCAGCCCCATGTTCAGCCCATTAAGGTGTGTGATTATATCGGAGTGGTAGGCCAATCACGAGAGCAAGGATGAATCTTCAAAACTGCTTGCGAATTGGAATGGTGTCTTAGAAATAGCTGTACGTATAAACGTAGCTCGAACAAGCGAGTAAATACTCTGCCTCTTGACAACCACCGTGCTTGTTTGAAGAAGTTGGACATGGGGCACTACCCATTTCATTGCTCAGGCCAGAAAAACTCGAGAATTCATAGGTCATTAACAGTAATTCACAGCAGAATCCAAAACGGCCTTCATTTCCACTGGCATTTTCTTTACATCGAGCATCTCTTGATTAATTCTATAGTGCACCAATTTAGCATTGGGTGGCAATGTGTGGATACAAGCCATTAACCACACTGTCTTCCCTGTCATTGCTTGTGTAATGTTAAATATATTTACACTATGAAGTTTTTTGGGGAATAAACTGAAACACTGCACCAGTCCAGCCGAGGACAATACACAGATTCAGCCCGATATGGTCACGAGCCTAATTTTTTTGGTATAAAAAAAGAAAACGCATCCTGCATTTGTGAAAACAGCAGATGTAAATTAAATGTGTAATTATGTGCTTCAAGAAAGCAAGTAATGAATCCAATGTTGGCATGGTCGCCGTTAAGTTCAAAAGAGCATAACAACTCATCGTTCGTCAACACTGACATCGGAGCACCTGTTAAATCATCTGCTGACAGAAATGTCTGGCTAAGAATCAAAACAAGCCAATAATGGTATGAAAGCTTGGACATAAATAAAAAAAATTAGGCTACCTTTACTTGAATGACACCACACCGTAAAATCCATGAAATTTAATCAAATGCGACATTTACATCACAAGCTTTCCAATGAAGCACATCATTACTTGAGCATCAACGTCAATCGGTTAAATACATAATTCTCAGACAAAAAAACGTCTAATCAGTCTAAAAAAGAAGCCCCCTCCATTGCTCATTCAATCCCTGCAGGTAAACATTAGCCTTACAGAGTACCGTTATTTCATATACGAGGTGCCAGGTCTTTAAGATTCGCTGTGCGATTATCTGGGATGTAGAAAATTAGAAATAGGGGGATAATTAAATAAATCGGAGGGTAAAAATACGGCTTCACTGTTCTTATTTTATTGAACCCTAACCATAATCCAACAATCTCCAACGGGGATTTGAACGAGTGGCATTGTTAATGCTTCAATTATAGCACCACAAAACTTCCCAGCCATTCGGCAAGTCTTTGGTAATTTCCAACTCTAGGATATGTATCTAGAACTTATTTCGCACCTCATGTAGCCAACCGTGCTAATCGGAGGTGCGGTGGAAGGACAACAAACTAAACACAAAAAGCAGTTCTAAAGAAATGAGCTTTCAATCTCGATTTAAAAGTGCACAGCTCCAGTGGCTTCCTAATATCGGAAGAGTGTTCCAGACGGCCGCAGAAAGCGCATCTGAAAGGACGCGATTGGGGTTAATATAAGCACACAACAGCTTCGTTTTAGAATTCGCCAGATCTTTTACGAACCATATCTTCCGATAAATGGTAAACCTTTGAAACCACAACTATATGTATTGCATCAGAGGTCATCAGCAAACTTGATGGCATGACAAGCACGTGGATGACCCCCTGGGCAACCCACCACCCACCTGACCATGAGGGAAAACATTAAGAATAAAAAATGTCAACAAAAAGTCCTCACTGAACCCAAGCTGTTCAGCCCTTAACATTGGGTGCATGGACCACTGATAACAGCCGACATTATATCAGAAAATGTAAACAAAACATCGCCATTCACAGATGTCATACTTTTGGCTCAAGCCAGTTATTTTGTCATCTCCATGATCCCATACAGCAGACGTATGAATGTAGAACTTCTTTCGCACCATATGTATCTAACCGTGTTAATCGGAGGTGTGGACGAAGGGCAACTAAACACAAAAAGCGGTTGTAAAGAAATTATGGCTTATTAATTTTCTACTTTACTATAAAACATTCTCTTGACAAATGATGGAGAAACCTTTAAACTCCAAGTAAATGTCTCCTTTCAGAAACCCCCATGTCTCAATACTTCAAAACATATCACCACAAAATTGTTCAAAAATAATAACAGCACAGTTAAAAATGAGTCCCATATCGCTTAGAATTGCTATAATATCCTAAACATAGAGAAATAGTAAGGAGGATTTCACAGATAACTCATTGTAAACTATGACATGTATACACATACAAATGTTGGTCATATACCAAAAATGGCACACACACGACTGTTTGAAGTCACCCTGAATATCCGTGAACTGTGTGAGAAACCTTATATATTTAATAATGTACTCGATATTGTATCCTTTCCAAAATGGCATACAAATACTGTAATGATATATGCCATTTAATGGCATATATAAATCATGGCCTGTCGAATTTCCAAATGTGTAAATGCTGTTTCTCAAGAAGCAGTGGTGCCAATTTTTTAACTCGGTATTGGTTTTTAGCAAATGCTATATTTCGAAGTATGATACTGGCACAGCAGTAGGATATTTTTGCAAATGATAGCTCAAGAAAAATATAAATTGCTGAAATTTAAGAAAATCCCAAGCACCGCCCTTACTAAAATTATTTTGCTGTCGAGGATTTCCTTGGAAGACTATTTAAGAATAGCCTTTTGGCCGTCCAAAGACGGGTGTATTTCAGTAAATCTGAAACTTGAAAGCAAAAAGCAGACCGCGACAAGATATTCACTGTATCAATTAATGTGCAATTTGTAAGGCCGCGGTGACAGATTAATTCATTTAAAGGTTATAATCCCTTGTTCATCATGACGTCCTTTTTACTTCTATGTCTCAACAGCGTTATGGAGATCGCGTGACGTGAGGGTTCTGCCTTGGTCGTGAGGGTTGTAAGTTGGCGCTGAGGAGGGGGGAGGAGGGGCCTAGGCCCCCCATGTGGAGTGACGTCACCTGCTAATTATTATTAATGGCGGGGGGTGTCCATTTGGAAGATGTCACCTGTTCATGATTATTAATGGGGGCTGGCCAAAGTGGAGTGACGTCACGCACAGGACACACAGACATTCTTGGCTCATTGTAGTAAATTATAATAGTACCCCCCACTCTTCAGCAGATAGGTCCACTGGCGATGCCCAGTAACAATTAATGTACTGGGTGATTACACAAAGCAAACCTTAGACCTGGTTCTGACTGCTGTAGTAGTGGAGAATGTGCTCACAAGCTACCAATACACCCTAAAAAGACATTTCAAAGCAAAAGTTAGCTCATACAGTACCGTAGACCCCGATTCATTAAAATAAAGTTTAATGTGGGCTGGACTCCACATATCAGTAGTGCACTTTCACCTATAACCCAGTTCAATGCTCATTATATCTAACTAATAATAATTCTTCAGTCAAAAATAAATAACTAGCAACATAATTGTATATTTTCTGACAACAATATTTGAACGAGCATGTTAAGATTATCATTTAGTCCATAACCAAATATCGTGTAAGCAGACTCGTTTGTATGCAATGCTAAATTAGCTTAAGGTGTTATAAGAATAATCTAGAAACTCAACAGGCTCTGCGATTTCCTCATCATCTCAAAATACGCAGCCGCTTAGTGGATTTTAAGAATTTTATATATTAGATTTTAAGTTAAGCTTACAGTATTTACATGTTTTAGCATGTTACATCTTTATTTACCTGCCAGCGCTCAGGCTCTTAAATAATAAACAAACTCAAGTCAATAAAACGCACGCAAAGTGTAGCCTGTCTGAAAACAATATTTATACAATAACAGTTGATATTTAACAGACAAGGTTGTCAAATGATACTCCCATATTACTGCATAACTTTTATAGAAGCCTGCAGGTTTTTACGCTGCGGGTTTGCGAGTATTCTAGAAAATCCACACAAATTCCTCGTTATCTGCCTAAATTGCAGATCAATGTGTTTAATTTATCTTAAAATTATAGCTTAAATCCACACAATACCTTGCGAATCACTCGTCGTTTGTGCAAGTTACAAACTTTCGCACCTTACAACAATAATTCCAAATTCAGAAAGTGTCCTAAGGTCACTTAGAAACGTGAAATTTCCACTTGTTCAGACCCAGAAATAAACGCTTTACACTAAATTTAGCAAGGAAAACGTCTTAATATACAAGTATTGACGGTTACGATTAACAATAAAGGAATGAACTTCATAATAAGCACTTTGTGTGCACCAAATCTCATCCATCACCCAGGTGACTGCACATTTTATACTTCCGTTTATTGGAAAAGAGCCGAGAATTATCGTTGCCTAGTTACATTTACCAACTTAAGAGGGCATAAGTTGGAGTTGTTGGCTACAACCCTGTTGAACAGACCTACTCATTTACAACTCTGATGCGTGTAAATCTCCATTGGGAGTACTTTGCAAGATCAACAATACTAATTTTGTAATGTCATATTACAATTGACCTGTATTATCTGGTGATATATGGGAATACTACTAACACTTTAACCCTAACAGTACCGTCCTTAAAGGCGCCCCCTCATTTCCAAAACAATGTTAAGTTAAAATCTATACATTTAAACGTGATATGTGAACGTCATCGGTTACAATGTTGTTTGCATTTACAACTCTGATACTCATTTACAACTCTGATGCGTGTAAATCTTCATTGGGAATACTTTGCAAGATCAACAATACTAATTTTGTAATGTCATATTACAATTGACCTGTATTATCTGGTGATATATGGGAATACTACTAACACTTTAACCCTAACAGTACCGTCCTAAAAGGCGCCCCCTCATTTCCAAAACAACGTTAAATTAAAATCTATACATTTAAACGTGATATGTGAACGTCATCGGTTACAATGTTGTTGTTGTTGTTTGCATGGCGACAAGGCCGGCAAACACAACTCATCTGTTCCCATGTACGTGGGGTTGGGGGGGTGTTGGAATTACTTTATAAACAGCTTACTACAGTATTAGTGTCATGAAGAGAAACGGGCACACCGTAATGGTGAGAAACTACACCCACATTGAGGCGACTTATATTTATCATCATCATCCATAACACAAATTATGATGCGAGTGGGTTGGTACTGGTGGTGGGTGGGGAGCACACGACTCTGGTAAGGAATTACACTCTCCCTTACCCACAAACATCGCCACATATTCCCACATTCCCACACACATCGCGCGTGAGGCTTTGTCGAGCGGCACGAGGTTTAGTTCCCCCTGGCGCCGCTGCGTTGACGACGACGACGACACGGCGCCCATTCGCGTCGTCAACAACCGAAGGCGACAGCGGCGGCGGCGGCTCCTCCCCGCGCTCTCTCGGCCGCCCGACGCTAAGCGAACGGTCGCAGCAGCCATCGCCACGAGAAGCGGAGGAGATTAATCGCGTGCGGGAGGAAGAGGAGAAGACTGAGGAAGTGGTGGTGGTGGTTGGGGGAGGCGTTGTGAGGAGGAGGAGGGAGGCGGCCATGACGCAGACGCGGCCGCGCCGAGGAGGAGGGTGAGGAGCGTCACGGCCCCACATCGCGCACAACACGACGCGGTGACGTTTGGCGACATTGTTTTTATTTTGAGGAGAGGCTTCGTGATCGTTCGTCTGGGGGGAGTGGGGGGTTCCCGTTTCCGTGTTATTGTTTATTATCGTCGTCGATGTTTTATCTTAGCCCTCGTTGCATTTTGGTCGTGGCTGAGGCGACGCAAAAAAGGCGCGAAAACGCAACGGGGAGGAGAAAAATGGCGGCCGTGCGCGCGCCGCTCGGAGACGGCGGTTTTTTTGGCGCCAGAACCACCCCCCCCACGCGCGCGAAAAAATGTAAAATAAACAATTAACATAAGCACGCTTTAACGCAACGGACGGTCTCCCCACGGGTTTCCTCTCTTCTTTCCTTTTCGTTTTCGCCCATTTTTACCTCAGCATTAGGGGGGGAGGCAGCTGCCCGCTGCGCGCCGCTCCTAGCGCTCGTCCGCGCCGCGTCCTCCCCGCTCCGCGCTGCGCCGTCTCGTCACCATTTTGAGGGGGGCGCGCGAGTGCGCACGCGCGGGCCCCGCCCCCGGGTCGAGCTCCCATTGGCTGCTCCCCGTTAACGTCGCCGCCCCCCCCCCCCCGTTTCTTTTGGGGGGTGACGTCATGTTTATTAGTGGTGAGGAGGGTCGCGTGGTTTGGATTATGCTAATCATATGCGGGGGGCGGGGCTCGGATGACGTCACTGGGTGTCGCGTGACTGCTATTATGCTAATTATGTGGGAGAAATATGGAATTGAGATTTTTTTATCCTTTATATTAAGTTCGCTTGCTTGCGTGCTTGCTTGCTTACGACCGTGCAAACCTTTCGGTCGTTTTTTAACCCACTTCCCGTGATCCAATCGAGCTGACATTTTGCACACAGACTCGTTGTGCGAGACAATTAATGTTCGTGAACATTTTTTTTCCAAAATTTTACACTGTTTAGGGAAAACAAATTAAATATTTAATTACCAATTGCTTAATACTGGCAGACAATCATCTGACCCATAGGTGGCAGCCATCTCAAGCCAGAGGACGAGAGGACTCTAGCTGCCACGCATATAAAGTATTTAGAGTGAAAAACTTTGTTTTTACGGGTTAATTTTTTTTTACATTGCGATTTGATTTGCGATTCAAAATGTTTTAAGTCAAGCTTCAGTTCAAAATTCACTGCGTAATAGATTTAAAACAAGTGATGGAGCATTACCACATGATACCATCAAAATATGGACTGCTCTGGATATTCGAATGCAAGGATGAGAACTTAAAAGATGTGAATTGCTTCCAACATGTATTTCTTAAAAATAATTAATTGAAATAGAACAATCCAACATAGAACAATTGTTAAGTTAAATAAATAAAGTTATAATAAAATAAAGCAATTCCAGTAAGAAAGTAATAAGACTTTTTATATCGCAAAAAATCGCAGCCTTTGCGGTTTGCTAATCGCATTGTTTCAAATTTCGATTTGAAATCAATTAATCGTTTAGCCCGAATTTTTTTCTCCCCGTCACGTAATTTATGTTAATTTATGTCTGGACAGGGGGAGGGTGTGACTTCGTGTCACGCGGTTGTATGCTAATTTGGGTGACGACAACGATGAGGTCACTGGACATTGAAATTCAGTTGTGATGGGCCGGACATGCAATGAGGATTTCAGAGACTTACCGCATCATTGCAAAGCGGCTTGGGACTGTCGAACTCAACCAGGGCAGCCGGTCAAAATACCACCCCTCCTGAGTTTAAAAGATAGTCTATACCTGTCAACCCCTTATCAGTGCCTATCTTATTACAGACCAATTCAGACCTTATTGGTCAGGTCGTGCCCTTATCAACCTCAACTTTCATCCTACAAAGTCCCATCACAAGGGAGAAACACAAACAAATAGACAAAAACAATGTTGCCCATATGGAAACGGCTGTACGCCGTGTGGACCTGAAAACTCAATTTCCCTGTAGAAGAATACGGGTAAACCTTATGGGTTGACAGGTATGAGATACCCTAAAAAATATATACCCAAACTATTTTATTTATTTAACTGGTTAAGTCCCCACTGAGCTAGAAAGCTCTTTTTCAGAAGTGACCTGGCCACATATGATAGGTCAACGAAACGGCTTATCAAGTGGCAATTTATATAGGACCCAGAGAAAAATCACGCGACCACGGGGTTAGAGAGAGAGACATGCAAACTCCAAATATGTAGCAAGCGTCGGGATGTAACCCGCAACCACCTGTATACCAGGTGAGGTAGTTAACATCTCGCCACCGTGGGCGCCTTACACTCATGTACTGTGGCCTTCCTATCCCTGGTTGGCGGGAAATGGCCCAGGAGATGGCCAACTGGAGAGAAGCGTTGCACATGGGGCTTGGACAGCTGGATAATGGGGATCTGCGCCTACATAGCGCCCTACAGAGACGAGAAAGCTCTGCTGCTAGGGATACAACAACAACTGCCATTCGCCACTAAGTGGCAGTGACATCTCCACAGCACTTATCCCAGGCTATATGCACTTTAAAGCCACGTGAAGTGTCGAAGACTCGCTAATAGGGGGGTCACGGAACTGAACCAGGTGCCATGAGTTGACTGATTGAGATGACTGGCCGATGCATCACTTGTGCTCCTACTATGCCAACTTGATGTGTTTTAGCCGCCTGGCATTCCGCTCATTGTTGTGAGCATCGCTCCTCTCCTCTCTGTTGTTATTAGAGGGCGACTGACTTCACCTGCCCAGTGGCGTCTTTTCACGAGCCTCCTCCACAGAGGCCGATCTTGACACCACTGGTACCAGTCATTGGCAAATCCACTCAGCTCCATATCCTCTCGTACCACATGACTCCATCTCTTCTCTAGCCCGTGTCGCTCCCATTTATCCCCCTCTATCCGGCCGAACAAAAGCTGCTTGGCCATGCGGTGGCCGTGCATGACCCAGCCAACCGCAGCTTTGCCTGCCAGAGGAGCTCACCGATTGTCCATTTCTTTCAAGGATTTCTGAGCTCCTTACACAATTCAGCCTGGTTAAACCCAGGAGAGATCGTAGGCAGGACAAGCTAAATGTTTCTAACTGGTGGAGATGCTCCATTAGGGAGATCCACATTTCGCAAGCGTAGAGAAGGGAGGGAATGACCGTGGTCGAGAAGCCCCGAAGCTTCGTGTGAAGCGACGGACTAGGTAGCTTCCACACAGCGTTAAGCAGCCGATGAAAAGATAATTCCACTCGACTTATTCGGAGTGAGACCTCTGCTGTCAAACTGGGACACAGAACAACGTGTCCACACACCCCTACAATCACTGAGCAAGGATCCGTGTCACAGCCAGATTGGTCCTTTTAGCCATGAACCCTCCTGCATACGAAAAAAGACCGTATGTTTAAAAACAATAAACAGGATAACATCCATAATATATTCTAGATTTGAAGCTTACGTGACTGCAAGGATTCATACTGTTAGACTTTTTCGGTAAAGTCACGTAGGTAAAAAATAAAAAATAAATTAATAGAAGTAATAATAGAAATAAAATAATAAATCACAACGTTTCGGAGGCAACACAAGCTTCCGTCTTCAGGTGGAACCGTCACAGCACAATTGCTGTATCAAGTAAAGAGAGAAGTCCCAAGAGACCTTGATACAGCTATCGTGCTGTGACGGTTCCACCTGAAGACGGAAGCTTGTGTTGCCTCCGAAACGTTGTGATTTATTATTTTATTTCTATTATTACTTCTATTTATTACATTTTTTACCTACGTGACTTTACCGAAAAAGCCTAAGAGTATGAATCCATAATATAGTTTTTTTTGGGTTAGAGCGCGTAAATATAAATGTGTCGTTAAACCCGCCATCACCTGACACAGCCAATTAGTGAGGTTTCTCACGTAAACTAAACGTGCCAATTCATTACGAGTACAGCACACCGGTGTGATAGAGAGCAAATCCACAACATTTACAATCTGAGTACGACATTTAGCTAGTAATTATAACTTGCATCATCAGGCTTACAGCCAAATTTGTGTATAACAGCAGGATAACATACATCGCTAACTCCCAAGTTTCTGAGACAGCCATCGTCGTTTCGAGGCACAGATGGCAGTATTTGACTAATGAAATCAAAACACTCTACACTGCAGGAATTCATATTTTTTGGGTCTTTCGTTAAAGTCACGTAGATAGGTTCAAAGAAAATAACAAAATTACAAAAAATTCGATCATCATCATCAGTAAAAGGGATGATGACGACCGCTTGTGTTGCGATCGAAACATTTTTGTTATTTTCTTTGAACCTATCTACGTGACTTTACCGAATGACCCAAGGAACACTGGTCAATGAGTTTATTATGTTTAACCAGGGGAAGAACTCAAGAGACCAAGGATTGGAGTTTCATTTGCAAGAGTGACCTGGGTCACCAAAAGGGAAAAAATCTAAACATAATCAAACAGCAGTAAAGTAAATAGAAATCAGACCAAAAACTAAACTAAACAAATTTTAGTTTTTCTTTTGCCAGGTAAGGCCTACTGAGCTGTATAGCTCTTTTTCAGAAGCGACCTGGCCACAAATGATAGCTCAACGAAGTGGCTTGTCGTTACGTGAAATTAAATAGCAGCAGCCAAATACTCTAAACACACGTTGATTCTAAATGTGGAGGGGGGGGGGGGGAACGGAAAGACCCAGAGAAAAATCCACGGGATTTTTACAGTTAATACATCCACAGTAATAACCAGGGCGTCCTGCGGGATTCCAACCGCTGCACTAAGCAGCGAACTTGCTACCGCCAGGCCGTGTTGCATTCTTCCCTTTCCTTACCATCCCATCGCCTCCTCGTGTTCCCACGTTTATTCCACACACACAGGCCAGCCGGGGGCCACTGGACAAAGTCGTCCGCCGCCCTTTGAACGCTGCCGCAGGCCCGGCCTCTCTGGACATGTCCATCTGCGACGTTCAAGGCGCCTTCAGCGGCAGAAACCCGTCCTCGGGGAGATGGCGCGAAGCCGAAAGGTCGCCCGACCTCGCCGTGCCACCATACGACCTCTCACCGAGCCCCCTGTCGCCGGTCGTCAAGCTCGAGTTCGTGCCGGAGCCTGCCGACGTCAAGCTCGAACTCGTGCCGGATAGCGACGGCGGGGGTGGCGGCATCGGCGTCGGCGGCGCGGAGCTGATGGCGAACGAAGGCACCCAGAGTTCGGGATCGGCGTCTGATGTCAAACCGGGAGCGGTCGGCCGTGAGCCCATGCGGAGGAGCAGCAGGACGGCCACGGCAACAGCAGTGGCAAAAGCGGCGTCGTTATCGCAACAGCGGCGGCAACAGCAGCACCAGCAACAACACTACCAGCAGCAGAAACACCAGCAGCCGCAGCAGCAGCAGCAGGCTGGCGCAACAGTGAAACGGTGCTTCCCGTGGTCGGACGACGAGTTCCGCGCGTGGCAGGGCCGCGCCAAGTGGCTGTTCCGCAGCCAGGAGGGCATCGGCTGCGCCATCTGCAGGGAGGCGAGCGTGGTGGTCTACAAGCGGCAGGGGGTCTTCCTCGCCAAGGAGTGGCGCGCCGGCATGGTGTGGGCCAAGGACAAGAAGAAGCTGCGCAAGAAAGTGTACGAGCACCGCGACACCAAGGCGCACCGCCAGGCGAGCTATGTTAGCGCCGTCCACGAGACGACGCGACCGGCCCCTCGCGCACCGGCACCGCCACCGCCTAGGCACGTGGTGGACTCCAAAAGCAGGCTGTTCTCGGAGACGGAGCGCGCCTTCCGCACGGCGTACCTTGTGGCCAAGGAGGACCTGCGCGCCTGCCGGCACGATTCCCTCTGCGCGCTGCAGGAGCTCGACGGCGCACGGCTCGGGCGGGCGGGCGGCACGCACGGCTGCCTGCGCATCATCGCGCACGTCCGCGCGGAGATGGAGGCCAAGCTGACAGCGCACCTGGTGGGCGGCGCCGACTGCTTCTCGGTGCTCGTCGACGGCTGCTCGTTCGCGCGCCGCCGCTTCGCCGCCGTGCTGGTGCGGGCGCGCGTCGGCGCCGCGGCGTCCGTGGACAACGCGCTGCTCGACCTCGTGCGCCTCCCCGACGGCGCGAGCGCCGAGGAGGCGGCGCGCGCCGTGGTGCGCCGCCTCGAGGACAAGCTGGGCCGCGCCGCGCTCGACGACAGGCTGCTGGCCGGCGCCAGCGAGGGCCCGTCGGCCGACATCCCCGCCCTGCGCGGCATCGGCGCGCACTTCCAGAAGGCGTTCCCGCGCCTCCTGCTGTGGCTGGGCTGCGTGGCGCACAGGCTGGAGCGGGACGCGTCGCGCTGCCTGCTGGCGAGCGGCGCCGCCGACCGGCTCGGCTCGCTGGTGACGGCGTCCGCCGAGCTGTGCGCGCGCTCGCCGAGGAATGCCGGCGAGCTGGCGGCGGCGGCGCCGGACTTCGGCGCGGAAGTGGCGCGCGTCGCCGCCGTGACGCCGGCCGACGGGCGCCACGCGGCGTCGACGTTCGCGTGCGCCCGCGCCGCGTGGCGCGGCTACACGGCGCTGCACACGCACTTCGCCCGCGCCTCCGCCGACCCGTCGCGCGCGCCCGACGAGCGGGAGGCGTACCAGCGTCTGCGCGCCCGTCTCGAGAGCGCCGCGTTCGTGCGGCACCTGGCGGCCGCGAAGGACGCGCTGCGCGAGCTGCGTGCGCTGGCCGGCACACTGCAGGACGCGCGCGCCACCGCGTGCGACGCGCTCTGGGCCGTGCGTCGCGCCATCGCCGCCGTCGCGTCCCTGCGGGATGGTGGCGGCAAGTCTTTGAACAGGGCCGAGCAGCGGCTGGCCGACGGCCTCTTCAAGGGTGTGGTGGTGGACGAGGACGACGACGACGGCGGCGGCGGCGGGCTGGACACGGCGCGGTTCTACCAAATGCTCGCCAACGTCCTCATGGCGCGCTTCCCGGTCGACGCGTTCGAGCTCGTCTCCGTGCTCGACCCCAAGCTGTGGAAGCGGCGGCAGGGGGAGGACAACGCGGGGGATGGGAAGCGGCCGCCCTCCTTCGAGGAGGACGAGGTGGCGCGCCTCGCCCGGCGGCTGCGCCTGCCGCCGCTCGACTGCGCCTCGCAGTTCCGGAGCCGGCGGTGCGGCGCGGCCGTGCCGGAGGGCGGCGCGCTGAGCAAGCTGGAGGTGGCGATCGCCACCCTGCCCACGTGCAGTGCCGAGTGCGCGCGCGTCACCGCCGCGCTCGCCGACGTGGCCGCGTCGCGCCAGCGCGCGGACTCTCTCCTCGACCGTCACCAGCAGCAGCAGCGCCGCTGGAACCGCAAGCAGAACCACCGGATTTATGGCATCGTCAAAGAAGAAAAGGTCGACGACGACGATGACGTCGACGACGACGAGTACGAGGATGACCTGGATGAGGACGGCGATGAGCACCTGGCCAACCTGCTCTGGATCAAGTGCAATGGCCCCCCGCTGGAGTGGTTCGACGCCAGGCCGCTGGTGCGCTCGTGGCTGCTGAAGCAGCAGAACGCGGAAGCGCGCAGGGACCGGCCGGTGGAGAGCGGCGGGCCCTGGCTGGAGCCGCGCGAGCTCTGGACGCTGCTGTCCTAGCGGGAGGAAGCGGGCGGGCGACAGCGAGAGAGACAGAGAGAGAGAGACAGAGAGAGAGACAGAGAGAGAGACAGAGAGAGAGAGACAGAGAGCGAGACAGCGAGAGAGAGACAGAGAGAGAGAGACAGCAAGACAGAGAGAGAGAGACAGAGACAGAGAGAGAGAGACACGTGCCCCGGGAAGCGGACGGCTCTCGTCTTGTAGGGCGTCACAGTGGCGAGATGTTAACTACCTCACCTGGTACACAGGAGGTCCATCGTAAAGGGTTTTTTTGGTTTTATGACGCAAATATAAATGCGTCGTTAACCCCACCACCACTCGACATCACCTTACTCTGGAAAATCACCTGGTGTAATCACCAGCGATACGTAGTACTCAAATTGTAAATGTTGTGGGTTTACTCTCCTACACACCGGTGTGCTGAACTGATAATTATAATTGGCATGTTTTGTTTGCGTGAAAAACCTTGCTAATTGACTGTATCGGATGGTGGTGGGTTCACGACACATTACACCATCTAACCCAAGAAACCGTATGAATATTATCGGTCACGAAAGCCTACGTGTTAAACGTGCAGGAGGTCGTGGGTTCAATCCCGACCCCGACGATGCCTGCTCTTTATTTGGAGTTTGCACGTTCTCCCCGTGGCCGTGTGGATTTTTCTCCAGGTCCTCCGGTTTTTCCCTCCACATTTAGAATCAAACGTCACGCGTTTATCAGAGTAGGCCACTTCGTTGACATATTATTTGTGATAGCCAGGTCGCTTCCAAAAAAGAGCTGTATAGCTCAGTGGGCCTTACCTGATAAAATAAAAAATAGTTTATGGTTTACACGCGCTGCCTGTGATGTCCCAGCCTGCCTAGCGCAGGCGCACAGCTCCACGAAAGAAAAACGAAATTCAA
This sequence comes from Lethenteron reissneri, assembly GCF_015708825.2. Lineage (NCBI taxonomy): Eukaryota > Metazoa > Chordata > Hyperoartia > Petromyzontiformes > Petromyzontidae > Lethenteron > Lethenteron reissneri. The sequence goes on along the minus strand of NC_083830.1, from coordinate 9,882,503 downwards.
AATCACCCAAGGGCCCTTTTTGTTTTTTGGTACAGTCCAAAAAAATAAAAACGTCGACGATTCCTGCTCCGAACGAGCGATGGAAATGGTGCTAATCTCCCATTTACAGCGCCGAGACGGCGGTGGTGGAAATGCGTACACACATTTCTACGGCGAAGGCAAGTCCATATCCGCCGTTGCCCTGTGAATAGACACGGCTTTATCGATCCTCCCGGGTGGGGGGGGAGGATGGGCCGGGTCAACCCTGCCCAGCCAGCATTTGAACCCTCGACCTTACGGTTGCGAGCCGCCTCCCTCTGCCGCCAACCCAGCCCCGTCGACGTCCTTTCCAGCTGGCACGTCGGCGACAGTTTGTGCAGATGATGTCATCGTTGAACGTTGAGGTCCCTCAAGCGATCCGAGGCGGCAGTAGACGCTGTGTGGATTGCTGCGATGACGGGTTGGTGCACTCGTCGGCGATGAGTTTGATGGCTTGGGCTCTGCCGCAGACGAGACTGCCCGACCTTGATTCGCTCGTTCTTTTACGGTAGAATAATACCGCCGACGTCACTAAACCCGTGCGTGTAAATTCTATTTATTCCAGTCTTGCGCATTGCGATGGCAGCGGCGATGCGTTTCAGGAGCTCCATGCCATTGTCGTGCTGGGCACGGCGAGAGGGCTTCACGAGTTAAGAGTTTGTGTAGTTTCGCTGTTCCTCCTCCGTTGAAGGAACGCAAACTCCAGTGGTTTACTATGTGATCCATCTAACGCCAAGTTAAAATATATCTTTATACAAAAAAAAACCCCATAACCCCTCTCATACGTCTTTATGTAGTTTTGAAACAACATGAATGCTGTTCAACTGATATATTTCATGTCAGACTGGTCGGATCCTCTCGTCATGCTCTGTCTATGTATGTTGAACTTCTTTCGCACCGTACGTAGCCAATCGTGCTAATCGGAGGTGCAGGTTCACGCTCATGGCAAGACTCGGCCCGGCAATTTCAAAGGGGCCGTCGATTCGTGGCAGTTTTACATGCAATTAAGTAAATAGGCGAGGAGGAAAAATCACGCGTGCACGGATTCCGTAATCTTTTCCAGCACGCTTTTTCTCATGGGAAGTTTCATAACTGGCGATTACAAGCTCACCACGTTACATTCGAAACGCCGTTTTTTTTCCTTGCCAAGATTTTGGCCAACCCTTTGGACTTGACCAGTTTCCTACAGGGTAAAAGTCCCTAATAGCAACGCACTTATAGACTTAAAGGTTTCGTTCGTGTTAGATTATCTTAAGCGTGGATCTGCTGTTTGGCATCCACGCGCCACTGCGGATCGCGAGGATGCCGGCAACTTGTAAGCGCTCGTAGACGTATTGACAATTTGCAGTGCGTCCAACTTGCTTACACTGCTCTTGACTCAAATCGTCTGCATGTGCCTTGTACGGCAGCGTACGAGGATTGATGAAGAAGTACCAAGACTACTTTTGTTCAGACAAAATTAAAGGACGACATACCGAATCAAATTAATCTCCTTCAAATCAGTCTCCTCCTGATCGAGCACGGTGATTCCAGCGGTCCTGCTATGTGTCGATGCATCCCTGGTACAGGCGGTGGCTTTCAGTTCCCCAGTTACATTTTGGATGACTGGTTGGGAACGTCTTGAAATGCGCTTTCCGTTAGGGTGTGCGTTTCAATCTAGGGAACGGGGGAAAAAAAATAATTTGGTGCCAAATCTGGTGAATACAGTGGGATGAGGAACCAGGCGATGAGGCTTGGGTTCATGGCTTCTATCCCGAAACGGTCATCTCGGTGGAGGACGCCGTCGTCATCTCGACCAAAGAAAGTAGGACAGCGCATGGGTGAGTGAGTGGGTGAGCAAATGGGTGAGTGAGCGAGTGGGTGAGCGAGTGAGCGAGTGAGTAAGTGGGTGAGCGAGTGAGTGAGTGGATAAGCGAGTGGGTGAGTGAGTATGTGGGTGAACGAGTGGGTGAGCGAGTGAGTGAGTGGGTAAGCGAGTGGGTGAGTGAGTGAGCAAGTGGGTGAGCGAGTGAGTGAATGGGTGAGGTGATGAGACTTAGGTTCATGGCTTCTATCCTGAGACGGAGCGTCGTGTCATCTCCATGGATGACGACGTCACCTCGATCAAAGAAAGCAGGACAGCGAGTGGTTGAGTGGGTGAGCGAGTGACTTGAGTGAGTGGTTGAATGAGCAAGTGGGTGAGCAAGTGAGTGAGTGAGTGGGCAAGCGAGTGAGTGTGTGAGCGGGTGACTGGGTGAACGAGTGACTGAATGAGCAAGTGACTGGGTGAGCGAGCGAGTGAGTGAGTGGGTGAGCGAGTGGTGAGCAAGTACATGGGTGAGTGGTTGAGTGAGCGAGTGGGTGAGCGAGGGAGTGAGCGAGTGAGTAGGTGAGTGGGTGGGCAAGTGAGTGAGTGAGTGATCGAGCGAGTGACTGAGTGGGTGAGCGAGTGACCGAGTAGGTGAGTGAGTAGGCGAGGTGATGAGGTTTTGGTTAATTTCTATGATCCCAAGACGAGGCAGACCGTGGGGTCATCTCGGCAGAGGATCCTGCCGTCACCTCGACGATAGAAAGCCAAGACAGGCGAGCTCGAATGTCAAGACGATGTCGACTGCCTTCTCTGACAGTCAAGGTGTTGCACCGTGAGTTGGCCATTCCACGGGGGTCAAGGCAGCGAATCGGGTTGTTTTATTTGGCCGTTCCGAATGCGCCGAAGGGACGCAGTTCGACGAAAACGGCCTGAACAATGGGAGTCGGGCACGTGGATGTTTTGCATCGGGACATCGTGCCGTCGCATCGAGCGCCGTCCATGCAGAAATCTCTGGCCGAGCACAGCGTTCGTCCTTTAGTTTTGTCTCAAACCGAAAGTAGTCCCAGAACTAGTTTTGGACCGACCGTCGTGTGTCGCCGTGCAGACACGGCGCTGGGGGATGACGATGTGCATTCTGGCGATTGCGAGCGGGCTCGCAATAAAAAAAGGTTACGAGTTCAAATCCTGCTTGGGGGTTGCCACAGCCCATCGTACCTCCGGGGATCGATAACATTTGGGCAACTTTGTTGGGAAGTCAACAGCGGCCCTGCAGGACTGTGAACAGGAGCTGCGGGCACCAACGCCTCGATGCTCATTCGAGCGGGAAGGTCACCCTTTGACGCGACCTGACCCCGACGATGTCACTAGAGGGCAGAATGGCAACCCACCGGTGAGCCTTTTCACGCTGATTTCTCATTCGCGACGGGAGACGTAGCCTGGAGCTGCATCTTCAAACACAAAACCGTTCGCTGTTTTCAGGGGGCTGGGTCTTCCTTCTCACGAGCGTCTGATGGAAACTCAGGTGCTGACACACACGTACGTACGTACATATGTTGAACTATTTTCACGCCCTACGTAGCCAACCACGCTAAACACGGAGGCGACGGGTTTACAGCGTCGCCTCACTGCCTTTCGCTCCGATACACGTGGACGGTCACTTCAGAATCAGAATCTTTGTTTATCCTGGATAAATCTGATGAGCTATGAAGCTCTTTTTCCACAGGTGTCCAGTCGGGGTATAGGGTCAGACATTTCCGAGGAACAATGTGCAGCCTTGTACAATGAGTAACAACCGATCGACTATCAACGATCTAAACATTATATTCAACGCATCGTTTCTGATGTTGCAGCACAAATGAAAACTCGGACACATTCGTCAACAACACTGTGGCCCTGAATAGATGAACCTATTTCCAATTGATCATTTTACATTCTTCACTTGTCACTCGCTATCTACGAATGGGCAACCGATCGTGTGCCAATTTGAGATTGCTCATACTTGAAACATTCTTAAAAATGTGATTTCTTGGCAGGGTCCCGTGTCTTCAGTTCACATTCGCTCGGTCTCTCTGGCTTGTTTGTGTGCTATGGATAAGGTCCATTGCCCAAAACGTTGCCCATTATATATAGTTTTTCTTTTCGGGTCACATTGTTATAAACGGATGCGTTTGAGTCTTTTGTCAAATCTTCGATTTGGTTTGGTGCTGTCAGCAATGGACGCGTGGACCACGGCTTAAAGGTCCAGTTGCCGTGCACGGCTAAAGCTACACGTACGATGGGTCTGTGTGTGGTAATCCTATGGATGTCTTTGTGAGTCGATGTATGTTGAACTTCTTTCACACCGTACGTAGCCAACCGTGCTAATCGGAGGTGCAGGAGAAGGACAACAATGAAACAGAAAAAAGCAGCTCTAAAGAAATGAGTTTTCAATCTAGACGGCTTAAAAGCACACAGCTTTTAAATCATCTACATTGAAATGGAGGTCGGTGTAAGGTGGCGCAGGGCGCGACTTCACCAACGGCGACGCTCCGCCACGTGGCCTGCTGGAGGTGGCGCTGTGGGGCAGTGGTTCTCATGGTTTCTGTGCCCCAGAGGTCGCAAACGGGTTTTGATTCCTTACCCGTACCCGGCCGCACCAGGGTCGCAAACGGCTACCCGTACCCGGCCGGGTACGGGTAGCCGGGTATCGGGTAGGGTACGGGTATCGGGTACCCGATTGCGACCTCTGCTGTGCCCCCACCGCCCACCTCCTAGCCCAAAAACCACGACTCACGCTACGAAGGCCACGATCGATGGAGGTCAAATGTCTATGCCTCCAGTCAACGCGGCGTTCGCTAGCAAGGCATCTCCCCCCCCCCCCCCCAGCCTTGCGTATCGGTGCTAGTCTCGTGTTAGTAAGGCATGTGTTTTGACATTTGCTGTATTCGTGTTCATTTGTGTTCGACGCGTGGTTCTCGCTGTGTCTCTCCGTGCGTTTCGTCACCGCAAAAAGAAAGTGGCACCGGTGTGGCGAGGGGGGAGGGGGACAACATTCGAACAAGTTTCTCCTGCACGGTGTCCACGCCGTGTCCGTGCCGCAGCCTGCAAGGGGATAAGAAGCGCTGCTGCTGCTGGAGTTCGAGGCTGCCGTGTTGAGTGCTGGAGCTGTCGAGGGAGTCCCCGTGGTGGTGGTGGGAGATAAGGCCGTGCCAGCGCGAGCCGTCCGCCCTGCTTAAAACAACCCTTGAGACGATCCGTTATGTAAACAACAACAACAACCACAACCATTGATTCTCAGAGCTCAAACAATTTCCTCCACCTGCGCAACAAGCGCGTTTTCGTTCGGATACCAGACCGTCAGTCTTGTTTCTCCTACTTCTTCATTGAAACACCCAGGAATTGGTCAAGCACGACTATTTGTTTTTGCGATTTAATTACCATTTCCCTTTTTGTGCCATTCCGCGGTGACGGTGAGATGTGTCCACCGCCCAAGTGGGAATCTCTTCTCTGAACCGTGCGTGAAACGTACCTGGTGGGACCCCCCCCCCCCCCCCTGTTACTTCCCCCCTCATCTTACGCGGTCCAATTCAACGTCGTAACTGATTCTGTGTGTGTATATAGGTGAATAAAACATGTAGCACTCTCTGTAACGCGGTCTCATCGATGTTGCCGAGTACAGCTGTGTTAGAAAACCGCGCGCGCTCACTCGTCGTCGTCACGTCTTCCCACCGGACGGGTTGTTTTTGGCGGTGGCGCCGTCGCCGGCGGCGGCGCGGTTCACCGCTTGTCGCCGATCCTTCGGCGGTTCGAAATCGGTGGCCGCCCCCGGTTAATCTCGCGGTGCACGCCGACTGTGAAGATGCCGCTACGTGGCCGTCTTGCTTTCGCTCCTGGACGTTTCAGGGTCGCCGGAGAGTAGGGCGTGCCGGAGTCATCGAACCAAATTTGCAACAAAAAACTGCATTGGGATATCACACATACACACACAGAGCAGAAATGGTCACCCACCCCTGCAGCGAAAACTTGGCAGGGACCCTCCTGTGAAAAGAATGCCGAGACTCCTGGGCTAACGAGTGCAACAGTGAAACGAGATTGGCAACTGGAACGGTCCAGTCAAAGTCCCTCGCTCATGAACACCACCTTTGGGAGTGACACCACTCCTCTCTGTGTGTGATGAACCCCTGCACCAGCGGTGGAAATTCCACATCCCGAAATCGGTGACAGTTTTATCCATTGGGCAGCCTCCCCGCTCAAGCGCTGACTTGGACCGCGTGGCCTCTGGGCGGAGAGGCCCGCGCGGTGACGTCGGTGCCCGAGCGCTCTTAACAAGTCTGCCAAGTGTCCGATGAGTGTGGCCGGGGCCGTCCCTAGGGGGCCTCGGGACAAATCCCACCGTGTGGAGCCCTCCCTCCACCCCTCGACGCCTCCAAACCAGAACTATTACATCTAGAAATATACAAGGGAAATAGATAGATCGTTTATTGTCATTGTCACCAGTACAACGAAATTTAAAATGCTCACCAGTCAGGGCCTCATTCATAAATTTAAATTAAATAAAACAAGAAAATACAAATAAAATTAAATGAAAGATAATCAATTTATACTATATATATAAACAGCCCAAGTATACCCACATACCCACATAAGGTTACATTTTGTCATTGCACATCTCTATTTCACAGTCAATTGTAAACGCTATTACTTAATAATTAATTAGCATTATTGAGTGTGGTGATCGCTGTAGGATAAAAGCTCTGTTTGAATCTGTTTGTCCTTGTTTTGACTGATCTGAATCGTCTGCCTGATGGCAACAGCTCAAACAGTGAGTGTCCAGGGTGAGAAGAGTCCTTTATAATGTTCTGTGCTTTTTTGATGCAACGTGAACTGTGTAGTGCTTCCAGTGTGGGGAGATGGCAGCCGGCGATCTTTTGGGCTGTGTTGATGACCCTCTGGAGCGCTTTCCTCTGAGCCACTGTGCAGCTGGTGTACCATACACAGATGCAGTATGTAAGAATGCTCTCGATGGAGGCTCGGTAGAAGGACACCAGCAGTTCCTGTGTGATGTTATTATTCCTGAGAATTCTCAGGAAATAAAGTCTCTGCTGGGCCTTTTTCAGAAGCTCAGTGCTGTTGGCGCTCCAGGTCAGGCCCTCCCCAATGTGGACTCCCAGGAAGCAGAAGTCTGCCACCCTCTCCACACAGTCCCCGCTGATGATTAGTGGTGGAGTGTCCGTTTTCTTTCTCCTGTAGTCTATTATGAGCTCCTTGGTCTTTGCGGTGTTAAGGAGCAGGTTGTTGCCCCTGCAGTATGCTGTCAGCCGCTCCACCTCGTCCCTGTAGGCAGACTCATCCCCCCCAGAGATGAGCCCCACAACTGTGGTGTCATCAGCAAACTTCACAATGGTGTTGCTATGGTGGACGGCGGCACAGTCATGTGTGTAGAGGGAGTAGAGCAGGGGGCTCAGTACACAGCCCTGGGGGGAGCCGGTACTGAGGCTCAGGGCTGTGGATGTATGACGGCCCACTCTGACCCTCTGTCTGCGGCCCGAGAGGAAACTATATATCCACATGCAGGTGGAATGTGGAATCCCCAGGTCGCCCAGTTTTCCCACCAGTTTGTGTGGGAGGATGGTGTTGAACGCGGAACTGTAATCCACGAAGAGCATCCGCACATAGCTCCCCTGCTGCTCCAGGTGTGACAGTGCAGCATGTAGTGCTGTGGCCACGGCGTCCTCCGTGGATCGGTTCGCTCTGTAGGCAAACTGGTGGGGGTCAAGGTTTCGGGGCAAGCTTCCTATGATGTGACTCCGGACCAGTTTTTCAAAGCACTTCATCACCACTGGCGTGAGTGCTACTGGCCGGTAGTCGTTGTAGCTGCAAATGTGGTTTTTTTTGGGCAGCGGGACTATGGTGGAGGACTTTAGGCAGGTTGGTACGGTGGACTGTTCCAGAGACAGGTTGAAAATCCTTGTGAAGACTCCAGCCAGCTCGTCAGCACAGTCCCTCAGCACACGTCCCGGGACGCCATCAGGTCCCGCAGCCTTCCTCGGGTTGACGGCTCGCAGCGTGCGCCTCACCTCATGCTCCTCCACTGTGAGGTTTAAGCTGCTGTGGACCGTGAGGTTTGGTGATGCTGTCCCTTGTGGTGTCACCTCAAAGCGGGTAAAGAAGAGGTTCAATTCCTCTGCCAGAGCGTTGTCACCATCAGCAGCTCCGCGGTTGGCCCTGTAGTTGGTGAGGTGCTGGACTCCCTGCCACATCTGCCTGCTGTCGTGACTGTCCAGGCGTTCCTCAATCCTCCTCCTGTAGTCTGCTTTGGCCTTGCGGATGCCTCTCTTCAGGTTAGTTCGGGCTGTACTGTAGGGAGCTTTGTCTCCGGAGTTGAAGGCGATATTCCTCTCCTTCAGCAGTTGCTGGACCTCCCGGGTCATCCAGGGCTTCTGGTTGGGGTAAACCCGAACGCGTTTGTCCACAGTGACAGTGTCTATGCAGTTTTTAATGTAGCACAATACACTATATGTGAACACCTCCAGGTCCTGATGTTCGAAGACCCCCCAGTCGGTCCTATCAAAGCAGTCCTGCAGCTGCTGGGTGGCACCCTCAGGCCAGATGGCGACAGTTTTTGTGATGGTAGGAGCCGTTTTCTTGATGGGGGCGTATGCAGGGATCAAAAGCAGGGACAAATGGTCAGACTGGCCCACGTGCGGTAGTGGTCTAGCCCTGTAGCCTAGTTTGATGTTGGTGTAGACCTTGTCCAGAATCTTAGTTCCCCTAGTAGCACACTTAACATGCTGGTGGAATTTAGGGAGTGCTGCTTTTAAGTCTGCATGGTTGAAATCCCCTGCTATAATCAGCACAGCGTCAGGATACTTGCTCTGCTGAATGCTAATGCTGCCATGTAAAAGTCCAATAGCTGAGTTAGCATTAGCATCCGGTGGGATGTAAACAGCAGTTATCATGACCACAGTAAACTCTCTTGGGAGGTAAATCGGCCTGCATTTAACAGTCACATACTCCAGATCTGGGGAGCAGTGGCTGTCTACAGTCACAGTGTTAGTACACCAGCTCTTATTCACGTACACACAGAGCCCCCCTCCTCTGCTCTTACCAGAGTCTACTGTTCTGTCCTGGCGCTGTGCTGTGTAGCCTGCAAGCTCAATAGCAGAGTCCGGGATGGATGAATGAAGCCAAGTTTCTGTGAAAAGCAGAATGCAGTTGTCCTTCACTACGTTGCTCGCTGTAGTCTGTAGCCTCAATTCATCCATTTTGTTCGCGATGGATCTGGCGTTCGTGAGAAATAGGCTGGGTAGCGGTGGTTTGAGTGGCTGCCTCCGTAGCCTGGCTAGCGCACCGGCCCTGCAGCCTCGCCTCCGTCTTCTCTCTCTACGCCGCCTTCGCCTCCTCCCCGCCGGGATGATAATCCACGGAGAGCCGGGCCTCCTCGCTAACTCCACTGGAATCTTGTGAAGACGGTGAAACTCGCTTGTAACACTCCGATCGTAACATAGTCCGATCTTAAGGAGATCGTGCCGGCTAAAGATGTTACTCGCCCGACAAAATGAACACAAAACAAGACATAACGCGAACATAAACAACCATACAAGGCACCGACCGGGTAGACACTGAGCTGCTGCAACTGTGTGCGCCGCCATCCCACCAGGTGCCACTGGTTCTTCACCAACGTCAACTGCTGTGTCCGTCAACTGCTGTGTGAAATTTGTGAATATGTGTGTTTAGGAATACTTCCCGACATGCAACAAACTTGAAATTTGGCATGTGGGTAGCTTCCAGACTGTACACAATGCAAAAAGTATAAAAATAGACTTTTGTGTTTTGGGGGGGGGGGGGCCGGCGCAATAATGGATATATTTTGCACGGCAAGTGAGCGGTGACGTCTCATCTCTGATGTCACCCGCATGCGGCAGCGTCACGCAGTGTGCCTGCTGACGTCACGCAGTGCGCCTGCTGACGTCACTCAGTGCGCCTGCTGACGTCACGCAGTGTGCCTGCTGACGTCACCCCCCCCCCACCCTCCGCGTCGGCCGTGTATTAATCCAAGACAAGAATCCAAGTCTCGGGTAGTGAAGCTAGTCTGCAATAAGAGTGGTGCTTTGGGTTGGATCGCGGAAATGTGAATGTCGTTAAAGCTGCCGCCAACCGACACGACCAATCAGTAAGGTTTGTCACGTAGAGCAAACGTGCCGATTCGTTACTAGTTCAGCACACAATGTGTGTTGGAGAGTAAACCCCTATACAACATTCAGAATTCGAGTACGACGTTTCGCCAGTAATTATAACGAGCATCATCGGGCGGACAGACAGATTTGCGGAGAAACCCTATTACACTTGACCATCTTAACGGAAATCATATCGCGTCTGAACCGAGGCGCTTTACAAAGAATGAACTACGGCACAACAACGACGACGACGCGTGTGGGTGTGATGGTGGAGATGGGGTGAATGCAATCGATGAGAGGAAGCCATGGGGGAGAATCTGTGACGCTGCGTGAAATCGGTGAAATTGATGACCGTGAATGATGATGAACGAACGGGGTGAATGAGTGAGAGCCATGTCACGAGAACATGAAGAGGGAACGGTGGCGGTGATGAGGGGGAGATTAAGGCGGTCGTCGGGTGAGCTAGGGGTAACAATTAGTGAGTTTAATTATTTTCGATTTAAAGCTTTCGTGACTGCAGGGATTCATCTTCTTGGTTCTTTCGGTAAAGTCACGTAGAAGGGAAATAATAAAAAATTTAACTTAATAAAATACAATTCTCACGACGTTTCGGCCACAACGCAAGCAGCCGTCCTCAGGTAAACAGGTCTTTCGGAAAGACAGCGTCTGAATGACCTCACCTGAGGACGGCTGCTTGCGTTGTGGCCGAAACGTCGTGAGAATTGTATTTTATTATGTTTAATTTTTATTATTTTATTATTTCCCTTCTACGTGACTTTACCGAAAGAACCAAGAAAATGAGTGAGTTGTGAGTGAGGAGTGGAAACTTAGTGAGCGAAGGTGACCGTTGAATGTGTAGGGGAAGTTTGTTCCAGTGACGGGGAGCGAGACGTGAGAGAGAGAGAGGCAGCAAGGAGGAACAGAGAGAGGTCGCAGAGATTAAGAACGCCGAGAGCGAGAAGGCGACGTAGACTTTTTGACTTTTAAACAACTTTTATTGCCGCCAGCAGCAGCAGCAGCAGCACTGGAGGCGATTCCGATATGAAACACACAAAGTCACCAGCACACAAATAAACAAACGCTCTAAATCCATGCGCTGTGGCGCTAAATGCACCGCACACAACAAGGCGACTTAGAAAGACATCAGAGCAGCAAGATGCGGTGATGCAACAATTTTTTGTTAATTTTATTTTACCAGGTAATGCCCCACTGGGCGAAACAGCTTTTTTTTCAGAAGCGACCTGGCCACAAACGACAGCTCAAGGAAGTGGCTTGGAAATATATAGCAGCCAAATACAATAACCTCAACGCATTGCTTGGAAGACTCCCCGTATGGCTAGGGGCTGTTAGGTGGTCCCCCGAGTAAAACAAATCTAAAAAAATACACTTTTTGGTATTTTACCAGGTAAGGGCCACTGAACTATGTAGCTCTTTTTAAATCATTTATATTAAGTTCACTTGCTTGCGCGCTTACGACCGTGCAAATATTTCGGTCGTTTTTTAACCCACTTCCCGTGATCCAATCGAGCTGACATTTTTCACACAGACTCGTTGTGCGTGACAATTTATTTTCGTGAAAATTTTTTTTCTTAACTTTACACTTTTTAGGAAAATGTTTTTTATATTTAAATACCAATTGCTTAATGGTGGCAGGCAATCATCTGACCCATAGGTGGCAGCCATCTCAAGCCAGAGGACGAGAGGACTCTAGCCGCCACGCATATAAAGGATTTATAGTGAAAATATTTGTTTTTACGGGTAAATTTTTTCAGAACATGCTTCAAATCGCTTTAAACTATTGTCATTGTAGTACGTATTTAATGTGGCGCTGCACTCTGATGTTGTAGGAGAAAACATTTATTTAAAAGTCTATTTAATTAAGTAGAACGTGTTATCTATATTTATTTAAAGTTGCGCATTTTGATGTGACGTCACATTTCTCACCCCCCCCCCTCGTCACACATCGTCACAAATGTCTGACCCCCCCCCCCCTAGGTGCGTGACGTCATTTATGGACGGTCCCCAGGTAACCAAAAGAGTTATATAGCTCAGTGGGGCTCACCGGGTAAAATAGAAAATAAGTTTATAGTAGTTTTAATTTACCAACATTGCATGTATGTATGTGTGTTGAACTTCTTTTGCACCGTACGTAGCGAACTGTGCTAATTAAATAACGTTCAATTTTTCAAGATATCTGGCCAGCCTGGAGGAGTAGGCCAAATGCCCTCTTCCTAGAAGGGGTCGCCAGTGGAGGCCCTTCTGCCAGCAGCGGCGCGAGCGAGCAATTGCAGAGCTGCGCCTTTACGTTTTATTACGTGAAGTTAATGCGGTTGAAGTAAAACAAGTCAAATATTCACAGCTTGGCATCAGCCTTCGGTCCTAATTCAATTTAGCATCAAATTAAATATACATTAAATATGCATGAAAACTGGCCAAACTAACTTGTTCATTGAAATTAAAAACATGACGGAACTAAATTATTCTAACACGAAGACAAAGGTTCCCCGTACAGCCTCAACAGACTGTTCGGGCAAGTGCTGTTAGCGGACACCTACGAAGGCCGGCACGGCACACGAGGGGGTGGGTGTCCAGCACCACGCCCGGTCGCCTTTGTCTCCCCAGTGGCGATGTTTACTGCACACCGCACCGGGTACCCATTTGAGGCCGAGTCGACCTAGGGGAGGCCCAGAACCGGTATAGACCATCGTCACCGGTGTTGGCCGTGAGCGGGAATCGAACCCGGCTCGACCGGGTTGTTAGCGCAGCGGCGCTCACCGCAACAACACTACCGCTTCCCACACAAAGACAAAGATCCCCCATATAGCCTTAACAGAGTGTAGGGGAAAGTGCTGTTAGCGAGCACCTATGAAGGCCGGAACGGCAAGCGAGGGGGTGGGTGGCCAGCACCACGCCCGACCGCCTTTGTCTCCCTAGTGGCGATGTTTACTACACACCGCACCAGGTACTCATTTGAGGCTGAGTCGACCTAGGGGAGGCCCGGGACCGGTTCAGATAATCGTCACTGGTGTTGGCCGTGAGCGCGATATGAACCCGTGTCGCCGGGTTCATAGCGCAGCGCGCTGACCGCTACACCACCGCTCCCCACCGTTTCGATTGTCCTTCAACACACCGAGGCAAACACAGCCGCCTCATCTTGCAATGATCGTGTTCAAAACAAAGGTTCGGAACGCTGGGCCCTGTGGAAACAACAACAAGAGTGTGGGTAGAGAGGGAGCCCTGCACGTGGGAATTGCTGTCTCAGCCCACATGGGGTGGTGGTGGTGAAACGCAACGCCTAGGTCAACTCGGCCCGAAAAGCGTAGGAAATTTGCACCGTTGTTTTCGTGCGACCTTCTGAAGCACTCACAAAGGGCTGGAGTCGGTCATTGGGTTTTCTGAAAAAGTCACTTCCTGGACATCTGTTGGTGGCCGTCGATTCGGGGATTACCTGACTACCTGGACACCTCATGGTGGCTTCTGATTCGGTGATTCCCTGCACACCTGGGAGCTCTGCTTTCTCTAGGCAGACTGCGCTCCATTCGCCCACACTTCGGGCTCCCCTACATGTGTGTGTCTAAAGTCGATGTCTGTGTGTAAGTCCATGTGTGTGTCCAAAGTCGATGTCTGTGTGTGTGAGTCCACGTGTGTGTGCGTGTCAGTCGATGTGTTTCTATATGTGTCCAAAGTCGATGTCTGTGTGTGTGAGTCCACGTGTGTGTGTGTGCGTGTCAGTCGATGTGTTTCTACGTCTGTGTCTAAAGTCGATGTCTGTGTGTAAGTCCACGTGTGTGTCTGCCTTTTTCGGCCGGGCAACGCCGGGTACTTACCGCTAGTATGTTATAAAGGGGCCCTAAATAAAATTAAAAAAACACGTAAATATTAAAACACATATGTTTTACTTGCATAGTAAAGTAATTGTATTTCTTCATTTGCTATACAGCCAGATAATACGACAAATCGCTAACCTTAAACACCCAGTCGTTCGTAAAAGTTGAAGGCGGTATAGTACTATAGTAATAGAGCAAGTGCAGAATCACTGAACCGGAATTGCGAGCTTGAAAGCATTTAGCGCGGGGCCCTTCAAAGTGCGGGGCCCGTAGCTACTACATACGTAGCTACTACTACTACACATGTAGTAATAGTAGCTACTACACATGTGTAGAGGTGATACGCGCTGGGATTAAGGATCGTATGCACAGTGCGTGATGATTGGCTGTGTAGGTGGTGACGCGCTGAGAGGGAGTGATCAGGTGGCAGCGCAGTGTGATTGGTGGAGTAATGTTAACACGCGCTGGGGAAAGCGGATCGTAGAGAGAGTGCGTCGTGATTGGGTCATTAAGGAACGACGCTCACGTCGACGCCGCATCAGCTCCGTCCCTCGTGAGCAGGGGCTATAAAAGGGGATGCACACAGGCGTAAGGGCAGTGTGTAACCAGCGAAGAAGGAAGACGGGGATGAAGACCTAGAGCCCTGCGGTACCTAGCCCCGCTGTCCTAAGGGGACCGGGACTCTGTGTAACCCAGAGGCGAGTGTAGTGGGTGTAGCCATAGGCTGTGTAGCCAGAGGCATAGGGCTTACACGAGTCGAGTGTATTGTGTAGCCAGAGGCATAGGGCTTACACGAGTCGAGTATATTGTGTGTAGCCAGAGGCATAGGGTCTACACGAGTCAAGTGTATCGGGTGTAGCCAGAGGCCTAGAGCTTACACGAGATTAGTGGAGTGTGTCGGAGGAAGAAGAGAGACCACACGTTGTATTGTGATACCTAAAGGATTTAATAAAAGTGTGTTACCCGTCAAGAAGTTCCTGCCGTCAATTCCCATACTTCAACTGGCGTCAGAAGTGAAACGGTCCTCCAAGCATGGATACAAGGAGGAACCGTCGGACCCACGGGATTGACCACGAGGACAACCTCGACGACGCGGGCCAGCGGGCATCAGGGGGTGAGGAAGAGGAGCTGCCCACGGGGCAGGATCCACCGACGACGCCGGTCGAGCGACGGGGGACTGACACCGTGCTTCGCGAGGCACACTCCCGTCTGGCGGAGCTGCTGCTCGCCGCCGCGTCCATCTTGGCGGAGATCAGCTCGTCGGGAGGAGCGGGGACGGCGGCCGACGTGCTACAGGGTCGCCCTGCAGATTCCCGCCAAAACGATTTGGCGATTCCCGCCATTTCATCCGCTCCAACTTTTGGCGGGAACGGCCATCACCACGTGGCAGCGGTTCTCCATGCGCGGCCGCTGACGTCACCAACGCGCGCGGCGGACCGCCATCACACACCCGCCACTGGGGCCGCCATCTTACACACCGACGGGGGGGCAGAGAGGAAGCACGAGGAGGAGGACGACTTTATCTTTCAGCAGCGCCTTCCCACGTTGTCAGCATTCAAGGCGGAAGGCGGGGATTGGAGCCAATTTCAGCGCAGATTTTTGACGCATCAAGAGATGTCCGCCTGGTCCGACGCTACGGCACTGCGGGCACTGCCTGCCATGCTGGATGACAACGCGCTCGCGGCCTTCACGTCCGCACGCAGGTCGGACCGCTCCACGCTCAAGGATGCGCTGGCTCTCATGGCCAAAGTCTACGGTCCTCCCTCGGCGTGCCGCCATCATTTCTACGCAAGACGGAAGGCGGACACGGAGACCGTGCTCGCCTACCGCACGGCGTTGCTCGCTCTCGCTGACGCCGCGTTCCCTCGTATGGACGAGGAGGGCCAAGATGCGATGGTTTTGGAGCAGCTGCTCAAGTTGGCGCAGGACCTGGGGGTCCCCATCAACACGGCCAACGACACCGATATTTCTTCATTACGGGTCGCCACGAGCATGCAAGCGCACGAGGTCCTTCAACGAAAGCAGGGGGTCGTCTGCAACGCTGCCGTGGCCTCAACTCCGGGTCCGGTTGACACCGTGCCCCAAGTCGTCAGCCCACGAGAGGACGCGTTCATCGCGGGACGAGCGGGGGACTGGAGGTCGGGGGGTCGTTCGCCTCTGCGAGCGGCCCGCAAGCTGGAGCAACCGAGATCTCCGACTACTGTCATCACCTGCTATAACTGCGGCCTTCGTGGCCACGTGGCCTCCGGTTGCCGCGCCCCACGTCAGCGCGCCATGGGACCTCGACTGGACGACGACCAAGGCCCCAAGTCATCACTGCAAACCCCGGCAAGTCGCGGCACCTCACATGCTTGGCCCGCATACTCGACACGTATGGGTCGTCGCGTTGCGACGAGGGAGAGCCGAGTAGAGTTCGGGGATTCGGTTCGGAGAGGGGGGTTCGGCCGGGACCGGGGAGACATTAAATGGTCGGAATTGGGGCACAGAATAGTGGCTGCCTCAGCGGGTTCATCCGTCGTTACCGGATCGATTGATGGGGTCGAGGTCAGGGTGTTAGTGGACACGGGGGCATCGGCGACTATTATTTCGGATCTCATTTATAATATTCTCCCGGTACAATGTCGTCCGCTTCTTCCGGTGGATGTGCCATTTTACGCCGCTAACGGGGGATCGTTGGGCATTATCGGTCAGATTAGGGCGTCCATTTGCATTGGTGATATCAAATTGTCGGGACCCGTTTTCGTTTCATCTTCCCTGGCGGTTCCTTGCCTATTGGGCACTGATTTTTTGGCGAAAATGCCCATCAAAATTCTCATTGATCAGCGTTGCATTGAACTACCATCGGGTCGCCGTATTTCATTTTTGACGAGCCCTAATGTAATTCGGACGGCGTGCGCTACCATTCAGGCGTTAGCAACACAGACCGTGCACGTGCCCCCGGGTTCACAAATGTTGATTCCCCTCCGGTTACGGAAGCCATGGGGGAAGGAGGCCTCGGAACAGGCCATGCTTTTGGGTCCTTCTAATAGGGCTGTTGGAGGTCTCGATTTATCGGTGGCTCACACTTTGGTTGGGGCAGACAGGGATCCGTTTGTCATGGTTTTAAACGCTGGGGCGCGGCCGGCCGTCATTCAGCAGGGCACCGTGCTGGCTCACGCGGCACGGGTCCCTGCGGAGGAGAGGCTGGTTGCGCAGGCTGATCCGAGCCCCACGAATAGCGTACCATCAAAGGAGGACCTAGATTGGATTGATATGCTGTGCGCGGACTCTGACGATTTGTCAGCGCTACAGTTGGGTGCGTTGCGCGGGTTGCTGATTGAATTTTCGGATGTCTTCAGTAAACATAAGTATGATATCGGATGCACGGACCTGCTACGCCACCACATTGAAACGGGCGATGCGGCACCGGTCAGGCAAAATCCCTTCCGACTGAGTCCTGCTGAGAAGGAACATGTTCAGTCGGCAGTTAACGATATGCTGGAAGCCGACATTATTTCGCCTTCTTCCAGTCCTTGGGGAGCACCTATTGTGCTCGTTAAAAAGCAGGACGGGTCCCTGCGATTTTGCGTCGATTTCCGCCGCCTGAATAAGATCTCGGTGGCCGACGCGTATCCGCTCCCCAGGATGGACGAGTCTCTCGACGCATTGTCCGGTGCGCGATACTTTTCGACTCTTGATTTATTGTCCGGATTTTGGCAGTTGCCACTCGACGAGGAGTCTAAGCCTAAGACTGCATTCCGGACTCCAGGGGGCCTGTTTCAGTTTAACCGGTTACCCATGGGACTTCACTCCTCTCCTGCGACGTTTCAGCGTCTTATGGAATTGGTTTTGTCGGGCTTGCAGTGGGAGACGTGCCTCATTTACCTTGACGATGTCATTGTTTTCGGTAAAACGTTCGAAGAACACCTCCAGCGATTGAGAGGGGTGTTCTTGCGAATGCGATCGGCTAAATTAAAGTTTAAACCGGCCAAATGCCATCTTTTTCGTAAATCCGTGAGGTACTTGGGTCACATTGTCGACTCTTCGGGGATTTCTACCGATCCTGCGAAGACGGACTGTGTCAGTTCGTGGCCGACGCCCACTGTCAGTGTCAGACGTGCGCAGTTTCATCGGTTTTGCTTCGTATTATCGCCGATTCGTTGAGCACTTCGCCACCATTGCAAAGCCCTTGCACGCTTTAACGGCGAAAGGAGTGAAGTTCCGGTGGGGACCGGAGGAGGAGGCTGCATTCTGCTCCCTCCGGGACGCCTTGGTAAGGGCCCCACCCTTGTGCTATCCGGACTTTGAGAGTCCCTTCTTGCTAGACACGGATGCTAGCAACACGGGCATTGGGGGAGTGCTGTCCCAAGTCGTTGGAGGGGTCGAACGGGTGGTCGCCTATGGTAGCAGGGTGTTGTCGCCGGCAGAGCAGCGCTACTGCGTCACCCGTCGTGAACTACTTGCCATTGTTTTTTTTGTACAACAATTCAGGCCATATCTCTATGGTCGTCATTTCACGGTCCGGACGGACCATGCGGCGCTCCAGTATTCATTACGGGTTGCCCAGCCCTCGGGCCAATTGTCGCGGTGGTTGGAAGTCCTCCAGGACTATCAGTTCACGACTACGTACCGTAAAGGGTTGCGACACACGAATGCCGATGCCCTGTCGCGGTTGTTGCCTTGTCACAAATGTGCGTGCTTATCGGGATCGGCGCGCTGTAAACCTCCGGTTACGGAAGGTAGGGAGGCGTTGGTTGCTGACCGCGAGCACACCAATTGGGGATGGTCCCGCTACCCCAGGGGGTCAGGACTCGCTGCTCTCACTGTCGTTGATTGAGTGGGGCCGTCTCCAAATGGCGGACAGCTCCCTGCTGGCATTGCGCCGAAAGACGGAGGGTTCCGAAGGTAGCCACGACCGAACTGGCTCCTACGAGCTTAAGCAGGGCCTGTTGATGAGATGGGACAGTTTGTCCCGGCGGCATGCGATTGTGGTGCCTTCTGCTGTGAGGGGGAAGGTTGTCTTGGCCGCACACGAACGCCTCTTGCATTTGGGAGTTAACAAAACGCTTGCCCTGCTTCAGCGTGACTATTATTGGCCGGGAATGGGGGGTGACGTGGTGAATATTCTGAAGGGTTGTGTTGAGTGCGCCAGACGGAAACCACCGCCCGTGGCAGCTAATCCACCGCTGCAATCTATTCAGGTCTCGCGCACTAACGAGCTCGTTGCACTCGATATTCTGGGGCCCTTTCCGGTCACGCCTAGGGGTAATAAGTACCTGTTGGTGGGGGTCGAATATTTTACCCGGTGGCCTATGGCGTGGCCACTCGCCAACCAGTCGGCGGCGGCTGTGACGGACGCCTTTGTCCAGGGCTACGTCCTGGACAAGGGGGCTCCCGAACGCTTGCTGACTGACCAAGGGAAAAATTTTTCGAGTAAATTACTGCAGGAGGTGTGCGACCTGTTGGGTACCAAAAAGGTGCGTACCTCCCCATACCACCCGCAGACGGACGGGATGGTGGAGAGGCTTAACAGGACATTGACCTCTATGCTGTGCCAGCAGGTGTGTGAGTCGCATGTTGATTGGGACCTGCAGGTCCCTGGGGTCCTTGCCGCGTATAGAATGGCCCCCCATGCAGCTACGGGGTTTTCCCCGTTTTTTCTAATGTACGGTCGGGAAGCCGACCCGCCCATGGAAACGCAGCTGGGTCTGCCCGCACCACGAACTAATTCTAAATTGGCAGAGCATATTAAATTTAATATTCATAAACTGACAGAGGCAAGGGAGGCCGCACGGCTTAATTCGCGGGCTCGCCAAATTGCGAACGAGCGGTTGCGGGCACGGAAGGTGTCCGTGCACAATTGGGAACCAGGTGACAAGGCCTGGCTGCATTGCCCTCAGGCACCTTTGGCCACGTCGCCTAAATTGTTGAAGCCGTGGCGGGGACCCGTGGAGGTCGTGCGGGTGGCACGCCCC
Source organism: Lethenteron reissneri (assembly GCF_015708825.2). Classification (NCBI taxonomy): domain Eukaryota; kingdom Metazoa; phylum Chordata; class Hyperoartia; order Petromyzontiformes; family Petromyzontidae; genus Lethenteron; species Lethenteron reissneri. Next base: position 9,862,759 of record NC_083830.1, on the reverse strand, counting down.
CAGTGCGTTCAGATAAAATGGGGGAAACGCCGTTGGTACGTCCACCCCTCCCGACTGAAACCGTTCTCGCCTCCGTATGGCCTCCCCTTGTGTCGTGAGGGCCGAGCATGTGACGTGACCGACGACCCTGAGGGGGAATTGTCCTTGCCTGCTCCTCACATGTCTCCGCCTGATCCGCTCCCAGGTGTCTCGGAACTGACTGCTGCCGACCACCGGCGGCCGGATCTTCACGGCGGGGCCGGTCCTTCCAGGCCCGACCCGTGCCGTCTAGAGCTGCCGGAGACACCGGACGGTCGCCAACGTCCCGTTCCATACGACGGACCGGCCAGACGGACTCGCGCTAGGTCGCGCTACTTTGTGTAACCTACCACGTGCGGAGTCGAGGCAGCCGGAGCGCCTCGGCACTGCGTGGGTCACAGTGACACTTGGCGCGTTCGTTTTACGGTGTTCGCTTTTATTGTGTTGTTCGTCGGGCTGTATATTGCTTCATATTTAAGGTTGTGTTATGTTGTTGTTGTTGTGTTACGGGGCACACTGGGATGTGGAGTTCTTTATTACTGCGTTGCGTTATGTTGTGTTGTAGGTTAACAGCCGGGCCGGCTGCAAGCTATGTGGGAGGGGGTGATGTAGAGGTGATACGCGCTGGGATTAAGGATCGTATGCACAGTGCGTGATGATTGGCTGTGTAGGTGGTGACGCGCTGAGAGGGAGTGATCAGGTGGCAGCGCAGTGTGATTGGTGGAGTAATGTTAACACGCGCTGGGGAAAGCGGATCGTAGAGAGAGTGCGTCGTGATTGGGTCATTAAGGAACGACGCTCACGTCGACGCCGCATCAGCTCCGTCCCTCGTGAGCAGGGGCTATAAAAGGGGATGCACACAGGCGTAAGGGCAGTGTGTAACCAGCGAAGAAGGAAGACGGGGATGAAGACCTAGAGCCCTGCGGTACCTAGCCCCGCTGTCCTAAGGGGACCGGGACTCTGTGTAACCCAGAGGCGAGTGTAGTGGGTGTAGCCATAGGCTTACACGAGTCGAGTGTATTGTGTAGCCAGAGGCATAGGGCTTACACGAGTCGAGTGTATTGTGTAGCCAGAGGCATAGGGCTTACACGAGTCGAGTATATTGTGTGTAGCCAGAGGCATAGGGTCTACACGAGTCAAGTGTATCGGGTGTAGCCAGAGGCCTAGAGCTTACACGAGATTAGTGGAGTGTGTCGGAGGAAGAAGAGAGACCACACGTTGTATTGTGATACCTAAAGGATTTAATAAAAGTGTGTTACCCGTCAAGAAGTTCCTGCCGTCAATTCCCATACTTCACATGTAGTAGTAGTAGCTACTACACATGTAGTAGTAGTAGCTACTACACATGTAGTAGTAGTAGCTACTACACATGTAGTAGTAGTAGCTACTACACATGTAGTAATAGTAGCTACTACACATGTAGTAGTAGCTACTACACATGTAGTAGTAGTAGCTACTACACATGTAGTAGTAGTAGCTACTACACATTTAGTAGTAGTAGCTACTACACATGTAGTAGTAGTAGCTACTACACATGTAGTAGTAGTAGCTACTACACATGTAGTAATAGTAGCTACTACTACTACACATGTAGTAGCTACTACTACTACACATGTAGTAGTAGTAGCTACTACACATGTAGTAGTAGTAGCTACTACTACTACACATGTAGTAGTAGTAGCTACTACACATGTAGTAGTAGCTACATTTGTAGCGACTTTCGCTACTGGGATAATCTGCCACTGCTTTGACTGTCTCTGTGAACAACAAAAATGTCTCACCGATTTTTGTCTGGGACAGCGACAAGCAAATAAATTGCCAAACCAAACGCAAAGCCGCTCGCCGTTGCATCGCAGCCGCCCCCGGATTTCCACGGACCACGTGGCCCCCTCCTCTCCGCCTTTGAAGAGTATTTTTTTTTAATTCAGAAGCAACCTGGCCGCCATTACAAATGATAGATGGCTCAACGAAGTGGCTTGGAAATGAATGACAGCCAAATGCGCTATACTCTAAACCAGAGGTCGCAACCGGGTACCCGATACCCTACCCGATACCCGGCTACCCGTACCCGGCCGGGTACGGGTAGGCCGTGAGTCACTGGTGAGTAGCCGTTTGTCACTCATTTCGGGTAGGGTACGGGTAGGGAACAGCTACCCGTACCCGGCCGGGTACGTGTACCCATTTGCGACCCTGGTGCGGCCGGGTACGGGTAAGGAATCAAAACCCGTTTGCGACATCTGCTCTAAACGCATCGCTTGGAAGACTCAACCCCGTGAAGCCAGGGGTTGTTAGGTGGTTTTCCCGGGTTAAAAACAAAAAACCACTCACATGAAGGCCCCGTTCTTTTTAATATGTTACCACGAAAAAGGTCACCGAGCTAGGCGGCTCTTTTTCAGAAACGACCTGGGCCACACACTCGATGACAACTCAACGGCGTGGCTCGTCATCGCGTGGCATTTTATCGCAGACCAAATGCCCTGAACGCAAATGCGGAGGGGGAGGGGGGGGAGAAAAAAACGCGGAGAAAATAATTCCGCACGGCAGAAAACCACGCAAACTCCACGTGTTCCAAACACAGGGGTCGTCAGGGTCGGGACCGAACCTGCGCCCTCCTGCATACCAGGCGAGGGAAATGACATCTCATTGCCACTCATAAGCACGGCGAACTCCGGTGAAGTCACGGAGCGACGGGGTGGACCCCCCTCCTCCTCCTCCTCCCTCATCATCATCCTCATCCTCCTCCACCCATCGGCCGCGGGTATTTAAACTCCGCTCCGCGTCCGGCCCACGGATTCGCTCTGTGCGTGGCCACGCTGCGCCGATTATCGCTCCCCTCCACCGTTGGCATTTTTGTTTGTTTGTTAATCAGCCGCAGAGCTGCGTTGGCCACGAGTTTGCGACTCGAGCACGACACGCGGAGAGTTCCACTGGGAGTCGTTGACGAAAGTGCGGAAGCTCGGGGCCTGTCGAGATTTAGGGATAAATATCGGGAGGTTACTCTCAAAGTCCTCACCGAGCCTCACAGGGTTGCTGATGATTATCGATTATCGTCTTGCTTGGGCAGATTCACCAGTTTGTGTTTGTGTCGCACACACACATTCGGTGATGAGATAGGTGAGGAATCGTCCGATTTAAGCATTTTTTCCGCGCTAACCTATCGTGGATTTGAAAAAAAACCTACATTCACAACTGGGTTCGAGTGACAAATTCCAGCTCCAACATTCGAGTGTTAATTTCCGCTTCGTGAGCACATCGAGTGACAGGAAGCACTGCCCACGTGACGACTCGCACCCTTCGCTCGTGTGAACCTCAGTTTGCTCCCGTGGGGTGCTGCGAACGAGAAGAAGCCGCCACATCGCCCATTCGCGCTGTGGGTGGGTAGTGGTGGTGGGTGGTGGGTGATGGTAGTTGGTGGTGGTGGGTGGGTGGTGGTGGTAGTTGGTGGTGGTGGGTGGGTGGTGGTGGTAGTTGGTGGTGATGGGTGGGTGGTGGTGGGTGGTGGTGGTGGTAGTTGGTGGTGGTGGGTGGGTGGTAGTGGGTGGTGGTGGTGGTAGTTGGTGGTGGTGGGTGGGTGGTGGTGGGTGGTGGTGGGTGGGTGGTGGTGGTAGTTAGTGGTGGTGTGTGGTGGTGGGTGGTGGTGGTAGTTAGTGGGTGGTGGTGGTAGTTGGTGGTGGGTGGTGGTGGGTGGTGGTGGTAGTTGGTGGGTGGTGGTAGTTGGTGGTGGGTGGTGGTGGGTGGTGGTCGTGTGTGGTGGTGGTAGTTAGTGTGTGGTGGTGGTGGTAGTTAGTTGGTGGTGGTGGGTGGTGGTGGGTGGCGGTGGGTGGTGGTCGTGGGTGGTGGTGGTAGTTAGTGGGTGGTCGTGGTGGGTGGTGGTGGGTGGTGGTCGTGGGTGGTGGTAGTTAGTGGTGGGTAGTGGTGGTGGTGGGTGGTCGTGGGTGGTGGTGGTAGTTGGTGGTGGTGGTAGTCGGTGGTGGGTGGTCGTGGGTGGTGGTGGTGGTAGTTAGTGGATGGTGGTGGTAGTTGGTGGTGGGTGGTGGTGGGTGGTGGTGGTAGTTGGTGGTGGGTAGTGGTGGGTGGTGGTGGGTGGTGGTCGTGGGTGGTGGTGGTAGTTAGTGGGTGGTGGTAGTTGGTGGTGGGTGGTGGTCGTTAGTGATGGTAGTTGGTGGTGGGTGGTGGTAGTTGGTGGTGGTAGTTGGTGGTGGGTGGTGGTAGTTGGTGGTGGTGGGTGGTTGGTTGTGGTGGTGGTAGTTGGGTGGTGGTGGAGTCACCAGAACGAGTTGTGGTACCCCGGTGAGGAATCGTCTGAGAGAGACAGGGAGGGGAGGGAGGGGAGGGAGCTGTTGACACCCCCACTGAGCGACCCCCTTAAAGCCGCCCGCTCGTCTGGCTCCCAGCGGACAGTCGTCAGCCCCTGACGCTTCTGCCGGCACGGTCGGCTGCGTACGGCGCGAAAGAAGTTCACCGTACGCACATCGCGCAACACGCAACTCGGGGCCGCAGTGCAACATCACCAACAGCATCAGCGACAACATCAGCAATACATTCCAACGTTAGGGTGCTGGGCTCTGTCATACTCGGCAATCAGCAGCAGCATCAGCAGCATCAGCAGCAGTAGCATCAGCAGCAGCAGCATCAGCAGCATCAGCAGCAGCATCAGCAGCAGCATCAGCAGCAGCAGCAGCATCAGCAGCATCAGAAGCATCATCATCAGCAGCAGCAGCATCATCAGCAGTAGCAGCATCAGCAGTAGCAACAGCATCAGAAGCATCATCATCAGCAGCAGCATCAGCATCATCAGCAGCATCAGCAGCATCATCATCAGCAGCAGCATCAGCAGCAGAATGGATTCTGCGCGCTGTCGCCTGGCGAAGCGCGGTGACCTGGCCGCCGCCTCCCCGAGCCAGAGACTCGTCCACAGCTGCCGGAGCAAGCGGAGCGCCGTGGGCGGTAAGGGACCCGAATCTCTCGCGCGCAACAGACTTTGGTTTTAAACGTGCGTGTGTGTGTGTCGGTGTGTGTGTCGGTGTGTGCGTGTAAGTGTGTGTGTCGGTGTGTGTCAGTGTGTTTCGGTGTGTGTGTGTCAGTGTGTGTCGGTGTGTGTTTGTGTCAGTGTCGGTGTGTGTGTGTCTTGTTGTGCGTGTCAGTGTGTGTGTCAGTGTGTGTGTCGGTTTGTGTGTGTCGGTTTGTGTGTGTCGGTGTCTGTGTGTCAGTGTGTGTGTAGTTGTGTGCGTGTCGGTTTGTGTGTCGGTGTGCGTGTCGGTGTGTGTGTCGGTGTGTGTGTTGTTGTGTGTGTGTCGGTGTGTGTGTCGGTGTGTGTCGGTGTGTGTGTCTTGTGTGTGTCGGTGTGCGGAGCGGTAGTGTAGCGGTTAGTGCACTGCGCTACGAACCCAGCGACCCGAGTTCGATTCCCGCTCACCGCGAACACCAGTGACGATTATCTGAACCGGTCCTGGGCCTCTCCTAGGTCGACTCAGCCTCAAATGAGTACCTGGTGCAGTGGTGTGTAAGCATCATCGTTGCTGGGGAGACAAAGGCGGCCGGGGCGTGGTGTTGGCCACCCACCCCCTCGCTAACAGCACTTGCCCCAACAGTCTTTGAAGGCTATACGGGGGCATCTTTATCTTTGCTACAGTATCCATGGGGAGTTGGTAGTGTGGTGGTCAGCGCTGCACTCAACCCGAGTTCGACTCCTGCTCACGGCCAGCGTCGGTGACGAATGTCTGATCCGGTCCTGCAACTCCCTCTAGGTTGACTCAGCCTCAAATGAGTACCTGTGCCTGATCGGTGCTGGCCACCCCCCCCCCCCCCCCCTCGTGTCATAGGCGCTCGCTAACATCAATCTTGCCGCAAGAGTCTGTTAAAGGCTGTACGGGGGATCTTTGTATTTTGACCTCGCTTTCTATGGACGCGTCCATCTCCACCAGGGACACCCTTGGCAATTGAGAAGTTTTCCTGTCGAAATTACTTGGCGATGTTTTTTCTCGTTATTCACGAGCTTGCTATCCGCGATTCTGGATATCGCGTCTGGAGCTCGACACGACTGCTGCGTCTCGGGAGAGAGAGAGAACGTGATGAGATAAAGTGATGAGAGATAAAGTGACGAGAGATAAAGTGACGAGAGATAAAGTGACGAGAGATAAAGTGAAGGGAGATAAAGTGAAGAGAGATAAAGTAACGAGAGATAAAGTGATGAGAGATAAAGTGATGAGATAAAGTTACGAGAGATAAAGTAAGGAGAGATAAAGTGATGAGAGATAAAGTTACGAGAGATAAAGTGACGAGAGATAAAGTGACGAGAGATAAAGTGACGAGAGATAAAGTGATGAGAGATAAAGTGATGAGAATAAAGGGATGAGAGATAAAGTGATGAGAGATAAAGAGATGAGAGATAAAGAGATGAGAGATAAAGTGACGAGAGATAAAGTGACGAGAGATAAAGTGGTGAGAGATAAAGTGACGAGAGATAAAGTGGTGAGAGATAAAGTGACGAGAGATAAAGTGACGAGAGATAAAGTGGTGAGAGATAAAGTGACGAGAGATAAAGTGGTGAGATAAAAAGAGATGAGAGATAAAGAGATGAGAGATAAAGAGATGAGAGATAAAGTGATGAGAGATAAAGTAATGAGAGATAAAGAGATGAGAGATAAAGAGATGAGATAAAAAGAGACGAGAGATAAAGTGACGAGAGATAAATAGATGAAGAGACGGGAGATAGCGAGATCACTTCTCGAAGCTTCCGACGCATCTGCGGACGCAGCGCGTGCACCGTCTTCGTCGAGAGCCAACGTCGTCGACGTCGTCGCCCACGACATTCGCTGTTCACGAGCATCCTCCAGGAAGTCGCCCTCGCGAATAACGAGGGAGACGCCGTCAGGAATACAACGCTTCGTGTGTGACGTGTGCGTGCGTCCGTGTGTGTGTGATGTGTGTGACGTGTGTGTGTGACGTGTGTGTGTGTGACGTGTGTGTATGTGTCCGTGTGTGACGTGTGTGTGACGTGTGTGTGTGACGTGGGTGTGACGTGTGTGTGATGTGTGTGTGACGTGTGTGTGATGTGTGTGTGACGTGTGTATGACATGTGTGTGATGTGTGAGACGTGTGTGTGACGTGTGTGAAGTGTGTGTGTGTGACGTGTGTGTGTGACGTGTGTGTGACGTGTGTGTGTGTGACGTGTGTGACGTGTGTGTCACGTGTGTGTGTGTCACGTGTGTGTGTGACTCGTGCCTGCTAAGGGAGTCCACGTGACCTCAGACCGAGAATTTTGCGTGCTGGTGACGCGTGAGATCGGGGCACTTGCACCGACCAGCATCTTTGAATGGCCAACATCATTGATCATTACAACAACCAACATCATTGATCATTACAACAACCAACATCATTGATCATTACAACAACCAACTACTTGACGGGCTCGGTGCTAAGCGTGGGCTAGGTATTGTACACGTGCTCTATTGTTGTGTTGCTGCTCAGCGAGGAGAGGGCCCGGGAGTTGAGCGCTGGTATAGAGCAGCCGTTCTTCTTCTTCTTAACCTGGGGCGCATCTCGAGATGCCCTCTGTGGGGGTGCGAGCCACGGCCACATCTTGTTTAGAAGGTTAATCATCGAAAACACAAATTAAGCACACGGCCACGTAAGTTACAACTTACTTTGTGTCATCAAACCCCGACGCGGTTCCTGACATTATTCGTTTGTTTTTAGCGATTGAGAAGCAAATGGGTTGCAGTGCTCCAGTGAAGGTCGATAGGAACCGAGCGGTGTGCAGAGTTCGGCTCGCAATGAGGAGGAACCTCGCGAATTCGATTCCCGGCGGGGGGTTCGGCTCTTCGATGGAATTGTAGCGACGACTCCGGCGGAGTTTGTGGTACGAGTCGGGGGGGCCCTGACGGGGAGTTGAGAGCCCCCCGCGACACTTTCGACGGTGAGACGAGAGGCGTCGTCGCCGCCTTGGCCCGCGCGGCCACGTGGCCGGAGGGCTCTCGAGGGAACGTGATGATGATGATGAATGAACTCATTCATCGGTGAATGAATGGATTCAGGAATGTCAATAAGTGTGCACGTAATTGAAGTCAAACGGCCGGCGCACACACACACACACGTACACATACACGTACACGCACGTACGTACACACAAAGACAAACAAAGATTCCCCCGGTATAGCCTTAACAGACTGTAGGGGCAAGTGCTGTTAGCGAGCACCTATAAAGGCCGGCACGGTACACAAGGGGGTGGGTGGCCAACACCACGCCCGGCCGCCTTTGTCTCCCTAGCGGCGATGTTTAAACATCGCACCAGGTACTCATTTGAGGCTGAGTCGACCTAGGGGAGGCCCAGGACCGGTTCAGATAATCGTCACTGGTGTTGGTCGTGAGCGGGAATCGAACCCGGGTCGCCAGGTTCGTAGTGCAGCACGCTAACCGCTACACTACCGCTTCCAACGCACACACACACACGCACACATACGCACACACACACGCACACACACACACACGCACACACACACACGCACACACGCACACACACGCACACACGCACACGCACACACACGCACACACGCACACACACGTACACACACACACGTACACACGCACACACACGCACACACGCACACACACGTACACACACACACGCACACACACGCACACACACACACACGCACACACACACACACGCACACACGCACACACACGTACACACGCACACACACGTACACACACACACGTACACACGCACACACACGCGCACACACGCACACACGCACACACACAGACACACACACACGCACACACACACACAGGTGCACGAGGGACTGAATGAAGGCGAACGAACCCAATGGAGGCGGTTGTCGGTCTCGGTCGTTCGCTTGGCGCGGAGTGCGGAACGTCGACGAGGCGACGCGGGGTCGCGATCTGCGTCCGTGCCGCAGGAATCCGATGAGCTGCAAAGCTCTTTAGTTTCTCTCTCGCGCGCCCAGGCGTCCAGTGAGCACGGACAGAGCCGCCTCACAGCAGCTCAGCAGAGGCCAGTGACTCTGCTGAGCCGCCTCACAGCAGCTCAGCAGAGGCCAGTGACTCTGCTGAGCCGCGAGTCTACATCGCGATAGAGGGGAGGGGGGCATAGACATAGAGTAGGGAGAGGGGGGGTAGAGAGAGAGGGGGTAGAGAGAGGGGGGGTAGAGAGAGGGGGTAGAGAGAGGGGGTAGAGAGAGGGGGTAGAGAGAGGGGGGGTAGGGAGAGGGGGGGTAGAGAGAGGGGGTAGAGAGAGGGGGTAGAGAGAGGGGGGGTAGAGAGAGAGAGGGGGTCGAGAGAGAGGGGGGGGGGGGAGAGAGAGGGGGGCGAGAGAGAGGGGGGGTAGAGAGAGGGGGTAGAGAGAGGGGGTAGAGAGAGGGGGGGTAGAGAGAGAGAGGGGGTCGAGAGAGAGGGGGGGGGGTAGAGAGAGAGGGTTGGGGCAAGAAGGAGCAGAGCTTGAAATCTTTGGTTAAATCTTTCTTTTAAACAGGGGGGGGGGCACATAAAGCAAAGCATTGAAAAAAAAATGATGAACGAAGCAAAGTGCTGACTACACCGAGGAGCATCTTCTTGTTTCCTCTGATCGTAAAAAAGAGGGGGGGGAGAGGGACATAGAGAGGGGGGGGCAGAGGGAGAGGGGAGAGAGGGGGGGGGGCATATAGAGATAGAGAGGGGGGGAGGGGGTAGAGTTATATCCACTCTGTGTGCAGGACGCAGCGAAGAACGTCACCTGGTTAAATAAAAGGTCCCAGGATGGCGTGTGGCTGGGAAGAGCCACTGCAATAACGCGGCCGCGAAGAGCGATGGGGTCTGGAGGTGTGAAGTGGAGGGGAGTTGATGTTTGGACCATCTGGCCAGTGCGTGTGTGTGTAGTTGTGTGTAGCTTGTGTGTTTGTCTTTGTGTGTACAGACGGTGGTAGAGCATTGGGTTAGCGCTGCGCTACGAAGCGGCCGAGCCGGGTTCGATTCCCGCTCACGGTCAACACCGGTGACGATGATCTGAACCGGCGCTGAGCCTCCCCTAGGTCGACTCAGCCTCAAATGAGTACCCGGTGCGATGTGGTAAACATCGCTACTGGGGAGACAAAGGCGGCCGGGCGTGGTGCTGGCCAACCAATCCCTCGTGTGCCGTGCCGGCCTTCTTGATAGCTGCTACTCGCTAACAGCACTTGCCCCAACAGTCTGTTAAGGCTATACGGGGGATCTTTGTCTCAGTGTGTGCGTGTCAATACTTGAGATGTCAAGACTGTCGAGGTCAAGGCAGCGGCCGCCTTTGTCTCCCCCAGTTCCGATGTTTTAAAATGTGCACTCATTGATTCCCATTGAGCGACTTTCACACCTCCACTCGCGTGGCCGTTTGCATTGTTTGTTGATGCAACTCGCTAAACCGGCCCCGTACTGGACAACTTCAACAACGACAAAAGCGCTTCACAGCTCATCGGATTCTTCCGGGATAAATACACGATTCTCACTTTGATTCCACACTGCACCGGGTACTCAACTTCAGGCTGGGTTCACCCAGGGCCCCATTCGCGCGGATGGATGCTACCCAGTTTGCAAACTGGGTAATAGCGCAGTGCGCTAATCACTATGCCACTACTCCCCCCGTGTAGCCTGTGACAGACTGTTGGGGCAAGTGCTGTTAGCGAGTAGCACCGATGAAGATCGGCACGGACACGAGGGGGTGGGTGGCCAACACCACGCCCGGCCGCCTTTGTCTCCCCTAGTGGCGATGTTTACACATCGTACCAGGTAGTCATTTAACGCTGAGCCGACCTAGGGGAGGCCTAGGACCGGTTCAGATAATCGTCACTGGTGTTGGCCGTGAGCGGGATTTCGAACCCGAGTCACCAGGTTCGTAGCGCAGCGCGCTAACCACTACACCACCGCTCCCCACAAACACCCACCCACAGACACCACAGATACCACACACCCACAGACACACACCCACAGACACAGAGACGTGACTGTCTGGGGTCTCAGCATGTGGTGTCCATGTGGTGTCCGCTCTTAATCTTCACACGGGATCACGCCCGCCGCAGACCCGTGGGCTCACACCGTGGCCTGAACAGCAGCGGTGTCGCCTGCGGGAACACCGACACACACAGATAGAGACAAAGGTCCCCCGTGTAGCCTTCACCAAGCTGTCGGGGCAAAGCTCTGTGATTACGAAGGCCGAAAGGCGCACAAGGCGGTGGGTGACCAGCACCATGCCCAGCTCACGTTTACACACCACGCAAGGTACTCATTTGAGGCTGAGTCGACCTAGGGGAGGGCCCATGACATCTTTAAATAATTGTCACCGGTGTTGGCCGTGAGCTGGAATCTAGCTCGGGGCTCCGGGTCCGTAGCGCAGCGCGCTAACAGCTACACTACCGCTTCCCCACAAACACACACATACACACACAGACACACACACAGACACACACACACAGACAAACACACACACAGACAGACACACACAGACACACACATACAGACACACACACAGACACACACAGACACACACACAGCTAGTCACACAGACACACACACAGGACACACAGACACACACACAAACACATACAGACACACACACAGACATACACACAGACACACAAACACAACAACAACCGCCATTCGCCACTAAGTGGCGGTGACGTCACCACAATACACACAGACACACACACAGAGACACACACACAGAGACAGACACACAGACACAGAGACACACACACAGAGACACAGAGACACACAGACACACACACAGAGACACACACAGAGACACGCACAAACACAGACACACACAGAGAGACACACACATGTGGGCCACATGGCATCTTATTTAATTACCCCTCGCAGCCGCGCGTGGACATCTGGCAGGCAGGAGGGTGCCACCTCCACTCATCCCGCACAGCGCCACCCAGACCACTCGGGCGCGCCGGTGGTGGCGCTGCGACAGTCACGATCACAGAGCCCCCCCCCGCCGCCTCTTGCCACCACGACTCCAATTGTGGATTCAAACTTTTCAGGATTTTTGTTTATTTGAAAAAAAAGAATCACCTGGACTTGTGTACCGATGTTACCCTCGATTTGACTCTGTTTACCGATGTTACCCTGTGTACCGATGTCACCCAATGGCAACACAATTGATGTTACATTGATATTGACCAGATGCTTTGTATGCATCTAGGGCGCTGTGTTAAATGCTTGACGATTCTGGACTGCCCTCCACTTTCAATGCAGCTGCGATGGTTCTCTACGAATCTCCGGTGTTAGCGCGTCTTGTCCAACCAACGTGTGTGTATCTGCGTGTGTGTGTCTGCGTGTGTGTGTCTGCGTGTGTGTGTCTGCGCGTGTGTGTATCTGTGTGTGTGTGTCTGCGTGTGTGTGTCTGCGTGTGTGTGTCTGCGTGTGTGTGTCTGTGTGTCTGCGTGTGTGTGTGTCTGTGTGTGTGTATCTGTGTGTGTGTGTCTGCGTGTGTGTGTCTCTGTGTGTGTGTCTGCGCGTGTCTCTGCGTGTGTGTGTGTCTGCGTGTGTATGTGGCTGCGTGTGTGTGTCTGCGTGTGTGTGTCTGTGTGTGTGTCTACGTGTGTGTGTCTGTGTGCCTGTGTGTCTGCGTGTGTGTGTGTCTGCGTGTGTGTGTATCTACGTGTGTGTGTCTGCGTGCCTGTGTGTCTGCGTGTGTGTGTGTCTGCGCGTGTGTGTCTGTGTGCCTGTGTGTCTGCGTGTGTGTGTGTCTGCGTGTGTGTGTGTCTGCGTGTGTGTGTCTGCGTGTGTGTGTCTGCGTGTGTGTGTGTCTGCGTGTGTGTGTGTCTGTGTGTGTGTGTGTCTGCGTGTGTGTGGGTGGGGAGCGGTGGTGTAGCGATCAGCGCTACGAACCCGGCGACACGAGTTCGAGACCCGCTCACGGCAAACCCCGGTGACGATTATCTGAACCGGTCCTGAGCCTCTCATAGGTCGACTCAGCCTAAAATTGGTACCCGGTGCGGTGTGTAAACATCGCCACTAGGGAGACAAAGGTGGTCGGGCGTGGTGCTGACCACCCCACCCCTTCGTGTGCCGTGCCGGCCTTCATTGTGGCTACTCGCTAACAGCACTTGCCCCTACAGTCTCTTAAGGCTACACGGGGTGGGGGAGGGATCTTTGTCTTTGTCTACAAAGGCCGCCGTGTTTGCTCTCTTGAAGGCTCAAGCCAAGAGGACGGCACGGATGGGAGAGATCTCCACCACCTCCACAACCACCACCACCACCTCCACCACCACCTCCACCACCTCCAGCAGCAGCAGCACCACCAGAGCTCTCACCCGGCACCGCGGGTGAGTCGACCGTCGGTGGATGTTGCCTTTCGGCCGCCAGTCGCGTAGCTAGCGGGGGCGGGCAGCCAGGGGGTACCTTCCCCCCCCCCCCACCCCTTGACATCCACCATGAGATTTGTTTTCAACAACAGTGTCAAGAGAACAACGAACACTGATTTAAAACGGAGCGCCCCGACACCGTTGAATGTGTAGGGGTGTTATGGGAGGAAAACGGACCCTGGGGGGCTGTGGGGGGATGCTGTGATCCCACTAGGCCTCGGCAAGGTAAGGTAATTTTCCCCTTTTACCGGGTAAAAGGGTAAATGTAAAGGGTAAATGTGTCGACATGCCATGGGGTAAGGTAAAGGGTACAGGGTAAAGGTAGCTCGGAAGAATTACTCGGTAAATACGGTACCTTGTTTACCCATTAAAGCTCCGTGGCGCAGGCCGTGGCCTCCATTTAATAAGTAATATTTAAAAAAAACTTTTTAAAAACACGCTTTTATTAAATGTACTCGTAATGGCAGAACTCCACGACTCCAGGAAGTGGCCCCGAGGCTTGCCATAACGTAAGAGACCGTGGACAATTACAGCCAACGTCAGTTGAGCATGGACAATTAGAGCCAAGCCGAAACATAACATAGAAAAAATAATGTTTAAAAATATATCTATTTTTTTATGATAGAATATAGTGTTGTCATCAGTATGACATAAGTATACCAAGTTTGCAATCGATACCACATTAGGAAGTGGGTTAAAATTTAGTTACAAGATTTGAGGATACAACAACGACGACGACAACAACGAACGTGTAAAATTGGAATAATCGAGAGTATTCTATATGATAAAAGCGCTCTACCTAGCATTTACCAGAGGTGGGACAAAGTCATTGTTATGCAAGTCCAAGTCGAGTCTGAAGTCATCAAATTCATGACTCGAGTCTGACTCGAGTCCAAGTCACATGACTCGAGTCCACACCTCTGGCATTTACCGTTATACATGTGTAATAACAGCCATAGAGGGTTCACGTGGGGATTGGCTTGCCAGTCCTGCTCGTAGCCAATAAGGGTTGAGATTGGGACCATGGCCCATGCGTCATCACGACAGGTCATCAGAAGTGATTGGCCTAGCCATTCGGGGCCCCAGCTAATGGGGAGCCGGATGAGGAGCGTGGTCCCGGGATTGACAGGGAACCATCGAGAAGGGTCGAAGCTGTCCATACACGATTGGCTGGGGGAACCACGTGACGAAGGTCTTAAGAGCGAGCGAGAGGGAGCGATCGCGAGCAGACTGAAACTAACAAGAGCAGGGTCACGCGCGGACGGGGCCTCGGGTTGTCACGTGCGCGGAGGGGACTTTGTGCGTAGTCTGTCCTCTCTCCGTTGTCTGCCAGCAACGGAGAGTGAGTGAGGAAAGTGTATGGTGGAGTGGAAATAAAAAGGACTGATTCCGAAGCCGTCTCCTGGAAGATTATTACACATGTGTAGTAGTTCCCCAGTAATTACCCTGTAAGCGGGTAATTTGTATGGGGTAAGGGTAAAAGGTAGGCTCGTTGCTTTTTACCTTACCTGCTAAAGGGTAAAAGGTAAGGGTAGAGTGATGGTATTGTGGTAAGGTAAAAGGTAGGCTCGTTGTTTTTACCTTTTAACTTTTACCTTACCTTGCCGAGGCCTAGATCATCCCACACAGCCCTGCCCCTCGGTGGCAAGTTCGTATAAAAGGCAGAGAGCCAGAGAGCTCGAGGCAGACGTTGGGAACGGGTCAAGATGAAGAACCAGTGAAGATCGAAGGCCAGCTTAGCTAGTCCCTGGAACTCCCTCTGGTCGCTGTCCTTCTAAGTGCCGACTTCGTGTGGCTGGTGGTCGGGATCTGTGCCTAGCCAGGGCCAGATCAGCTCGTCTCCTTGAGAGGACGGGTGGCAGCTAGCCTGGGAGTGCTTACTGCTAATAAACAGTTATACGCTGTGGCTACGCAAGTGTTAATACACGCGTGGAGAGGCCGCTACCTCTTCAGTTATACGCTGTGGCTACGCAAGTGTTAATACACGCGTGGAGAGGCCGCTACCTCTTCAGTTATACGCTGTAGCTACGCAAGTGTTAATACACGCGTGGAGAGGCCGCTACCTCTTCAGTTATACGCTGTGGCTACGCAAGTGTTAATACACGCGTGGAGAGGCCGCTACCTCTCCAGTTATACGCTGTGGCTACGCAAGTGTTAATACACGCGTGGAGAGGCCGCTACCTCTTCAGTTATACGCTGTGGCTACGCAAGTGTTAATACACGCGTGGAGAGGCCGCTACCTCTTCAGTTATACGCTGTAGCTACACAAGAGTTAATACACGGGTGTGGCCTCTAGCTCGACCGTCCCCGTCGTCACTACAAATGTTCGAGGCCGTGAGCGGAATGACGATGCGAGTCGCGACCGTGCAAAGTGACGAATCGAACATTGGGGCCTCACTTGACCCATTGTCGCACCCCGCTGATCTGACAGCGTCGTCACTACGCCAATGTTTGCGGCATTCGATAAAAAAAGCCGCGTTTGCATTCGCCACCGATGGCAACGAGTTTCATTTTTGGTCCAAATTGCTTGAACATTTACCCGCGCGCGCCACTGCTCAATTGGGAAACGCTCATAACAAGGGTCAGCATCAGAATCTCGATTTCGACGAGAGAAATCCGATGACCTATGAAGCTGTTTTCACAGAACCCCTCCCTTGAAAGGGAGTTGAGATTCGGTGAGGTCCGTGCTGTGCCTAAACAAACCGGAAGGTCGTGGGTTCGATCCCGACCCTCATGAGACCTGCATGTTGAACTTCTTTCGCACCGTACGTAGCCAACCACGCTAATCGGAGGTGCGGGGGAATGACGACAAACTAACACACACAAGCGGTTCTAAAGAAATGAGTTTGTCAATGTAGATGATGATTTAAAAGTGCATAGCTCCGGTGGCTTCCTGATATCGGAAGGAAGAGCGTTCCAGACGGCCGCAGAAGCGCATCTGACAGTGCTATCCATTTGCATGGTCTCCCTCTGCTCTGCAGAGTATGTGAGTGTGTGAGTGTGAGAGTGTGTGTGTGTGTGTACGTGTGTGAGTGTGTGATAATGTGTGTGTACGTGTGAGTGTGTGTGAGAATGTATGTGTGTGAGAGTGTGTGAGTGTGAGAGTGTGTGTGTGTACGTGTTTGAGAGTGTGTGAGTGTGTGTGAGAGTGTGTGAGAGTGTGTGTGAGTGTGAGAGTGTGTGAGTGTGTGTGAGTGTGTGTGAGAGTGTGTGAGTGTGTGTGAGCGTGTGTAAGCGTGTGTGAGTGTGTGAGAGTGTGTGTGTGTACGTGTTTGAGAGTGTATGTGTGTGAGAGTGTGTGAGAGTGTGTGTGTGAGAGTGTGTGAGTGAGTGTGTGAGAGTCTGTGTGTGTACGTGTGCGGGGAGCGGTAGCGGTTAACGACGCCGCACTACGAACTCGCGACCCGAGTTCGATTCCCGCTCAGCGACCAACACCGGTGGCTATTATATCTGAACCGCTCCGGGACCTCCCCGAGGTCGACTCAGCCTTGCTTCTCCACCCCCCTCCCCCCTCCCCCCGGCAGCAGGAGTCCCTTGACGTGGTGAGGCCGGGCGCGCCGTGCCTGGACGTGGCCGGCCTGCTGGCCTGCGCCGGGTGCTCCGGCCGCGTGCGGCCCCCGATCCGCCAGTGCCCCCGGGGCCACCTCGCGTGCACCCCCTGCACCGTCGCCGCGGGGCCTTCCCCGCGGTGCCCGGCGTGCTGGGGGCCGGCGGCCGCGGCCAGGAACCTCGCGCTCGAGAGGCTGGCACTCATGTGCGGGGTCGCCACCTAGCGCCCCCTCCACGCCCACCCCCCTTCCCCACCCGGGAGATCTCCTCCAGCAAGCCGTGGAAGACCTCCTGGGGTCTTCCTCCTGCTGGGGTCTTCCTCCTGCTGGGGTCTTCCTCCTGCTGGGGTCTTCCTCCACTACAATTCGCACGAGCGGGCGACGTTCGCTGCGACAGAAGTTTGATGTACATGCGACGTACAGTGCCCGGGGCGACTGTTGATACTTGCCGGACGATGTGCACTGAACGTTCTACTTGTCTACTGGCCGACTGTGAAAACTACTGATATCTCTGAACTACTGGACATTGTGAAAAAGGCTTTAGAGCTCATCGGATTCCTCCAATCTAAACAAAGATTATGAATGTAGGGGGCCCTATTGTAAAGTTTGACATCTCGGGACCGGTCCCCTCCTCCCAGCCCCCCTTTTGGGAAGTTCCGAGATCCTCCCCCCACGCCCCCCCCCCCCCCACGTGCCCCCCCCCCTACGTGCCCCCCCACGTGCCCCCCCACGTGCCCCCTCCACATGCCACCCCACGTGCCCCCCCACGTGCCCCCCCTACATGCCCCCTCCACGTGCCCCCCCCACGTGCCCCCTCCACGTGCCCCCCCCCCCCCCAACGTGCCCCCCCCCTGGAGTCGCGGGTTTTGTGGGACAAAAACGGTCGTGGATGATTGGAGTGACGTCACGGCCGCATCCCAGCTGGAGATGGAGCGATGAAATGAGATCGTGTCCAGCGGGTGCTGGGTGGATTGTTTACTTGCATGGATCGGGGAGGTGTGCATTCATCCAGCTGTAGATCGGCCGTGGCTGAAGATGATGATGTTACAATACATGATGTTCTAGTTACAATATATTTGTCCATATTTCACCACTCGTGCCTCACAATAAGAAGCCCCTGGGTTCGATTCCCGATCTTTCTGTGTAGAGTTTAACACGTAGAAGGCTTTCACGACCAATATTATTGATAATAGTATGAGTCTCTATTCTGGCAAATCGCCCTGGATGTAATTACCAGCGAAACGTCGATCTGCTCAAATTGTAATTGTTGTGGATTTACACTCCAACACACCGGTGGGCTGAAGTGGTAACTAATTGGCGTTTTGTTCACGTGACAAATCCCTTACTAATTGTTTTTTATACTCACGCGATCTAACCCAAAAACCTTTATTATGGATTCCTGTGTAGGGTTTGTACGATCTCTCCCCTGTTCTTCGTGGGTTTCCTCCCAAACCACGCACAATGCAACCAAACAACATCCCAATGCTGCTGACAACTCCAGCTTGGATGATTACCTACAAGACCATCACTCAAAACTGCTCTAGAGGAGTCGTACAACCCGAGGTGCCAATGCTATCCAGTGGCCTGAAATCAAATCTATAGCTATAGATGACCAATGCGAGAAGTTATCATGTATTTTGATTAGAGTGTGCTGCTGCTACTACTGTTGTTACTCCTGCTATTATGGATTGACTCATGCCGCTAGCGAAGGATGCTAGGTTTACTAATGTGTTATGTATATCGCTATTGTAAACTTTCAATCACATTTCTTATGATCACTGTTACATTGTTTTATAGCATTATTTTAGTAATTTCTAGAAAGGTTTAGTTTAGCCCGATTTTTTTTATGTAGTATAGAGTTATACTTAAACATTTTAATCTACATTGTATTATGATTGTTATTGTGATCTAACATCAAAATGGGATTTTTTGCACATTTTGTACGCAGCATAAACAAACGGTGCCTTTTTTGGAAGATTTTGTTGTTTTTGTAGGTGATGTTTCAATTTGCGTACAGCAAATTTGTAATGTATCTTGTAATGTTATTGTTTGTTGCGGTTGCACCCGAATCAAGAGCCGAATGGCTCACTGGGTTATTCCAAATAAATGAAACTGAAAACTGAAACTCAAATGGGATCACACGCAGCACCTGCATCAGCATCGCCGCCTCCTGCGTAAAACTCGGCAGGAATCTCCAACAGAGAGAACCCATAGAGATGGCACAGATTCAGAGACTCATATAGATACCCATAGAGAGGTATATAGACACATAGAGACCCATAGAGATACAAGGAGATCCACAGAGACTCGTACAGATACATAGAGGCCTATAGAGATACATAGAGACTCATCGGGATACAGAGACCGATAGAGATACACCGAGACCCATAGAGACTCATGGGGATACAGAAAGACCCATACAAATACAAGGAGACCCATAGAGATACATAGAGAACCATATAGATATATGGAGACCCATATATACATAGACCCACAGAGAATCATAGGGATGCATAGAAACCCATAGAAATGCACAGGAACCTATAGAGACTCATACAGATACATAGAGACCCAATGAGATACATTACAGACGAGCCACTGAGGCCATGCAACACAAACTATAAACCGGTTTCGCGGCTCCTTCAACAGAATACGACGCAGTCTCTATCTCTGCTGAAGCCCCCTCTCGTCGTGGCAGCAGCAGACTTCGACATTGCCACCTAGCGCCTGAACTACATCGCTACTGCCAACATAACTCAAGCCTAGGGTAGAATGCGGTGTCAGTGGGGCGCCACGGTGGCTAGGAGATGTTAACTACCTCGCCTGGTATGCAGGAGGTCGTGGGTTCATTCCCGACCCTGACGATGCCTGCTGCTGTATATTTGGAGTTTGCAGTGTCTCTCTCTCTTTCTCCCCGTGGTCGCGTGGATTAATCTCTGGGTCGTTCGGTTTTTCCTCCACATTTAGAATCAACAACACGTGTTTAGAGTGTTTGGCGACTATGAATTTCCACGTGATGATAAGCCACCACTTCGTTGAGCTATCGTTTGTGGCCGGGTCGCTTCTGAAAAAGAGCTACGTAGCTCAGTGGGCCTTACCTGGTAAAATACTAAAAAGTAGATTATAGTGTAGTGTAAAAATCACCCCGCCGGCTCTGCAACAACGACGACAATAACCCCACAACTCAACATCGCAAGCGGTGCGGTGTTAAAACTCGCCACTCGCGTCGACGTTTTCCGCGTCCTTGATCTCGCCCGAGACGTTTCCAGAGCGCGGTGTGACGCGTGGTGTGACGCGTGGGTGACGCGCAGTGACACGCGGTGTGACGCGTTCCACGGGGCTTCAGTGACGTGTTTGTCTCCAACTCCGCCCCCACCCACCACGACCGCGTGTTCTCAGTCACGTGCCCTTCGGCGTCCGCGAGGTGTCGCTGTGGTCAGAGCGCGATGTTCTCTCGGGTCAGGGGTCGGCCATCTGCGGCTCGCTCCGGAGAAGCATGCGGCAAGTGCCGGATGAAGCTGATGCGGAGCCTGTAGCACGATGTTATAAAGGGGCCCTAATAAAAAAAACACGTAAATATTAGGACACACATTTTTAACTTGCACAGTACAGTAATTCGATTTTTTTAATTGGCTATGCAGCCAGAAAATACGACAAATCGTTAACCTTAAACACCCATTCGTTCGTAAAAGTAGAAGGCGGTATAGTACTATAGTAATAGAGCAAGTGCAGAATCACTGAAGCGGAATTGATAGCTTGAAAGCATTTAGCGCGGGGCCCTTGAAAGTGCGGGGCCCGTAGCATCTGTAGCTACTTGTGCAGCTACTTTCGCGACGAGGATAATCCGGCACTGCATGCGGCGGCTCTTGAAGGCCTTGATGCTTCGTCACAACCCCCAAGCCCCCTCCGCCTTCTCTGATTCGTCCGTTGTTTTTTGACCGATATCGTCGATGCCCCTGGCAATGCCGGCCAGGACGTCGGGATGTTGCAATGTATGATGACGTGAGGATGTGGAATAGACGCACGGCTACAATATATTAAAAGCCAGAACACCGATGTCACGCGAACTCCGCGGGTGACGTCACTCACGTGGAGGACCCCCCCCCTCATTAATAATCATGAGTGGGTGACGTCACTGCACATGGGGCACCCCCCTCTCATTAATAATCATGAGTGGGTGACGTCACTGCACATGGGGCACCCCCCTCTCATTAATAATCATGAGTGGGTGACGTCACTCCACATGGAGCTCTTCCTCAATAATCATGAGCGGGTGACGTCACTCTACATGGAGCACCCCCTTCATCAATAATCATGAGCGGATAACGTCACTCGTGGACCCCGCCCCCACCCCTTCATTAATAATCAAGAGCGGGTCATTATTTAAATCCTTTATATTAAGTTCACTTGCTTGCTTGCTTGCGCGCTTACGACCGTGCAAATCTTTCGATCGTTTTTTAACCCACTTCCCGTGATCCAAATCGAGCTGACATTTTGCACACAGACTCGTTGTGCGTGACAATTTATTTTCGTGAAAAAAAATTCCCATAACTTTACACTTTTTAGGAATTTTTTTTTATATTTAATTACCAATTGCTTAATGGTGGCAGGCAATCATCTGACCCATAGGTGGCAGCCATCTCAAGCCAAAGCACGAGAGGACTCTAGCCGCCACGCATATAAAGGTTTTATAGTGAAAAACTTTGTTTTACGGGTTAATTTTTTTTCGATTGATTTCAGATTAGCTGCAAACCACCCGTTCTTGGATGGGCTACAGGCCACGTTTATCTAAACAAGATGACTCGCTTCATGACATTACGTTGTAAAGGCCCCAACCGTCTCCTATTCACGAAGTGCACTGCGCCTCTTGAAGTGTTGAGCTTAACGACCAAAAATTCTATTTAAAAAAAATGTCTCTTCTTGTTATTTTGGTGACCGATCCCTGTTCTCGGTCGACTCAGCCCAAAGCCCAGCGCGCCTCGAGGGCACCTATCGTGTCGCCTTGGGGTGGTCACGCTGGCAGGGTCGGTCCCCTGCTCATTGATGCTTTCGAGGCCATGTCACACACAGCACAAGCCCTGTTGACGTACCACAAGACGGGACTTCTATCCACCCCGCTGGTGCGATGACCGTATAAAGAACCCTGCTGCGGCTTTTAGAGTGCATTGGTTGACGCGTCCCCGTATTGTACCCATCATTTTCTATCAGTATTCACGCTTTGTTTTTGGTTCCCCACGATGTATTTATTAGTTTGTTGCCTCAAGCCAAAATGAGAAGTCGTGGGCAGTCGATGGTCATTTGATAATTTCCATACGAGGTCCTGAACTGGTGTTAAAAATTGAATTATTTGGTGGGGTGCGGTTCTCTTCAATGACCCCCCCCCCCATCATCCACTCTTCTTTTGGGTCTCTCCCCCCCCCCACCTCGCCCCCCACCACATCCCCTCAACCCGCAATGTCTACCAATCGTGCTGTCGTCAGGTGCAGAGACAATAGAACCCACGTGGAAATGTCGTCGGTCGGTGTCCCGTGCGTCCGTCAGTCTCCCTCCGTGGCGAGCGAAAAGCCTCGCGCTAAGGGACCGTCCATAAATGACGTCACGCGATTTTGGACGATTTTTGACCCCCCCCCCCCCGCATCGTCACACGGCGTCACAAAAAGTCAGACCCCCCCCCCCTCCTCAAATATGACGTCACAAAGCTTTGCCCCTCCCCAAAAAATAAAAATGCTTCAAATTGCTTTAAACTATTGTCATTGTAGTGCGTATTTTATGTGACGCTGCACTCTGATGATTGAGAAAACATTTATTTAAAAGTCTATTTTATTTAGAACGTGTTGTCGATATTTAAAGTTGCGCATTTTGATGTGACGTCACATTTCTCAAACCCCCCTCGTCACACATCGTCACAAATGTCTGACCCCCCCCCCCCCCTAGGTGCATGACGTCATTTATGGACGGCCCCCAAGCTATTTAATCGTTTTCCCACACCGCGACACATCCCCGTTCACAGAGCACCCATTTCTAATGCCAAGGCACCAACCCACCGCACGCCAAAGGTCCCGGGCAGACCGGCCGTCACACTGACCGCAAGAGGTCGGTCACTGATCAGGTTACTAGAGGGCAACTTACACCGGCTGCGTTGAATCTCGTCATGGAGCATAAACCACCATCACGCGAACTCCGATGGTCATCCTCGCGGTAGCAGCGGCTTTTGGCTGCGAGCCATCGAACAAAGACGGCCACCGGCATCGCGCGCTTTCGGATGCCCTTCTGCGGCCGTCTGGAATGCTCTTCCTTCCGATATTAGGAAGCCAATGGGAGCTATGCGCTTTAAAATCACCGAGATTGAAACGGATTTCTTTAGAACTGCATTTTGTGTTGAGTTTGTCCTTCCCCGCGCACATCCGATGAGCACGGTTGGCTAAGTACGGTGCAAACGAAGTTCAACAGACATGCGTACAGGTCCCCCATTGTAGCGAGCCCATGGTCTCAGCCGTCTGATCTGGCTCTCCATGACTTGTTCAGTGTGCAGGGCAGTGGTGACCTTCTCTTCGTGTGACCACTGGTAGCTCCTCCGCCTCACTTGAAACGTGGTTTACCGGAGATGAGATTTTTTTCGATATATTTCCATAGAATGTATGCGTGCTGTTAAAACCTCTGGATCTTTGCGGTGTTTTCAATTGTCAAAAATGTATCGCTTTCGTCAAACGCATGCACGCAAAATCAAAGTGTTTACGTACAATAGTAAAACAATTAATAGCAGTACAAAAAACAAGAAACAATAGTTGGTCATTGTTTTTTAATATCACAAATAATTTTTGTTACAGTATTTGTTGTACATAAACAACACTGCTGTGCTACACAAATGTGAAACAATAAAATTATTCCGCATCTCCAGGGAGTGCTTCTTCACCTCCTCCTCCTCCTCGTCACGATGCAACGTCACAGTAGACGCGGAACTGGCGTGGGATGGAAGTTGAACCACGCGGAGAGACGAAGCATCATGGGCGGTCTCCGCGCGATTCAAACAGGGTCACGGGGTTTCACGTCACAGGAAGTGACGTTGTAAAGGCGGAGCAGAGGACCATGGCGCTCGACAAAATGGGTGCCGGGCCACGTGCGAAAACGCTCCACGCGTTTGGTGACGAACCAGCGACGAACTGGTGGATGAGTTTGGTTCAAAGAGAAACTTCCCCGACCCTCACCCCCTCCATCCAACAACCTATTTTCCACTCTCGCCCTCCCTCCAGCATAAACTCACCGCAACATTACCGGGTTGGGTAAGCGCAGTCCCTACCTGGAGTGAATTCTCGGCATCACTTAAAACGTCGGTCTAAACTCGCTTTCTTGACAATCAAACATTTTACTGCACTCTCCTTTTTAAGGGGGCGGGTGGGGGCGGAGGGGAGGGGACAACAAATCATGGGGAAATTGACCCTGTGGATTATTTTGTAAATCCGAATGATGCTGAACGAGCCCTCGAGAAAGTGAGGAAACAACACATAAGCGATGGCGAGCGAACGACCTAAATAAAATACGCCACCCGTTCACGTTCCGCACAGCGCCAATGGGAATACCTTCGCGTACGTAAATGTGATAAACTGTCCCGAAAGCACTTCACAAATGTGGTCATTTTGTTTTGCACACTGGTACACTTTAAGGTCACCGGTCGAACGGGCATTGGCTCATCACAACATCGAGCAATTGTGTTTTACAGGCTGTGCATTGACAATAATCAATAACTTAAAACACACACACACATACACACACAACACCGTTTTCCTTAACTCATCACACCACCAACGTTTAGCCTGCTCCTCTCCTCCTCCCACGTTCACAACTCCAGCCGACAAACACGTGGCGTCATCGTCGTCATCGCTCCCACCGAGATCGGCCCAGAGGCAGCAGCGGATGGGCGCAACAAGTTGCGAGCGACGTTAAAACCACGAGTCGTGTGCAACTCAAGCGGAGCGACGTTAAAACCACGAGTCGTGTGCAACTTAAGCTTGGCCAGCGGAGCGACGACGCGGGGCCAGCCGAGCACTCGGCAATGGGTTGTGAACCACGCGGTCAAATTTGGCCGGGGGTCGTTTTCCCCAGGAGAATCGGAAAAAGAGGGGCAGCAGCTACTGCAGCTACTGCTGCTGCTTAGAGATTAAGTTCGGGTTGTCGAGGCGACACAGCGCGATGCGGAGCGAACGGCCGCGTCGATTCGTATGAAGTGGATGCGTCCCCGAGAGGAGTTTGGGCTCCGAATGGGAATTCAAGTTACGGCCTTTAGAACATTAGGGGCGCAACGCCAACTGCGTCTTGCATCCCAAAGTGCGTTCATTAAACTGCAACACGCTGCGGCGTTCTTAGTTTTTGTTTGGTGGGTGTGGAAATTTCCAGCTGCATTTTGTTGTGTCCTGGAATTGTTTACTGCTTTGAAATCGGGATTTCTTTTTAACGTTGCCGGCTCCTGTCGTATTCCCGCCGCGTGCTCCAATTCTTCCCATTGCTGTGCCTCAAAAACGGCGAGTCTTGCCTGCCAAGCAGACCTGCTGCTGCTGCATACCGCTGCTGCTGTTGCTGCTGCTGCAGAGAGAGGGGGCAACACTTGTATGGCCGCAAAAAGGCAGGTAAGTAAGCACGCTAAAGAAATTTAAGAGATGTTGCGGGGGGGGGGGGGGGGGGCCTTAAGACCACTCCAAGAATGAACCCGCGGGTATTAAGTGTTGTCGTATTAGTTAGTGTGGATTTATGAACAGCCGGACATATGCCAAATACACCAACACCAAATACAGCACTGCTTTGATAACGATTACGGTATAAATAAGGCTAAGATGCATTTTTTTTCATTTCACAAGTACAATCCCATCCCTTTGAATAGGCTGCATTTCCATAATAAAGATGTTTTGGTTGAAATCGTGTGAACCATAAATGTGCCGTTAAATGTACTTAAAGACCTAAACAGGAGGACTTCTTCACTTTTTTTCTGGCTGATCGCCTGATGAAGCTGGTTGTTGTAATCACCAGCGGAAACATCACTGTACTCCAATAGTAAATGTTGTAGTGGGCTTACTCTCCGACACACTGGTGTGCTGTGCCAGTAAGTAATTGGCACGTTTTGTTCACGTGACAAACCTTACTAATTGGCTGTGTCGGGTGGTGGTGGGTTTAACGACACATTTATATTTTACGCGATGTAACCCACACAAAAAAAACATTTGATGGATATTGGTCGCGAAAGCCCACGTGTTCAACTAGACTGCATTTACAGTTATACGCATTTGTAAAAAAAAACGATAGCAAGTCTATTCAACGTCCAGTATCGAACCAGGCGAGGGCCCGATGCGAAAGATTATCTCTGTTGAGAAATTATTTCAAATTGGCGTAATCAAAAATTTGCATTTTGCTGCACACTCTAGCGTCGTTTCATCACGGAGAGATGTTCATTCCGTGTACGGTTTATACATTGTTGCAATGTTGTACTTTTAAACACCGGCTTCAACCTCTGGCCTTACACGTGATCGCTGGTGCAACGGTATCGATTAAGTTGAACAACACAAGAGGATTCTTAAATTAACGGTTCAGGTGTAAATGTCCCCAACAATTACGTTGTGACGCCATCAGCTCTCAGCTAAATCTACCCAGCCACAGCAAGCTGCCGATGGGTCGGGACTGCTGACTTTTGAACCAAACAGGCATCTCCGTCTTGCAAATGAGCTCGGGCGTGGAAACCGCTGCCTGCGAACATCCAGTGTAAAATTATGGCATTGTGGAACGAACAAGAGTCAAATTCCCAAAGCGAATGTAAAAAACAATTATTGTAAACTCAAAAGAAAGCTACCCGACTGAACCCCAAACCTTGTGTTCACAACGGACACTCGCGTACCAACCGAGCGTCTTGTAAACCAGGGGTTTCCATCTCTCAGAGGACACCTAACCCCCCCCCCCTACCCAGATAACCTAATGCTCACCCCTGAGCGACCGCTGGGAGCGATCAGGATCCCTGCACGGATGACAGAGGACCCCCTTGACGACCGAGCGCCGCCGCCGTTGTTGTGAACAAACCAAAACGCACACCCATGGCACGCGCGTTCACTTTCGCATTTTACATGCAGCAGCAGCAGTCCCCCCCCCCCTCCGTGGTTGTTCTCGTACGGGTACAGCTTGACGAAGCCAAAGCACACCGCGGACGAGACGCGCCCAACAGTCGATGTTTTTTTTACTCGCTGACATTTAAAAACGTAGTTCCGCGACCGACAAACACGCTGGCTCAGGCCTGGTTGTTTAGCCCATTTCTTCCCGATATCGGGAGACGCTGGCGGACGTGGCCCCGGTGTCGGCAAGCACCGATCGCCGCCCCATCGCACCACTCGGTTAACGGCTCCAATCCAGCGATCGTAACCCCGTGGGCGGTGTTATTATGAACGCTAAACACATACTACGTGACGTCCGCTTCACGGTAGGACTAACAACAGTAAAGAAAAACATCACGCGATGTAATTCGCAAGAGTCGGGGGCCGCATCGTGCCACCGGCGGGGGTCACGGTCAAACATTTTGCCCGAATTGTGAAACAATCACACTGCAGATTACTCAAAGGGAATATACGCAACAATCATCACCCCCCCCAACCCCACCACTGCGAAAAAACTTGGCAAGACTTCCTTCCTGGGTAAACAAGCGTCGTAATAATCCTCTTCAGGCCTTCTAGACAAAACTTTTAGAGAGGTTAAATTGGAGCGACACCAGCTAGCACCGGCGTGCGTGCTAAACAAAATCGGGTTTAGCATCTGCCCTGATCGCTGAACAAAGGTGAACCACATTTTGAAAAGTTTTTCGGTATATATTTTTTCACCTTTTGTTCGTGTAAAGTAAACAAAAGAAGCAAGCCAAGTGATAATTTATGGGTATCGACATGAAAAATAAAACCGAGTCATTTTTATCTTTCGACGTTTCACAACTGGGACGTGAACGCTTGCGGCAATACAGGATGCTTCAGAAAAATGCTAACACTTATATGGGACTATCGTTTTTAATGAACAAATTACGGATAATACACTGAAACATGATAACAAATGTAATGTTAATAGCTTCAAAAAGTCAAATAGTCTCCACTTGTTCGCCATCATTGTCAACACGTGCCTGGAATCTTCTCCAGGTGGTCTCCAGAGCCCGGAGGCAGCACATTTCCTGTGGCGTGGTTGCAAATTCTCAGAAGTGTCAAGACATTTTGAAGCACCCTGTATTCTCGGAGAAGGCAAACGGGGAATCTGCCAATTGGAAACATCGGTTGGTGGCTGTGTGGCGCGTAACGGTGGCCGGAACTGGCTGGAATGAAACAAGAAGATTGGCGTGAGCGCGGAGAGGCTGTGAACATCTTCGACGCAACAAGCGAGTGGTGAGAACAGACGATGTGTTTAAAAAAACAGAAAACCGCTTGAGAGATTGCGCAAGACACGGGCGAGAGGCCGAAAGGTTTACAAAAACTCAAAATACGGATAGACACGGAGAGGACATGCGACACCGATGTGACGACGCTCGTCCGCTTATTTGCATCAAAAATATAAGTGACATCTTTAGAACGCGGGCTTCCACCGGGGGAGGGAGTCACAACTTAAGGCTTTCTTCATTAAGAGTCCACCGCGCCCATCATTCGAACGTCATCTGTGCTCGTGCACCCTCCGGATAAGGTCCCGGGGGTCACACTGTGTCCCGGAAGAGAAGCAGGCGTTTGAAAATTTGGTCCTAAAGGGAAAGCTGTTCGGGTGGCCACAAGTTGCAGACCCGCTTGAAAATAATCGCACTGGTTTTTGTTTTTGTAATATATACGTATATCATGTGTGTATTTGACGAATGTCCCACGGAACCGGAAGCGATGGCTACCGGTGCGACACGGGCCACCTGCGTTGGCTTCAATTCCTGCCGGGCGCCAACGCGGTCCACCGGATCGCCGGGTCCCATCGGCCAACGGCCGGAAAAGCCGCCGCTCGGCGCACGCACAAAACGCTAAATTCCACGCAACTCGCCGGGGGAAAAACTGGCCCCACGTGCGTCGACCGCCCGCATCCACGTGCCGTGTGTCGCGTCCTCATCCTCGCCCCGCCGCTCCGTCTTGCGCCAATGCCGACTGAGAAACGAGGCGGCCCGGAGCTGCCACTTTCAGTTGAGTCCTTCAGGCATCGCTCAGCCGTTTCCGCACCGACCCCTCCCGGCACACGAGGGAGCCTTCACGCGAAGCTTGCACCAAGTGGCCGGTCCTCGCTTGGGTGATCGGGCGAGCGGCAGTGCGGGTGGTCGTGAGCGAACGAGTGCCAGCCCTCACCCCGACCGGACAGGCAAGGCGCTAGGAGGAGCAGGGCTGCACGGCGTTGCGCATTTTGATGTCCTTGCGGCACAGCGGGCACACCTCGAGCTGCAGGGCGCACGGCATGCACAGGTCCCTGCGCACATGGCCAAGCGAACAACACACACGCGGTGACGCCACCGGCCTGATCGCCGCATCGGTGACGGTGTCGGTGCTACTTACGACAGTCACGGTCACGGTGAAGGTGTCGGTGTCGCTGCTGGTGATGATGATGATCATTACGACCGTGATGGTCACAGTGAAGATGTCCCTGATGGTGATGACGACGATCGTGACGATCGTTATGACCATGACGGTCGCGGTGAAGGTGTCGCTGATGGTGATGATGGTGTTGGACATGCTGGCGATCGCGTGTTCCCCCCCCCCCTTCTCCCCCACCCCCCTATCGTCCTCACCGGTGTCCGCACGGCAAGAGCTCCGTGTCGGCCATGTTGTCGCAGCACAGCGAGCACGAGTTCTCTTTGATGCTCAGCTGCCGCAGCAGGGCCAGCTTCATGTGCCTGGCGGGACACGCGGCGCGCGCAACAAAATCAACAACCGCGAGCGCCAAAATCAACGACCGCGGGTGCCAAAATCTACGACTCCGAGCGCCAAATTCTACGGCTGCGAGCGCCAAAGTCAGTGACCGCAAGCGCCAAAATCAACGACCGCCAGCGCCGCTCACGGGGGGGTCGTGACAACGCCGCAGGCAGCCCTCGCCGACACGGTAGAAGCCCGCATGCTCCGGTTAGCGCAACGGCCGGCGCCTTCCCGATGGCGACGTGCAATGCTCCGCGATGCCGCCAGACTGTTTAGTGGTGTCCGTGACTTCACTCTTTTACTATTTTTATTTTACCAGGTATGAAGATGCAACATGGCCACAAATTATAGCTCAGTGAAGTGGCTTATCGTCACGAGGAAATTTATAGCAGCAGCCAAATACGCGCGATGTTGATTCTAAATGCAGAGGGGAAAACCGGAGGACCAGGAGAAAAATCCACGCGACCACCACGGAGAGAGAGACACGCAAACTCCAAATATACAGGAGGCGGCGGGCACGGGGGTCCGGGATCAAACCCATGACCTCCTGCACACCAGGCGGAGGTAGTTAACATCTCCTTAGCCACCGTGGGGCTTGGAAAAAAACTACAAATTGGCAGGACCCTCCTCAAAAAATTGTCTTGAGACTCGGCGAGGCTGATCGGGGTCAACAGGCGCAGCAGCAGCAGCAACAACCACCACAAGTACGCTCGAGAGCGTGGCTGGCCGCGCGCCGGACGAACGGGTCGATGGAGGACACGACCTCCGCGAGAGGTCAAGCCTGTTGGCCGTGCCTGGGCAGGATGAGTTTGTCCTGGCTGTTGAGCGTGGCGCACTCGTTGAAGGTGGAGAAGCGCACGGCGGGCGGGTGCTTGAACGGCTGCGCGCCGAAGTTGAACTCGCACTGCTGGTAGGACATGAAGCTCGCGGCCGCAAAGAACCCCGACCTGTCGGGAGGCACAGGGTGGGGGTGGGGGAACGCGACATGGCCGCGTGAACGCACGCACGACGGATTGCGCTGAGCACGGTGGAGAAACCGGCACGGGTACCAGCACGGCACAGGCGGTTTGCCAGCGGCAATTTAACCGAGTTGAACCGGAACGGAAGCTGGCCTTCAACATCCAAATCTGGCTGGGGGGCAGGTCTGTGCTAGGGGTGTGTGTATGTGTGTGTGTGCTAGTGTGTGTGTGCTAGTGTGTGTGTGTGTGTGCGTGCTAGGAGTGTATGTGTGTGTATGGGGAGTGGTAGTGTAGCGGTTAACGCGCTGCGCTACGAACCTGGCAACCCGGGTTCGATTCCCGCTCACAGCAAACACCAGTGACGATTATTATCTGTACCGGTCCTGGGCCTCCCCTAGGTCGACTCAGCCTCAAATGAGTACCTGGTGTGACGTGTAAACATCGCCACTGGGGAGACCGGGCGTGGTGTTGGCCACCTACACCCTCGTGTGCCGTGCCGGCCTTTATAGGTGCTCGCTAACAGCACTTGTCCCTACAGTCTGTTAAGGTTATACGGGGGATGTTTGTCTTTTTGTGTGTGCCCTAGCGTGCGTGTGCTCGTGTGTGTTTGTGTGCTAATGTGTGTTTGTGTTCTTTGACTTCCCAGAGGCATAAATATCACATCTCGGACGGGAACATATTCAACATCAACCGTTTCAAAGCCAAGTCGAAAACATCAATCACATCCGTTATTGAATTCAAATATCCTGATGATGCCCAAGTCAGCACCTGCTCAGAAGCTGACATTCAGGTCATCGTCAACATGTTCACAGACGCTTACAGCAGGATTGAATACCAGCAAAACAAAGATCCTTTTCCAACAAGCTCCGGGAGGACAGATCCCACCCACTACAATCACTACCAACAATGCAATTCTAGAAATTGTTCCCAGTTCCCCATACTTAGGCAGCCATCTCTCTAGCAATGTCTTCATCGATTATGAAATCCAACATCGGATTGCCCGAATTAGTGCTGCCTTTGGAACACTGAAGAACAGGGCCTTTGAAGACCACGACATTACGGCCGAGACCCAAGTGGTTGTGTATAATGCTGTGATCATTCCAAACCTCTTATATGGGTGCAGAAACCTGGACCACCTATCGTAAACACGTAAAATCTCTCGAAATCTTTCCTCGACGCTGTCTCAGGAAAATACTCAACATCACCTGGGAAGAAAGACGAACTAATATCAGTGTCCTAGAGCGATCCAACTCATCCAGCATAGAGGCCACCATGATGAAGTATCAAATCAGATGTGCAGGTCACCTTGTGGGGATGAATGACTGGAGGCTTCCTAAGCAAAGCTTCTGTTCCCAGCTCAGGGACGAATCACGTTGCCCCCGGAGGTCAAAGGAAGTGTTTCCGTGACAACCTTAAAATGCACCTCAAGCCAAGTCACATAGATCCAAACAACTGGGAAATCAATGCTCTTGATAGACCATCGTGGAGGGCCAAAATCAACAATGGAACTCAGCATTTTGAGGCTGAAAGAAGAGAGTTTATAGCCCTGAGAAGAGCACGCCGCAAAGCACACACACACACACCAGAGACAGAGACAACAACGAGTGTGAGCTCCAGGGTGGACCATCCTGGTGCCCCCACTGTGCCAAGATCTGCAGGTCACGGATTGGCCGATTCAGCCATCTCCGAACCCATGGCCAGCCAGGTCCACCTCACAACACGGACAAGTTACACCTGGAGGGGCATCACTCGACTACGCGGGATCCCAGAAGAAAAATAAGTTTGTGTGCTAGTGTATGTGTGCTAGTGTGTGTGTGCGTGCTAGTGTATGTGTGCCTGTGTGTGTGTGCTAGTGTGACGTCACCGCCACTTAGTGGCGAATGGCGGTTGTTGTGTGCTAGTGTGTGTGTGTGTGTGCTAGCGTGCTAGTGTATGTGTGCTAGTGTGTTAGTGTATGTGTGCTAGTGTGTGTGTGCGTGCACCTTGAGGCCACGTGAAGCGTTCGACACTTCATGTGGCCTCAAGGTGCACATGGCCTGGCACAAGCGTCGCGGTGACGTCACCGCCACTTAGTGGCGAATGGCGGTTGTTGTTGTTGTTGTGTGCGTGCTAGTGTATGTGTGCTAGTGTATGTGTGCTAGTGTATGTGCTAGTGTGTGCTAGTGTGCGTAATGCATCTGACGTCAGCCTGTAAGGTGCCAACACACAGTCGCGTCAGCTACGCGCGTCTCGGAGAAAAACAAACCCCGTGCTTCGTGCCACGCCTGCTCGGCACGGCGCCAGCACGGCTCGTGCGGTGGAAAAAAATCAACCGGAGCCCCGACCGTTGCATCGCTTTAACCGATGCGGAGTCCATTGTTGTTTGGCTTCGTGAAATTATTCGTTCAGTGGAAGATATCATTATGCTCACTGGGCAGTATTGATTTGAAGTTTAACCGATGTATCGGCCGATATTCGGCTTTTTAAAAAATATCGGTATCGGAATTTATGCCAACTGATGTGTCCCGATGCTTTATACATGCGTAATGAACCAAAAAAATAGATTCTTGCTCCTGTAAATCTACGTTTGACAAGTTGGTATTGCTGTTTGCTAAATGATCCGGGATAGGGAGCTCTATAATAAAGGTTTATTCGGGTTAGATTGCGTTAATATGTGTCGTTAAACCCGCCACCATCCGACACAGCCAACTAGTAATGTTTCTCACGTAAACTAAACGTGCCAATTCGTTACTTGTACAGCACACCGGTGTGTTGGATAGTAAACCCACGACATTTACAATTCTAGTACGATGTTTCGCCGGTAATTACAACAACCAGCCTTGCAAAAATGTGCGTTTAAAATTAAGCAAATTGTTCCTCAAATATTGAAAGCTTAATAACATAAGTTTTAGAATTGATTAGAAAATGTTGCATTTTTTGACAAAATATCGGTCGACTATATCCGCAATCGGTGGACAAGAACTCTCCAATCGGTATCGGCATCAGAGCCAAAAATCTGGCATCGGTCCGGCTCTAAAATCCACCCTTGCTTCGTGCCACGCCGGCTTGGCACAGCCCCGGCGTGGATTGCGCGGAACGCCCACAATTGCTTCTCTGTGGTTGCGTCCCGGTTATATCAAAGCGTTGTGCGTCACTTGGTAAACGTACGATGCCGATCCGAAGACTTGTTTCTCGGGCGGCAGCGGCGTGCCGTTGAGGGAGAACACCATTTGCTTCTTGTTGAGGTCCAGGAGAAAGCCGACCGTGTCTCCTGCGATGACAACAGCGGCACACGATGGGTCCCATCTGGCATCATCTCCATATCGCAGCAGGTTTGCGTGTCTCTCTCCCCGTGGTGGCGCAGAATTTTCTCCGGGTCCTCCGGTTTTTCCCTCCACATTTAGATTGAATGTGCATTCAGAGTATTTGGATGCGATAAAATTCCAGATAAGCCACTTTGTTGAGCTATCAATTGTGGCCAGGTCACTTCTGAAAAAGAGCTATGTAGCTCAGTGGGCCTTAACCTGGTTACATTTTTTTTTTAATAAAAACATTTGTTGAAGTTTAGTACCTTCCTTCCAGCAGGGGTGTGCGTGGGGCTTGCTCTTGGCGTTGTACCAGATGAGGCGACGGCACCCGTCGTAGGCACACGAGTATTCGTCATCTCCGATCCCGTAACCTTCCTGAAGGCGCAGCGGTACCAGTAGCAGCAGCAGCGCCAGCAGCAACAACAGCAACAGCAGCAACAACAACGGGAGCAACAGTGACATTAGCAACAGCGGAGGCAGCAACAGCAGCGGCAGCAACCGCAACAACAGCAACAACAGCAGCAGCAACAGCAGTGGCAGCAGCAGCCACAGCAGCGGCAACAACAGCAACAACAGCAACAGCAGCAGTAGCGACAGTAGCAGCAACAGCGGCGGGAGCAACAACAACAACAGCAGCAGCAACAATAGCGACAGGAGCGGCAGCAGTAGCAGTAACAACAGCAGCGGCAGCAACAACAACAGCAGCGGCAGCAACAACAACAGCAGCAGCAGCAATAACAGCAGCGGCAGTAACAACAGCAGCGGCAGCAACAACAACAGCAGCAGCGGCAGCAACAGCAGCGACAGCAGCAGTGGCAGCAACAGCGGCAACAGCAACAACAGCAGCGGCAGCAACAGCAGCAAGGACCGCGATTCATCAACAGCTCGCCAGCGAGACACTGGGCTCAAGGCAAACAATTCCGCATTTTTGCCTCCAATGATGCTGCCTCAAAGGAGAAAAGGAATGGCGGCGTCATGGTTAATGCATCCTGTTGGGACTTGAGATCAATTTCGAGTCACGTACGAAACCGTTTGTAATCAAGATATAACGATTGTTGGAGAGGCACAACCGAAAAACACAGCAGAACATGTATAAATATATATTACATACATCCTCCGTATAGACTTAACAGACTATTGGGGCAAGTGCTGTTAGCGAGCACCTATGAAGGTAGGCACGGCACACGAGGGGGTGGGTGGCTAACACCACGCCCGACCGCCTTTGTCTCCCCAGTGGCGATGTTTACACATCACACCGGGTACTCATTTGAGGCCGAGTCGACCTAGGGGAGGCCCAGGACCAGTTCAGATAATCGTCACTAGTGTTGGCCGTGAGCGGGAATTGAACTCGAGACGCTGGGTTTGTAGCGCAGCGGCGCTAACTGCTACACCACCGCTCCCCACACCCATGCACACACACACATACACTCTCACAGACAATCTTACACACACTCACGCACACACACTCACGCACACACACTCACGCACACACACTCCCTCTCCATAGAGGTTCCGCGCCGCCGTTACGTGTGTGCGTGTGCGCAGCTCACGTGGTTGAGGAACTTGCTGTTCTTCGTTGCCCAGCCGATCTGCATGACGCCGCACGTCACGACCATCACCTCGTAGTACCACACGCCCGAGTCCACGCAGAACGTGCAGCGCACGCTCTCAAACGACGACGCGTCGCACCGCGCCTGCCACAGACAAAGATACACCCCGAACAGCTTGAAACAGACTTTTGGGGCCAGTGCCGTTCGCGAGTAGCACACGAGCGGATTGGTGGCCAACAACCACGCCCGGCCGCCTTGTGTCTCCGACGTTTACTCATTTAAAGCCCAGTCGAAATAGCGGATGCCCAGGACCTTGCTCAGATATTCGTCACTAACGGTGGCCGTGAGCGGGCTTCGAACTCGGGTCGTCGGGTTCGCAACGCGGCACGCCAAGGCAGCGTGCCACCGCTCCCCACGGGGCAACGCGTGCGTACGAAGTTTCCCGAGGAAGCAAAGGCTTCCTGTGCGAGGCCTACATGTAATCACAGACACATATATACATTATTATTACCGACCAAATTTGGAGACGAACCGAACCAAGACACAAGGGATTGCCACATACAAATCACCCGATGATGCTGCATGTATAATTACCAGCGAAATGTCGTACTCAAATTGTAAATGTTGTGGATTTACTCTCCAACACACTGGTGGGCTGAAGGAGTAACTAGGTGGCGTTTTGGTTACGTGACAAATCCCTTACTGACTGGCTGCGACTGGTCGAGAGAGTTACGACACATTTACGCAATCCAACCCAAAAACCTTTATTATGAATAATATTGGTCACAAAAGCCTGCTACGTGTGAATTTATTTTCCCTACCTCCGATTGGCACGGTGCGAAAGAAGTAAAACTGTGCTAATCGGAGGATAGCACGGAGGTCGTGGGTTCAATCCTGACCCCGACGCCTGCTGAATATTTGGAGTTTGCATGCGTCTCTCCCCGTGGTCGTGTAGATTTTTCTCCAGGTCCTCCGGTTTTTCCCTCGAGATAATAATTTAGAGTATTTGGCTGTGATAAGTTTCCACGTGATAAGCCACTTTGTTAACCTATCATCTGTGGTCAGGTCGATTCTGGGCCTTACCTGATAAAATAAAAATTGTTATTTAATGTAACCACCTCAGATTGGTCTCTTGGCATCTCTACCCTGTTCTCATTTAAACCATTAAAGTTTAAGTGTGAATGTAATTTAATAAATGACTGCTATTGTTTAAAAAATATATATATATGTTACTGTGGAACGCTTTGATGTCGTCTACCGGCCGAGCCGCTCTTGAAAAAAGCTGCTTAGCTCTACGGCTTGACTTGGGAAATACACTCCTGGTTCTTTTTCCTTTGCTCACGCGTGTTGCGTGCGTTGTCTGCGTTGCGTGCGTTGCGTGTGTGCATGCATCGTGTGCATGCGATGCGGTCTGTGCGCGCATTGTGTTGCGTGCACGCGTTGTGTGTGTGCTGAGTGAACACCAGCGAATCCTACCTTGAGGCCCTGTGTGCACGCACCGTGTTGTGTTTGTGCATTGTGTGTGCTGAGTGAACCCCAGCGATGTCTACCTTGAGGCCGTGCGTGCGCACGTTGTGTGCGTGCGTTGTGTGCGTGCATGCGTTGTGTGCGTGCATGCGTTGTGTGCGTGCATGCGTTGCGTGCGTACGCCGTGTGCGTACGTTCCGTGCGTGCGTTGCATTGCGTTGCATGTGTGCCGAGTGAATCCCAGTGAACCCTACCTCGAGGCCGTGTGGCGATATCTTGAGGTACTCGCTCACGTCGTTGCTGTTGAGCATCGCGCTGATCCCACTCAGGTCCACCTGCTCGTACGTGAACTGCCGCCCCTCCTTCACGACTGCGTCCGCGTGCAGCGACGTGGCCAAGGAAGGAACGCAAAGCGCAAGGCAGGAGTGAGGTCAGCTTTGCTTTCTGTGTGGGGATCTTAGCCGCACTCATCGGTTACTCGAGGACGATAATTAATACCGGCCGCGTTTCATCTCGTCAAGGAGCATAAACCGTCAAGCCAACTCCGGTTGTTCTCGCAGCGGATTTTGCCGAGCCATCAAACAAAGACGGTCAACGCATCGCGCGGCGCTTTCGGCTGTGCTTCTGTAGCCGTCTGGAATGCTCTTTCTTTCGATATTAGGAAGCCACTGGAGCTATGCCCTGAGAGCAATTGTTTAAGGGCGCTTCATAAATCTTGATTTTAAGCTTTCGTGACTGCAGGAATCCATACTCTTTGGTTCTTTTGGTAAAGTCACGTAGGTAGAAATAAAAAAATCACGACGTTTCGATAGCAATACAAGCCATCGTCTTCAGGTGAAAATCGCGACAGCCGCAATGTCTGCTGCGAGCAGCAACGATGTCTGCTGCCTTTCACAGGGCAGCGATGGCTTGTGTTGCTATCGAAACGTCGTGATTTTTTAAATTATATTTCTACCTACGTGACGTTACCGAACGAACCAAAGAGTATGCGCTTTATAAATTTTAACGATTATTATTTCTCATTAGATCTAGATTTAAAACTCATTTCTTTAGAACTGCTTTTCTGTGTTAAGTTTGTTGTCCTACCCCCCGCACCTCCGATTAGCACGATTGGCCACGTGCGATGCGAAAATGAAGTTCAACACACCTACGTATATTCACCTTGCGGACAGGAGCACGAGTGACTGAATGATAGCGAACGGATGAATGAGTGAATTAACCCAAAGTAGGTGGTGTCAATTGGTCGCTGCGTGGGTGCGGAGTGCAAAGCGTCGAGGCGGCGACATAAAATCAGAATCTGTATTTATACCGCAGGAATCGCAGACGTCGCGTGGACACGAACATGGCCACCTCACAGCTGAGCAGAGTCGGTGACTCTTCACAGATGACTGTCAGCCGGGCGTCTACATCGGTATACGTTACAAATATTTCGCCTCAATAAAGTTTCCACGTTATTATTGGACGCCGCTGAGGTGCGTGTTAGCGTGCGGCCCCGTAAAATATGTATTTGTGAGTCCTATGATACAATACTCCCTCGGTTAACAGTGACGGTTTTTAGGTGAACGTTTTGCCTTCCACAGGACCCCATAATTTTTAAATCCTTTATATTAAGTTCGCTTGCTTGCTTGCTTGCTTACGACCGTGCAAACCTTTCGGTCGTTTTTTAACCCACTTCCCGTGATCCAATCGAGCTGACATTTTGCACACAGACTCGTTGTGCGAGACAATTAATGTTCGTGAAAATTTTTTTCCAAAATTTTACACTGTTTAGGGAAAACAAATTAAATATTTAATTACCAATTGTTTAATACTGCAGACAATCATCTGACCCATAGGTGGCAGCCATCTCAAGCCAGAGGACGAGAGGACTCTAGCCGCCACGCATATAAAGGATTTAGAGTGAAAAACTTTGTTTTTACGGGTTATACTTATTTAAAATCCGGCACGTCCTTCCCCCTCCAAAGCCGCCTGATAATCGATGATTGACAGTAAGTTGAAAATCGATTATCGACTCCGTAAGTTGATAATCGATGATCGACCAAGTGTATCAGGATCCGACAGGGAAGTGTTGAGGGCCTTGGTACGTACAGAGATTGTCGAGGCACCACTGGGCACAGAAGCCGACCTGGCGCCGCGCGAACTCGGGGCTGTTCACCCACGCCTCCAGCACCTTGAGCTGCTCCGAGATCCGCGAGCGACCCACCGTCACCTTGTTCTCCGCTGGCGGTCGGGAGGGGCGGGGAGCGACAACAGCGCGCAGGCATGGGTCACTAACAGGACAGGCTTCACTAACAGGACAGGCCCGGGGGGGGGGGGGGGGGGGGGGGGGGAGGTTGCCGCACGTGATCACGCCGTCATTAAAAAAGAAACGGGGAACTCCCCCTCCTCACCCGAGCAAGGTGCCGAGTTAAGAAGCTTTTTGTGCGTTCAGTTTGTTTTCCTGCCACCGCCCCCCCCCCCCCCCCCCCCACAGTAACCTCCGATTAGCACGGTTGGATCCGTATACGAAGCGAAAGAAGTTCAACGTACGTATACGTACGTACAATGGAAGTGCCACCACTCGGCAAACAAACACGGGGACAGAAATCAAGTGAATATGGAATCAGACAGACTCGACGAACGTGACCACTACCAATGCCACGAGGTGCCGCAGTGCTCACGTGAGTCAAGTCCTTACACGTACTGCCAAGTGCTCACGTGAGTAGAGTACTTACACGTACTGCCCCAGTGCTCACGTGAGTAGAGTACTTACACGTACTGCCAAGTGCTCACGTGAGTAGAGTACTTACACGTACTGCCCAGTGCTAGTGTGAGTACAGTACTTACACGTACTGCCCAGTGCTAGTGTGAGTACAGTACTTACACGTACTGCCCAGTGCTCACGTGAGTACAGTACTTACACGTACTGCCTCAGTGCTCACCTGAGTAAAGTACTTACACGTACTGCCCAATGCTCGCCGAGCTGCGTTGGCTTCCGGTTACCGAACGAATACATTGTAAAGTCGTGCTCATTTACACACCAAGTGCATGCCACAAATGAACCACGTGACCTTGCCGACCTCGTCAGGGAGCATAAACCACCATCACGCAAACTCCGGTCATCCTCGCCGCAGAGGCTTTTGGCTCACCATCGAACAAAGACGGCCACCGCATCGCGAGATTTCAGATGCACTTCTGCGGCCGTCTGGAACGCTCTTCCTTCCGATATTAGGAAGCCACTTGAGCTATACACTTCTAAATCTAGATTGAAAACGCAATTCTTTAGAAATCATTTTTGTGTTTAGTTTGTTGTCCTTCCCCCGCACCTTCAATGAGCACGGTTGGCTACATGTGATGCGAAAGAAGTTCTACATACATACGTACATGCCAGGAACATGTGGTAATCGTGAATCGAGGGTAACTCACTCGTTTGAGCGAATTTCTCCAGCGCGATGAGAGAGAAGAGCATCACCGTGGGATGGGACTGCAGGTTCTGTGGAGATAACAACATCATGCGTTTAGAGTGTTTGGCTCCTAGAGATGTCCATGCCACTTCGTTGAGCGATCCTTTGCGGCCAGGTCACTTCTGAAAAATAACTATATAGCTCTGTGGGCCTTGCCTGGTAAAATGAACAATGTTTATAGTTTCAAAAAATAGCTAATGGTCTGCGCTCCGACGAATTTGTTCTGGTATGGGGCGCATTACAAACGTGCACTTTTGTTGTTGTTATTGTTGTTGTTATTGTTGTGCAAATCATTGGGGAGTTTTGAAACCAAAGCAGTCCACCAACCCCTCCTCGTCTGAAATGCACAACAGCTGACTGGCACCTGTCTGTGCAGCCAAAAAAAACGGAATGCACGAGAAAATCCCTCCCCACTGGATACTTGATAGCACACGTTTTCCCAACGCGATGAAAATAATACATAAGCATTAGTCTTTCAAAAAAACATTTAACTACCTCGAGTCTATTAATAATAAATATCCACTCATGTAAGTAGGCAGGAGCATCTTAAATTATTAAACAAGTGACACTCATTACAGCTTAAAATTACCAACAGCGGTGCAATATGCAGCAGCAAACTCGACCAGCATTGCGTGCTGGTCTCTGAACGACTACTTTAGAGATGCCTGCTGACTCCTGCTTGCTAAGCACGCCTCCTACAAGTAGCCGTGATGCAGGCGTGTGGTGTGAACGGTGTAGATCTGGCGAGCTCTTCACTTCAACAAGCTGCTGGAGGACAGCGGGGCGTTGAATGATGAGGACGCGCGCACAGGTGATGGGAGTTGGCACAGATT
Organism: Lethenteron reissneri; assembly: GCF_015708825.2. Classification (NCBI taxonomy): domain Eukaryota; kingdom Metazoa; phylum Chordata; class Hyperoartia; order Petromyzontiformes; family Petromyzontidae; genus Lethenteron; species Lethenteron reissneri. Next base: position 9,821,439 of record NC_083830.1, on the reverse strand, counting down.
TTCGGGAAGAATGACGTGGACAGTTCCAGAGTCAAGTTGATTTTGCCGAACCAGGTGCGGACTCGTAGAAGCCAGGATGAGTCTCGTTTGCGAGGGCGACCCGTGGATTCAGTTGACGTCGTCCCAACCCGCACGGTCACAGGTTCAAATCCCACCCAGGGGGTTGGAGTCAGCCGATCATCCGTCTGGATAAAAATGCACCACTTTGTGGGAGGTCAACAGTGATTTTCCTACAGATAGACGTGGATCCCACCATGAGAAAGTTCACCAAATGGCTCGGGGCCTTCACAACAGAGAGAGATGCTTGGTTGAAGACGGAGACACGCCGTCTCGTAGCCGGACGGACGCCCGTTGAGTCACCACCAAGAGTTCACCGAATGATGTTTGCGGGAAAGCGTTAGTGCGTCGCAGCGAACACTGCGGCGGTAACACGACCTGAGCCGCTCCTCCACTGTGCATACGCTGTGGGGCGCCACGGTGGCGAGATGTTAACTACCTCACCTGGTATACGGGAGGTCGTCAATTCGATCCCGACCCTGACGATGCCTATGTATTTGGAGTTTGCGTGTCTCTCTCACGGTAGTTGCGTGGATTTTTCTCCGGGTCCTCCGGTTTTTCCCTCCACATTTATAATCGCCATGCGTTTAAGAGTATTTGGCTGCTATAAATTTCCACAGAAGCTATTTTGTTGAGCTATCATTTGTGGCTCTTCAACTCACCCCTCATTTTGCTACATCACGGCCAGAGACTAGAGCGGAATGTCTACTCGTGCGCTATCACGTGACTGTTTGTGCTGCTAAAAAGCTAAAATTTATATATATACATGGCAAAACCTTGCCCATTGAGGCAGGGGCTTGCGTTCTAGAAAATAGCCGCAACTTGGCAAATACGCGATCCGTAAAATAGAAACGAACGTCGCGGTCAACGGCAAATGGTCGAACCACGGGGGGTGCGATCGGCAATCTGTACCTCTATAAATTTTGCGCGAACGATCAAATCGGTGGTGGGAAAACCAGCGTTGGGGCAGGTTGTGGTACATACATAGTTATATGTTGAACGGGGCAACATGAACAATTGCAGAGCATCAACGTAACGATACGGAGCTTACCAGGCTCTCGAGCAGGTAGCCGAGTGTTCCCGGAGACAGCAGCGCGATGCTTGTGGGACCTGCAAGGACATGTCAATAAAACACAGATAATTAATGTTCCACTTGTAAACCCAGGGAAGCCTGCCAAAGGATGGCACACATTACCACACACCGTTCCTTTAACTAACCTTGTCGTCGGGTTCACACGTGTTAGTCGTAGGGTTTCGCGACCAATATTATCCATAAGAGGTTTATACTCTTTGGTTCTTTCGGTAAAGTCACGTAGGTAGAAAATAAAATAAATCACGACGTTTCGGGCACTTTCCCACCTGATGACGGACGCTTGTGTTGCGCCCGAAACGTCGTGATTTATTTTATTTTCTACCTATGTGACTATACCGAAAGAACCAGAGAGAATGGATTCCTGCAGTCACGAAAGCTTGAAATCAAGACATGAGGTTTTTTTGTGGGTTAGATCGCGTAAATATAAATGTGTAGTTGAACCCACCACCACCCGACACAGCCAATTGGTAAGGTTTGTCACGTAACCAAAACGTGCCAATTAGTTGCTAGTTCAGCACACCGGTGTGATGGAGAGTAAACCCACAACATTTACAATTCCAGTACCGTGACATTTCGCCGGTGATTACAACTGGCCTCATCATGCGACAGCCAGATTTGTGGAGACATCCTCCAGTTTCAGTATTAAATAACGGGATAAACGTGATGTCATCGCTTAAGAGCCAATCCGGTGTGAAGACCAGTGTCTTTCTCATTTTACGATGATAATTATAATAGTAGTGTAGTGGTGATAACTACTCGCTGTTCGCAAGCTGTGAGAGAGTGGATCGTAAACAACGTTTTCCCGCTCGATCAAATGGTCAGGGTCAAATGGGGTGAGGTAGGATCCAAACGCCAGATTGGGAAGGACCAATCGGGGGGTTCTACAAGGTGGCCGGGGATTGGACAACCCGACCACGAACCGGTATAAAAGCCAGAGCGCTGAGAGCTCTTGGCCAGTTCTGCTACACGAAGACCCAAGTCGGCCGAAGACATCTAGGACCCTGGACCAAGCCTTCCAGCCCTTGTCAGGGCTAGGGCTCAGTGTAACCAGTGGTCGGGGGAGATTAGGTCCGAGATAGCTAGGACCCTGGCTCCCAGCCTTCCCGCCCTTGTGAGGGCGAAGGTCCTGAGCGACCAGAGGTCGAGGACCCGCCGGGCCAGCGGTGGGTCAGTGTGCCTCCCCTAGGTTCAGCCAGAGGACGCTAGGTTAGCAGGGAGATTAGATAGTCTGCCCAGTCCGGAGGCTGTACCTCCTTAGAAGATGAGATAAGCGTGAGTGTGGAGCTGTACAAGGTCCGGAGGCTGTACCTCCTCAGGGTAACGGGTAAGGGGACCGTATACCCCTTTTTTGTGATAGGGACTGTGTATTAAGTCCGTCCTTTACAACACTACAGTAGTAATAATTTATTTGCCCAAAAGAGCCGTGCTGAGTCCAAAGACACGATTTGCAGCAGATATCTTGCTACATTGGGATGTTTGGCCAAACACCAATGACTTTGTATTCTTGGTTCTTTCGGTAAAGTCACGTAGAAGGGATGATGATTGCTTGTGTTGCAGTCGAAACGTCGTGAGAATTGTATTGTTTTATATTTTTATTATTTTATTGTTTCCCTTTTACGTGACTTTACCGAAAGAACCATGAATATGAATCCCTGCAGTCACGAAAGCTTTAAACCAATGACTGTATGTTTTTTTGTTGTTGCTACAACAGACCAGAGAACACAGTGGAAGGAGTGGAGGACATACAAACTCCAACATATAAAGGTGACCAAGTCGGGAATCAAACCCAGGCACCCCCACCCTCTCTTGATGCGAGGCGCGAGCGTTGACCGCCTTGCCACCCTCGTTGCCTTTAGAGCGACTCCCTCCTCTGCGTGCCTCGGGAATGTCCAAGGAACCCGTTAAGAGTCCTCAAAAAGTGCCAGTGGCCAGTCGCGTGCAACGTCTTCAAATCGCCCTCAACCAACACTGATTTAAAGGGGAGGAAGAGTGGAGCGAATGTTGCCGCTTCAGTTGCTATAAGGCGACCGGGCCTAGACGCGTAGGGCTGCGGGCAGGGTGGGCATGGTAGCGCCCGCGCGGTGCTGCGTCGTTGCGGGGCGGGTGGGGACGGGGGGTCAGGGGGCGGGCGCTTACCGGCGAGCTTCTCAGCGAGGCAGCCGAGCACGGCGGCGGTGTTGCGGTGGCGCGCCGGGTTGGACAGGTCCGTGCGTGCCACCTGCTCGTCCAGCTGCAGGATCTCAGACAGGCGCAGCAGGGACTCCTGCGCCAAGACAAAGATCACCCACGATCGTCTTAACGGACATTTCGGGGCAAGTGAAAGTGCTGTTAGGGAGAAGAAGCACCCACGACGGCCGGCACGGTTTCACAAAGGGGGTGGGTGGCCGAAAGCCACGTCCGCCCGCCTTTGCCTCCCCAGTGGCGACATTTACACACCGCACCGGGTACTCATGATTTGAGGCCGAGTCGACCGTGGTGACTGATGGGAGAGGGTTGTAGACTCTCCGCACTTCTGACGGCTAAACCAGTTCGATCGCGTGCGGCCTCCACGTATCGCGAGCCGGGACCTCGGTGGCGGTGGCAGCGGTGGCTCTGCGCTCTAACAAGGGAGACGGCATGGGACCCCCGGGTGGCGGACCACATTGGTCTTCTCTTCTTTCTGTAAGGTTGCTGGTCAAGCCCAGATAACCGCATCAGGAGTCATGGTGGCGAGATGGGGCGTCATGTCGGCAAGTTGTTAACTACCTCACCTGGTATGCAGGAGGTCGTGGATTCTATCTCGACCCTTAATGCCTGTGGTTTCTCCGGGTCCTCCGGTTTTTCCGTCTACATTTAGTAAAGATGCATTTAGAGCATTTGGCTGCGATAAATTTCCACGTAACAAGCCACTTCGTGGAACTATCTTTGTGGACAGGTCGGTTATGAAAAAGAGCTACATAGCTCAGTGTAAATTAAAAAGTTGAGTTCAGCTTAAAGTTTAGTATCTCTGTGACGTCTCCTTCGTATGTGTGGATGGGGACATCGCGTCACTGTCTCTGCTGACACCTTGGTGGGGAGAGGGCACTCGTCCAGCAGGAGTGTGATGACGGCAGGGCCCAGGGGATCGTCCAGAGGAATCACGCGGATGAGCGACTGCACCAGCTCCAGCCATCCCGGCTCTACATCAAGCAACACACAGACAAAGAGGTCACCAGCCATCCCTGCCCCACGTCACACATAGACTAAGAGATCCCCAGCCATCCCGGCTCTACATCGCTTCCTCCCTATAGCCTCAACAGACTTTTGGGGCAAGTGCTGTTAGCGAGCACATCCCCGGGAGGGTCACATCTGCGAGGTACAGAGTCGAAGGGGTTTTTGTTGGGGCCGCGTCTTCCTGCGGGACCTTCCCATTTCGCACCTCCGATTAGCAAGGTTGGCCATGTACGGCGCGCAAGAAGTTCAACATGCACCCATACAAATTCAAGGCTTGAAAACCACCACAGACTCGCTAAATGGCTGGGGAGTTCTGTGGTGCTATGAATAAAGCATGCCACCAGTTCAAATCCCAGTTGGAGATTTGTAGGTTAGGGTTCGATAAAAATGAGCACAGTGAAGCCGTATTTTTACCCTCCGATTTCTTTCATTATCCCCCTATGTCTAATTTTATAGATCCCAAATAATCGCACGGCGAATCTCGATGACCTTTCACCTCATATATAAAATAACGGTACTCCGTAAGGCTAATGTTTACCTGCAGGGATTGAGTGAGCAATGGGGGGGGCTTCTTTCTTAGACCCAACAATACGTTTTATTGGTCTGAGAATGATGCATTTAAGTACATACGGTGCACAGAGCGACGGTGGGGAAACACCTCACCTTGCTCCGCCAGCTCGTGCAGGGCCATCATGGAGTACGGGGGTTCCTGGTCACTGCAAGATGGCACATGGCACAGCGGCGGTGAACATGGTTATTATACATAACCAGCCTTTTGCCGGTCCCAGTAAATCTGAAACTTGCAAGCGAAAAGCAGACCACGACGTCATATTCATTGCATCAATTCGTGTGCAAATTGTAAGGCCGCGGTGGCACAGACTTATTTCATGTAAAGGTTATAATCCCATATTCATCATGACGTCCTTTTTACTTTGATGTCTCAACAGCGTTACGGAAATCGCCTTTGTAGTGAGGGTTCTGCCTTTGTAGTGAGGGTTGTAAGTTGATGCTGAGGAGGGGGGAGGAGGCGCCTCGCCCCCCCGCCCCCATGTGGAGTGACGTCACCCACTAATTATTATTTACTTTTTTTTTGCTTTGCCCGTCCAAGGACGTGTGTAGATTGCAGTAAATCTGAAATATTCAATAGAAAAAATGTTCAGCTCATGATTATGAATGAGGGGGGGTTGCCCCATGTGGAGTGACGTCACCCGTTAATGGTTATTGTGGAGGGGTGCGGCATGTGGAGACGTCACTCCCTCATGGTTATTGTTGAGGGGTGCGACATGTGGAGTGACGAGACCCACTCATGATTATTAATGAGGGGGTCGTGCTACATGTGGAGTGACGTCACTCGCTCATGATTATTAATGAGGGGGGCTGGCCGACGTGGAGTGACGTCACGCGCGGGACACACAGACATTCTTGGCTCATTATAGAAGATAATGTCAACGACGTGACGGTGCAGCGGTTGCAATATCCGAGTCTGTAAAGTGTCAGGGCCATCGCCACGAGGGAGCAGCCGTATAGGGCTGGCACGGCACACATCTGGAGTGGTGCGGAAACGTGCACGGAATTGGTAGAGTACTCATTTAATGCCGAGTCAACCTAAGGAAGGGCCCAGTATCGGTCCAGACACATGTCAGTGATGTTGGCCGCAAGCAAAGCAAGTGTGCAGCGTAGTACAATATGTCACCATTCACCACAACCCACAAACACGTATGCAAAGACTTACTTATTACATAACATTATCGTGTAACTCACTTTTATCGCACATTTTATTTAAGGTGTTGTGAAAACTCAAGTTTTGCCATCTTAGATGCCACCAACAAGTTAAATATTTTGTCTGGGCCCATGGACAAAGATCCCCCGTATAGCCTTAAGAGACTGCTGGGACAAGTGCTGTTAGTGAGCACCTATGAAGGCCGGCAAGGCACACGAGGGGGTGGGTGGCCAGCACCACGCCCAACCGCCTTTGTCTCCCTAAAGGTAATGTTTACACACCGCACTAGGTACTAATTTGAGACTAAGTAGACCTAGGGGATAATCGTCACTGGTGTTGGCCGTGAGCGGGAATCCAATTTGGGTCACCGGGTTCGTAGCACAGCACGCTAACCGCTACACTCCTGCTCCATCCAAACACATACACATAGAGACACACTATTTTCCCCGCTCCCACACCTGTAAACACACAAGCGCACACACAGAAGACACGCGTCAGCTGCGCCCGCCCTTACTTGTCCAAAGGCAACGAGAATTCAAATTTGTAAATGACGGGCAAACCCATCGGAACAGAAACATTAGTGCAGAAAACAAATAGATGTAATGGCCCTGTGATGGGTTTTCTCTTTCATTAGCAGGCAAGTGTGAGCGGGTGTCCACATAGCCCCGGGGTCAGCAACCTGCGGCTCCGGAACCGCTCACGGCTCTTCAAGGACCGCCGCTCCGTGACGTTATTTACCAAGGGCCCACCGTCTCGTATTCGCCACCACAGTGCATCGTGGCTCTTTAAATATCGAGGGGTCGTTTTTACCGAATTAGAAGAACATGTCTCTTCTTGTTACTTTGGTTGCCGACCACTGCCCTAGCCTGAAGGTGAAAGCCCCCTCCATATAGAGGGCTCCCAGAGGCACGTGGCAGCAGCGAACTTTCACGACTGCACTGTGCTCTTCTGACGAGTCCTAAAGAGGATGAAACTCGTCTACGGTTGTGTCTTTGTGTCGCTGCTGCCCGTCGGGAGGGCAACGTTTTCTCGACTATGTTGAACTTCTTCAGCACCGTACGTAGCCAACCGTGCTAATCGGGGGTGCGGGGGAAGGACAAACTAAACACAAAAGGCAGTTCTAAACAGAGTTTGTCAATCTAAATGATGTAAAAGTGCACAGCTCCCAGTGGCGTCCTAATATCGGACGAAACAGCGTGCCAGACGGCCGCGGGAAGCGCCGCGCGATGAGTTGGCGGTTCTGAACGACGACGACGACATTACGGCCGCACATTCAGTTCCGCTGAGCCGGTGGTCTGGCGGGGGGGTGGGGGGTGTGGGTGTGGTTGCCCTCACTTGTCCACGAGCGTGCGGATGAGGTTGAGCGTCTCCAGCACGAGGCCGTCCACGTTGAGCTTCTTGCGCGGCGGGTCGCCGGGCCCCCTGCCGCGACGCGGCGGGCGGCTCAGGTCCCGCGAGCGCGAGCGCGTCACCCCGCCCCCGTTGGCGACGCCGGCGGCGGCGGAGGGAGGGGCCCCCCGACCACCCCCACCGCCACCGGCACGGGCCCCCGGAGAGCCCCCGTCACGGCCGCTACCCTCGTCCTGCTCGTCCACCTCCTCCTGGATACGCGCGCACGTACAAAAACTAAGACAAAGATCCCCCGTGTAGCCTGAACAGACTTTAGGGGCAAGTGCTGTTAGCGAGCACCTATGAAGGCCGGCACGGCGCACGAGGGGGTGGGTGGCCAGCACCACGCCCAGCCGCCTCGGTCTCCCCAGTGGCGCTGTTTACACACTGAGTCGAACTAGGGGAAGCCCAGAACCGGTTCAGATAATCGTCACTGGTGATGGCCGTGAGCAGGAATCGAACTCGGGTCGCCGGGCTTCGCAGCGAAACGCGCTAACCACTGCGCCACTGCTCCCCGTACACAAGCACACGCGCACACACACACGCGCACACACACACGCGCACACACACACGTACACGCACACGCACGCATGCACACGCACACACGCACGCACACGCACGCACGCACGCACACACACGCACACACGCACACGCACACACACACGCACACACGTACACACACACGCACACACGTACACACACACGCACACACGCACACCTCCGTCGGTTTGCTTTTGGGTCTCATTTCTATTTGCTTCATAGTTGTTCCCCTTTGTTGTCACTGCTCCTGTTGTTTCCGCGACCCGGGGTCACCCCCGCAAATGAGACTCGTCCCAACGTCTTGAGTTCTCGGCTGGGTAAACGTCAACTTGAAACTTGAATGTATATTTATTCATACGTCAGAGAATGCAAAATGGAGTTCCTTTTTCTTATAATTATTTTTTTTGTGTTACTCGTCGATGCTCCACTGCAAACGCCGTGGTGCGTTTGGTGCACTCGCCGGATACCCACGCGCGTCCACTGGTGTGCCCGGAGCCGAAATCACCCTCTTGTCAGGTGTTAGGAGCCAAGCAGGGGGCTTGAGCCTGGACGATACGTGAATGAGTGACCACAATGTATAACATTTCATAACACCGCCGCCGTATGGAAACTTACGTACGAGCGCATCATTGTGTTCCGACTTACGAACTGTTCGACTTACGAACGGGCGTCAGCGACGAATTGTGTTCGTAAGTCAAGGGACCGCCCGTATTTTGGGTCTCTCGGCGGTGGGTGGTGGCGTGCAGCGAAAACGCACACACACGCACACGCGTGCACACACCAGCACACACGCACGAACATACGTGCACACACCAGCAGACACCTGCACACACCTGCACACACGCGAAGACACGCGCGAACACACACACCTGCATACATACGTGCACACACCTGCACACACACGCGCACATACCTACGCGCACACGCGCGCGTCACCTTACCTGGCGGCAAACGCACGAGTTGCCCATGAGCGCGCACGCCAAGCGCAGCACCAGCGGCAGCGCCTCACTGACTAACAGCCACGCCAGCACGATCATAAGGCGCGGTAGCAGCGGCGCGGGTGCCGGCGGCGCGAGGTCGCGGCGCCAGCGGCGCGGGGACGCCGCTGCTCGTGACGGCGGCGGCGGCGGCTTCGGTGCTTTCGGCGTGCGCTTCTGTGGACGGGTTGCGCCGGGCGCCTGGCATCGTGCCAGCCGCCGGGTGGGGAGGCCGGAGCAGGGCCCTTCTGCGTCCTCCTCTCTCTCTACGCGCGCTGTCAACGGAAGGGGGACATAACGTCAGCACCGCTCGGACCGATTTTAAAGAGGAGAAGAAAAAAAACGTCAATTCTATAAAACTCAATCGCTCCTGTATTTTAGACGCGTATTTTGAGGCTGGGTGCTGTCCAAAACAAAGTCTGGCGCGCTCACGTTAGATGAGCGGACGGTTACGGTCAGGGCCTGCTAAGACACGATGATGCGGCGACCCTTCAACACGATGGCAATGCAGTTACAATATCAGAGCGTCACAGCGCCACGTCTCGCATACTGCCGAGGTGCGCGCCCGATGCCAAATTTACAGCCCCCCCCCCCCTGCAAATCGACACCGTGTTGGTCAGGCACTGTGGGTTGGTGGAAAGGTGGGACCAGGTCCAATTCTGATATCAATCACCGCTGATGGTTAACTGTTGCCAGGAATCGAGCTCAGGTCGCCGGATTCGTATCGCAGTGCGGCACATTTGAGTACTTGAGTCTCATTAACGGAGATTCAACTGTGTGCCAGAGAGCCTGCGAAACAAACTCACACAGTGTGTCTCGGCAATATGTCTCCAAGAGCTAAATCACTTCGTGCGATTGTGGCCATGCAGCCCAAACTATAGACCATACAGTAAACCTCGAAGTCTGCGCTCATTCAATGTAGTAGGAGGAGGAACAGAAGAACCACACAAACGTTCTCTCTCCTGACGCCATCTCGTCGTGTCTAACAGACCTTGACATTCGCAATTGGTTCTTGAACATTTTGCAATCACGTACATATGTACGTGGAACTCCCTTCGAACCGTACGTAGCCAATGGTGCAAATCGGAGTTGCAGAAGAAAATAATATAATTTGATTAAAGGCTGCCTTTAAGGCAGAATTTTCTCTTCCATGTTATTTCTCTCCCCTATCCGTCCCTTTATCACTCTTGCTATTTACTTGTTCTTATACCGCTCCCGTAGATCAGGGGTCGTCAACCAAAATAACAAGAACGAGAATTTTTTTTTTCTAATTCGGTAAAAAAAATACATATATATTTCAAGAGCCGCAATTCATGCGAATAGGAGACGGTGGCGCTTGATAAACGTCACGGAGCAGCCCTTATAAACAGCCGCATGCACTACCGGAGACCATGGGCCATGGTAAACTGAACATCTATCGGCCATGGTAAACTGGACTCTCATGGTGAACTGGAATATTCATGATAAACTGGACTTCCATGGTAAACTGGACTTTCATGGTAAACTGGACTTTCATGGTAAACTGGACTTTCATGGTAAACTGGACTTTCATGGTAAACTGGACTTTCATGGTAAACTGGACTTCCATGGTAAACTGGACTTTCATGGTAAACTGGACTTCCATGGTAAACTGGACTTCCATAATAGACTTGACTCCCATGGTGAACAGCACTCACATAGTAAACTGGACTCCCATGGTCAGGAGTCGGCAACCAAAATAACAACAAGAGACATTTTTTTCGAATTTGGTAACAAAAAAAACACCCCTCTACATTTCAACAGCCGCCACTGCGCAGTCCTTGAAGAGCCGCCGCATGCGGCTCCGGTGCCGCCGGTTGCCGACCCCCGCCTTAGATGGTAACTCAAGGCTCCGGTAACTACGCTTATTTTTACGGCGGTCGTTTGGACGCCGATCATCCTGGGTCTTTGCCCGTCCGTACTTGCTGTTGTTGTTAAAAATATGAATGAAATTTTAAAAAATATTTAGAGAACAGTTGATGGCCGCTGGCCCGTTCGTACACCCCAGCAGAGGCAAGAGAGAGAGGGAGAGTAAAACTCGCGACGCCCACATGCAGTCAGGCTACAGGCACGTTGCTATCACTTTATCGAGCCAGGAAGGGTGACTGGCCACTGCGGCTTCCTGCTTGAGATGTAAACTCACAATCTTCCAAACGTGAGTCAAGCCCCCGCTCACCACAGTGCCAATCGGCGTGCCAACCGAATGTAGAGAGGGCAAAGGATGCAGATGACAGCAAGTTCTCCCAGCGGGCTGACACAAGAGACAAAAACAAAGATCCCTCGTATAGCCTGTAACAGGCTGTTGGGGAAATTGCTGTTAGCGAGCACCTATGAAGACCGGCACCAGCACACGAGGTGGGTGGCCAGCACCACGCCCGGCCGCCTTTGTCTCCCTAGTGGCGATGTTTACAACGAAAAGTACTCATTTGAGGCTGAGTCGACCTAGAAAATGGCCCAGGACCAGTTCAGATTATTCTCACTGGTGTTTGCCGTGAGCGAGAAACGAACCCGGGCCGCCGAGCTTGGCGGTGCAGAGTAGCGCTAACCGCTACACACCAGCACGCTCCCCCAGCGGGCCGACTCACAAACACGCACAGAAACACGCGCACATATGACCGCGGTTACGAGGGGAGAGAGAGAGCACAAGACGGCATTACAAGGAATCGTGAAGCACCCCCCTCCACCCCCCCCCGTGAGTCTCTTCACTCATCAGGTCGGGTTTCGTGGGCACACGGAGGCAGCAGGCTGGTGGCACCGCGTGCCAGCCCAGCGCATGTAAATACTACCAAAGACGAAGACGGCGGCGGCGGCGGCGACTCGCACGGATTTTTATTGGGGGCAGCGTTCTCAAGCGCTCAGCTGCAGTGCATCGTCCCTCGCCGCTGCCGCCCCCCCCGCCCCCCGACTTCCGTGCCTTTGAGTACGCGGCTGCCGATTGCGTGCCAACAACAAACAGTTGAAAACAAAGCACTCACAGGTGGCTGGGTGGCTCATTTGGGGCCCTCGTGTGAGAACGCCGGGTCAAATCCACGGTTCTGCCACCCACGATTAAACCAGGTTCTCAAGAGTGCAGGGTTTCAACCGTTGTCACCCGATGATAACGAGATTGAAAAATCCATCGGCGTAAACTCTGCCTTCGCTGCCATTGCCACGACCTGGCTACGAGGATTCAACCAAAATTGGTTGATCTTCTTGGTTCTTTCGGTAAAACTTGGCAGCGTATATATACGCTGCCAAGCTTGGTAGTGTTCATTCAGACGCTGTCTTTCCGACAGACCTGTTCTTCACCTGAGGATGGCTGCTTGCATTGTGGCCAAAACGTCGTGAGAATTGTATTTTATTATGTTTTATTTTATTTATTTTATTATTTCCCTTCTACGTGACTTTACCGAAACAACCAAGAAGATGAATCCCTGCAGTCACGAAAGCTTCAAATCGAAAATCAAAATTGGTTGTTTTGCCGCAGCAGCACTCTTCCCAGACCACCGAACGCGGCCCAGAAGCCCGTGTGATTGACGTCACAAAGTTAATCTGACGTCACCCGCAGAAGCCACTCTTCAGGCGCGGCGTTAAACTGCTCGGCCGTATATTTGTCTCATCACCAAGACGCAGTTGTTGGAATTTAATTGGAAAAACAAAGCCAAGTCAAAAATATTCGTTTTATTAAATCGGCCGAGCACGCCCCCGGGATAACTGCGATGCGCGGGAGGGTGCACGACACCGCTCCCACTGTGCCGCGTCCGCTCTGCACGCCGACTCGAGTTCGCGCTCGCTGGGGCGAGGACAACCGCCGAGGCAGGCGACGTCGAGCCGCAAGGTCACCCGCGCGTCGTCAGAGACGCGCCCACACACCGGGGCAAGTGTGCCGGGCAGCTCGCTCGCTCGCCGGTCCAACCTGGTTACGTGGCCGTGAAACTCGGTTGCACACAACTCGGTTGCATGACAGTGCAACTTGATTACACGCAACTCGGTTGCACGCAACTCGGTTGCACACAACTTGGTTACATGATAGTACAACTTGGTTACGTGGCCATGCGACTCGGTTGAGTACGCGTGGATTGTTGAATCGCGTGGAATTTGCGGGTGAGGGATACATTCGGGGCGGGAGAGGAGGCCGAGGCGAGGGGAGAGCCGCACTAATTGCAGCGATGACTGGGGACGCGGTTGAGCGAGTGTTGAAACGCGGTCACACATTCGATACTTTACTTGCTGAATTGCCACACGTTAGTGGTTTTTTTTGTCAATGCTTCTTTAAGTGACTACGGAGAGACTCGGCCCAGTCATGGGAATACAGATTTCCCCTCCCCATCCACGAGCTCTACCAGTGTTACAAGAAGGCGAGCGCTATGCCACAGCTGATGTCCCTTCCCCCGCACCTCCGATTAGCACGGTTGGCTACGTATGGTACAAAAGAAGTTCAACATACATACATAGACTCACACAGAGACCCATAGACTCACACACAGAGACCCGTAGACTCACACAGAGACCCGTAGACTCACACAGAGATCCGTAGACTCACACAGAGACCCATAGACTCACACAGAGACCAACAGACTCACACAGAGACCAACAGACTCACACAGAGACCCGTAGACTCACACACAGACCCAGACTCACACAGAGACCCATAGACTCACACAGAGACCCGTAGACTCACACACAGACCCAGACTCACACAGAGACCCATAGACTCACACAGAGACCCATAGACTCACACAGAGACCCATAGACTCACAGAGACCCGTAGACTCACACAGAGACCCGTAGACTCACACAGAGACCCGTAGACTCACACAGAGACCCGTAGACTCACACAGAGACCCGTAGACTCACACAGAGACCCATAGACTCACACAGAGACCCATAGACTCACACAGAGACCCATAGACTCACACAGAGACCCATAAACTCACACAGAGACCCATAGACTCACACTTGAATGGGGAGCGCAGTCCACTTCCACAAACTGTAAACAAAAGAACTCCTCCTCCTGTCCAGGTGCTTAAATCAAAATCCGAGCAAGTGACGACTTCAATTATAAAAGAGCCACTTTAATCAGTCAAATGAGGGAAGGGGGGGGGGGCACGCGCGCGGCGGGGGGGGGGGCTTACTGAGCAAGCGGTGGAGGAAGGGCACGTGCCAGGAGGTCTAACGCCAATCGCGTAAGAAACGAGGGAGGGGAGAGAAAAAGAAAACTAAACCACGCGGGGGAGGAAAAACAGCTCGCTATCGCATGCTCAGCTGCTCGTGATGGCAACGGCATCTGCCGGGCAGCTGTTGCCACCCACGAGATCTCCACCAACGCCCGACTCGTGCCACGCCGACAGTTCCCCCGCACCCCCCCCCCCTCCTCTCCCGGGTGGCTGGCAGCGTTGCGAGGGTCAGAAGATCGACCTCGCCCTCGACAATTCACGGGCCGCGGATGCCGACGCGTTGAGGTTTTTATTTTAACCGGAGTTCGACCCAAAATAAATTAACCCGTAAAAACAAAGTTTTTCACTATAAATCCTTTATATGCGTGGCATCGGTTTGATTTTATTATTCATTTCTGTTTTTCTTGAGTAAGAGTTTCATTTTTATAACATTGGTATTTTAAATAAAATATGACATTATTTTTTTTCCTAAAAAGTGGAACATTTTTGAAAAAAAATTTCACGAAAATAAATTGTCACGCACAACGAGACTGTGTAGCAAAATGTCAGCTCGATTGGATCACGGGAAGTGGGTTAAAACACGACCGAAAGATTTGCACAGTTGTAAGCGCGCAAGCAAGCAAGTGAACTTAATATAAAGGATTTGATAAAAAAAACGACCGAAAGATGTGCACGGTCGTAAGCCCGCAAGCAAGCAAGCAAGTGAACTTAATTTAAAGGATTTTTAAAAAAATCGCGTCGTCCCGAGCGCCGGATGGTAACGTTTAACGAAGGCGTACCTTCAAAATAAGAAAACGCCGCATCGGCTTGAGGTCGCGCTGGAACCGAAGATTGCCGGTGCTTTGCATCGTCGCGACGAGTACGCACGTCGCCTGCCGCTGTTCTCACATCATGCCAAAGCTTCTGACACAAATCCGTTTCCCCAACGTCGGTTGCGTTTGGTGGTCACACATCCGTTCGCTCCGTTCCCCGCTCTCCTGGCCACGTTACGCATGCTAAAAATCCCTATTTCCTTTAACGGACAAACTAAGCTCTTTTTTATTTACCAGGTTAAGCTATACACAGCTCTTTTTCAGAAGCAACCCGGCTATCGCAAATGATAGCTCAACGAAGTGGCTTATCGCGTGGACATTTATAGCAGCGGCCAAATACTTTGAACGGGTGTTGTTGATTCTAAATGTGGAGGGGAAAAAACGGGAGGACCCGGAGAAAAATCCACACGACCGCGGGAAGAGAGAGACACCGCAAACTCCGAATATACAACCAGCGTCAGGGTCGGGATCGGACCCACGACCTCCTGTGTACTTGGCGAGGAAGTTAAAATCTCGCTACTGTGGAACTCCAAAATGAAGGTCGGGTTTTGAGCGTACGGCCCAGGCGACCACGGGGAGAGAGTATGCTCACACTCCAAAGACTGCGAGATCTCAGAGTACGCGGCGGGGGTTAGGTTCCGCGTACCGCCCCCCCCCCCCCCACCCGTAAGCGTGAATTCGCGTATTTCGGGGTTCAGTTTCATTTATTTGGAATAACCCTGCGAGCCATTCGGCTCTTGATTCGGGTGCAACCGCAACAAACAATACAATTACAAGATACATTTAACATTTACTGTACGCAAATTGAAACATCACCTAGAAAAACAATAAAATCTTCCAGAAAAAGCACCATTTGTTTATGCTATACAATCTATATATATATAAAATCGCAAATCTGTCTGTCTGTGTGTGTCTGTCTGTGTGTGTGTCTGTCTGTCTGTGTGTCGCCGGACCATACGCAGTTTCATTGGACGAAATGTGAGGGATTTGCGAGACACGATTGGTCCGTTTGGTTTTCCACGGCGGTTGCCCCTGGGAACGGGTAGCGACGCATTCGCTGCGGGGTGGACGCCATTTTTAATTCCCGTTAAAAATATGCGCACGCATTAACACGCGACTCTGAGGTAAATTCATCAAAGTTTCACGTCCTCTTCACTCCCCCCCCCCACCCCAATGTGTGCAATTACTATTATAGGGTCGGTAGATAATAAAATTACAGCGATTAGACAGTATTATTGATGCGCGGGGGGGGGGGGGGTAACGGCCCGAGTACCCAGCCTCAGCCGGGTGGGCAATTTAGGCGAGGCCGGAGGCTCTGCATGGTACTAGGCCTCGACACCCCACCACACTATAGGCCGTACATATTACTGCACAGCGGCCGAGGAGATCGTGGCTGGGGGGGGGCGCAGGGGTAGCAGCCCATCTGTGTATATATGTAAGGTTATTAAGAAATATATTTTTCACCCGGGCAACGCCGGGTACTTCTGCTAGTGCTACTATATATTACTAGAAACTATATAGTACTAGAAACTACTATATTAGTATATACTATACGTGTGTAGATATAAAATGTACATAAATGTTTGGTGAAGTACTGTACAGGAAATTATTCACTAACCATCGGTAGCATCCAGGTCACTATATTAATATTAACACTATATTATTACACTATATTGTTATACTATACTAACAGAAGTACCCGGCGTTGCCCGGGTTACTGTCTAATCGCTATAATTTTATTATCTACCGACCCTATAATAGTAATTGCACACATTGGGGTGGGGGGGGAGTGAAGAGGACGTGAAACTTTGATGAATTTACCTCAGAGTCGCGTGTTAATGCGTGCGCATATTTTTAACGGGAATTAAAAATGGCGTCCACCCCGCAGCGAATGCGTCGCTACCCGTTGCCAGGGGCAACCGCCGTGGAAAACCAAACGGACCAATCGTGTCTCGCAAATCCCTCACATTTCGTCCAATGAAACTGCGTATGGTCCGGCGACACACAGACAGACAGACACACACACAGACAGACAGACAGATTTGCGATTTTATATATATAGATTGTTACACTATATTATTAACACTATCTTACAGGTAGGAACCTCTGGTTACACCAGCCCACAGGGGATTATTGTGTCCGTCCATTGTGCAGGAAGGGGCTGGGTGGGGAGGGGAGGGTGGGGAGGGGCTGGGTGGGGAGGGTGGGGCTGGGTGGGGAGGGGAGGGTGGAGAGGGCCTGGGTGGGGAGGGTGGGGAGGGGCTGGGTGGGGGGTGGGAGGGGTGGGGATGAGTGGGGAGGGGCTGGTCACCCCATGGTGCCCTTATAAAACTCAACGTTTAACCTACTCACGCCGGCTTGTGCCCGTCCTCACAATCGGGCATATTTGCGGAATACACCACGCCGCCGTTGACCCTGGCCATTGACCGAGCAACCAACGTTCCTACCAGCTCCCTCGGCAGGAATGTGTTATTAACACTATATTATTAACACTATACTATATTAACGATATATTAGAACGCTATAGTTTTGGACTCCTTTCTTGTGCGGGCGATACGGTTCCACGCTCTCAAATCCACGTTCGCGTGATGGCGGAGGGTGATTTGACTCCTCGCTTCCCGCCCCGTGGGTGTAGCGAAAGTACCGAGTCACACAAAGTTTTAGTATGAATCGTGGTCGGTCGCATACGTGCGGGTCCAGCGTAGTCTGACACGTTACTGTATACAGCAGGCGTCGGGGATCGAGATCGAACGCACGACATCCTGCATGCCAGGCGAGGTGGTCAACATCCTCCTAGCCACCGCGGGGAGCCCCGATTGTCGGGGTACATTTCTCATCCTCGTTCTCGTGTTCGTCCTCGACTTCTCCGAGGAATGGTGTGACCACATGTCTTTCAGAAAACGTCCCCGGGCCATCGGCAAGTGTCACCGGGGCCCTCCCGTCCGTCGATGGCCATGCTCGCTATGTCGTGGTGTATGCTCTGTATCGGCCTCTTGTTCAATTACAATTTACATACAAATATGTAAAAGAACAATCATTTTTGTCCCATTCGGGCCGCTCTAAGAGTAACTCGGAGGAATGTTACGGAACATGCTTTGAGACCCTGGGACCAGAACAGAATGACATTCAAACAGATCTGGAATGGAACAAAACATTATTATTCTGTTTGGAATAAGGTGAAGTATACTTTAGACCCTCGATCAGAACAGAATGACTTTCAAAAATACCCGGAACGGAACTAAATAATTGTTATTTTCTTTGAACTTATCTACGTGACTTTACCGAAAGACCCAAAGAATATGAATTCCTGCAGCCACGAAAGCTTTAAATACTTTTGTTTAGAACAATAATACGTGAAGTATGCTGTAGACCCTCGACTGGACATTCTAAAAGACCCGGGATGGAACAGAACATAATTATTCTGTTTGGAACAAGAAAAGGTGAAGTATGCTTTAGACGAGGTGCCATGGTGGTGAGATGTTAACTACCTCGCCAGGTATGCAGGAGGTTTTGGGTTCGATCTCGGCACTTGACGCCTGTATATTTGGAGTTTGCATGTTCTAATCGTGGTCGCGTGGATTTTTCTCCACGTCCTCTTGTTTTTCCCCTCCACATTTAGAATCATGCGTTTAGAGTGTTTGGCTACAACGAATTTCTACACGTTAAGCCACTTGGTTGAGCTATCATTTGTGATCGCTTCTGAACAAGAGCTCCACAGCTCAGTGGGTCTTATCTGGTAAAATACAAAAGCAAACGCTGGACCTGGAGCAGAGTGAAATTAAAAAAGACCTGGAACGGAACCGAAATTATTCTGTTTGCAACACGAACAGGATAAACACATTTGTTAATCATTCCGCGATCCATGGTTGGACTGGAATGCATGACCCACAGACACTGAGAACTATATGGCGTAGCTGTTAACACTTTAAGAAGATATTAAAAATGTGACTTTTGCACCGAAGGGACTTTTTAATGTTGGCAATTGCTGATGTCAACTCGTTAGCCGATCTGCATTCACACTGCACAACACTTGCTGGTGGCAGTGCTCACGTGAGTAAAGTCCTTACACGTACTGCCCAGTGCTCGCCAAGCTGCGTTGGCTTCCAGTTACCGAACAAATACGTTGCAAGGTCTCGCTCATTTACACACCAAGTGCTTGCCACAAATGAATCAGCGATACCTTGCCGACCTCAGTCAAGGAGCATAAACCACCATCACGCAAACTCCGGTCATCCTCGTAGCAGAGGCTTTCGGCTCACTGTCGAACAAAGGTGGTCACCGCATCGCACGGCGCTTTCAGATACGCTTCTGCGGCCGTCTGGAACGCTCTTCCTTCCGATATTAGGGAAGTCACCGGAGCTATGCACTTTTAAATCATTTATATTGACAAACTAATTTCTTTAGAACTGCTTTTTGTATTTAGTCTGTCAGCCCTTCCCCCGCACCTCCAATTAAGCACGGTTGGCTACGTACAGTGCAAAAGAAGTTCAACATACGTACAAGCCGGGGAGGTGGCGACCTCAAGGCCTACGGGTAGGGAGAGAGATTTCACGACTGTGTCTTGTGTGTGTGTTCCACCAACCCACCAGTGGAGGAGGAGGCTCGTGAAGGACGCTGCTACTGGGCAGTTGGAGGCAGTCGCCCTCCAACAACAACGGAGCGCGGAGGAGCGACGCTCACAACAACGAGCGGAGTACTGGGTGTCTAAAGCACAGCAAGTTGGCACAGTAGGGGGCACAGGTGGTGCATCAGCCAGTCATCTCGGTCATCTCAGTCGGTCGACCGGTGGCACCTGGGTCTGCCCCGTGACCTCCTGCCGGCGGGCGTTCGATACTTCACGTGGCCTCAAGGTGCACATGGCCTGGCACAAGCGTCGTGGTGACGTCACCGCCTACTTAGTGGCGAATGGCGGTTGTTGTTGTTGTGATCCATCAACCCTCGCTTACAAAGTGACAGGGTTGCAGGAACGCAGCGTAAGCCAACTAGCGCCAAACGCTCCGATCACAGAAGCAGCAACCTCAAAACCGTTATTTTATATCCAACGCACAGAGCACGTGGCTGAATGAACCGAGCGGGTGTTAATTGCAACACCAGCTTGGGGAAGAGGCGATTACATGGAAACAACAAGAAAAACAGGAACGAAGTTACATTTAGGAGAAATGAACAAGACGCGAAACTTACAACCGAGTAACCCGTGACTGACGTCACCGGAGAGTTCGAATGGCGCGCGAGTTTCCTCGTGGTCGTTATTGAAATGAAAAACTCAACAAACTTTTATTTTACTAAGTGAAGCCCCACTGAGCTACGTAGCTCTTTTTCAGAAGCGACCTGGCCACAGATGATAGCTCATGGAAGCAGCTTGTCGTGTGGAAATATATAGCAGCCAAATACTCTGAATGTGTGATATTGCTTCAAATACACTATGATATACCCTATAGTGCAATTTGATCAATTAGATCCGAAGCATCTCACTGTGTATTACCACTACTCCTATGAGCTATGCAATTTTGTTTTACTATTTTTATTTGACCAGATAAGGCCCACTGAGCTATAACAATTTTTTCAGAAGCGACCTGGCCACAAACGATAGCTCAACAAAGTGGCTTATCATCGTGTGGAAATTTATAGCAGCCAAATACTCGCGTGATGTGATTCTAAATGCGGAGGGAAAAACCGGAGGACCCGGAGAAAAATACACGCGACCATGGGGAGAACACGCAAACTCCAAATATACAGATATTGTCAGGGTTGGGATCGAACCCACGACCTCCTGTATATCAGGCGAGGTAGTTAACATCTCATAGCCGCCATAGCCCCCAAAAATGTAGGTCGATTTGGGAGCGTACGTGTTTTTTTGCGTGTGCGTGTGTCTAGTCCCCAGCTATGGAGGGGGGGGGAGGCTGTGCAGCTTCTGAAGCACTTAGCCGATTGATGTGCGCTTTTGGGACAGGAGCTGAAATCTTAGCACGAAGAAAGAAAGCCGACGGTTACAAATATAAACTCGACGCATTCGCCGACGACGCCGTGCGGCATTAGCAGAAGAAAAACAACAACGTGATGTAAGAGGCGACGTGTTGGGCAATGCCCTGCCTTCATAGCACATGGTGAGCTGTGGGTTATCGACGGCCGTGTTGTTAATTGTTGTTGTTGTTGCTAATTACGCTGGTGCACCACTGCCGATGTAGTAGCAGCAGCAGCGTCGACAAATGAGACGGACGGAAATAGAAATGTGAAGGGATTTGTGTCCATGGGACAACGACTGCATGAAAGACACAATAGCCGGGATCACAAAGGCAAAAGGGAGTAACGGCAGGATTCAATAACATCTGGAGAAGCAAGCAAAATCAGCGACGAGACCAAACCGAACGTCTTAAGAACACACGCGTGTTCAGGACAGCTTGTATGCTTGCGAGACTTGGACATTGAAAAAAACACTGACAGAGCTAATATATTGGCACTAGAAATGTATTGCTATAGAAGGATTACTGCCGCATCGAATTTGGATCCAAAGAGTGACCAACGTGAATGTAAGAAAAATGGTTGCACATCGAGGAAGACGACCTCATGATGCAGGCAGTGATGAGAATAAAACTGGTACTATTTGGACACATGTATGATGGACAACAACAGTGAAATTAAAAGCGTGTTGTTCGGAAAAATGGAAGGAACCACAAAGAGAGGAAGACCTAACAGAGAATGGCTTGACAAAGACATCATAAGAGATTGGTGCCAGAAAGATGTGGCCACTACTACAAGACAGTGGAAACAAAAGACGAAATCTTCTTGGTTCTTTCGGTAAAGTCACGTAGAAGGGAGATAATAAAATAATAAAAATAAAACAATAAAATAAAATACAATTCTCACGACGTTTCGGCCACAACGCAAGCAGCCGTCCTCAGGTGAAGAACAGGTCTGTCGGAAAGACAGTGTCTGAATATTTATTTTATTATGTTTTATTTTTATTATTTTATTATCTCCCTTCTACGTGACTTTACCGAAAGAACCAAGAAGATGAATCCCTGCAGTCACGAAAGCTTTAAATCGAAAAGACGAAATGTTGCAGTGGACACCTACGTGGCTATCTGCCCACGGGTCGTGATGATGATGACGACGACGACGACGAGAAAGTGGCATTTTGAATGAGCGCAGGCGGGTGTGTGGTTGTTGTCAGGGTGGACGTCGAGGTTTTTTTTGGTCAAGCCTATAAACGACTTACGAACACTCGACTTACGAACTTTCAGAGATACGAACAAACCTGTCCGTATGTGCAGTTGCCTGTTCGAACAGAGAGCCGTAAGTTCAACGGCTGTGCAATAGATGGTGGTGGTGGCATCTACATCTGCAGAATGTAAAAAACCAGTGGCATCTACATCTACAGCAGATTATACAACTTTTAAAGCCATTCCCCATGTTTAGTGGACATACCGTCCACCATGTTTGGAATCTACAGGAGTAAAGTTGGACTTACGATTAAATCGACTTACGAACAGACCTCTGGAACCAAACTCGTTCATAAGAAAAATAAATCCCAGCAGGAGCTCAGAACTGAAAGTTCGATCGCCGCGTTCACAATGCCCCAGTTGACGCCAACGCAATTTCATCGACCACACCTCCGCAAGAGATCGCGATGCGGTAATCACGGCAGAAATAAATACCGTGGCAAAATAACTGCAAGGCGCCTGCCGACTTTGCGCTGCGAATGGCAGCGATAAAACAAGGCCCCACCCACATCCGCAGGCTGAAGGGTTAATCTTCACCAAAAACAAATTCTATTGTTGTTCAACAAAAGCCAATCACGCACACCGTTAAACTCGATCAGAAAATCAATGCAGGCGGCAACGATTTCAATTAACGCACAACGTTAATCTTTGAAAGGCGGCGGTGGGATTTATAGGCAACAGTTACGGGAAGGGGGGGGGGGGAGAAGAAAAACCCTTTTCTAGCAGTGGCCACAGCTGTCCATGTTGAACTCTTGTGGCTTCATGGCGCAAGCACGACCTCTTACGCGGATCCGTTTAAGGGCGATTTTGCCCTCAAACGCCGCCGAGGTCGTGGCGGGTTCCCCTTCTCATCCCTGTCGTTCCGTGCCCCCCCCCACCACCCCCGTAGCGCTCCCCATTCTGCTGTAATGTGCACCGATGAACTACTTTACTGAGGGCGATATCGGCACGGAAAAGAAAGGCCCGATTGATTGATTGACCCGACTTCCCGTATTCTTGCGTCGAGTATATTATTACACGGGTCGCATCATCACAGTGTCAGTGGCAGATCAGTAATATCCGCTACAGCCAGGAGGAACCGCCCACATCCGTCTCGTGGTACATAGTGGCGAGCATGGTTGTCACGGTTAGAGCGCTACGCTACAAACCTGGCGACCCGAGTTCGATTCCTGCTTCCGGCCAACACCGGTGACGATTATCTGAACCGGTCCTGGGCCTCCCCTAGGTCGACTCAGCCTCAAATGAGTGCCTGGCACGGTGTGTAAACATCACTACTGGGGAGACAAAGGCGGCCGGGTGTGGTGCCGGTCACCCACCCCCTCGTGTGCCGTGCCGGCCGTCATAGGTGCTACTCGCTAACAACACTTGCCCCAACAGTCTGTCACAGGCTATACGGGAGAACTTTGTCCATGGGCCCAAACCAAATATTTCACTTGTTGGTGACATCTACAACGGCAAAACTTGAGTTTTACCAACACCTTAAACAAAATGTGTGATGTTATAGAATAAGTAAGTTACCACGTAATCAACGTTTTTTTTTTCATGAGCCACATACAGCAACAAAGCACACGACATATTTGGTACCGAAATTCTGGTCTGGCTCGTCGACGAACACCTCCACGCCCGCGAGCGGAACCGCTGACGCCGATGAAAGCGGGCTCCGTATTCTTCTTACGCACACGGGCGCGGTGCGGTAACCAAGGGACGTAGAGCGGCGTTTCTCAACTCGTAGCCTCGCGAGCACCACACCCAACCCCACGTGGCAACACCGCACGCTGCCTTGCCGCGATTATGAATCTTTCCTATTGCCGCGACAATCAAGCCGTCGCACGCTGCACTCACCACCCGATGTTTGATAATCGCGGAAAGATACACAGGAGGGCCGGTGGGGTGGGGGGAACTGCTTTTGAGAAACACCGGCCTAGGACTGCAGTTGCTGGGTAAATGTTCCGACACTTTAGGATGTATAAGATTATCCCGTATGACGTCATTCTAAATCCCACAATGCCGCAGGCCGACTACTTCTTTTGCCCGGAGTGGGAGTAATCCTCTACCCTGGCAATTTCGGATGGGTTCTCGTGCATTTTCGAAACTAGGTCAGTGTTGTCCTCTTTCTTTGCAGGGGCAATAATTATAATTTGTGGCCATGTCGCTTCTGAAAAGTAAGTTAATACCTCAGTGGGCTTTGCCTGGTAGGATGGGGGTGGTTTAGTGTTGTATTTGTGTATGTGTTTGGGTGATTTATTTACCTTTCCTGTACTTTGCACTCCTATCGTGTATTTGCACTGTTTTTCATTGTCACGTTCTTAACCCCGTGCCCCCACTGGACATCTGTAAAAAAATAGCTTCATTGCTCATCGGATTCCTCCAGCATACGTAAATATTCTGATGCTAATATTCTTTTGCTTCTGTGTAATAACGTTGTAAAACGAACGGCTTCAAGACGGTTATTTGAGCCTTCAAAGCATCACGGGAACTTCGAGGTGCACCTCGCCGCACCTAACCGCTTGTGGTGGCGCAAGCGGTCAGCGCGCCGCACTATGAACCCGGCGACCTGCGTTGGATAACCCAGCCGTCGGCCGACCATCAGTGGCGAGTGACACAAGAACCGGTCGCTATTTCACCGCTACTGTTACGCTTACCGTGTCATTCACGTCGAGTGATTTCGGGGGGGGGGGCGTAAAAAACGTTCTGCCAATCGATTCAACTAAAATAGCACTTTGCTTAAGGAGCGGAGATCAAATGAGCGTCACGATTCACACGAGATCATTACGTCTCACAAACAACCCCTGGGGAGTTTACAAAATAAGCGGGCGGCGCTTCGTGGGTAGCCCAACAGTAGCCGTCTCAAGCAGCGGCTCGACTCACCCCCCACACCAACCCCTCCTCCCCACCAAAGGAATGTGGAATTTCCACTATTGGCTCAGGGCTGCATAAAGGAGTTGAGTGACGGCGTCTTGTTTGAGCAAGATGCAATTGAACCAGGTGTAGTGGCAGCACCCGGCTGCGACCCAGCGCTCTGCAGCCACCGGGGTTAGTAACTCACGCAACATTTGGACGTATTGGCGGCACACCAGTGCAGCATAACAACACACCTGGTCCTCATAAAAAAACAAGTCTGACGATGTCGATGTTGCCCTTGAGAGAGCTGCAGACTTCTCCATCAGAAGTCGCCCTTCGATTCCGCAGCAGCTTTCCCAATCGACCGCCGCGGCGGTGACACCACCACGATTGGTCACCTTTTGATGCCAAAGTCTGCCAAGAAATTATTCCGGAAACGAGTCGAGGAACTGTCCGACCACATCCAGGGCACGAGGAGTCAAAAATGAGTTTGGAACACGGAGACAGCCAATCGTCATCAGGGCTGGGTGCTGCTGTACGGCAACAAACTGTGTGAAGCTTCGTGTTCAGCCGGTCGTATTAACGTTCGTCATCAGACTGCGTCGACATCACAAGAACTGATTTTTAACGCACCATCAACAATCCCGCAAGATTTTCTGACCGGGGTTGCGAATCGTGGGAAAAAAATAATTATTAAGGAGAAAAATTTGCTTTGTGTTGTTGTTATACCGCGCACCTACCGATGTACCACCAGTATATGTTAGTTTGTAAAACTCTCTAAACCCCAAATGGATGCACAGCTGGCAGTACAGCAAGCGGATTCATGAACCCACCTACGTGCCATCCTCTCAATATACGTTGCTTTCCTCTGGGCACTCAAATGGAATAACACTTTTCCAAAAAAAAATTGGCCAAAACATTCGACTGCAAGGCCCTTTTGAATAAGTCTTGGCACTCGATGTGGATTTCCCCATTAAATTAATAAATATATTTCAAACTTTTTGGTTATCCTGTCATTACCGCGTTTGAACTTTGGCTACGCTGTAACACAACGCCATGCTCTTGCTATTGATGACAGCGTCTTCAATATCCACAATGCAGCAGATGGAACATACTGATACAATGCCCCAAACATATCACGACATTCTTAATTCGAAGCTTTCGTGACCGCAGGAATCATACTCTTTGGTTCTTTCGGTAAAGTCACATAGGTAGAAAATAAAATAAATCACGACGTTTCGGGCGCAACACAAGCATCCGTCATCACCTGATCACCTGATGATGGACGCTTGTGTTGCGCCCGAAACTTCATGATTTATTTTATTTTATACCTACGTGACTTTACCGAAAGAACCAAAGAGCATATCACGACATGGCTTGTAAGCATCAAAGCATCGACTCCCATGCCAGTTGCCCTGCGGTGAATGTGCAGCCTGCCAAACCAAGCCACCTCAATGTATTGACCGAATCTCCCACAGCCTCCCGGTCAGGCAGCATGGCTAATTGACCGCTTCTATTAATAATATTGACGAGCGTGTCGAGTTTTTTTGCTCTTAACACGGGTAACCCGACCCGGTGTCGCTGCGGTGAGGGCGCGAGACAAGCAATCCCACAGGTGGCAAGTTCAAATCCCGGTGAGGGGGTCTCCCCGGGTTAAGGGTCACCCTGGGTCATTGACCGTCAGGGGTTACAGGAAGCGGTCGACACTTTGCGGGCAGTCAACAGTGGTTGGTAGCCCCATCGAGGGTCAGTTCCCTGCCATGGAACTGTGGAACCTCCACCAAGGCTACCGATGAAGGCGAGCGCAGCCCCATTGTGAGTTTGTGTCGTGCGACGCTATGACTTGTGCGATTAATCGCGGCAATCTTCCAGGCCCAAATGCGACAGTTAGCCTCAACTCTGAGAACTCAACAGGTCTGGCCTCTCCTCATTACATTCCTAAAGTAGTGCATTCTCTTTAGTTATCACGAGAAATGATCAATCCACTACTCGTCGACGGTTACCCCAAGCTGTCGCCTGATCTCACGGTACTGCAATGTTAACAATATAACGAGCACTTGCATATGCCTGTGGTGGACTTCCTCTTGGACACGTTCCTTTTCTTGCCGTATTGAAAACGTAATAGTCTTCCCATCACTTAATAAAATGAGAGAAAAGCCGTGATATGCAAAGGGAAATTTTTTTTTAATTCTTTAAAACTATAAACAATTTTATTTGACAAGGTAAGGCCCACTGAGCTATATAGCTCTTTGTCAGATGTGACCTGGCCACAAATGATAGCTCAACGAAGTGGCTTATCGTGTGGATATTTATAGGAGCCAAATACTCGAAGCACGTTTCTAAAGTGGAGGAAAAAACCGGAGCACGTGGAGAAAATTCCACGCGGCCACGGAGAGAACACGCAAACTCCAAATATAAAGCAGGCATTAGGGTCGGGATCGAACCCGCGAGCTCCTGTACACCAGCCGAGGTAGTGAACATCGCATAGCGTGTCCTGCATAACGGAACTGAAACTCGCACATCTTGATTCTCCCCAACTTGTTCGCGTAAATTCACGGCCGAATGCCAGCTCGTGCAAAATACACCAGTAAGGTTCTCGTGATGATGATCCAGCAGTGTTTACTTTAACTGCTGCTGGGGCGCTCAGGTTACAAGAGCACACGACTCCCCACATCAGAAATATGAGAGTTCAAATCCCAGTCAAAAAGTCGTCTCGGCCCATCATCTTTGCAAGGTCGATTCATTAGGTTACATTTTGTGGAAAGTAAATGATTTGTGTTGCGGGGCAAATCTTTGCACATTTGACATTTCGGATTGACCTTTTGGATGTTTAAGCAAGGTGTAGTAACAAGAGTGGATATCATGAAAAACACTAAATATGTGCATCTTATTATACCTCTAGGTAACAATAAATGTTGAGTGAGAAGCCAAAGTTTATCGGTACCCAACCAAGTAATGAGGTAGCTCCTTGGGCTTTATGGCCTTGGGGGGCCAACAGTCCAAATTCCACACTCGGCATGGTGGAGGGGCCAATCCTTATCAGACGACACTTGAATTCATTGACCCGAGGAGGGATTTCATGTCGAGTGAATCGATGAGTGGGATCGGAATTAACCACAGGTACAACATCCGGATGAGATGTCGTCCGACATCATCATCCATGATCAATCCACTGCTGGGTTGCAGGCATCGACTGACTTGCTTTCAACGGATGTGATGTAAACAGTGACGAGATAAAATTTAATGCACGTCAGAGGTCGCAATCGGGTACCCGATACCCGTACCCTACCCGATACCCGGCTACCCGTACCCAGTCGGGTATGGGTACCCGTTTGCGACCCTGGTGCGGCCGGGTACGGGTAGCCGCACGCGACTCACCCCAACCAATGAGTGAGAAGGCCGTGAGTCACTGGTGAGTAACCGTTTGTCACTCATTTCCCAACGTCTTGTCTCTTCTCACAATTCACGTTACTAGAATCAACCCACCTGCGCCTGCAACATGGCTTCATCCCAGAGGTCGCAATCGGGTACCCGATACCCGTACCCTACCCGATACCCGGCTACCCATATCCGGCCAGGTACGGGTACGGGTACCCGTTTGCGACCCTGGTGCGGCCGGGTACGGGTAAGGAATCCAAACCCGTTTGCGACCTCTGATGCACGTTACTCTCTCAATAAATTTCCAATGAGAAGTAGGGGAAATAACTCGGCAATGTTCTCGTCAATTTGCATTCGTACAAGTTGGGTCACCTGCCATTTGTTTATCTTTGTGCTGTGTATTATACCGCTGCGTATCAAACTTCAGAACTGCTTTGTGTGTTTAGTTTGTCATCCTTGCGCCTCCCTACGTACGGCTCGAAAGAAGATCAACATACATACGTACATACGAACCATTTCTTACAGAAAGAGTCCTTTGCTACAAATGTCAGGCAGTTCACAGAGCATTACCTTCAAGCAAACCTGACGAAGACACTGAATGTCGAAGATAGGTCCAGAGTTTGCTTGTATTGAAGCAATGCTGCTGATAGATGCCCTCTCCTAGAAGGCCGTGCGGCCAATAGGCTGCACAAAAAAAAATATAACCCAATTATTTTTGATGTGGCGCAAACAAAGATGGGATGTAGACGTTATTTATTGTTACCAACATCCTCCACGATGCCACTTCATTATTATCTTTTGTTTCACTTCCCCAAATCGTTCCTCGTGCACAGACAACCGCGAGCGGTTGCGTGCGCTGCGGTTTACGGAATGGTGCAACAGTTTGTTCCTGATTATAGCGACTGGACAAAAACCGCCACGTGCGGCTAAGTTGAAATCAAAAACTAATTCACTGCGACGCAAACGCATTCATTCAAATGCAACGTTAAAAATGCGTCACATTATTTTTATCGTGCTCATGAGCGAGGTCGTACGCACTTTTTATTGGGCCCCGTCAGTTTCCCAAACAATTTTTATTCTCATTAACGACGCTTATTTGAATTAAAACGTGAAACTGCAAATCCCAAATTAATGATTGTTATCAGACCGAGGGCCAGACGGGAAGACATACAACTACACAGGACGACGCAGGGCCAGAAGGCAAGCCATAGGACATGGTGGGAAGACACAGGATCAGATGTGAAGACATAGAACCAGATGGGAAGAGAGTCAACAGAGACTTGGCACAATGGGATCTAACAATAGCAACAGCAGAGAATGCGGCTAAAGATTATAAGTGGATGGAACTGTATCAATGGCACGTGCGGAACCACGCGATGACGATGGCGACTGCGAATGAGTGTATTGGAGCATTACCAAACAGGGCATCATCACCGCTGTTATATTATTACTGTTATAAAGCAAACCTGTCAACCCCTTATGAGTGCCTACTTGATTGCAGACCAATTCCGACCTTATTGGTCACCCCGTGCCCTTATCAATCTCAACGTTCATCCTATACAAAGTCCCACTGTATGCCGTATGGACCTGAAAACTACATTTCCCAGTACAAGAATACGGGTAAGCAGTATGGGTTGACACGTATCATAAAGTAAGAAACCGTACTGCATTGTCAGCATCAATAAAAAAAAAAATTTGGGGTTAGATCGCATAAATATAAATGTGTCGTTAAACCCGCCACCACCCGACACAGCCAATTAGTCAGGTTTGTCACGTAAACAGAACGTGCCGATTCGTTACTAGTTCAGCACACCGCTTACAATTTGAATACCGTGACGTTTCGCCCGTGATTACAACAACAACAACCAGCATCATCAGGCGACAGCCAGGGTTGTCAAAGCCTACGCGTTAGGGGTCGCCCACAAATGATGTCACGCGATTTTGGATGATTTTTGACCCCCCCACCCCTCGTCACACGGAGTCACAAAAAGTGAGACCCCCCCCCCTGAAATATGACGTCACAAAGCTCTGCCCCCTCCCAAAAAATAAAACATGCTTCAAATCGCTTTAAACTTTTGTCATTGTAGTGCGTATTTAATGTGGCACAGCACTCTGATGTTGAAGGAGAAAACATTTATTAAAACGTCTATTTAATTAAGTAGAACGTGTTGTCCATATTTATTTAAAGCTGCGCATTTTGATGTGACGTCACATTTATCAAACCTCCCCCCCTCGTCACACATCGTCACAAATGTCTGACCCCCCCCCCCTTAGGTGCGTGACGTCATTTATGGACGGCCGCTTAAACCAAATTGTCGCCGTTGTAGGGATTGTGATGATGTACTCCATTGTTACTTATTACAAACTAGCCCCCTATAACCACGACCACCAACCCATCATCATCGGACATGACTCCCAAAGCCATCCCCAGCTCTCTCGCGACTCTACGATGATCACAACTTGTTATTTAAATGTAAGGCACTGCACCACTATCAGCTGTTGTTAGTAATGTTGTATTATGTGTAACAAAAATATATACAATCGATGCTGCTGCTGCTGCTGCGTTAAATGAGATGCCGGTATTGCTTACATTGTTCTTGTAAATAACCCAACGTTTATCACGGGGTTATAATTATAACGAAGAGCATTGCACTGTGATCATTATCATGATGCAGCAATGTCACATTCAAACAATGTGATGACTGATTACATTGCCAGGTCACGATGCGGTGTTTCTACATGGCTGTGAATATTATCGTTACACCGATTGGCACGGTTGGCTCGGTACGGTGTAAAAGAAGTTCAACATACGTATCAAGAATATAATGATGATTAAGTGTACTGTGTTGAATTGGCATCATCGTCGGCATGTGGTGTACACTACACGGTTGCTAGTATGATTACTACACCGTGTATTAACAATATCATGATTAAGTGTGCTGTAATGAATTTCCACCACCATGACGATCACCATCAACATGTGGTGGCCTCAACTCCCCCGAGTCGTGTACCGTTACCGCTGTGAGAGCCGCACGTTACCGTAAATCACTCGAGCCTGCGATCACCACCACGATCACCACCGCAACCGGCAAAAAAATCTCCTGCAGTCGCTCCGCGTCCGCGAGCGATCACAGAAATCTCCGTGACCGCCGCGTTGGCCCCCGAGAAGATTTCACTCCGTGAGCAGCTCAAGCGCACAGCGCGTCGTGCTCGCGACGATTCCACAAGCACGTGGCCACGAGTGGGTGACACGACACGACCACGGCGAGATACGGCAGAGACGGGAGGAGGAGGATGATTGAGATCGCGACCACAAAAATCACCGGCGAGGCAGCGATTGCCCAAAAACCAACTTCCCTTCTTCACTAAGCCACGCGACTCTCGCCTCTCTCCCGAAAGACAACGATCCCCCGTATAGCCTGTGACAGACTGTAGGGGCAAGTGCTGTTAGCGAGTAGCACCTGTGAAAGCCAGCACGGCACACGATGGGGTTGGTGGCCAACACCACGCCCGGCCGCCTTTGTCTCCCCAGTGGCGATGTTTACTGCACACGGCACCAGGTACTCAATTGAGGCCGAGTCGACCTAGGGCAGGCCCAGGACCGGGTCAGATAATCGTCACCGGTGTTGGCCGTGAGCGGGAATCGAACCCGGGTTTGCCAAGTTCGACCCACCAGCTCCACCGCCGAGGCCGCGAGAGAGAAAAAAATTAAACCGTAAAAACAAAGTTTTTCACTATAAATCCTTTATATGCGTGGCATCCAGGCGGCTAGAGTCCTCTCGTCCTCTGGCTTGAGATGGTTGCCACCTATGGGTCAGATGATTGTCTGGCAGCATTAAACAATTGGTAATAAATATTTAATTTTTTCCCCCTAAACAGTGTAAAATTTGGGAATTTTTTTTCACGAAAATGAATTGTCACGCACAAGGAGTATGTGTGCAAAATGTCAGCTCGATTGGATCACAGGAAGTGGGTTAAAAAACGACAGAAAGATTTGCACGGTCCTAAGCAAGCAAGCGAACTTAATATAAAGTATTTAAAAACACAAACCTGTGCGATGTCAGAATGTGTATGTTTATTGCCTGGAGGAATCCGATGAGCTGAAAAGCTCTTTTCCCACACCGTGACCAGATTAAAGGAATAGTGTAAGATTCGTTTCGCCCACCTCCTTCCAAATATACCCCCCCCACCATCCACAAGTGTCCCTCCTCCACCCACAAAGTGTCCCTCCTCCACCCACAAAGTGTCCCTCCTCCACCCACAAAGTGTCCCCTCCCCACCCACAAAGTGTCCCCCCTCCACCCACAAAGTGTCCCCTCCCCACCCACAAAGTGTCACCCCTCCACCCACAAAGTGGTCCCTCCTCCACCCACAAAGTGTCCTCCCCCACCCACAAAGGTGGCCCCCCTCCACCCACAAAGTGTCCCTCCTCCACCCACACAAAGTGTCCCCTCCTCCACCCACAATGTGTCCCCCTCCTCCACCCACAATGTTCCCTCCCCCACCCACAAAGGTGTCCCTCCCCCACCCACAAAGTGTCCCTCCCCCACCCACATGTGTCCCTCCCCCACCCACAATGTGTCCCCCCTCCACCCACAAAGTGTCCCCCACCTCCACCCACAAAGTGTCCCCTCCCCCACCCACAATGTGTCCCTCCCCCACCCCAAAGTGTCCCTCCCCCACCCACAATGTGTCCCCCCGCCACCCACAATGTTCCCCTCCCCCACCCACAATGTGTCCCCCTCCCCCACCCACAAAGTGTCCCTCCCCCCCCCCCCACAAAGTGTCCCCCCCCCACCCACAAAGTGGTTCCGTCCTCCACCCACAATGTGTCCCCCCCTCCACCCACAAAGTGTCCCCCCCCCACCCCACAATGTGTCCCTCCCCCACCCACAATGTGTCCCCCCTCCACCCACAATGTGTCCCCCCGCCACCCACAATGTGTCCCTCCCCCACCCACAAAGTGTCCCTCCCCCACCCACAAAGTGTCCCTCCTCCACCCACAAAGTGTCCCTCCCCCACCCACAATGTGTCCCCCCTCCACCCACAATGTGTCCCTCCCCCACCCACAAAGTGTCCCTCCCCCACCCACAAAGTGTCCCTCCTCCACCCACAATGTGTCCCCCCTCCACCCACAATGTGTCCCCCCTCCACCCACAATGTGTCCCCCCCCCACCCACAATGTGTCCCTCCCCCACCCACAAAGTGTCCCTCCCCCACTCACAATGTGTCCCTCCTCCACCCACAATGTGTCCCTCCTCCACCCACAATGTGTCCCTCCCCCACCCACAATGTGCCCCCCCTCCACCCACAAAGTGTCCCTCCCCCACCCACAATGTGTCCCCCCCTACCCACAATGTGTCCCCCCCCCACCCACAATGTGTCCCTCCCCCACCCACAAAGTGTCCCCCCTCCACCCACAATGTGTCCCTCCCCCACCCACAATGTGTCCCTCCCCCACCCACAATGTGTCCCTCCTCCACCCACAATGTGTCCCTCCTCCACCCACAATGTGTCCCTCCTCCACCCACAATGTGTCCCTCCTCCACCCACAATGTGTCCCTCCCCCACCCACAATGTGTCCCTCCTCCACCCACAATGTGTCCCTCCTCCACCCACAATGTGTCCCTCCCCCACCCACAATGTGTCCCTCCCCCACCCACAATGTGTCCCTCCTCCACCCACAATGTGTCCCTCCCCCACCCACAAAGTGTCCCCCCCCCACCCACAATGTGTTCCTCCCCCACCCACAATGTGTCCCTCCTCCACCCACAAAGTGTCCCTCCCCCACCCACAAAGTGTCCCACCCCCCACCCACAATGTGTCCCTCCTCCACCCACAATGTGTCCCTCCCCCACCCACAATGTGTCCCTCCTCCACCCACAATGTGTCCCTCCCCCACCCACAAAGTGTCCCTCCCCCACCCACAAAGTGTCCCCCCTCCACCCACAATGTGTCCCTCCCCCACCCACAAAGTGTCCCCCCCCCCCACCCACAAAGTGTCCCTCCTCCACCCACAATGTGTCCCCCCTCCACCCACAATGTGTCCCTCCCCCACCCACAATGTGTCCCTCCTCCACCCACAATGTGTCCCTCCCCCACCCACAATGTGTCCCTCCCCCACCCACAAAGTGTCCCTCCCCCACCCACAATGTGTCCCTCCCCCACCCACAATGTGTCCCTCCTCCACCCACAATGTGTCCCTCCTCCACCCACAATGTGTCCCTCCTCCACCCACAATGTGTCCCCCCTCCACCCACAAAGTGTCCCTCCCCCACCCACAATGTGTCCCTCCCCCACCCACAATGTGTCCCTCCTCCACCCACAATGTGTCCCTCCCCCACCCACAATGTGTCCCTCCTCCACCCACAATGTGTCCCTCCCCCACCCACAAAGTGTCCCTCCCCCACCCACAAAGTGTCCCTCCCCCACCCACAAAGTGTCCCCCCTCCACCCACAATGTGTCCCTCCCCCACCCACAGTGTCCCTCCTCCACCCACAATGTGTCCCTCCCCCACCCACAATGTGTCCCTCCCCCACCCACAATGTGTCCCTCCCCCACCAACAAAGTGTCCCTCCCCCACCCACAAAGTGTCCCCCCCTCCACCCACAATGTGTCCCTCCCCCACCCACAAAGTGTCCCCCCCCCCCACCCACAAAGTGTCCCTCCTCCACCCACAATGTGTCCCCCCTCCACCCACAATGTGTCCCTCCCCCACCCACAATGTGTCCCTCCTCCACCCACAATGTGTCCCTCCCCCACCCACAATGTGTCCCTCCTCCACCCACAAAGTGTCCCTCCCCCACCCACAATGTGTCCCTCCCCCACCCACAATGTGTCCCCCCTCCACCCACAATGTGTCCCCCCTCCACCCACAATGTGTCCCTCCTCCACCCACAATGTGTCCCCCCCTCCACCCACAATGTGTCCCTCCCCCACCCACAATGTGTCCCTCCCCCACCCACAATGTGTCCCTCCCCCACCCACAAAGTGTCCCCCCTCCACCCACAATGTGTCCCCCCCCCATCCACAATGTGTTCCTCCTCCACCCATAATGTGTTCCTCCTCCACCCACAATGTGCCCCCCATCCACAATGTGTTCCTCCTCCACACATAATACAATGTTTGTACACAACCCATTGGGGACGGTCACAGAGCCTTCTGTGATAAAGACAAAGATCCCCCCTATAGCCTTAACAGACTGTTGGGGCAAGTGCTGTTAGTGAGCACCTAAGAAGGCCGGGCACTGCACACGAGGGGGTGGGTGACCAGCAACCACGCCCAGCCGCCTTTGTATCCCCCAGTGCTGATCATGTTTACACACCGCACCAGGTACTCATACGAGGCTGAGTCGACCTAGGCAAGGCCCATCACTGGTCGTCGGGGGCCGTCCATAAATGACGTCACGCGATTTTGGACGATTTTTTCACCCCCCCCCCCCCTCGGCACACGGCGTCACAAAAAGTCACACCCTCCCCCTCAAATATGACGTCACAAACCTCTGCCCCCGCCCCCTTCAAAAAATAAAACATGCTTCAAATCGCTTTAAACTATTGTCATTGTAGTGCGTATTTAATGTGCCGCTGCACTCTGATGTTGTTGGAGAAAACATTTATTAAAAAGTCTATTTAATTAATTAGAACGTGTTGCCTATATTTATTTAAAGTTGCGCATTTTGATGTGACGTCACATTTCTCAAACCCCCACCCCACAGGTGCGTGACGTCATTTATGGACGGCCCCTCACCTATGTTAGCCGTGAGCTGGATTCGAACTCTGACCCGCCGGGTTCGTAGCGCGCCGCGCTCACCACTGCTACGAGTTCGGAGCCTTCTGGAGGCGCCGCATTCTAAATCAGCAGCATTGCTTCGATGCAAGCCAACCAAACCTGCGGCCCCGATGGTCTCGCTGCTGATGAGACCACCGAACGTCTAAGCGTGAGCACGCACGTGTCGCGCCCGTGGGGTGCGAGGCGTCCCTTCATTTTGATATTAATTGTATCCACTACGCCGCTCAAATCGTTCGTGCAATCGATCCTGTCTCGTCCGTACCCCCCAATCGATGTTTAGCTCTGTCTGGCCCGTGATGTCTGCACCGTCCGTGTATCGTGGCTAGCGACTGCGGTGTGTGATCCCTCTTTAACACGTTGTAGGTCGTGGCGCCATTCACACCGAGGCCTCGCAGCGCCTTTACAAGACAATCCCAGCAGCAACAACAACAAAAAACCCCTTGAACATTAAAACCGAAAGGAAAACAACCCTGAACGCAGACGGATATGTAGGAGAAAATAAATGTGTTGGGGAGTGCCAAAAAACCTAGGCTGACGGAGTCGTATCTAACAGAAAACTACATCACCCATTCTCTTACTTTCTCCTTGGTAACCTACTCAGGTAGGCACTGTTGTTATCTTTGTCCTTGGTAACCAACTCAGGTAGACACTGTTGTTATATTTGTCCTAGGTACAGGTAACAACTCAGGTAGGCACTGTTATCTTTGTAGTAGGTAACAACTCAGGTAGACACTGTTGTTATCTTTGTCGTAGGTAACAACTCAGGTAGACACTGTTGTTATCTTTGTAGTAGGTAACCAACCCAGGTAGGCACTGTTGTTATCTCTGTCCTAGGTAACCAACTCAGGTAGACGCTGTTGTTATCTCTGTTCTAGGTAACCAACTCAGGTAGGCACTGTTGTTATCTTTGTCCTTGGTAACCAGCTCAGGTAGGCACTGTTGTTATCTTTGTAGTAGGTAACAACTCAGGTAGACACTGTTGTTATCTTTGTCCTAGGTAACAACTCAGGTAGACACTGTTGTTATCTTTGTAGTAGGTAACCAACTCAGGTAGGCACTGTTGTTATCTCTGTCCTAGGTAACCAACTCAGGTAGACGCTGTTGTTATCTCTGTTCTAGGTAACCAACTCAGGTAGGCACTGTTGTTATCTTTGTCCTTGGTAACCAGCTCAGGTAGGCACTGTTGTTATCTTTGTAGTAGGTAACAACTCAGGTAGACACTGTTGTTATCTTTGTCCTAGGTAACAACTCAGGTAGACACTGTTGTTATCTTTGTAGTAGGTAACAACTCAGGTAGACACTGTTATCTTTGTAGTAGGTAACCAACTCAGGTAAACACTGTTATCTTTGTAGTAGGTAACTCAGGTAGACACTGTTGTTATCTTTGTCCAAGGTATCAACTCAGGTAGACACTGTTGTTATCTTTGTCCTAGGTATCAACTCAGGTAGACACTGTTGTTATCTTTGTCCTTGGTAACAACTCAGGCAGACACTGTTATCTTTGTCCTTGGTAACCAACTCAGGTAGACACTGTTGTTATTTCCTGTCTCGTGAGTAACGTCCTGAACACTCTTCCGCGTCTCGTCTGTTGTTGTTGTTGGATTGGTGAGTTCCGTCTTGTCTCTACAATGCCTTTATTATCGTCCGTGCTCAACCGTCTTGTTTGTTGTTGTGACGTTATGACCCCGTGCCCCCTTACTGGACATGTGGGATTAAAAAGAGCTTACTTGCTCATCGGATTCCTCCAGTTTACATTCATATTCCGACTTCATACGTTCCGCTTCACGTGATGATGGGCCCTGCTGTCACGTGTGTAGCGCACGGACTGTCCGTCTCGTCCGGAGCCGAGTTCCTACCGTCTCAATCACCTACCACCTCGTGTGTTTACCTACCACCTCGTGTGTTTGTGTGTCGATCTGTCCCCTCTCGTCTGCCGCGTGTCCCGTAGAGTGACCGTGCCGGTGTGACTCCCAACGCTGATTTGTTCTGTCTGACGTGTGGCAGGCACCCACCACGTCTGCCCGTCTCGTCACTTTGAGCCCCAGCTCACTCTTGCAACCGTAGATTCAAGTTGCATTGATTAGGTAGATCCCTGTGAGCCATGTGGCTCTTTGAGTCTGGTGCAACCGCAAAGAAACTAAATATTAACAGAGAACATCTTAAAGCGACGACGACACGCAAACAGAAACATCCTGGGATAAACCAGCACATCTTCCAGGAGAAAACCCCCCACCGTGTTACAACGTTGTGTGCAAAAATCCCAGTGTGATGCAAGTCAAACACTGACAACCACAAGACAATTTGGATTCAAGTTACCAGGCCAACTCCGCTGATGACCACCATCCTCGTCTCGCGGGTTCTCACCCGGGTAAACAACAACAAAACAACAACACTCCACAAACTCGTACGGCTCTGCCTCGCCTGTACGTCTGTCTATTCAATGTATTGATTACTTGGTGATTCGCTCACTTTCTGATACCCGTGCCCCTCCTCCTAATGGGCATTTAAACAAAAAAAAGCTTCGTAGCTCATCGGATTTCTCCAGGATTCGATATTTGCATTGCGATTTCCGCTCCAACAATCGATCACAACCCTCATCGATTACCGACCGCGCGAGTCCACGAACGCGGACGAACGGCGCGACGATCGATTCGTCGCATTCAGCGCGGCCCCAAATCGATTAATCGGTTCCGGATCACGATCGGCTCGGGTCGCACGCGCGCTCGCTCGAGGGCCCGTGGGTGAACTCACGTTGCCTGCAGAGGCGGTGACGACGGCGATGATTTGAAGACGACGACGACGACGATGAAGACGACAACGACGCGGTCCGTCTTGATGATGAATCGTGACGAGCGGGGTCACGAGGGGTCACGGCGGGGGGCGGGGCGGGCGGGGGGGCAGCAGCGAGGAGGAGAAGGCGCGACGACGCACGGGCCCCGGCGCGCGCCGCTGCCGTGTCGCGCGCCGCGTGACGTCACTGCCGGCCCGCCGTCTACTGTCACCGCCCCTTCCCCCCCATCTCCCCCCCCCCCCTTTTACTCCGCCCCTCCCCCCTTTTCGCCGCCCCTCCCCGCTTTGCCCCGCCTCTCCCTATTACCCCTCCCCCCATTACCCCCGCCCCCCTCCCCCCATTACCCCTCCCCCCATTACCCCCGCCCCCCTCCCCCCATTGCCCCCGCCCCCCTCCCCCCATTACCCCTCCCCCCATCACCCCTCCCCCCATCCTCCCTCCCACCACGAGTCCGTCGCGACAACCCCAAGCCAAAAGAAAAAAAAGATCCGGCTGGAAACAATGCGACTCCCCCCCCCCAACCCTAAGAAGTTAGGTTCTGCAAGCATTAAGTTCCGGCTTTGACTTCTTTTTAATTTTCGATTTAAAGCTTTCGTGACTGCAGGGATTGATCTTCTTGGTTCTTTCGGTGAAGTCACGTAGAATGGAAATAATATTCTTTTTAATTATTCTTAGGTTTTTTCGGTAAAGTCACGTAGGTAAAAAATTTAAATTAATAAAAGTAGAATAAAAATAAAAATCACGACGTTTCGGAGGCAACACAAGCTTCCGTCTTCAGGTGGAACCGTCACAGCACGATAGCTGTATCTTTTTAATGATACGTTATGACGATTTATCAAATTCATTTGGCGATTCTGCTGCGTTGCCAGTAAAGCACAAACCATCTCAATACATTTGTTAATGACACTGTGGCCTTACAATGGGGGAAACTACGTCTACAAATGGCCCACCGTCAGAGCACGTGATGTAATCTTGCCATCATTGGTAGAAGCAGTCAGGACTGTTGTTGAAGTTGATTTCCTCGTTCTCTTTGGTTCTTTCGCTAAAGTCACAGAGGTCTAAGGGGCCGTCCATAAATGACGTCACGCGATTTTGGACGATTTTTGACCCCCCCCCCCCCTCGTCACACGGCGTCACAAAAAGTCAGACCCCCCCTCAAATATGACGTCACAAACCATATTTACATTTCAAATCGCTTTAAACTGTTGTCATTGTAGTGCGTATTTAATGTGGCGCTGCACTCTGAAGTTGTAGGAGAAAACATTTATTGAAAAGTCTATTTAATTAAGTAGAACGTGTTGTCTACATTTATTTAAAGTTGCGCATTTTGATGTGACGTCACATTTCTCACCCCCCCCCCCTCGTCACACATCGTCACAAATGTCTGCCCCCCCCCCCCTAAGTGCGTGACGTCATTTATGGACGGCCCCTAATGAGCGTTGATCAGCAGTGCGAATCGCTTCACAAGCCCCGGACCAGTGGTGGAAATTCCACGTTTTCTATGGCGGGGTGTTGAGTCTCATCCGTGAGACATCTCCAACACCGGCTTCCACATTGGGCGACTCATCAGCAGCCTCGGGCTTTGCTTGAACCATTGAACACAAACAAAACTCCGAACCGGTTTCCACATTTAGTGCTCATCAACAGGCTCGGGCTTTGCGTGAACCATTGAACACAAACAAAACTCCGAACCGGTTTCCACATTGGGCGACTCATCAACAGGCTCGGGCTTTGCTTGAACCATTGAACACAAACAAAACTCCGAACCGGTTTCCACATTTAGTGCTCATCAACAGGCTCGGGCTTTGCGTGAACCATTGAACACAAACAAAACTCCGAACCGGTTTCCACATTTAGTGCTCATCAACAGGCTCGGGCTTTGCGTGAACCATTGAACACAAACAAAACTCCGAACCGGTTTCCACATTGGGCGACTCATCAACAGGCTCGGGCTTTGCTTGAACCATTGAACACAAACAAAACTCCGAACCGGTTTCCACATTTAGTGCTCATCAGCAGGCTCGGGCTTTGCTTGAACCATTGAACACAAACAAAACTCCGAACCGGTTTCCACATTTAGTGCTCATCAACAGGCTCGGGCTTTGCGTGAACCATTGAACACAAACAAAACTCCGAACCGGTTTCCACATTGGGCGACTCATCAACAGGCTCGGGCTTTGCTTGAACCATTGAACACAAACAAAACTCCGAACCGGTTTCCACATTTAGTGCTCATCAGCAGGCTCGGGCTTTGCTTGAACCATTGAACACAAACAAAACTCCGAACCGGTTTCCACATTTAGTGCTCATCAACAGGCTCGGGCTTTGCGTGAACCATTGAACACAAACAAAACTCCGAACCGGTTTCCACACGCAGTGACTCATCAGCAGCCTCGGGCTTTGCTTGAACCATTGAACACAAACAAAACTCCGAACCGGCTTCCACATTGGGCGACTCATCAGCAAGCTCGGGCTTTGCTTGAACCATTGAACACAAACAAAACTCCGAACCGGTTTCCACACTCAGTGACTCATCAGCATGGTGGGGCTTTGCTTGAACCATTGAACACAAACAAAACTCCGAACCGGTTTCCACACACATCGACTCATCAGCATGGTGGAGCTTTGCTTGAACCATTGAACACAAACAAAACTCCGAACCGGTTTCCACACTCAGTGACTCATCAGCATGGTGGGGCTTTGCTTGAACCATTGAACACAAACAAAACTCCGAACCGGTTTCCACATTTAGTGCTCATCAGCAGGCTCGGGCTTTGCTTGAACCATTGAACACAAACAAAACTCCGAACCGGTTTCCACACACATCGACTCATCAGCATGGTGGGGCTTTGCTTGAACCATTGAACACAAACAAAACTCCGAACCGGTTTCCACAAGCAGTGACTCATCAGCAAGCTCGGGCTTTGCTTGAACCATTGAACACAAACAAAACTCCGAACCGGTTTCCACACGCAACGACTCATCAGCAGGCTCGGGCTTTGCTTGAACATTGAACACAAACAAAACTCCGAACCGGTTTCCACACACATCGACTCATCAGCATGGTGGGGCTTTGCTTGAACCATTGAACACAAACACAACTCCGAACCGGTTTCCACACGCAGTGACTCATCAGCAAGCTCGGGCTTTGCGTGAAGCATTGAACACAAACAAAACTCCGAACCGGTTTCCACACGCAGTGACTCATCAGCAAGCTCGGTCTTTGCGTGAACCATTGAACACAAACAAAACTCCGAACCGGTTTCCACATTTAGTGCTCATCAGTAGGCTCGGGCTTTGCGTGAACCATTGAACACAAACAAAACTCCGAACCGGTTTCCACACGCAACGACTCATCAGCAAGCTCGGGCTTTGCTTGAACCATTGAACACAAACAAAACTCCGAACCGGTTTCCACATTTAGTGCTCATCAGCAGGCTCGGGCTTTGCTTGAACCATTGAACACAAACAAAACTCCGAACCGGTTTCCACACATATCGACTCCTCAGCAAGCTCGGACTTTGCTTGAACCATTGAACACAAACAAAACTCCGAACCGGTTTCCACACATATCGACTCCTCAGCAAGCTCGGACTTTGCTTGAACCATTGAACACAAACAAAACTCCGAACCGGTTTCCACACGCAGCCACTCATCAGCAGCCTCGTGCGTCACTCGGAGCGAGCCAATCAGGGCGCTGTGTGGCGGTCGCTAGGCAACGCTTCCGGCACAACAAACCCCGCCTACTGCCTTGGCGACCGCGTGCGCAGCAGAGAATTTACAACCGCGGGCACATCGCAAACAACAACAACAACAAAGACGACGATCACAACAACAACAACTGGTTAGCATCGTGGCTGGTGGTGGCTGCTGCTGCTGTTGTTGTTGCGGTTGTTGTTGTTGTAATGGAGGCAGCGAAGGACGCTCCGCGGACACAGACGACCACCCAGGGCAACGTGGCCACGCACACTGAAGACCCGGGCAACAGCAGCAGCAGCAGCTACTTCAACACCACCAAGGAGGTGAGCTGCTCGGTCCCGGCACGGGAACGTGGAAAGTCCCCACCCACGATGATGGTGGAGTTGGTGGGTGTTTCTGTTGCGTGTAGTCACTTGAAGATGTTTCTTGTTCATGGTTTTGTTCGTTGCGGTTATTAGGTTATACCTCCGAATACATGGAATGAAACTGACACTTCATGATTGATGGCGCGGGGAAGTTTTGCTGTGACGTTGAGTCAGGGATTTCATCTCGGCAGGGAGTTTGTCCGGGGTTGGTGATGGGGTAGGTGGTGGTGGTGGTGGGGAGGTTACCGGGGAAATATTTGCTGAGAAATTAAAGCCTCTGACTTTGTATTCTTTGGGTCTTTTGGTAAAGTCCCGTCGATAGGTTCAAAGAAAATAACAAAAATAGCAAAAAAACGACGTTTCGATCACAACATAGCTTGTGTTGTGATCGATAGATAGGTTAAAAGGAAATAACGCCGTTTCGATCACAACAAGCCATCGCTTGTGTTGTGATCGAAACGTCGTCGTTGTTATTTCCTTTGAACCTATCTAAAACCAAAGAATATGAATTAATGCAGTCACGAAAGCTTTAAGTCAATATTTAGTTTTCTCTGACTTTGGTTAATTAGCAGCAATATTCGGGGTCTGGAGCGGTGGCGCAGTGATTGAGCGGCTCAGGGGTGACATTAATGTATTTTTACTCCAATAACCGAGAATAAAATAGAGTTACTGTCATCATCACAAAATTGTGAAATTGTCACCGCTGCCATGGTGTGGTGAGCGCCCTGACCGTGGCTGTTGGTTAGGGGCCTCCATAAATGACGTCACACATCGAGGGGGGGAGGGGGTCAGACATATGTTACGAGGGGGGGAGGGGGGTTGAAAAATGTGACGTCACACAAAAATGCGCAACTTTAAATAAATATTAAATAAATAGAACTATTATAACACAAATTTTGATTAATTTTCATTAACTATTTGATT
Source organism: Lethenteron reissneri (assembly GCF_015708825.2). NCBI lineage: Eukaryota > Metazoa > Chordata > Hyperoartia > Petromyzontiformes > Petromyzontidae > Lethenteron > Lethenteron reissneri. Next base: position 9,777,478 of record NC_083830.1, on the reverse strand, counting down.
CTTTAAATTTACTAAGGTCACCTTTTATTTATTGCATGCTTCTCCATGGGAGAATGGAGAAGCATACATTTTGTAATTTTTTTTAATGATTGCTATTAAACATTTTGATTCCAATGATTCTACCAGGGCTTTTCATTCTGTGGAATGAATGTGTGATTGTTATAATTGGACTCTCCATTTTGCTTCGTTCTACTACAAAGTTTCAAGTATTTTTCATAGTTATAATTACTTTTAATATTTTATAATTATAAGAGAATTTCAATATAATATTCTGAACATCTGCAGTTTTAGTTAGACGTTGAATATTTTCAAGTGAATTTTATGCTACATTTCAGCTTTCCAACGCCTCCTTTTTAATAAATGTTTTCTCCTACAACATCAGAGTGCATCGCCACATTAAATACGCACTACAATGACAATAGTTTAAAGTGATTTGAAGCATGTTTTATGTTCAAAATGGAAATGTGTTTTTTTTTTTGGGGGGGGGGGCAGAGCTTTGTGGCGTCATATTTTAGGTGGGTCTGACTTTTTGTGACCCCGTGTGACGAGGGGGGGTAAAAAAATCGGCCAAAATCGCGTGACGTCATTTATGGACGGCCCCTTAACTCTCATTGTGTTGTCTCCCACGATGTCACTCTGCGCTATGGAGGTACCTTGAGCGGTGACACGGCCCAGCTGTGTGTATGTTTGTGTGTTGAACTTCATTCGCACCGTACGTCGCCCACTGTGCTAATCGGAGGTGCGGGAGGGGAGACAACGAACACTTAAACACTCACAAAAGCGGTTCTCAAGAAATGAGTTTTCAATCCAGATGATGTTTCTGTTGCTCCAGTGGCTTCCTAATATCGGAAGGAGGAGCGTTTCCAGACCGATGGTGAGCCAAAAGCCGCCACTGCTGAGAGGATGAGCGGAGTTCGCGTGATGGTTTATGCTCCCTGACGAGATGCGCGAGGCATTGCGGTTCATTTGTGGCGAGCGCTTTGTGTGTGATGTGTGCGACCAGCTGTAGCGCCTACGCCGCTTGTTGCAGAGAGGTTCACGGTTGGAATCTAACGGCCGTCCTGGTGAATACTACTGCGGTGTGTATCGACCATGATGATAACCCCGCGTAGCCATTTGCTTTACAGTGGACGTTAAAGGTCCCCTGACGTCATCCTCAAGTGTAGTGCCATCGCGGGCCGACGTCAGGGTACGAATTTTGCCGAATTCGAATTTTACCAAATTAGATTTTTTTTTACTTTACCATTTTCGAATTTCGCCAAATTTTGCCAAATTCGAAAATCACAGAGCAAATTACTAAAGAGCAAATCATCGGCTCCCGACTGCCGGACTAATACCCAAAGTTTCCCAGGTCTGTGCCACATCTTCGCGCACAGCTCACTCTCGCAACCGAGACTCATCCTGGCCTCTCGATTTCGCACCTCGCTACACAAAGCCAACTCGACATGAAACGATCGCGTGACTTATGAACTTAACTGTGGCGTGACTGCTATGACGGACGTGCCTTTCTTGCAAGGACATGCCGAGGACGTGACTAAACCAAAACTACAACTTTTATTTTACCAGGGACGGCCCACTGAGCTATTTGGCTCTTTTTCAGAAGTGGCCTGGCCACAAATTATAGATCGACGAAGTGGCTTTTCACGTGGAAATTTATAGCAGCCAAATACTCTAAATGCGTAGAGGTAAAAAGCGGAGGACTCGGAGAAAAATCCACGCGGCCACTGGAAGAGGGACACGCAAACTCCAAATATACAGGCGTCAGTGTCGGGATGGGACCAAAGACACCCTGTATACCAGGCGAGGTCGTTAACATCTCTCCACCGTGGTGTGACCGTCTGCTGTGGTGTGACTGCTCCGCGTGGCTCCTGGTTGTCCGCAGAGGCCGGCCGTGTGCATGTACGACGTGCTGTTCCACCAGCCGAGCGGCTACGACGCACACCTCCACCGGGATGACCGCCAGCATTCCAAGTCGCGGGGCCTCAACGTGCACGCCGAGGTGGGGCCTCCGCCACCTCCTCCTTCACCACCTCATCACTACATTCTCCATCACCACCACTACTGCCACTACCACAGCCAACATCATCACCATCACCACCACGACCACAACCATCAGCTCTATCAACACCTCCACCAGCACCGCCGCCACCAACATCAGCACCGCCATCGCCGCCACTACTGCCACCATTGGCACTACCACCTCCGCCGACACTGGGCCTCCCCTAGGTTGACTCAGCCTTAAGCGAGTACCTGGTGCAGCGTGTAAAGATCCGACGCGTTGGGAAACAAGGGCGGCCGGGCGCGGTTGCTGGCCACGTCGCCCCCTGGTGCTCTGCGCCGGCCTTTGTCGGTGCTCGCGAAGAGACACTTTTTATGGGCCACGACGGTGGGGCACCTTTGTCTTTGTCGCGCAGGAGATGGCGCGAGACGTGCCCGTGCTGTCGTCGTCCGAGTACGGGCGGCAGCCGAGGGTGTTCGTGGACCCCAGCGACCGGCAGTTTGCCCGCGTTGGCATCGTGCGGGCCGAGTTCTACCGGCTCAACGGCTCGTCGCTCCAGCACACGGGCTCCTGCCAAAACTGAACCTCACCCCCTCCCACCGCCTTCCCATCACCTTCCCACCGCTGCTGTCACTTCATTCATAAAGGCCCAGGGCTGTGATAGTTTTGGGAGGGGGGGGGGGCAGCCCCCCACCTGCCCCCTTCTTTGTTTATTCGATTCCTTCCAATGACCTTCGTACCTGATGATGCACAACGCTTGATTGCGACACACCTCGGGTGACTTCAATTCCGTTCACGCAAAGAAGAAGGGTGCATGTGCGTTCGTCCTGTGCACGTGCAGGAGTTTTAACGTTACAAAGTACACACGGGTGCCGCGGTGGCTAGGAGATGTTAACTACCTTGCCTGCACATCTGTGGAAAAGAGCTTCAGAGCTCATCAGATTTGTCCGGGATAAACAAAGATTTAGATTTGGATTACTCCCCCACACCACCCCACCCCCCTCGTATGCAATGTGTGATGCAATAAAACGTCTTAACCTTGCGATTGTCTCTCATTTACAGGATATCTCTTAAGTCTTGCCTCTCCTCTCAGCCTCCAACGAGGCCACCGATTCCCAAGGGCCATAACCAGTGAAGTGCCCCATCTAGTTGTTTTAACACGTAGTAGTAGTCGTAGTAGGCTTTCGCAACCAACATTATCCATACCAAAGATTTTTGTTGGGTTAGATCGCGTAGATATGTCGTTAAACCCGCCACCACCCGACACAGCCAATTAGTAAGGTTTGTCGCGTAAGCAAAACGTGCCAATTCGTTAACCCTTTCAACACACCGGTTGTGAGTTGGAGAGTAAACCCACACCATTTACAATGAGTTAACGACTCTGGTGATTACAACCAGCATCAATATTGAAATGTGGGTTTAGACCGGTGTGCTGAAGTTGTAACTAATTGGCACGTTTTGTCTACGTGACAAACCTTACTAAATCGGCCGTGTCGGGTGGTGGTGGTGGTTGGTTTAACGACACATTTATATTCACGTGATGTAACCCAAAAAAAAACTTTTAGTATGGCCCATCTAGTTCCGTCGTAGACAAGGTGTTAGTACTGCCTCCATCACGGTATTCGCTAATATTGCACTTTAAACGACCGCTGTGATGTATGTGTAGTGGGTTCTCAGCGAGACAGACGCCGTAGTTGAGGCACACTCGTTTATTTAACCAAAAGGCGGTAACAACACTTGAAGGGGTAACGGCCCCTTCACCCATACTAAACGGGAAACACCCCTAGCACTATTCCCTGACTGTCCTATTCCCAGTCCTCCACTACGAGTGCTATGGGAGGCTATCTGATCCGCCCCTGGTCAAGCACGGATCCCAGCACCCAGCTAACCAGGCCGTGCTCTTACAAGAGCAGCGGTCCTGGAGCTCTTGGGGCCGCGCCACTGGCTTGCCCTGCTCGGCCCTGACAAGGACAGCGAGCCAGGGGAGTCCCAGGGCCTATCCTGCCGGTCTTCCATCTTCACTGGTAAAGCTTCAAGCACTGGCCTCGAGCCCTCTGGCTCCCCGCCTTTTATAGGAATCCTCTCCGAGGGGTGGGGCTGTGGGGGATCACAGCACCACCCATGGCCCCCCAGGGTTAACCGATGCGGACGTGGATGTAGACACCCGTGTGTGGGTGCAGACACCCTTGTGTTTCTGTCCGCCTTTCTCCCCGTAACAACCCCTACATCTGTACGCAAGTCGGTTGAACGTCTTTCCCACCGTACGTAGCCAACCGTGATAATCGGAGATCACGAGGATCCGTAATTAAAATGAAAAACCAAATCGATAGGAATATTTGTCCAGGTGACAACTTGATTTGATTGGGTTTGGGTTGTGGAGGGTATATAGTAGCGTCGTTGAAAATTGGTATTGTACCTACACGGTCTAACCCAAAAGTAAATTACGAATACTAAATTAAGTTTGCAGTCGACCCACCGAGAAATTAAAACGAATAATTCTTAAATCCGTGTAGAATGCACGGTGTGGTCTCGCTAAAAATGTTTTCAAAACACACCGAGAGATTTTTTATCGTTCCGACAGCCGTACGGCGGCTCCCTCAAAAGTCATCGATGAAACGACACAAGACGTTTGTCGTAAATCTGTTTATTAATGCCAAGCAGTGTGCAAATTATGCATTTCAAAATATACTCTTAAACAATTTGGCATTGCACTACCGTAATAATCACGTTTTGTTTCTTGAATAACAGCAACCAGCTGGAAACGTTTGTTCTAAACCACAAGTGTTTTCACCCCTTTTTTAAATCTTAACACGCGTTTTTTTTCTATGCGTGGCTACAGGGTTTGTGGCGCTGGTGGGTCCTGGTGCGAGGCAATGCATCATTTATGACTCCCCTCATCATAACCCAGTGCCCCCCCCCCCCACCTGCCACCCCCTCTGGCCTGTGTGCCCCAGTGCAGTTGAACTGCCTGTAATATTTAAACTATATAACAAAAATTTACCAGGTAAGGCTCACCGAGCTGCTATACAGCTTTTTTTCAGAAGCGACCTGGCTATCACAAATGCTAGACCACCGAAGCGACGTATCGTCATCATCATCATCACGTGGAGATGTTATAGCAGTAGCCAAATGATGTTGATTCTACGTGGAGCGGAAAAAAAACCGGAAGCCCCCCGACAAAAATCCACATCAGGGTCAGGATAGAAACCCGACCTCCTGTGTACCAGGCGAGGTAGTTGACATCTCGCCACTGCAGCGAGTTACTCGATTACCCGTCTGATATCAAATGGGTATCACACAATTCAATGTTATTGGCCACGTGAAGCAAATTGAAACCGCTAAAGTGGCGTCACCTCAGGCAGTTCCGACAGGTGAATATCTCTGGTCTGGGCTCATGAACTATATCCAGGGTCAAAACCTGCTGAGCTTCTGAGCTCTAACAAGAAAGGGTGCTGCACTCTCTGGGTGATCTGCTCATTGGGCAGCAAGGTTAATAGATTAATGGAATATTAGAATCCACTGAAATGTTCACTTTATAACTGTAGCCCAGTGGTCGTTGTGTTCTCCGCAGGAGGGTGACCAACTATGGCTTTGGCCGTGTAAATTCCACTTCTTAATTATTTCCTGCTCAAAATGAGCATTGGGAGGTGGTGCTCATCTCTTGTTTACAACCCAGAGATCGTGGGTTCGATTCCGACCCCGACGCCTGCTGTATATTTGAAGTGTGCGTGTCTCTCTCTCTCCACATTTTAGAAACCTGCGTTTAGAGTCTTTGGCTGCTGTAAATTTCCACGCGGTAAGCCACTTATTTGAGCTATCAATTGTGACCAGGTCGCTTCTGAAAAACCCCAAAAAACCTGTTTATCATAGTATGGTATTATTATTTTAGGAATTTGACGCGTGGCTGTCCGCAGTTGCGCGGAGCTTGCGAGGTGAGACCCGCGCCGTCTTGACACGCGCGGACATCGAAAACCGAGCGGCGATACTTTATTTTGTATTTTCACCTCAGTTTCCCCCCCCTCCGCCCGTTCCCAAATACAATATCCGAGTTGGCGAGGCTTGCACTGTGGCTATATTCTCACTAGAAGATAACATTCCCTTCACAACTGTCGTTTAGCCAATTTGTTTTTGAGGCTTTTTCACGGGGCGTGAGTTTTATTATGATTATTGTACACATCAGCTGTACGCAGCTCAACATTATCCTCATTTGTTTCCCACAATTGTATTTCTTTACTATAATTGTTTATATATTTTGTAGTATCTTGTTTGCCTTGGTTGATCCCTGTTGTGCGTGTGTTCATATTTTCACACGCATCGCACGGCGCTTCCCTGACCTTTCCGCGCGAGCCGCCGCATGACATAAATGAGCATCGTTGCCATTTTCGTACTTAAATTGAAACATTTAAATCGTGCCAAAAAAAATGGGGCAAAACGCATTCTGGGAGCCTCCCCCGTTGCCCCTTCAACCCAACCGAGACCAGAAACTCTACTTGCTCATCAGAAGGAGAAAGTCAAAGCAAAAGTGCAACAACAACAATAATCAACGACAACAAATAAAACCACAAAAAAATCCCCCCCCCCCCCCCGAAAAAATATTGTTGTTGCTTCAACTTCTCAAGAAGAAATGAAAACAATAACTGGAATCACAGTCGGTCGGTCGATCGGCAGGCCGGTCACGTGCAGTGGGGTTAAGTATGACGATGACCGGCCAGTGTTGGAGAGTAGGCCAAATAAACTATTAACACTAAACTTTTTTATTTTATTTGACCAGGTAAAGCCCACCGAGCTGTATAGCTCTTTTTCAGACGCGATCGCAAATGATATCTCAACGAAGTGGCTTATCACGTGGAAATTTATAGCAGCCGCAACTGCAGGGAGAGACACACACGCAAACTCCAATTATACAACATACGTCAGGGTCGGGATCGAACCCACGACCTCCTGCATACCAGGCGAGGGAGTCATCATCTCCTAGCCACCGTGGCGCCACAAATACCTTAAAGTCGAGGCCCTTTGGCCAGGAGTGGCTTGAGCAAGCAATTTCAAGGCTGCACCTTCACCCTCCATCGGTCTAAAACAACGTCTGATAAGCATCGTGGTGGTGCAGGTCCAGGCTGCTGCTCTCTGCAGTAAATCGTATTCACAGAAAACGACAAATATCCCCACGGTAGACACCAGGCATAGTCAGAGGGATAACACCGTCAAGAGACACAGAGCTGCCGAGATCCTGGATTCGAATCGAAACTGCTCATTCTGTATAAGTTGCATTTAGAATCGTCCATCCTTGACGGTTTACACATTAGTACAAAAGCCACCCTATATCTGTTATAACGTCTCCGGAGCCGATTTAACTTTGCGTGCTAATTTTAGATTCCTCATGGAGACGCAGGTAAGTTTTTTTCCCCTTCGTTTTCATTGCCACAGTTCGTTTAATTTGTTTTTGCCATTTTTGGTGGCCCAGGTCAAAATGTTGTAGATGAGACTATCCTGGTCTACCGAGCGCTCTCACCCAGTTCAACAAAATCAACATGAAACTTAGCCGCCCGTGATCATACCGGGTTTCTCAAGCGCAATGAGTGAATTGTTCTCAGCCAAATCAATGACCGCACACAAACAAAGACCAAGTGTAAGAGCATTTTCAGCCGCCTCCTTTCAAAAATACGCCATCTCCTATCCCCCCCCCCCCCCACAATGTGTTCCTCCTCCACATCATGCAATGTCTGTACACAACCCATTGGAGCCGGTCACAGATCCTTCTGGGAGAAAGACAGAGATTCCCCCGTGTATCCTGTGACAGACTGTAGGGGCAAGTGCTGTTCGCGAGCACCTATGAAGGCCGGCACGGCGCACGAGGGGGTGGGTGGCCAGCACCACGCCCGGCCTTTGTCTCCACAATGGCGATGTTTACACACCACACCAGGTACTCATTTAAGGCTGAGTCGACCTAGGGGAGGCCCAGGATCGGTTCAGACACCCGTCACTGGTGGTGGCCGTGAGCGGGAATAGAACTTGGGTCGTTAGATTCGTAGCGCAGCGCGCTTACCGCTACACTACCGCTCCCCCCCCCCACACACACACACGAAAAAACTATAATTAAGCTTTGGCTGAATTTAAAAATATATACTGTACATTTGATTGGCATGTATCAAACACTATTTTCGAGAGGAACGTAAGGACAAGAGGCATGGTGCAGGGCCTTGGAAGTAGTTCTGGTACATCAACTTCCTTTGACGCAAGGGTGACGATGCCCTGCCGCCATGCTTAGAACTCCAAATAACAAAACTAAAAAGTCTCAATCTGAAAACGATGCCAATAGCAGCAGGATTTGAACTTAAATCAGAACATTAAAAGGAAATATAATGGTTACAAAAATTACAAAGTATACTGTAAGTAGGAGCTTAAAGCCAGATTTTAACAAATTATAATTGCTACGGGAGTGCTGTAACATAACACGTTGATATTTTTACAGGGATGAGGGCGTGTATATATACTGTTTATGTAGAGAACACAACGTTAAGGGCAAGTGCCTGTAAACTTAGTAAACCGTCCGTACCTCACCTCACCTCCCGACCCGAGACATCAATTCGCTCGAGTTATGTATGCATTCCACACACCTATGGCAAGGCCCAGTATGATTACTCGAACACAAAACACCACCGCGGACTTCACGCAGAGCTATCCACGAGGTTTTGCATTTGAGCAGACCCCGTCGCTCTGTGGCAAGTCAACGGGAGGCATGCTGTGGATGGACTGGCAGCTGCCAGAGCAATGTGGAATGTCCGTCAGTGGCTTAGTTCTGCCAGAAAGGACGAGTGCGTCCACCCTCCCGACCTCCCATCTCAGCTCATCGGAGCAGCTAGAAATTGTAATTTATGTATATATTTTTCCATTTATATATTTTTTCCATTTATATTTAAAACGAGGCACGGCCACCCAGAGGCTCCTGGAGGTCTATTGTGTGGCCGTCTTTTGTGCGAAGGCCATTTACCCCCCCACACCCTCAGGGTGGCCCTGAGGTTCGGATCTGAGGGATCTAGGCCATGATAAATTCCAAGGAGGAGAAATTATTCTTCGGAAAACAAAGTTAAACTAAATTAAAAGAAATTATTCAACTATATATATATCTCTCTTTTTAACCAGGTAAAGCCCACCTAGCTATGTAGCTATTTTTTCAGAGGCGACCTGGCAATCACAAATGATATAGCTCAACGGAGTGGCCCTATCATGTGGACTTTTTTCGCAGCCAAATACTCTCTGTAAACGCACGTCGACTCCAAATATGGAGGGAAAACCCAGAGGGCCCGGAGAAAAATCCACAGGGGGAATACGGAAACTCCAAATATACAGCAGCAGCGGGCGTCAGGGTCGGGATTGAACCCACGACCTCCTGTATACCAGGCGAAGTAGTTAACATCTGCTAGCCACAGTGATGATGATGAGAGAGACACGTAAACTCCAAATATACAGCAGCAGGCGTCAGGGTCGGGATTGAACCCACGACGACCTCCTGTATACCAGGCGAAGTAGTTAACAACTCCTAGCCACAGTGATGATGATGATGAGACACGCAAACTCCAAATATACAGCAGCAGGCGTCAGGGTCGGGATTGAACCCACGACGACCTCCTGTATACCAGGCGAAATAGTTAACATCTCCTAGCCACCGTGGCACCCATATCCCAATCATTCCCTGCATTGTAAGTTTATACAATTTGCCGAAAACAAATCACGTGCACGCAGAGATGTGTATATAATACATATATATATCCTGGTCATTTTGAAAAAGTGGTCTATTTTATCTCGTGAACAAAGGCGCCCTGAGACATTAGTGGAAGGCGCCTTACAAATACATGTCAATTATTATTATTAAGTGGTTAGCTGAAAATAACACCCGTTTTTTGTGTTTTTAAAATCAGGGATTAATTTCAATCTGACTTTTTCGTGGCCGAATTTCTGCAGATATTTACCTTGGGGCGGGGCTTTGGATATTGGAGAGCCTCAAAAAAACCATGACATTTCTCGGGGTACCTCGTTTTCATCCCGTCAATTTTCGGAAATAAATATCCCCTTGTGTCAGCCAATCGACTTTCTTCAGGAAATATCGAAGGCCAGTGGAACAACAACATCGTCATCATCGTCATCACTCCAAACGTCGGGAAAACACTTTCTTTACAACCGTTCAAATATTTCCAAGAACGTGTTATTTTTTTTAATTCGCCTGCGCCTGGTGACAATAATATAATTTGTAATGCGCTCAGTCGTAGTTCGCTCTCAGAAAGACGACAGGAATGGTCAAGAATGATCCAGAAGGCAGCCAAAACGGGCGTCCACAATTTCCCCAAGCTCTGGGGTCTCATAAAATCGGGATGTTTTGGCCAACTGCATCAACGAGAGTTCATACACGTGGGAGGAAACCGGAACACGCGGCGAAAAAGCCGCGCGTGTGAGGGTGGTGACACTCAATCCACGTATAGATGGAAATCAACCCACTTGCTGTAGTGCTACAAAAGCCAGGGTATGATGGCAGTACAGCAAGATTGAAAACTAATTTTTTTAGAACCGCTTCATTTTGCATTTAGTTTGTTGTTCTTCCCCCCGCACCTCCGATTAGCGCAGTTGGCTACGTACTGTGCGAAAGAAGTTCAACATACGTACATACAAGCCGGAAGGTGGCGACCTCAATGCCCACGGTTAGGGAGTTTCACGACTGTGTGCGAGTGTGTCTGTGTGCAAGCCACCAACCCTCGCTTACAAAGTGCCGGGTTAAAGGAGCGCAGCGTAAGCCAACTCGCGCGCCCAAAGCTCCGGTCGCAGAAGGAGCAACCTAAACCGTTATTTTATCATCGATCTCATCGATTCTACGAATCTTTTTCTCCTCTTCGTATCAATGGCGGCAGTTATTCGCGCGACCGAGCGAATGGGGAAACCCCGGCGCGTCGCGAGGGCCACGTTGGCGAGCGCGGAAACCGGCGCTCGCAGCGCAGTGCAGCGGCGGCCCACAGCGACTCGCGTTCGCGAGCCTGGCAATCCTGGGGTACGCAACACGGAAGACGCACAAAAGCAAGTTTCGTACGACGCGCGCCGACCGAGCCGAAGCCCCGTAGCTGCGTCTTGTTGTGCGTCATCGGCTCGCGAGTGAAAGGGCACGGCCGACGACGATAATTCCGACATCGCGAAGGAAGATATGTCATCTCTGGATTTCCATCAGCCGCGTTTCTACGTCCGCACAGCCTCGGCACGGGGGCCCGTTCGGTGCATTTCGCTCTCGCCGTCCCGCACCCACCTTTGGCGGCGCACAACCTGGGGCCTGTAATTATGGCCGGAGCCGACCCGGGACCGAGTTCTTGAAAATATATCAACTTTGAGCACACCATGTCCAGGATGCCTCCTCGCTACTATGGATGTGGCTTCCCAGACGCGTGTCAGCGACCAGCAATCTACGACCGGCGGCCAAAAAAAGATGCAGAGCGCGGAATTGAGCCGCGGCAAAATATCGTGACTTGACGCACTCCGTGGTTGTGTGGCTCCAACAGGGTGGGCGCTGCTGGAAAACATCTCTCTGTCTCGCGATTGGATGAAAGCCATGGTTCTAGCTTGGGCGACAATATAAAGGAAGACGTAACGGCAAATTCTTCGCCGTTTTTCTTTTTACAGCAATGCACGTCGTAGGCCATTTGTAGCAGACCGGCCATCACGGGTCGAATGATGTACGTATGTTGAACTTCTTTCGCACCGTACGTGGCCAACCGTGTTAATCGAAGGTGACGAAATAACAAAAAAAATGGATCGCGTTAACGACGACCAACCGTCAGCTCCAGAATGGCAACGCGTATTTCTGAAGCTGGGGGGCGCTGGAAGTATGGGTGTTACAAATTTGTTCTATTTTTACAACAACAAAAAAACCACATGCTCGGTCAAACTTCACTGGATCAATATCGCTTCGATAATGACCATTAGTAGCTTCCCAGTTCATTGCTGGGTTGCGTCTTCCTTTAAATATAACCCCCGGTGATATTACATTTGCATGGGCGTTCGCCGAAAATAAATAACAAAAACAACTTTTGCCAACAAAAACGTCCTCGTCTATTATTGCATCGTTAAGTCACTTGCGTATTTTCGCAAAACGTGTCGCATTTTGTGCGATCTTAACTGTTACCTGGACGCGTGACACACTGGGCCATCCTGCGATCATCTTACCCCCGCGCAGGCCTTTCGGTATTTTCCGTCCGATTTTGAGATAACCACGAAAACAAGCCGACGTTCGACAAAGAAATCGGGGGCGGAAAAATGATTTTAAGTTATTGCGCGGCCGCTCTTCTCTTCAAAAGTGAGCGCGCAAAAACACAGCAACAACCCCCCCCAACTTGCTACTGCAGCAGCAACAAGAGGAGCTGGAGGAGGGCGTGGAGGAGGTGGTGGTGTTCAGTTCCGACCATCCTGCTGTGGGCCCTCGGGCAGCAGCGACGCGAAAAACGAGAAGAAGAAGGAGCAAACAGAGACGGAGATGGCGCGGGTCCAGCCGTGTGCGCCCGCCGGTGGCGGCGGTGGCGGCGGTGGCGGCAGCGCTGCGTCCCCGCCGCCGTCGACAGCCGCGGGGGTCTCTCTGGCTCTGTCCGCAGGGCCGCCGGCGGCGTCGTCAGCGGCGGCGCCGGCGGGAGCCGGCCGAGCGACGACGTCGTTCCGATTGTCAGCGGCGCCGGCGGCGATTTGGTGTCTTGGGTTTGCGGGGACGTTGGCCGGGGCGGCGCGGCGGAAGGGGAAGATGGCAGCATGGTGCCTGCAAATCGTGAAAAACGGGACATTTTAAAAATTGCGATACATTTAGCAATATATATTTACTGTATGTTGAACTTCTTTAGCACCATACGTAGCCAACTGTGCTAAATCGGAGGTAAGGACAACCAAGGGAAATGTTTTATCCCGATATATTTTCACTTTTTTGCTTATTTAACTGTATGTGCCTGCGGACAGCACGAACGAGATGGCGTGGTACGAACAGACAGGATGTATGCAGTGTAAACGAGTTGCAAAGCAACACGCAAACGTGGGTGAAAAGCACTCGGCCTTGGTGCGTTTTGCAGAAATCCATCGGCATTTCCAGAAGAATTGCACCATCTTCCGCCCTACACTATTTTTTTCATGTTATTGTGGGTGTTTTTCTCGTTACGGATTTAAGTAGAAATGAGATGGTACAATGGGGACAAAAATAATTACGTACAATCTGAATCGTTCACTCAAATTTCCACCGACGAATCAGAATGGAGATGCCGAATAGCGGCATTTCATAGAATCGCAAACACCTGCAGAACCGTGAAAGTTCAAAGGACCTCACAAAAATCCGCCGAGGAGGGCAGACCACGCGAGCAGGTCACGTGACCACTCACAGGTAGAGCAGCAGCACGGTGACCATGACGACGAGCATGCGGCCCAGCGACGAGTACTGGTAGAGGATCGCGAAGAGCGCCGCTCCGCACGCCAGCGAGTGCAGCCAGTCCAGCCAATCGGCACGGCCCATTCCATCGTCTTCGCCCATGGCTCCTCCCACCAGAGCTCCCCCGAGCACCGCCCCTCCTCCCCCTCCTCCTCCACCCCCCATGGCCCCGCCCCCCATGGCCCCTCCAATAATGCCCCCCCCCACCACGTTGGCCCCCCCCACCACGTTGGCGCCCGCGACCAATGCCCCGCGCGCGTTGGCACCGCCGACCGGCGCCCCCTCCGCAGCGGCGATCCGATTGGCTCCTCCCACGTCGGCCCCGCCCACTTCGGCCGGTCGCCCCGCCGCGTCGTTCTCATTGGCCGCCGCCTGGGCGCCCTCTCGAGCCGCCACGTTGCCATTGGCCGGCCGGCCGACGTCGACTCCGCCCACCTGGACGATGCCTCCCAGCATGGCTCCGCCCACCGCATTTCGATTGGCCGCCCTGTCGGGGGCGGCAACGTCTCCCGCGTCCCCATTGGCCGAGGGGTCGTGGCTGACGGCCGGTGAACCCTGGACCATGCCACTGGACAACATCTCACACGTTAGTGACACTCCAACGCACACGAACTCATCGGTGGTGCGGTAATAAGAACAATGCGAACTTCAACTTGTAAGGTGCACAGTATTCGCTCGCTCTCGAAGGAAGAGATGGACGACTCGGGGGGCGAGAGCAGGAACCACGGACGAGCGGGAAGGCAGCAGTGACGCGGTAAGCCCTTGCGACCAACAATTGCCCTGGCTCTGCAGTTCTCTATATATATCAAGATATTCTCAGCCAATTAATTCATTCTCTTTGGTTTTATGGTAAAGTCACGTAGGTAAAAAATTTAATTAAATAAATGAAAACAACTAAATTAAATCACGACGTTTCGATTGCTGATGATGATTGCTTGTGTTGCAATCGAAACGTCGTGATTTAATTTAGTTGTTTTCATTTATTTTGTTTTATTTTTCACCTATGTGACTTTACCGAAAAAACCAAAGAGTATGAATCCTTGCAGTCACGAAAGCTTCAAATGTAGAATTAATTCATTCATTTTTAAACCGTATGTACGATTGTACGTTGAGCTTCTTTCGCACCGGACGTAGCTAACGGCGCTAATCGGAAGTGCGGGGAGGGGGGAAAAACAACCAACTAACCACAAAAAGCAGTTCTAAAGAAATAATTTTAAATGTAGAAAATTCTTTTAAATAGAGTAGGGGAATGGCGGTCAGGAATTGACATCAATTCCAGATTTTCCTCAGATAATCAAGATTGGAGGTGGGGTGGTGTGGAACAATGCTTGGCACGCGCTGCGGTGCAAACCCAGCGGCCCACGTTCGATCTCCAGCCAACCGACACAGACCCAGCATCGTCAAACATCCGCCAAGAACGACACGGCATCCAGAACGCTGCTCAGTGATAGATGTCTCGGACAGTGGTTCTCAACATTTGTTTGGATACTACAGTAAAACCTTGGATTGCGAGTAACTTGGTCTGTGAGTGTTTTGCAAGACGAGCAAAAAATTTAAATAAATATTATTTTGATAAACGAGCGAGGTCTTGCAATACGAGTAGCACGTGTATACGCTTTGTCTGCCGAGCGTCACGTGATCACAGCTATTTCGATTTAAAGCTTTCGTGACTGCAGGGATTCATCTTCTTGGTTCTTTCGGTAAAGTCACGTAGAAGGGAAGTAATAAAATAATAAAAATAAAACATAATAAAACAATTCTCACGACGTTTCGGCTACAACGCAAGCAGCCGTCTTCAGGTGAAGAATGAGACAATGCCAAGCTAGGAGCTTATATATAAGCTGCGTTGGAGGTGGAGGAAAGAGCGCCTTAACAAAAGAATGTGCATGTGAAGAGGAATTTAGCATATTCATGGAAAATGCGTAGGAGGTGGGCGGGGGGGTTTCAAAGTCATATTATGCCCATGCATTATGCAGGATCAACAGCACCAAGGGGGGGGTGCAGGGATTAGCAGTAACAAAGGAAAGGAATGTTAATGATATGTAGCTGCAGTTACTCAACCACCACGTAGAAAACTAAAGTATAAACTACATAAAAAACTAAAGTATAAATAGCATAGCACCATCAGTATACTTACTATACTCTACACTAAGCTTAGTTACTAACAGCAAGTAATACATTACAATTCTACGTCGTAAAAATTATATAATATGCTTCCATCTAAACTTTATTCTATTGCATCAACGAGCATATACCGTACTATATACTGCCAACATTAAATTATATACTGTATTGCTGTAAACCAACCTATATCTTATACATTTAATATAACACTATGTATTATTCTACCCACCCTAATGTGTGTCGAAATGGTTTATTACGTCCTTCCAATGATTGCTAAGCCAGAATCCATCTTCTCGGTTAAAATTGTCTCTGTGTTTGTATATGTGGATCGCCTCATGAACGAATCTCTCATGATAGCCAGATGGCTTGCAGAGAACCTCTGTCTTGGAGAAGTCAATGTCATGTGAGCCCACTGAATTGTAACAGTGATCTGCCACGGCTGAGGTGTTTGTCCTACCGTGTTTCAGGTCTGCCTTATGTTCACGGATGCGGTCCGAGACATGTCGTTTGGTTTCTCCAATGTAACTGCTACCACAGAGGCAACTTAGTTTGTAGACGCCAGGGTACTGTATGTCTGGAACCACATCTTTTACAGACGGGACCAGATCACGGATTTTATGTACTGTGTTGAATCGGACCTGGATCTTGTGTTTAATCAGGATTTTGGAGATCTTTTTTGTGACCCCAGCAATGTAGGGTAAGGTGATGGTCTTGAAAGGCTCCTCAACAGGATCCTTCTTGATGGTTGGAGTGATGGCTTTGCGGATTGTGTAGTCGGAGTAACCATTAGCCTTAAGAGCTTGGCGTACGTGTTTGAGTTCACTGGAAATGTGTTCATGGTCGGAGATGCATTGGGCTCTATGATATAGAGTCTTGATGAGGGAATTCTTCTGGGATGGATGGTGGTGGGAATCCGGTTTTAGATAAGCATCCGTGTGGGTGGCTTTCCTGTAGACAGAGTGGCTCATTGAACCATCAGGTCTCCTTTTGATTAGGACATCCAAAAAGGGTAGCTTGCCATCATTTTCGACTTCCATGGTGAATCTGATGGCTGGGTGTATGGAATTGATGTGGTCGAGAAATTGGTCTAGAGCAGGCCGGCCATGTGGCCAGATGACAAAAGTGTCGTCTACGTACCTCTTCCATAAGGTCGGGCGTAGAGTGGCAGTCTGGATGGCGTCCGTCTCAAATTTCTCCATGAAGATGTTGGCTACAACCGGAGATAGGGGGGAGCCCATTGGGGTGCCCTCAATTTGCTTGTAGAAGGTTCCATTCCAGGTGAAGTATGTATTGGTTAAGCAGTGTCTCACCAGGGGGGGTACCCCAGCATTCAGTCCTTGATGAACCAAGTCTTCAATGATTGCGATGGTGTCAGGCACAGGCACCTTGGTGAACAAGGAAACCACATCGAAACTGACAAGCAGGTCGTCTGGGGACAGGGCAATCCCCTTGATTGTCCTGGTATCGACAATCGTACCCTGGCGTCTACAAACTAAGTTGCCTCTGTGGTAGCAGTTACATTGGAGAAACCAAACGACATGTCTCGGACCGCATCCGTGAACATAAGGCAGACCTGAAACACGGTAGGACAAACACCTCAGCCGTGGCAGATCACTGTTACAATTCAGTGGGCTCACATGACATTGACTTCTCCAAGACAGAGGTTCTCTGCAAGCCATCTGGCTATCATGAGAGATTCGTTCATGAGGCGATCCACATATACAAACACAGAGACAATTTTAACCGAGAAGATGGATTCTGGCTTAGCAATCATTGGAAGGACGTAATAAACCATTTCGACACACATTAGGGTGGGTAGAATAATACATAGTGTTATATTAAATGTATAAGATATAGGTTGGTTTACAGCAATACAGTATATAATTTAATGTTGGCAGTATATAGTACGGTATATGCTCGTTGATGCAATAGAATAAAGTTTAGATGGAAGCATATTATATAATTTTTACGACGTAGAATTGTAATGTATTACTTGCTGTTAGTAACTCAGCTTAGTGTAGAGTATAGTAAGTATACTGATGGTGCTATGCTATTTATACTTTAGTTTTTTATGTAGTTTATACTTTAGTTTTCTACGTGGTGGTTGAGTAACTGCAGCTACATATCATTAACATTCCTTTCCTTTGTTACTGCTAATCCCTGCACCCCCCCCTTGGTGCTGTTGATCCTGCATAATGCATGGGCATAATATGACTTTGAAACCCCCCCGCCCACCTCCTACGCATTTTCCATGAATATGCTAAATTCCTCTTCACATGCACATTCTTTTGTTAAGGCGCTCTTTCCTCCACCTCCAACGCAGCTTATATATAAGCTCCTAGCTTGGCATTGTCTCATTCTTCACCTGAAGACGGCTGCTTGCGTTGTAGCCGAAACGTCGTGAGAATTGTTTTATTATGTTTTATTTTTATTATTTTATTACTTCCCTTCTACGTGACTTTACCGAAAGAACCAAGAAGGTGATCACAGCTGATATAAGAGTGCTTTGGATTACAAACACGTTTCCGGAACGAATTATGCTCGCAATCCAAGGATTTACTGTACTGTGATCCCCCCTTGTTTAATATTGTACCACCGCCCCCCCTTGCCTGACCCAACGTGGTTATGAGAAATCAATGTATGAATAATGGACATCAATATTGTAACCGATTGTCTATTTTGTGAGGTAAATCCTAAAACTAGCCAAGTAGCTGTGAGCGAATGTAAAAGTTAAACGGGCGCTCTGCACGCATCACATAGTTTGTTCTTACTTGCTGGTTACTCTTGGAAACCGCATTGTTTATGATCAATGAGTTAAAAAATATATTTTATATCGTCCTAGGTTGCCGTATGGATTTAATTTAATCGTAGTTATTTTATATGGGCAGATTCATACAACGCAATTTATTCACCGATGACTCTCATGTACGATAGAATTTCACGCAATTAATAAATCGCCTCACGTTACCCCCTGGGAGATTGCGACATTACCCCCGGGGGTCCGCGTACCCCCTTTTGAGAGCCACTGGTATGGGGGACGACTGCGTGCAAGCGATACGGTGTTCAGCTCAAGTCCCCACGAATCTGGCGAATCACTCTCAACCACGTGGACACAGCACGAGAGACAATCCGTATAGGTGGCAGTGGAGACGGTGGTGGTGGTGGTGGGTGAAGGTGGTGATGCAGTTGGTGGTGGTGGTGGGTGAAGGTAGTGATGCAATTGGTGGTGGCGGTCGACATCTGTGGAAGGGAGCTTCATAGCTCTTCGGATATCTCCAGGATAAAGACCGATTATGATTCTGGATGGCGGTGGTAGTAACGGTGGTGGGAATTACTCGCTAACAGCATTTGCCCCAACAGCCTGTCAAGGCTATACAGGCGATCTTTGTCTTTGTTTGGTTGTAATGGTGGTGGTGCTGGTGGTAACGGTGGTGCTGGCCACCCACCCCCTCGTGTGCCATGTTGGCCTTAATAGGTACTTGTTACAAGCACTTGCCCCCACAGCTTGTTAAACCATAACGGGATTCTTTGGCTTTGATGTCAGTGGTGGTGACGGTGATGCTGGTGCTGACGGTGGTGGTGGCAGCGACATCGTTGGCGGTGCTAGTGTTAATGGTGGTGGTAGGGGCAGGCGTGGTGGGGTAATGCTCACTATCATAGGTTGCGGTGGTAGTGTTAATGGTGGTGGTAGGGGCAGGCGTGGTGGGGTAATGCTCACTATCGTAGGTAGTACTGCCGTGCGTAGACCTGCTGAAGCCAGTGCAGGTGCTGCCTGTATGCCGGGTGGTTCTCAAAACCCGGCACGGTCCCGGCCACCCCGCGGAACGGACTCTGCGGCGGCCTGCGCAAGGGGGGGCAACGGGAGACACCAACGCGACGTCGTCAAGCTCGGTGGGACAAAATAGAGTTTACCGAACATTTCTCATGGCTCTAGCAGACAACCACGTGGTAGCACGCAGTCTGACGTCGTCCAGTAATAATAATGACGATGCGGAAAGTTTCACGCGTGTCTGCTGAGCCGAGGCCCTTGCAGTGAGAGAAGCGAGCGAGCGTGGCGCTAAACATGAGAAAGTGCGTTGTTTGGCAGGTCGAACACGGCCCCCTCCCGTCCCCAATTAGTGCGGCTGACATGCCGCTGGGTATTTCCTTCTTAACCCTTTCCCGCTCCGAGACGTCCGCAAGTTGCAGGGTGGGTGTCCCGTTCGCCGCCGAATCTCGGAACGCGCGAGTGGTTCGGCGTTAATTATATCTAGAAAGGCGTAACGCCGCTGTTTTTAAAGTCACTGTACTCACCGCAGAGAACTATAGCAACACGACCGCTGCACTGTGATAGCTGGCGCCAAAGTGTGCCACATTCCCTCCTGCATGGCCTTTTCCGATTCCATTCCGATGACGTATGTACAGGTACGTAATCGGAACAGAATCTGAACAAAAACCGATGACGTACACGGATTATTACGATACGCTTACAGGAGGACCACATCCATAACCTTCCATCAGTCATAAAAACCGTACCAAAGTTAAGAATCTCGCGCAATATCGCCCAACAAAACAACATCTGTGATAAAGAGCTTCAGAGCTCATCGGATTCCTCCAATAAAAAAAAGATCCCGATTCTGAACACCGTCTCCGCCATTGCACACGCGACTTCGTCTAATGTGGGTATCTAGTTAAAGAGTCTCATCCAAATATCCATTTACCAAAGTCTCGTTAAGTGATACGCCGGACACGTTATTTGGTGACGCCGCCGCCGCCGCTGCTGCTGCTTCGTTGGTAGTGGTGCACAAGCACAGTGAACATAAACACTCAAACTCGTTCGTTCATAACAACACCGTGTGCGACCTTAACATGGGAAAACATCATTGGTACCTTATTCGCCAGTAAAAAAATATGATAATTGTTTTTTTACCCTTTTATCTGGCAACAAAACTGACACCTTTCTTTACGAGGAGTCATGTTTGCATAGACTGATAATGTATGCACTGTCCTTGAAGTTGATTGGTCCACACCCGAGACAGCTCTTCTTAGAGCCTAGTCTCACATGGTGTTGGACCAGATGTGCGCTTTTTGGCGTCATGTTGGAACGCATCCCGAATTCTTTGGATTAAATGGGACAAGCCATGACGATTTACATCGCAATCCGTTAATAAATCGAGGGATACATGTGCATTAACGTATATGAAAATTCCTGATTATAAATTCAGGCGCCATGGTGGCGAAATGTTAACTACCTCGCCTGGTATACAGGAGGTCATGGGTTTGATCCCGACTCTGACGCCTGCTGTCTATTTGTAGTTTGCGTGTCTCTCTCTCTCTCATCATCATCACGGTGACTAAGAAATGTTAACTCCCTTGCTTGGTATACAGGAGGTCGTGGGTTTGACCCTGACGCCTGCTGTATATTTGGTGTTTGTGTGTCTCCCCCCCCCCCCCCCCCCCACGTGGTCGCATTGATTTTTCTCTGGTTCTTCCGGTTTTTCCCTCCAGATTTAGAATCAACATCATGCATTTAAGAGCATTTGGCTGCTGTAAATTTCCACGTGATAAGCCACTTCGCGTTGAGCTATCAATTGTGGCCAGGTCGCTTCTGGAAAAGAGCTGTACAGCTCAGTGAGCCTTAACCTGGCACGTAACTCGTAGTAGCACATAGTGAGAAGCTACGGATCGAATTACCAAACTGCACTGGAGGACTTATCAGTGGTCCAGTATTGCATTTGAACCAACACAAAGCATGTGTATATATGTGTATATATTTTTTTCTCACGTAATATACTTCGTTGAGGTATCAGTTGTGATGGCCAGGTTGCTTGTGAAAATGAACTACATAGCTCAGTGGACCTGACCTGGTAAACTAAAAAATAAGTTTGCTTAAGTTTTAGTTTAATAGGTAATTCGCCTGCGGTTAATCGGTTAATCGCGAGCGAAGCGTGCACGGTGGCGACAACTCCCGCCACCTTCGCTGCTCGTCTTCTTACGTGAGCGTCGTCGTTGGTGCCTGCTGCGCCACCGCACTCGCTGTGCCGCCCCCGCCCCGAGGCATCGTGGGAGCAGCACAGGATTGTGGGACGGGTCCGGAGGGAGGGGCGGTGGTGGCGGCGGTGACGTCGCCGGTTTCCCGGGCAGCCGTCACCAGGAACACGACGTGCCGCTCCTCGTTCTGAGAAAGCGGGGAGAGAGCGCGGCCATCGTGAAGGAGGCCCTTTCCACCGGCCCCTGGGCCCTGTCGTGTCAAACTCGGGGCTGCCGTTCGCCGAATTTCTGTTCCCCCCGTCCCCGCCCTCCTTAGTTCGGCGACCCGTGCCTTGTATCAGGCTCGCATTGAGGTGTAAATTTTTTTAATTAAATAAAGAAATAAAAAAACATTTACCAGCCATGACAAGGAACGATGCAGTGCCGTCCGTATAAAATGTGTAAATAAATATTAAATCGACCATGACGAGGAGCGCCGGCAGTGCCGCCCGTCCTATGCTTTGGCCGGTTTAATGCCACCGCTGCCGCAGGGCACAGGTGTGTTTCAGGAGATACAGCACAACAAATCAAGTGGAGAACCACATTTGCCGTACGTGTATGTGTGTGTATGCATGTATGTATGCACCGTACGTAGCCAACCGTGCCAACCGGAGGTGCTGCGATGGGGACTTTTTGTCGTGCGGTCATTCGGCAGCCGAAAGCCTTAAAATGCTGAAAAAGCATTCAACTTGCTGCACTTGTTGAGGTCCTGCTTAAAAGTCACCGGGCGGTTTGCTGCCTGAACTTGAACATGGGTCCCTCAGTGGCACCGGCTCAGCGCTCCGACCTCCAACCACCCAGCGGTACCCACCCGAGCTGCTCTTATTTTGTAACATATAACGCCACGGTGGCGAGGAGATGTTAACTACCTCACCTGGCATACAGGAGGTCGTGGATTCGATCCCAACCCTGACACCTGTTGTATATTTAGAGTTTACGTGTTCTCCCCGTGGTCGCGTAGATTTTTCTCCAGGTCCTCAGGTTTTTCCCTCCTAATTTTGAATCAACATGCGTTTAAGAGCATTTGCCCGATATAAATGTTCACGTGATAAGCCACTTCATTTAGCATCATTTGTGGTCAGGTTAATTTTGAAAAAAAGTTCTGTAGCTCAGTGGGGACTTAGCCTGGTAAAAGTAAGAAAAATAGTTTAATAGCCTTGATGTTCCTGTGGAAAAAGTTTGGTAAAACAAAAAACAGTCGAGTTTAAACAGGTGCTGTTAACACGTAGAGAGATTAGCACCCTCACCTTTTCCAAGGCGTCTCTGAGCAGCTGTTGATTACCCAAGAGGTTCCCACGGTAAACGAGCTTCTGGGAGGCGGGAACCTGTCGACAGAAAGTCACATTGCTCCAGTGCGACGCAGCAAACGATGAGGCGCCCGACATTCTCGATCCGCAGCTAGATGATGATTTCACCCATTGTGACGTTGACCGTTCATCTCGATACCGCAACACCCCGGTGACGAGGCTATGCCAGAAATGCCTTCACCCCTCCCCCCCACGTGGCAGAGATTTGCGGTTCGAAGCCAGGGCAGCCCTGGTTAATGCTGCGGGTGTACCAAGCATGAAAATACTACACGCCATCCGATTCTAAACTTAACAATTTTTATTTTACCAGGTAAGGCCCACTGAGCTCTACAGCTCTTTTTCGGAAGCCACCTGGCCACAAATGATAGCTCAACGCCCACGAAAAAGAGCTATTAACCTCAGTGGGCCTTACCTGGTAAAAAAAATAATGTAAGTAATAAAAATAAAATCATATTATTTACGACATTCGGCCGTCCAGAATAAACATCTCATTCGAGACCCGCAACATCTCCTGGCTTTGACATTCACCGTCCAAGACGCCGGTGGTGTAACCATCAGCCACATATACAGGAGGTCGTGGGTTCAGCAGCAGGCCGATGGACACGTCTCCTTCACAAAGGAAGAATTAACTCGAGCTACAGCGGTGTGATTGGGGCCACGCAACCCAAACCATGGACCATATGGTAGACCCATAGAGGCACACAGGGACTCGTGAAGCTATACTGAAGACAAGTGGCAGTGTGTACGTACGTATGCCAAAGTTCATTTGCAGCGTACGTAGCCCAATTGGAGGTGCGGGGGAAGGACAACAAACTACGGCAAACACAAAGTAGTGGAGCCGTGCGACCCAAACTTGAAACCAAACAGTAAACCACTGGGTTATTTCAACGGAGGAGGAATGGCAAAACTTACACGAACTCTCTCCAGCAGCACTCTCATGGCTTAGCGGCACATCCCCACATTGGCATTTAGCTCCTGAGCACATCGCCATGCGCACAGCGACATGACGGATTCCGTGGTCTGTTGTTGCTGGGGTTTGTCTGGGCTATTGACACAAGCTCTTGCCGTGCGGCAAGGCAAACAGAAGAGATGACGCGATTTGCGTCCCTCGTTATCGCACGGGAACGTGCCGTATTCCACGCACGGCGCCTCGGCCACAGCTGGATCGCCTCGAGAGTCGGGTGTCGACTCGGGCACATCATCGTCGCTCTGGGGGGCACCAAAACGAGCACCACTTTGCGCGAAAGCAAGAGCGCTCGTCCCACGGAGAAACCGGCACCGCTGGGCGAACGCGGAATTCCTGTCGCCGGCTCGACAGTGAAACGCGCAACGTCTGGCCAACGACGGTTGGAGCACGTGGTTGGTCAACGCTGGCCCAACGTTCCAAATTTGTTGGGTCACGGCCACCGATAGAGGGGAGCGCCACTCCATGTTCTCCAGCAAGGTGGCGAGACTGACTTTTTCCACAGGAACATTGAGGCTGTTAAACTATTCAACAATCTTTTACTTTACCAGGTAAGGCCCACTCCGCTGAGCTGTACAGCTCTTTTTCAGAAGCGACCTGGTCACAAATGATAGCTCAACGAAGTGGCTCACCCCGTGGAAATTTATAGCAGCCAAATACGCTGAACACGTGACGTTGATTCTAAATGTGGAGGGAAAAACCGGAGGACCCGGAGAAAAATCCACGCGGCCACGAGAGAGATAGATACATAAACTCCAAATATACAGCAAGCGTCAGGGGTCGGGAGCAAACCCACGACCTCCTGCATACCAGGCGAGGAAGAGCACATCAGGCCCCCGTGGCCCAAAATGCCGAGTGATTTTCGTACGTGTTTGGCGTGTGCCGTTTAAAAACTCGCGCGCCTTTCCTGGCCTGCACCATTATTCTGTTACGACGACGGAGGGTGGGTTTCATCATCGATTGACAAGATGCAAAGACGCGGACGGACATAACCACCGTGGCGTGCAGAGTAGCGTGCGAGTGGAGGCACTGCTTGAGGTCCCAGATGGTCCACGCGGAGTCGCAGATCACGAGGACATCTTCCCTCTCCTCCCCGGATCGCGTATCACCACGGTCACCTGCATCTTCTGTGTGGGGTTGACACAAAGACAAAGAACCCCCGTAGAGCCTTAATGGACTGTTGGGGCAAGTGCTGTTAGCGAGTAGCACCTTTTAAGGCCGTCACTGTCGCACACGAGGGAGTGGGTGGCCAGCACCACGGCCGGCCAATATCACGGCGGCGATGTTTTTACACACCGCACCAGGTCTTCATTTGAGGCCGAGTCGACCTAGGGGAGGCCCAGCACCAGTTCAGATAATCGTAACTGGTGTTGGACTCGAGCAAAAAAAGTTCAAAATACATCCATCTCATTCAGACGGGTGAGGAATGACACCTGCATAGCAAACGCGTAAATGCCACCCGCACAAAACATTTCAAGATCTACAGCTGTGCATGCGTAATGAAAGCAGAGTAAACCTACGGTGCGACTGGACTAGTGGCCACAGGAGGTAATGCCAGGGGAGTCAGCCTGCAGTAAGAATGGACTGGTGGCTACGGGAATGATCTAGAATAGGAGCGTGACCAGATGATGGAAGAGGACGGTGGAGTCTGCTGGTGAAGTGGGCCGACTAGAACCTGGGAGAAGGTTCGGGAATGGGGGCGTGGCCTCCGACCCTATAAAAGGGAGATGCACGGGAGACTCGGGGCTGTTGCAGTGGGGTCTCCCCGCCTGTCCGAAGTTCGAGCACGTGGGTCCTTAATAAAGAAAACCTTTCGATTTAAAGCTTTCGTGACTGCAGGGATTCATCTTCTTGGTTCTTTCGGTAAAGTCACGTAGAAGGGAAATAATAAAAATAAAACATAATAAAATAATTCTCACGACGTTTCCGGCCACAACGCAAGCAGCCGTCCTCAGGTGAAGAACAGGTCTGTCGGAAATCAGATGCTGTCTTTCCGACAGACCTTTTATTATGTTTTATTTTATTTTATTATTTCCCTTCTACTTTATCGAAAGAACCAAGAAAAAGAAAACCTTCCCAAGAAAAGTGCGTCCAAGTCGTCTTTACACTAGTACGATAAAAAAACGTCTGTGGACTACAGCACTTAATTGTACTGCAACAACGTCACACACGTTTGTACAGTGCCAAGAACGGGAACAAGGCAGCCCCCAACACGGTGGTGCATGAACGTCACCGCGCGTGAACATCGCACGGCAGACACACATTCATAATCATTGGCGCACACTTCCGGCTCATCTGGAAGGGCACACAGATCCGCCCCCAACCCCCGTAGCCTTATTCTAGGCCGTGTTGAGCAAAGTGCCATCAGTGAGCACCTATTTGAGGTCGGCGCAGCCAACGTAAACCACTGACCAGCATCACTATTGTGCAGACGCTCATGCATTTGTACCGTGGTGTTCGTTTAAGGCGGAGTCGACCTAGAGGAAGTCCAGGAGAAGATTTGGACAGAACTTGTCACCGTTGTCCCCGACTGGGAATTGAACACAATGTACAAAGACAAAGGTCCCCCGTATAGCCTTAACAGACTGTTGGGACGAGTGTTTTTAGAAAGCACCTATTAAAGGCCGGCACGGCCAGCACACGAACATGCCAGTACGCTCGTACGCGCACACACGTACCGGCACGCACGCGCACACACACACACGTACCGGCACGCACGCGCACACACACACACACGTACCGGCACGCACGCGCACACACACACACGTACCGGCACACAAGAGGTCACAGGACAGACCCAGGTGCCACGGGTCGACTGACTGGGATGACTGGCTGATGCACCACCTGTGCCCCCCTATTGTGCCAACTTGCTGTGCTTTAGCCACCCGGCGCTCCGCTCGTTGTTGTGAGCGTCGCTCCTCCACCCTCCGTTATTGCTGGAGGGCGACTGCCTCCAACTGCCCAGTAGCAGCGTCCTTCAAGAGCCTCCTCCACAGAGGCCGATCTTGACACCGCTGATACCACTCATCGGCAAGTCCACTCAGCTCCACGTCCTCCCGTACCACGTCACTCCATCTCTTCTCTAGCTCGTGCCGCGCTCGTTTAGCCCCCTCGATCCGGCCGAACAGAAGCATGCGGTGGCTGGGCATGCGGGCTACATGACCCACACAACACACACGCTGTCACACAATATCTACACAATGACGGCATGCGGATGCCTGCAAGGAGCTATCTAAGCGCTGTTATCTATCAGCGCCACGACCGCGTGCACGCATTTCAGTCCGAGGTGACCTAGAGGAGGTCCCCATCCGGGTTGAGCATCGATCGCCACGAGCTGTGTGTACGCAAGTCAAGCCTGGCACAAAGATCCCCCGAATAGCCATAACAGACTGCTGGGGGCAAGTGCTGTTAGCGAGTAGCACCTATGAAGGCCGGCACGGCACACGAGGGGGCAGGTGGGCCAGCACCACGCCCGGCCGCCTTTGTCTCCCCGGTGCTGACGTTTAACCACACCGCACAACGGGTACGGTAGAAGCCGCACATTCCCATGCGCATCACCAACCAAGCGCATCTCGACTCGTACAGAGCACGTTGTTTGCGAGCACCTATTAAAAGGACATGCACACGAGAGTGTGCAACGTGTTGGCTTGGGAGGAGGGTAGGGGCGTTGTTTGTAATTGGTGCCAGCTACCCAGTAAAACATCCAACGCTGGGCTCACCATATGTTCTCAGAAAAACAAAATCACGCGGTCGCTTCAAATCAAAATCAGAAGTTTGACTTGGCGATAAAAAAAAAATATGGAAACAAAGAAGCAAAAGTGGAGTGTGAGCAAAAAAAAGACGCACGGGAAGAGATGTCTATCTGTGGTCGTAGGAATGACACCGATGCATCGGAAGGTAGGCGTGGATGAGAGAAGGTGCGCAGTTTCGCGTACGTACACGTTGATCCTCTTTCGCGCACTTGCGGACGTAGCCAACCGCGGGCTGATTGGAGGCGAGGCGGCGAAAAATAAAGATGCCGATTCTGCATGGCCTCTTCGACGCTTCGCACTCCGCACCCACACGGCGACCGAACGACAACCGCCTACATTGGGTTCATTCATTCGGTCGTTCGTCCACCTTCATTCAATCACTCGTACACCTGTTCCACACGGTCAATATACGCATGTACCGTATGTTGAGTTTCTTTCGCACCGTACATAGCCAACCCTGATAACACTGTCACAATTTTTTTTGGTTCCTGGTAGTAAGTGTTATTGCCCAATTGCTTATAATTAAAAAGTACAGAAAATAGCTATTATTCCCCACAAACTTTGCTTTTGTGACCAGGACAGTTATATTTAGAAATTTACCTATTTTCCAGAACATTCCAGATAGATTCAGTGCGGAGTAAACTTGGAGTAACTTCTAAAACATTCTAGAACTTTCCAGTAATATAAATAGTAGTATAATTACATGGGCCTTAAGCCCACCAGTTCAGTTTAGTTCCAGCTGCCTAAGTGATACATATCTGCATTTTTCTGAGATAGCATCAAGAGGCTGCAAGTATTCGGCAGATGCATTTTGCTACGTCTGCGGCCAATTTATCAAGAGAAGAGAAGACAAGAGCGAAAAAGTACTCTGTGGAAGCATCTGCTGTGTGAGGCCTACAAGACATATTTCGGCATGCCCTGTAGGCGAGCAATGCCAAAAAAACTCTGAAAGGTAAGATGGACAATTGTTGCTCAGAATGTTATGTTATGAAATTTGTGAAAAAAATTTCTATTGTAAAAGTTTATAATTTTTTTGTACAATTTTCAATGTTATTGAAAAAATATATCATGTATGCAAATGTTGCGATAATCTTTTACACATTAGTCATGGGTGAAATAAATGTATTTTTGTAGGATGGTACAGAGGGGAAAAGAGAGCCATGATGTTCACTATCCCAAGAATTTGGCGGGAACCCACTGACCACTCAAGCAACTGCTCCTCCTGCATGGTGGACCCTTCCAAACGTCGGACTGGCAAGAATGCACCTGCTATCCATCGCCCCGGTGCCACACTGCCATGAGCTCCCCGCACCCACTCCGGCGGAGAGAGAGCAGCCGTCTTTAGAAGAGAGCAGCAAGTCAAAGAGCGAGGAAGACGTAATTCCAGATTTCAGAGGTGGAGCTGAGGAAGAGAAACCCATACTACACCTCAGAGGATTACAACAGCATCAAGACCTTGCTAGACGCCTTGAAGTATGATGAGTATGGCTGGGAGGTCATCGGAGACTTCAAAATGGTGACATTCCTGATGGGTCTCCAAGGCGGTTTTACCAAGTTTCCCTGATATTTTTGCCCTTTGGGACAGCAGGGACACCAAGGCGCACTACCACAGGTGGGACTGGCCACAGCGGACTGAGTTCTCTGTGGGGAGGAACAACGTCAAGTGGAAGCCACTGGTGGACCCCCGGAAGATGCTGATGCCACCACTGCACATCAATTGAGCCTTGTTAAACAATTTGTCAGAGCTGTAGATAAGGAGTCGGCAGCCTTCAAGTACCTTCAAGACTTCTTCCCCTAGCTGTCTGAGGCAAAGGTCAAAGCCGGTGTCTTTGTCGGACCACAGATGAAGAAGATCCTGGAGTGCAATGAATTCCCCAAGAAGCTCACTCGTAAGGAGAAAACGGCTTGGGACAGCTTTATCGCAGTGGTTCGTGGTTTCCTGGGCAATCACAAGGTCGAAGACTATGTGGAGCTGGTTGAGACTGGTGAAGACCTACGGCACAATGGGCTGTAGGATGTCCCTCAAAGTCCATATCCTTGATGCTCATCTTGATAAATTCAAGAACATGCGAGCGTACTCGGAGGAGCAAGGCGAGTGCTTCCACCAGGATATACTGGACTTTGAACGCCACTACCAAGGACAGTATAACGAGAACATGATGGGAGACTACATTTGGGGGCTGATTCGTGAAAGTGATTTACAGTATAATCGTAAATCTCGAAAAACTACTCACTTCCAAATCTTTTGTAGTAATTTTTGTATTTCTTTCGTATAAATACATGTTTATTTTGATTAATGTTTTTTTTCTGACTTTACGTGAACGAAAAGACACAAATGCACCCGTTTTCTCAGTGAAAATAGGTACATTTCAAAATATCACTGTCCTGGTCACGAAAGCAAAGTTTGTGGGGAATAATAGCCATTGTCTGTACTTTTTAGGCATAAGAAATTATGAAATAACACTTACTACCCAGGAACAAAAATTGTGTTACATAGTGTAACTTAAGGATCTCTGTGTGAGTCTATGGGTCTCTGTGTGAGTCTATGGGTCTCTGTGTGTATCTATGGGTCTCTGTGTGTGTCTATGGGTCTCTGTGCGAGTCTATGCAACGTATGTTAAACTTTTTAGCAACGTACATGGCCAACCACGGCTAATCGGAGGTGCGGCGGAAGGACACCAAACTAAACGCACAAAAAAGCATTTCATGATATCATCATCAGCATCATCATCATCATTCGAACTGTCCAGGAAGGTGCGTGCGGAATTGGGCAGAACGGGACGGGATGATGGATGGCGGCCGATGAGATAAAGTTGTCATTGGGCAACATTCATTTACAAAGGGCCAGAACTACCCAAAGATCTGCTGCACTTTATCTACCACATTGATTAACACCATTACAAAATCATAAAGGGAAGAGAAAAATCTGCGACGCGCCGTCCCGAGCGTTTGTTGACGATTCCAAGATTCCGTGCGCAACTTGATTCAGCAGCGTTCTAAGTCGATCTGGCGCTACATAGTTTTAAAATCAACCCCCGTCTCTCATTCTCTGGTGATCACCAACTCCTGCGCTATCTATCTCTGCACTCACTTTAAAACGGACATTGTTGCGGTGGAAACAATACAAATGCGAATGTACGCAATAGTTGTTTTGTGCAAGATCGTTTGGTTTAAACTACGTTATTTACATGGTTTTTTTACAGATCGTGTTTGTTTGCTCATTTGTAAATATTGCCGCCGTGTCGATCTGCTGGTCGAGTCGCCCTCGGACAAGAGAGCTGCATCAAGCTCGATGGGCGATTTACTCGGATAAAGAACTTCAGATTCTGGATGGATGGTGGGCGATGGGAGGGATGGATGGTGAGCGATGGATGGTGAGCGATGGGAGGGATGGATGGTGAGCGATGGATGGTGAGCGATGGGAGGGATGGATGGTGAGCGATGGGAGGGATGGATGGTGAGCGATGGGAGGGATGGATGGTGAGCGATGGATGGTGAGCGATGGGAGGGAGGGATGGATGGGTGGGATGGATGGTGAGGGATTGGAGGGATGGGAGGGATGGATGGTGAGGGATGGATGGTGAGGGATGGGAGGGATGGATGGTGAGGGATGGGAGGGATGGATGGTGAGGGATGGGAGGGATTGTGATCGATGGGAGGGATGGATGGTGAGCGATGGTCAAGGATGGAGACGGAGTGGCAGCCAAGGAATGGAACGCGCCTCGAGATGGATCGTCGCCTCGCAGAGATCGTGAGAGGAGGCGGCGGCGGCAGCTTCGGGTCGAGGCCTTCATCCAGCAGTGGATCGAGCACCGCCGATGACGACGTTCACGACACACGTGAGACGCGGTGGGGGGCGGGGGGGTCAAGGCAACATCCGCGTAGACCTCGACAAGCGGCTCAATTTACTCACCCGGGT
Source organism: Lethenteron reissneri (assembly GCF_015708825.2). Taxonomy (NCBI): domain Eukaryota; kingdom Metazoa; phylum Chordata; class Hyperoartia; order Petromyzontiformes; family Petromyzontidae; genus Lethenteron; species Lethenteron reissneri. The sequence continues at coordinate 9,745,973 of NC_083830.1, read as the reverse complement.
GTTGAGACGAGTCGTGGCTCGCTGTTAGTTTTCATTTAAAACCCACCCCACCATGTGGTTCCCCGGGGGGGAGCGGTGGCGCAGCGGTTAGCGCAGCGCCGGGGTTCCTCAGGGTAGGGGGAGCGGTGGCGCAGCGGTTAGCGCAGCGCCGGGGTTCCCCCGGGGGGGGAGCGGTGGCGCAGCGGTTAGCGCGGTGTCGGGGTTCCCCAGGGGGGGGGGAGCGGTGGCGCAGCGGTTAGCGCGGCGCCGGGGTTCCTCGGGGGGGGGGGAGCGGTGGCGCAGCGGTTAGCGCGGTGTCGTGGTTCCTCGGGGGGGGGGGGAGCGGTGGCGCAGCGGTTAGCGCGGCGCCGGGGTTCCTCTGGGGAAGGGGGAGCGGTGGCGCAGCGGTTAGCGCGGCGTCGGGGTTCCCCGGGAGGGGGGGGAGCGGTGGCGCAGCGGTTAGCGCAGCGCGCTCCGAAACGCGGCCCAGGTGCCGACATCGGCGGCGTCGGAGCTGTGCCGGAGCGAGCGAGCGAGGACGACGACTTTCGTCCGGCGAAGTGACATTGAACCGAGCGCCGTGGAACAAACAACAAGAAGAAGAGGAGGAGGAGAGGAATACGTGAACGAGACGGCCTTACCCCTTCTTCGTGCGTCCTTTATTGACGCAGCTGCTGCTGCTGCTGACACGGGGATCGGTCGGTCCGTCGAGCCGTCACCAAAGACGGCCGAGTCGGGCAATAACGAAGCAGCCGACTCGAATCAC